>NW_024543073.1:14910000-15510000 GCF_018167655.1 Microtus oregoni
TGCTAGGCATGAACGTGGTACACAGATGTACATGCAAGCATTTGTTCATAATAGGAAATAATAAAATTTAAAGATCTGCTTTGTGGAGTGTGTTGGAAATCTGCTCTAGGGCGCCGAGGGAAGCGCTTCAAACTGTGTATAGTGCATGATGCGAAATTGCCAAAGAATCAATAAAGAATTGATGTATGTACCTGCTAGAAACTGCCCAGATTTGCTTTTTACAGAGAGGGCAGAAGGTGAGTTTGGAGCTGAAAAGCAATAAACCGATAATGGAAGTCAGTGCTTTTAACAGCTGTTTTAGCTTTTTCCAGCCCTATTGACGTAAGTGTTTAATTGTTGCAGAGTTTGGCTTTTTGGTTTGATTTTGTTGTTGTTACTGTTGTTTGTTTGTTTGTTTTAAATTTATTTATTGATGTATTTTATTTTATATGAGTGCTCTATTATGACAGAAAAGGGCATCAGATCCCCTTACAGATGGTTGGGGGCTACCATGTGGTTGCTGGGAATTGAACTCAGGACCTCTGGAAGAGCAGCCAGTGCTCTTAACTACCCACTGAGTCATCTATCTCTCCAGCCCTAAGTTTAATTTTTTTATTACAACATTTTATAGCATTTTTCATGTAATCATTCTCAATAACAGCTTTGAAATGTCTATTTCTTACTTTTAGGTTCCTTTTTTGCCTGGAGATTCAGACCTTGATCAGCTAACAAGAATATTTGAAACCTTGGGTACGCCAACTGAAGAGCAGTGGCCGGTAAGCCGTCTGTGTTCTCTGAAGGTGGTCATGCTCTGCAAGGTGTGTTTGCTGCGTAGGTGTGCAGCTACATAGCTAGTGCTAAAGTGCCAAAGGACCAAGGCCTTCTCCATGCTGGATAAGTACTCTGTCACTGAACTAATTTACAAAGTATCCTCATAGGTGGCCATGGTGGCATTTAATTATAATCAAGAGCTGTGGTGATGTTTTGTTTATGACCTAACAAATAAAGCTAAGCCACTAGTTAGCCATAGGGGCTAGGCAGTGGTGGCACACACATTTTATCCGAGCACTCGGTTGACACAGGCAGACAGATCCCTCTTTTTTCTTATGTTTTGCTTTTTTGTTTTGTTTCTTTGTTTCATTTCTGTCTCTAAATGCTTTACTTAAGTTTGAACTGTAAATTTTCTTTCAGGACATGTGTAGTCTTCCAGATTATGTGACTTTTAAGAGTTTCCCTGGGATCCCACTGCAACACATCTTCATTGCAGCAGGAGACGACTTGCTCGATCTCATCCAAGGCTTGTTCCTGTTTAATCCGTGTGCTAGAATCACAGCTTCACAGGTACTTATATTAGGAAACTAAGGATCATCTTGGCAGCATTAATAAAACAAAATTCAAATGTCTAAGATTTTCTAATAGCCTTTAAATATCAAGAAGATTTATATCGCGTGGGGGAGGGTATGTATTTGTGCCCTTTCCCCAAGTTATAAACACTGTCCAGGCTGATATTAAATTTTACATGTAAGAATTTATGCTTGCCTAAGGTGTGTATGTGTGTTCACTCAAACTGCTGTGTTTCAGATGAGCATATTTTTTTGTTTGTTTGTTTTCGAAACGGTGTCTCTGTGTAGCTCTGACTATCCTAGAACTAGTTCTGTAGACCAGGCTAACCCGAACTCACAGAGATCCACCTTCCTCTGCCTCCTGAGTGTTGGGATTAAAGGCGTGCGCCACTACTGCCCACCAACTTTTTTGTTTTGAAAGAGAAGAATAAGAAGATGGGTGGGTCCAGAGGAACTGGGAGGAGTTGGGAAAGGGGAAAGAAAATGATCAAAATACATTATACTCTTAGAAAAGTCCTGATCTCGCCTCAGCCTCCCAACTACAGGCATGTGGACTACAGGCATGTGGCACCATGCACTGACTCTGGGAGACATATCCAGAGTGATTAAACTACAGTGGCTGTTGGATAGTCCTAGTATATTATAAATAGGCATTAACTGACAAACTTGTCATTTGAGAGGAAACTACTTTTATAAAGTTTGTAAATGCTGCAATATTATAGTCTAGTGGTTAATAGAAACCTTGGATAAGTCCAAGTGAATTTTCACCCATTTGCAGTGGATTATTGTATTTGTAGTTCATTGGTTCCAGTACAGTCTATGCTGTTAGAAATATGAGAAGGGAGTGAGCCCCCCTCCTGCAGTAACAGCACCAGCCAGTTGTAGGATGCTGATGTTTATCTGTAGTAGTTATAACCACATTCTTGATACTGATTCTTTGTTTTGGGACATGGGGTATTACATACTATTTTTAATGCTATCAACAATTTGGGGCTATATTTTCCTACATGCAGCACAAACATTAAAGCATTACTTTCGAGCTGGGCATGGTGCTGCATGCCTGCCACCCAACACTCAGAACAAGCAGGAGGAGTGCTACAAGTGGGCGGCCTGCCTGGGCTAATGCCAGGTTTCACACCAGCCAGCCAGTGCTTCGCAGTTAGGCCTCGGCTAAAATAAAACAAAAGAGATGGACCTTACATTTTGTTTATTTTCTTTGAAAAGGCATTGAAGACTAAGTATTTCAGTAATCGTCCAGGGCCAACACCTGGATGCCAGCTTCCAAGACCAAACTGTCCAGCGGAAGCCCTAAAGGAACAGCCAAATCCAGCCATGGCAACGAAACGAAAAAGAACAGAGGCCTTAGAACAAGGTAAAGATCCCCATTGGTAACCAACAAACAAACAAATGAAAGAAGTGACATCAGAAAGCACTAAATAGCTCGTGTATAGCTAGTGACTGGAAGCCAGTTAAGAAAACGGAGCCGTGAGCTGTTTAAAACCCTCAACTGAGGATCCTTCAGGTCCTTTTGAGTAGACCTCAGTTGTGAGAGCTCTCTATGGGTGCCTTCTTACCCTCACCGCTCCCCTCATAATAAGCTTTTGTGTGGCTGCCTGTGACTCTGCCATCTGTGGAGACCGGAAGAGGCTTCAGATGCTAGAGCTGGCATTGCAGGTAGTGCACATGCACACTCCAGGGACCAAATCTGGGCTCCCCGCTCTGGACAACCGCGCCAACTTTCTAGCCCTGGCACACACACCCATTGTGCCCCCCTTTTGTATTTTTGGTTTGTTTTGCTTTTTTTGTTTGTTTGTTTGTTTGTTTGGCACAAAGCCTCTCACTATGTATCTCTGACTGGTTTGCTGGCCTTATATTTACAAGATCCACCTCCCTCTGCCTCTTGAGTGCTAGGACTAAATGTATCTTCAGCACACCCAGCTTTTTCTTTTTTTCTTTTTTCTTTTTCTTTTTTTGATGGGGTATGTGTGTGTCTGTGTCTCTGTCCCAGATCTCTGTAGTAGACCAGGCTGGCCTCAAACTCACAGAGATCTGCCTGCTTCTGCTTTCCAAGTGCTGGGATAAAAGGCTTATGCCACCAATGCCCGGATAATTTTTGTTTTTGACTTTGTTATTTTTTTTATTTATTTAATTTATTTTTGTGCATATGGGTATTTTATTTGCATGTATGTCTCTGTACCACATGTGTGCAGTACCTGTGAAGAACAGAAGAGGGCATCGGATCCCTGGAACTGGCAGGACAGGTGGCTTTGAGCTGCTGTGTGGCTGTTGGCAGTTGGACCCGGGTTCTCTGAGAGAGCAGTGAGTGCTCTTAAGAGCTGAGCCAGTTCTCCAGCCTTTGTCCCGCAGTTCCTAAGTGTACTGTGTTAATGTTTAACAGGTGCTGTCAGTCAGCTAATGGCATTGGAATGCAGTGCCTGAACAACCTTTTTGTTTTCCTTTCAGGAATATTGCCCAAGAAGCTAATTTTTTAGTTACAGCCAACAATGGACAGTGTTTCACTGCTGAAAGAAATAATCCAAAAGGCAAATAATATAAAAAAAATAAGGAACATTAAATGCTGTAGAAGAGAACTTGTAAATATTCTACACATGTAAAAATATGTAAAAGTATGGTTATTTTTATTAAATGTATTTTAAAAAAAATATTTGTGATTTATGATTAACATACAGAAATAAGTCTAGTTCTCTGAAATGTAATTCATAGTGCTTTAGGAGACCCTTAATATATAATGCTGGTTGTTCTGCAGCTCTGGATGATATACCACCTCAAGTTCATTATGAGTAGTATTTAAAACAGAAAAATACTGTTAACAGTTTTGCTGATACTAACCACTACCCAGACTAAGTAGACCTGAGAAGATAAAACTGACACCTCCCTTAATACTCTTCCACTTGGAACTCACTGTGATCCTCCTGCCTCAGGTCTTAAATTGTTTTGGTTATTCTGGCATGATCAGCCTTCTTAATACTTTCTATTCCATTCCTTTTTACCGTCCCCAAGGAAACAGATTTGGGGAAATTTGTGTTTATCATTCCATGGTTTTATATTGTTCCCTTCAGAGAACTCTGTCTCCCCTGTTAGCTTTGATCCTAGCGGGTGAAGGGGGTAGATCTCAGAGTTTCAGGCTAGCCTGGTCTGCATACTGAGTTCCAGGCCAGCAAGGGCTACATATAACATTCTCAAATAACAAAAACCTACTACATCTCATGCTATTGTTTGTTTTTTACTTAGAACCTTCCTTTCCATATTAATGGATATGAATCTAGTTACCATATAATAATGTATTGTAAATAATGCTATTTACCTGTGCTTTGTTTACAGACTGTTATTTTTCTATTGCTGATAAAATTTATCTTAAAAATAACATGAATGGTGAAGCATAGTGACTTATCCCTTAAATCTCAGGAGGCAGAGGCAGGTGGATCTCTGAGTTCAAGGCCGGCTGGTCAATAGAGTGAGTTTAGTTAGGGGTAGCTTAGTGTAGAGAGTTTTCCCAGCATATATGAGCCCCTGATTTCAGTACCTGGCACTGTTAAAATAAATGACACAAATCTATGGGTAATAGTTCCTAGGTGAGATAACTAGCTAGCATGCTTCAAGTTCCTTAAGAATTTCAACAAGGCTAAAACATGGTGTTGGCCACTTTAGCTTTTTTTTTCTAAGTTATTATGTGCATGGTGCTTTGTCTACATGTATGTCTATGTAATGTGTGCATTCCTGGTGCCTCTGGAGGCCAGAAAATAGCATTAGATTTTCTGGAACTGGAACTGTGTATAGTTGTAAGCCATCATGAGGGTGCTGGAAATCAAACGCAGGTCCTCTAGAAGAGCAAGCAGCCAGTTCCGAATTACTGAGTCATTTCTCCAGCCCCATACGAACTTCACGTATGGAAGGTTTGGGAGAGCAAAGCTTCACTCTTGTTCTGCATTTTCCTTGAGTCCCATTGGGGGTTCAAAAAATAAGACTGATATGCCAGGCAGTGGTGGCACATGCCTTTAATCCCAGCACTCAGGAGGCAGAAGCAGGCAGATCTCTGTGAGGTCATTTTCAATCTGGTCTACAGAGAGTTCCAGGACAGATTCCAAACCCTGTCTCAAAATCAAAACAAAAATAAATAGATTGATATAAACTTCATAGAAGAACTGTACAAATTTATTATTTAATGTAAGTATACACAGGTACTAAATTTGGCTGCTCATAAGTGTTTGGCACAAGAGCCTCCCAAAGACATAGAGAACAAGTCAGGAGTCAGCTTCATATCTGGGTGTGGTGGGCAGAGGCAGGTAGGTTTCCCTGGTTTTCTGATGTACATAGTGAGTTCTCAGTCAGCCTCAGGTCATCATGAGACCCTGTCTCAGAGATGACAGAGTCTGCTACTTATATATTATATCAGAAAAGAGTAGTAACGAAAAAGTGCTAAGTCAGAATGGCTTAGTCCAGAGTAGTTAGCTTGAAAGGGAATTGGCCAGGAAAATAAGGATTAACAGGGCTAGTTATACAAATTCATGAGCTTTTTCATCCTTGATGCTGAAGATGCATCTTTTCATGGGAGAATTTCATCTCTTGCTTTTATTTACTTATTTTTTAAGCTTCTGTGGATGGGTGCTTTGCTTGTTTGTGTATCTCTTGGAACTGGCGTTAACATAGTTGATTTTTCTCATGGGCTGCTGTTGATAAAATTCCTTCTGTTGAGATAGAAACAATGCCTACCCCCTCTCACCGTCCACAGACAGCCCAGAGTAAGGTTCCATAGAGTTCCCTCGGGGAGCCATTGAGCTTAGTAGGCTTACTCACAGAGCAGTGGGGGAGCCACAGCAGAAAGCCTGCGCCCAACATGGATGTGACTCCCTGTGGCCGCATAAATGGGGACCCTCCCATACTCCCCAAGACCTATGTTATGTGCAGTTAGGGCAGAATCGTGAGTGACTGATAGGAACTGGTAGCTGCATACTCACTTGAAGGTCACATGACCCTCCCCAACCCCCTCTTCTTCCAAGAGGGAAGGTGGACAGTCAAGCCCAGCTAGACTTGTGAAGATGTCGGCAGACTGGTGTAGAGAATAGTTCTGTACTGGATAGCAGCTACTGGAGAAAAACTGGTTTATAAAAAATAATAAAAGAAGGGGTGGGAGGCTGGGCTCAGGATAGGCGAGCTTGCTGGAGTCAAGTTCCCAACCCTGACACAGGGCATCTCTGTTACTTTTCACTCTAGCTCCAGGGAATCTGCTGCCCTCTTCTGGCCTCCTGTGGATCTGCACTCACATGCCCCACACATGAAAATAAACTTTTTTATTTTTGAGGCAAGGTTTCACTATGTAATCAGGGCCTACCTGGCCCTTAACTAGGTATTAGAGACCTGCCTACTTCTGTATTCAGAGTTCTGGGATTAAAGGTGTACACCACCATGCATAAAAATGTATGCGTTTCTGTTAATGTTGACATTGTCCTGTTTCTGTGTAGTTGATAATTTGTTGCATCCACACTAGACAGAATTATGCCTTCAAAGAGTTTGGAAGAAAAAAGTGATTTTTTAAAAAAAATCCCTTTAGCACTTCTCTTCCTATGGTTGAATTTCACAGCATGTCTTGCACGTATTGATTATATCATTATCCCTTTTATAGCCTTTCAGACATCAAGTTGTCCAATCCATGAAGTATATTTTATTAAAGACTGAAAATAGCAGAAACAAGGTCAGAATAGTTTAGCTTCCAAACCACTGAGTTGGTTGACAGCTACAACAAAAATGTAAATCTATCCTTAGTGAAACGTGGGCAGTTGATGGCAGTGGAGCACACAGCTAAATCTGAGATAATAGTGCCAAAGGAACCTTAAAATGTGTCTTACCAGATTTTGTATTGTACACTTTCAGGTATGGTTGGCCTGTGTTGCCCAGGCTGCCCTAGAACTCATGATCCTCCTGGCTGTTTCCTAGGAGCTGGGATTACAGGTGCAGCCACCATGCCCAGCTTCTTCCCTGCTGGGTTTAGGGGGCTGCTCTGTGCAAGTATGTGGTCCTTTGTATCGTTATACTAAGCCACTGTTTTTAATTTTTTTGTTAAACTTACGTATGTGTGCATATTCATGCATGCACACATGCTACAGAACATGTGTGGTGGCCAGAGGACAGCTTGCAGGCATTGGTTCTCTTTCACTATGTAGGTCAGAGGGACCAAACTCAGGTCGTCATGCTTGACAGCAAGCTGAGCCATCCCACTGCAGACTTAGGTTTTAATGCCTTTTGGTTTGAAACAGGGGCTCTACAATATATAGCCCAAAGTGGCCTCAAACTCTGCCTCCCAAGTGGGATTACAGGCATGCGCTACCACGCCAGGCTACTAATGGGCTTCTGTATTGCTTAGAGCCTTGATAACCATTTAAGATACCTGTGCTAGCCTTAACACACCTGCAAGCACTCCTGCCTGTGTGCAGGGTAAGATCCTAGCTGGATCAGATACAAGCTTTGCAGATTTTTAACCTTTAAAAAAAAAACTTGCCAGGAGGTGGTGGCGCACGCCTTTAATCCCAGCACTCGGGAGGCAGAGGCAGGCGGATCTCTGTGAGTTCGAGGCCAGCCTGGTCTACAGAGCTAGTTCCAGGACAGGCTCCAAAGCCACAGAGAAACCCTGTCTCGAAAAAACCAAAAAAAAAAAAAAAAAACTTATAAAACATATATGCCTTTTTGTTTATAATTATTTTTCCTTCATTTGTAGATTTTTTTTCTAGCAGAGAAATGTAGAGGTTATACAGTATTCCTGTTTCATGCCCTCCACCGTTATGTACTTCCTATCGGAGAAATTGTGTGACTTTTCTGTGTTGTGCACTTGTGTTTGATGTGTTGGTACGAGTGTCTCCCTGAATACGTGTCACCGCCCACTTGAGGAGCTGCTCTGTGAAGGCTGTAGGTGTGCTTCACTGTTCCCCACAGCCCCACAGATGGCGTGGATGTGCCTTACTGCTCTGTGCCTGCCGCCATGGGCGGACAAGGATGTGACCTCATCCCATGTTTCCACTGTGCAAGCACAAGCCCGACCTTTGTGGGACCCGTTATTTAAATCCGAATTGAATGAGTGTGAAATAGTCACTCTCTGCTGAAGTAGACGTACATAAGTTAGTGAGCAAGACTGTTACCAAGTCCTTCTGAGTGGAGGTTTTATTTTGTTTGTTTTGGGACAGAGACACGCAGTGTAGTCCAGGCTGCTCTTGACAATCCTCCCTCAGTCTCCCAAGTGCTGGGGTCATAGGCATTAAGTCAGCCCAGTTTTGTCATCCCTCAGTAGTTCCCTATCCATGATAGCACACTGCTGGGTCAGAGTCATGTGATGACTATACTTTCCCTTTACCTGTCTAACACGTCTGTCCGTGACTTCAGGTAAGATTACCGCATCCACAGTCTAAATGGACTGTATCATGAGATACGCTGTCCACTGGGGAGGAGGCGGCTAAAGTATTCTCTTTAATATTCAGTGTTTCATAATGAAGAAGTCTGTTACATTTCGCTTGGCAGGACACATGCTGAGAAAAGCAGTTAGGGGATTTTGGCTTGTACAGTCCAGCATCACTGGGCTGTGTCGTCTAATGGAGCCACTGCTGTGTGTGGCCTGTTGACCACAGTGTGGATATATAGTATATAACAACTTGATGTCCAACTCTCTTAAAATCACATGGCAGGCAGGTGGGCAGTGGTGGCGCACGCCTTTAATCCAGGCACACAGGAGGCAGAGGCACGCAGATCTCTGTGAGTTCCAGAACAGCCTGCTCTACAAAGTGAGTTCTAGAACACACAGGGCACACAGAGAAACCCTGTCTCAAAAAAAAAAAAAAAAAAGACAAACAAAACATGGCAGGCAGAAGCATAAACGTAGCCTTTATCATGGCTCAGGCAACTTCAGCTGAGACCTTTTCTGGGCCCATCATGTCACTTCCAGGACAGAATGAGAGAGCTGCTGAGGTAAATGGCAGCTTTGGCTACAGAATGTCTCTACTGATCGAAAAACTGCACTGAGCCGGGCGGTGGTGGCGCACGCCTGTAATCCCAGCACTTGGGAGGCAGAGACAGGTGGATCTCTGTGAGTTCAAGGCCAGCCTGGTCTACCAAGGGAGTTCCAGGATAGGCTCCAAAGCTACAGAGAAACCCTGTCTCGAAAAACCAAAAAAAAAGGGCTGGAGAGATGGCTCAGAGGGTAAGAGCACTGGCTGCTCTTCCAGAGGTCCTGAGTTCAATTCCCAGCAACCACATGGTGGCTCACAACCATCTGTAATGAGATCTGGTGCCCTCTTCTAGCTTGCAGGCATACACACAGACAGAATGTTGTATATATAATAAATAAATCTTTTAAAAAAAAAAAAAAAAAGAAAGAAAGAAAAACTGCACTGAAAGGAACTAGCGATTAGTATAAAAATAGCGCTAAAATCCCACCATAACGTTACTGACGAGAACGAGACAATCATTTCAAAATTTGGAATGGTAGATAAAAATTTCTGAAAATGGCAGATAAGGGTTTTTTAACAGTTGGTCCTAAGTATTGTTTATTATATTGATATTTATCTGACCCAAGACCCATATATTTATCCTAAATAAATACTAGTATTATTATGTTAGTAAAGGGTATTTTAATATTTTTATTCTATTATTTATGGGTTTTTTTTTTATTTGGTTGTTTTTTGAGACAGGATCTCACTTCATAGACCAGCCTGCCTCTGCCTTCTGAGTGCTGGGATGAGGTGTGCACCACCATGCCCAGTTTCATTTATGTAGGGACAAGTATAAACCACAGGGAAGTGTGGCGATCAGAGGACAGCTCCTGGGAGTTGGGTCTCTCCTAACTCAAGTCGTGTTTACCCACTGAACCATGCCACCAGCTCTAGTTTTGGGTTTTGAGACATTTTTTTTTTTGTTTGTTTGTTTTTGGAGACAGGGTTTCTCTGTGGTTTTGGAGCCTGTCCTGGAACTAGCTCTTGTAGACCAGGTTGGTCTCGAACTCACAGAGATCCGCCTGCCTCTGCCTCCCGAGTGCTGGGATTAAAGGCGTGCGCCACCACCGCCCGGCTTGAGACAATTTTATTGCTAGGTTGCATCCAGGCTTTCCTAATACTTGCAAGCTGGAAGCCTCTTGAGTGTTGGGTTTACAGAGATGTACCACCACACCCAACAGAAAAATTACTTCATCAGTCGGTAATTGTGTGTGAGTGTGTGTGTGTACATGTATGTATGTATGTGCTCACCAGAAGTCAGCCTTGGGTTTTGTCCACCTTTCTTTTGAGGCGGGTCTCTTGCTGGAGTCTGGGGCTCTCCTGTTAGGAGGAGCTGGCTAGCCTGGAAACCCTCTGCATCTCCAGCGGTCAGGTGTGCTCCATCGCACCTGGCTTTTCCTGTGGCTGCTGAGGATCAGACTCAGCCTCATGCTAGCAAGGGAACACTGCACCGACTGAGCTATCTCCCCAGCTCCACAAATAACTGAATTTTTCCCAAGAATACTTGTCATTGATACTGTCAAAATATCAAAAAGCACTTTATAAATAAAATGTCAACATAGTACATATAGAGTACAGTACTAATACATTTCTTATAGAACACGTGTTAAAGGTTTGAGTACTTGAGCTGCATCCTAAAACTAAAAGGGAGGGATGTAGTTAAACACATACATTGTTAATACATGTATTAAGATATCATAACGAACTTACTGCTTTGTAAATTACTATGCTAACATTTTTAAAATATTTAGAAAGCATACTTCTTAATATTATCAAAATTATGTAATTCTTTTTGTGGTTTTTGGCAGTATCTGTATCTCGCTATATCTTGTCGGCCCTCAAATCATAGTATTTTTGCCTCAGGCTCCCAAGTGCTGGGATTTATTTATAAATTAGGATCCTCCATACTCTGGATTCTCTTTCAAAGTCTTTGCAATGCTGAACATCAAACCTGAGGCCTTTATGGTTTTTCTAGGCAGGGTTTCTCTGTGGAGCCCTGGCTGTCCTGGAACTTGCTCTATAGACCAGGCTGGCCTCAGAGTTAGATTGCCTGCTTCTGCTTCCTGAGTGCTGGGATTGAAGGTGTGTGCCACCATGTGCTAAACCCAAGGCCTTATGCACACTGACCAAGTGTCCTACCTCTGAGATACATTTCCAGCCCAGACTTGATTTTTAACAGCTCTAATTCTGATTCCAGCTGGTTTATTCTTTAAATATATTTGATGGCAAAGAATGGGATCTTTTAAGAGTCCTTGAGCAGTCTGAATCTCTCTGGGGGTGGTGGACTGAACAAATACAGCCCACAGGATCAGAAACATGGACATTTGAGTGTGCTGGGTCACACAAAACACAGTGTCCTGAAACTTCCTGCCAGGGGGCTGTGAATGGGGATTTCTGGTTCGTGGGAATTTTGTCCTTATTCTTCTTGGCGGCAGTGTCTTTGTCTTCCAGCGCCCGAGCAAGCATGTAACTGACCTTTCTTTGATGAGCCAGTGCTTCTTCTTTGTCATTCAGCTGTAAGCAGATTAGGGATGTACCAGTTAGTGTATCAGGAAAAGGAGCGTTGCATTTTATCAGAAGACTGCATTCTAAATTTAGATTGGTCATATTTTAGGATAATCTTGAATCAAATGCTGTGGGATTTAAGTGAATTTTTTAAAATTTATTTGTTATGCATGTTTATATCTGTGCCATGATGTATGTGTGGGTGTTGGAGAAGAATTTGAGGAGTCGTTATGTGTGTCCTGGAATCAAATTCAGGGCCTGGTAGCAGGCTCCAATCTTGATGGGTGAAATCATGCTTTTTATTTTAAACTTTCATTTATGCATATGTTTGTATATGTGCCATGTGTGTGCAGGTGCCTAAGAAGGCCAGAAGAGGGCGTCAGGTCCTCCAAAACTGGATTTACAGGTTGTTGTGAGCCACTACTTGAGTGCTGGGAACGAAAGTAAATGCTCCTGAGGAGCCAAACTGAGCCATCTCTCCAGCCCCAGGGGCTGGAAGGGCAGCAGTGAGGGGCTCATTAAGTAGGGTACTCAATGCACGCTTGCTTAATTGAGTCCAGTCCTTGGAACTCACATAAAAGTGAAGAAGAGAGCCAGTCTGCACGTGCCATGGCATGCCGTGCTCACACATACATCATACACACAACAACGATAATAAAACTTTCTTTAAAAAAACCCAAGGAATTAGTGTTACTTCTCTGTAACCTGTAAGTTACCTAGAGATGGGGAAGATTGTATATCTGTGTGTAATCTCAATATGTACTGACTTGTGAAAAATATTTAAAGCTGTATCTGAATTGTTTTTTATGTATTCATATACAAATAAATGTCAGCAGAGTTAACGTGTGTCTGCTCTGAGCACTTGTGTCGGTGTCTTTGGTATCTTTGTTTCACAGCCGTCTGTAGAAGGTGCCAGAACTGACGTCAGGTCGTGTTGGTGACAAAGGGTCTGGAACTCTTAATTGCTCATAACTCCAGGCCGCACAGAAATGCAGGGAGCTGAGCTGGCACACACACCCCATCAGCTGTCACAGAAGGGATCCTCACAGGAGTGGGGAGAGCTGGCAGGGAGAGGTTGGGGCATGGTGCCCGGTGGAGAAAAGGGTTTAAGAGGCCTAGAATGGGAGCCCATGGATTATCTGACCCGCAGTCCCTAACCAAAACCAAGTGACAGTCTGGCACTAACCAAGTCTACTAGCATCTTAAGGACTTCTTGTGGGCTGTCTTGGTCTTCAGTCCTCTTAGAACTGTTTTCTGAAGGGAGCATCCCCAGCAGTCGCTGCCCTAAGGTCTTCTTTCTCCTTTGGGACGCATATCCTGGAATGGAGTGGGAGAATCCAGCTGAGAAAATTACTCTCACTGATGTTAACTGCAGTAAAAGCCAAGGCTGATTAATTCCTGCAGCAATCCAGAAGTCATTCTCACAAATCCACAAGGACCAGTGTTGCTGGTTGCACAGCATGATGGGGGAATGTGGATTTCAGGTATGGGTGGGTGGAGACCTGGAGAGGGTCATCACAGTCTTCTGGAGCAGCAGAAATCCAGATCTGTGTGAGATCACTAACCACGCTACGTGGAAATACTGCAGAGGCCCGACAGGCGCAGGCTGCTGCAGCCCCATCCATGTGAGCAGCCAGAAGGGCCTACACGGGATCCTCGCTCCGCCTCTTAACCACTAAGCTTTAGATGCGTTTTCTGAGCTTCCCCCGTCCTCTGAATCAGGAGCACTGCCTTCCCATTTACCATTGTCATTTCTCATGATGACAAAACATCCATAAAGTTTGCCATCTTCAGCATGTCATTCTATACACAAGCTACGGGAGTTTGAGAAGAAATTCTGAAGCCAGATGGTGCTTAGACAACAACTCACTGCCGTATTAAACTTGGTTAAAGTGGTAGATTTTGTGGACATTTTATCATCATAGAAACATAACTGAAAACACCTAGTCCAGTATTAGTATACAATATAATTCTCTATATCTTGATTATCACCAAAAGACAAAATTTGTAGAAAATGCCAGGTGTGGTAGCACACACTTGTAATCCCAGCCCTGGGAGGCAGATAGACACACATGACACTCCATGACAAGCATATGGAGGTCAGAGGACAACTTTGGGGAGCCAGTTCTTCCATTGTATGGGTCCCAGGCTTAAACTCAAGCCTAGGCTGGATTGAGTTTCTGGTCCTCCTTCCTCTCCTCCTAATTGCTGGGGTTCCTGATGTGCACCATGCCCAGCTAAATACATTTTCTTTTCTGTTGTTTTTGAGACAAGGTCTCACTAGGTATTCCTGATGAGCCTACAACTTCTACACAGACCACGCCGGCGTGGGATTCTGTCTCCCCGGTGCCAGGATTAAAGGTGTGCACCACCATGCCCAGCTAAACGCTATTTTCAGTGTTACTTTCCTCTCGGCATTTGAATCTCTCGAGTTAGTACCTCCTGTCGTCTGCCTCAGCTTCTGAGCTCGGATTACAAACCTGCACCACCATTCCCAGCTCATCAGAGCACTTGCATTAATTATGTCTCTTCCTGCCTTAGGTAGAAGAGTACCTCAGCAGAGGACCTGAGTTCAGTTCTCATTACAACCCCCTGTAACTCCAGCTCCGGGGAGTTCAGCACCCTCTTCTGGTCTTCCCAGGCTGTTGAGGAATATTTGTTTATGCAAAGATATGTTGCATTTGTTTAATTATATAAAGATGCGCTGCATTTGTTTCACCTTGCCTCCCTAAGGCACCTGATTGGTCTAATAAAAAGCTAATACTAGGCAGGACTGCAGGGTAGAGAGAGTAAGCAAGAGGAGGAATCTAGGCTTGACAGAGACAGGAAGAAAGGAAAGAGATGCCAGGGGCCAGCCAGCCAGACACATAGGAAGCAGGAAAGTGGGATACACAGCATGAAAGGTAGAAAGCCCATTGGCAACACAGATGAATAGAAACTCGTTAAGTTAAAAGAGCTAGTGGGACAAGCCTAAGCTAAGGCCGAGCATTCAAAATTAAGTGTGTCTATTTGGGAGCTGATTTGGGGCCCAAAGAAAATTCTGACATGGTAGGTGCCAGCATGCACATGTGTGTGCATACACACACACACACCTCTAAGTGTTGGAAAGAACTTATTCTATCTCCTTATGGTTTTATTAACTTCGAAGCTCATTTGTATATGTAATTGCTATTGTCGTCCTTTTAGAATTTCTGCCTCTACCTCCTGATTGTAGCAGCACAGTTTTGTGCCGCCATGCTTGGTGCTTCACAGGTGCTAATTTAAAACAAAGAAAATCATCATTGTGTGTTCGTGTGTGTGTGTGTACATGATGTGGGGGGCATATGTGTCAGGCATGGCCTGCTTATGGAGGTCAGAGAGCAGCTGTATGGAGTCAGTCAGCTTTCTCCTGAAGTGTCTGGGATAAACGTTAGCATGAAATACTTGTTTTCACCATAAACATCAGCGTGAACAGTTGCTTTCTAGAAATACTTAGACCTTGAAGAAGTCATAGCGGAAAACTGACTGTTTGCTGTTATCTACGGAGCTGTTTTTCTGAAGGAGCTGTCCAGCCTTTGCGTGACTTTGGTCACAAGATGGTGCTGGCACACCTGGGTATCCTGAATTACTGGGTGCTGTACACAGTAAGGGCTAAGGTTGCTGGGGTGTGATGCTTTCCCTCAGAAAGCATAAAGATTAGATTGGGGCTTTGGTATGAAGGATCTGTTTTACCCAAAAAAGCACCTGTAGTATAATACATACGCCTTTGCACGCTGCTCAGCGTTCAGTTTGTAGAAACGGCTCCTCCCTGCTGCCAGAGAGCTGAGAGTCATCCTAGAGTGACCCTGTCTCCAACCGACCCTCAAAATACACAACACCCCACACCCTCCACTTTTGGGGTCAGGGATGAAACTCAAGTTGTTAGGCTCGGTAGCAAGTCCTTTTAGGTGCTGAGCCATGAGTTTAGCCCTGACACTTGCTAAGTTTAAAATGAATAGCAGCTACATGAAAAGCTCCAGTTATCCCTCTTTCCTGTGCCGACTTGGACCATATCCCAAAGCAGCTAACACCCCCTTCTCCGTAGTTACCCTCGTCTTTCAGGTGCTGCCTGTTGGTCCACGCTGCTGCTCGTCGACACTTATCTGCGTGTGCCAGTCTCAGCGCCTGGTCATTTCTCCTCGTTAACTGCTGTTCAAAAGCAATTCTGAATGCATCTGCCATTATATGAGCCTCTTCCTTACTTTTCTGCAGAATTTCCAGCTGAAAGAGAGTTGGGGAGCCATGAGAGGTGAAACTGGAACCGTTTTTTCATATGAATCGCTGTGTTCCTAGCCTCTATTCCCTCTAGCTTGTCTGCGTAAGTCAGCGCTTGCCCATTCTACCGGCACTCTGGATGCTAGCACCCTGTGCCAACCCTCTGCTCTTGAAACTCACCACCCCTGCTGGGCCCTGTGCCTGTCCTGGAGGAAGGACATAGCCGAAAAGGAGGAAAGCGCCTAAGGCTGTGTACCTCCCTAGCTGAGCTTGAGTCTTATCCATGTGGTTCTATTCTGTTCTTCAGGAGTAGCTAATGTGTAGCTGTTAGCCTTCCTAAGTGATCTAAAGGCTTTAAATTCTCTGTCTTCAAAAAAGGTAAACCGGTGGCTGGGCATAGTGGCACACACCTTTAATGCCAGCAATGGAGAGGCAGAGACAGGCAGACCTCTGAGTTCAAGTCTGGCCTAGTCTATAGAGTTAGTTCCAGGACAGTCAGGGGTACACAGAGAAACCCTGTCTCAAAACAAACAGCCAAATCATAAATTTGGTTTGTACACATAAACATTCATAATTAAAGTCCAATTATAAGGGAAACTATCAGCTGGTTAAATGCCTGGCCTGTTGATGATAAAGACAGTTGTCATCCTGTTAACCTATGAGAGGACTGAGGCTTATTCTGCCCACAGCCTCACGCACGCAAACGATGGTGCTAAGAGCACTGCTGGTCAACTCTACTTATTTTAATGTAAACACACCGTTTCCCTCTATTAACTGCGATTTGAAGGCCATGTAGAAATGAGAAAATATGAATTTAAGAAATATTAATTACACACTTAGCCAAACGACTTTACCTGGCTTCAGATTTCACTCAATGCACTATGTGTGTTTTAGAACCAGGTAAACGAAGTCTAATGCACAAGTTAATTCTATTACATAAAACCAAGCGTAGTTTCCTCAGTCAGTGACTCCTAAGATAAAACTCATTATTGCAAATCCTGCCATTTATCCTCCCGCTAATAAAGGGCCTGAACCAAGACATCTGATAAATACCTCATGTCTGAGCTGAAGAACCAGTTTCCGAGTGGACGCTGCCATTTTGGCACAAGAACAGGGGTTCCCTCCAGGACCGCGACACAGGCAGGCTCCAAGAACTGCAAGCTTGAAACCCAAAGGCATTGCCTGTTACCACGTGTCACGCTGTCTGAGCCACAGAGACACACACACCCCACAGCCATGCGCATGCTAGTCAAGCCTCTGATTCAATAAAGTGGACAGTGTATATGTGTGTGTATAATATATATGATGTATATTATATATACATATATATATTTTTTTAAAGAAAACAGGAATTCATGATCTGAGTGGAAATGGCCACAAATGAAACATCATTTCTTGCAATAAACACTTCAAAGAGTTTACATTCCTTCCTTCTCAATCTCAAACCCTTTAATGCTGGCATTCATCTCCAATAGCTTTGGATGTGCAGCGAGAATTTAGCCTAACCAAGTCTTTAATACTAACACCCAAAGTGAGTGCTGCCTGTGGTAGGCGTGGCCTTGTCGCCTGCATTCCCTGTGTCCCTCTCCTCCAACAAGACTGTGCGCAGAATGAACAATGAATTTTATTTTACCCTGGGGAAAGCAATCACGGCTCCATTCTTTAAAAAAATTACTCTGTGGGGCTGGAGAGGTGGCTCACTGGGTAAGAGCACTGGCTGCTTTTCCAGAGCCCTGAGTTCAATTCCCAGCAACCACAGGCTTTCTCACAGCCATCTATAGTGGGATCTGATGCCCTCTTCTGGCATAAGGTTGTACATGCAGATAGAGCCCTCACACAAAGATCAATCAAAAAATAAATATATTTCTTGGTCAATGACTATAATGAAGTCACTTGTAGCCCTGGCCCCTCAAAACTTGACTAAAGCTTAAGTGAAGAAGCAGGGTCATTCGTGGAAGAAAAGAAAAAAGGAAAGCAAAGCAAGAACCTCCCTTCGGTTTTCCGCCCATGATAGCAGCTAGGCACACTAATTTAGCAGAGGCCGTCTGTAGTAGTGAACCATACGTTCTGAAGTTTCATAAGGAATTTACCATAAAACTACCTAACTCCAGTCTGCCTAGGTGTAAGTCACTAGCAATGTGACAGAGAAAATCACCCCACATTCCTGTCTCCTCTCGTGTGTGACGTGAAGCTTGAGTGAGAGCATGAGGGTTCAATGTGTCAGTCTTAGAGGACCCGACACCGGCGAAGGGCGCTACAGTGCTTGTTCATGCCTTGTCACCGTGAGAAAAATACCTGAACCCACCCAGCCTTAGTTCCCTTTGCAGCCCCTGGAAAGAGCCAGTCCCACCCAGCAGGGAGGTGTGGCTCAAGCAGTGCCCGCTGCAAAGGGCACGGTAGCAGCAGCTGGCAAGAAGCGACCTGGGCGGTCACGGGCCTCTCGCACCCGAGTCTGAGGCGCTAAGTATGTTGCTGTCCTGAGCAGGCTGCAGGGAATAGGAAAGCAGCCGTCCCTGCCGTACGGCTTTCCCGGGTGCACACGTACCTCGAGTCCGGATACCTCTGTAAAGGCACTGTCCTCCTGAGCCATGTTCTCCAGAGCCACCTTCTGCTGTTTGATATCAAGCATGGCAAGTGTCTCCAAATACCGCTGGTTCAAAACTAGGAAGGGCCACACATGACACTGTGAGTTCTCTGAGGCCAGCTACAGCCTCTCTATGGAGTCACACAGAAGCCACACACTCACTTCTAAGTGACACTTATCAGCCAGTACACAAGACTGGGCTTCATCCAGAAAACCTAGCTGATGAAACAGGAAGTAGCATGGGAGAAAAGAGATACCGAGTAGCTCCTTTTTGTTTTTTTTTTTTTTTTTTTCAAGACAAGTTTCTCTGTTTAACAGCTCTGGCTGTCCTGGAACTCACTCTATAGACCAGGCTGACCTCGAACTCAGAGATCCTCCTGCCTCTGCCTGAAATGCTAGATGGGATTAAAGGTGTGTTGCTGGCCAGGCGGTAGTGGCCTATGCCTTTAATTCCTGCACTCAGGAGGCAGAGGCAGGTGCATCTGGGGTTGGGGGGAGAAAAAAAAAAGAATCAAGGTGTGTGCCACCAAGTGGATTTTTTACTTTTTTTTTTAAGATTTATTTATTTATTATGTATACAGTATTCTGCCTGCACACCAGAAGAAGGCACCAGATCTCATTACAGACGGCTGTGAGCCACCATGTGGATGCTGGGAACTGAACTCAGGACCTCCAGAAGAGTGATCACTTAAGAAGAGCTCTTAACCTCCAAGTCATCTCTCCAGCCCCTTTGCTTTTTCTTTTTCTTTTTTTTTTTAAAGTGAACATGTAAGGTAGATTATCCAGCGACTTTGAGAATGTTGCAGGAATATTTCTGGAATAAGTACGTTGATACCAATGGGGCCGAAAGAGATAGGAAGTCAGGATACCCCCCAAAAGGTTTCCATGCCAGGTCTCGTTTGTATTCTCATTTGATACTCTAAAACCACGTGGGACAGACAGAAAAATAAGATTTTACAGAAGCCTACATGGCAGCAGGTTGGTCAGGGCAACCACCGATTGTTTCAGCTGTTCCTTCAGGTCATTCTGTTCCAGGGGCAAGGAAAGTTATGCTTGTCGAATAGGCAGTAAATGCGGTGCTGTGGCCGGGCGATGGTGGCACATGCCTTTAATCCCAGCACTCGGGAGGCAGAGGCAGGCGGATCTCTGTGAGTTCGAGACCAGCCTGGTCTACAGAGCTAGTTCCAGGACAGGCTCCAAAGCCACAGAGAAACCCTGTCTCGAAAAAACAAAAAAAACAAACAAAACAAACAAACAAAAAAAGCGGTGCTGTGGCTAAATGGATAAATCGCTATGTGATAATGGGCCTTTTCCACCTTATTCTACTTCAGACAAGGAAAAGACTGCCGAGTGAGATCTCATGTACTATATTCATGTCAAATGTGCCAGTTACCCAAATCCCAGCAGATTTTTTTCTATTAAGCATTTTCCAGCCAGGTGTAGTGGCGCACGCCTTTGATCCCGGCACTTGGACTCGGGAGGCAGAGACAGGCAGATCTCTGAGTTTGAGGCCAGTGTGGTCTACAGAGTGAGTTCCAGGACGGTCAGGGCTACACAGAGAACCCTGTCTGGAACAAAGAACAACAGCAGGGAGTTTCCACAGAGGGCTGGGTGCAACGGTGATTTCTAGGCCAGTCTGATCACTGGGGCTGCCTAGTAAGACCCTGTCTCAAGAAACAAAACGGTTTTCATAGGAGAGGCCCTCACCATGGTCAGAAAGAAAGGGAAGGGATCCTGTTTAGTGGAGAACAGAAAACAGTAACTTTCCTCTCGAGGAAGAGTGAGCAAGGGGAGGGGAGGGGGCTTGTGATTCTGGAACTTTCTGCCCTAGACTACCAGAGGTACAGCTGGATGCTCAGACACACGTGTGTCCAGATCTCATCTGGGAGCCTCTGAGCCATGCTGATTCAGGGTTTGTTCCTTTCAAACGGTCACTTAGTTTCTGCTGAGGGGAGGAATTAGCATCTTTTTTTAAAAAATCTGTTACAAAAATCAGTACAAGCAGGGCTCTTCCAATGTTGACCATAAGGTGGCTCATTGTATACGGGCTGTGCAATATACAGACTTTACACCTGAGGGTACACACAGGGCCGGGCGGTGGAGCCCAGACTGTGTCTACCTCATGGCAATTCTCCTGCCTCAGCCTCCCAAACTGGACCGAAGGGATGGTGGAGAGGAACTGTGCACAGCCTTTACTTTGGAATATTTCAGAAAACTGTAGAATGATCGAGGGCACTGACTGCGCACACAGTTTGCCAGCACTACTGAATTAATCACTTTTACTTTAGAGTTTTCAAGAACTATAGTTCAGACATGGACACAATGTACTTTGATATATTCACCTCCCACTCCCTCCACCAACACCTCCCAATTGCTTCTTTTTGTTTGTTTTCTTGAGACAGAATCTCCCGTGTAGCCTATGGCTGTTGTTAAACTGTGTAGACCAGGCTGGCCTCAAACTCACAGAGATCTGCCTGCCCCTGCTTCCTGAGTGCTGGGATTAAAGGGTGAGTACCACCACGGCTTGCCCAATTGTTTATTTTAAACAATTAAAGGATTAATCTGATGTTGTATGGATTTCACCTTGATAGTCTTATTTAAGAAATCTTTTAAAAAATCTAAACGATACATTTTTATTTTCCCTAAATTATATTACTTCAAAATACTAGCACTCTGTCTATATTGACAAGAGTGTTCTTGCTGCAGTATATTCTATATTTGCTATCTTTAAACATATTTATTATTATTATTATTATTATTTTAGTTATAAACTGATTGGCCCATTAGCTCAGGCTTCTTATTATTTTTTTTAATTAATTTATTTATTAAAGATTTTTGCCTCCTCCCCGCCACCACCTCCCATTTCCCTCCCCCTCCCCCGATCAAGTCCCCCTCCCTCATCAGTTCGAAGAGCAATCAGGGTTCCCTGACCTGTGGGAAGTCCAAGGACCATCCACCTCCATTCAAGTCTAGTAAGGTGAGCATCCAAACTGTCTAGGCTCCCACAAAGCCAGTACGTGCAGTAGGATCAAAAACCCAGTGCCATTGTTCTTGAGTTCTCAGTAGTCCTCATTGTCCACTATGTTCAGCGAGTCCGGTTTTATCCCATGCTTTTTCAGACCCAGGCCAGCTGGCCTTGGTGAGTTCCCGATAGAACATCCCCATTGTCTCAGTGTGTGGGTGAGTTCCTTGTCCTGAGTTCCTTGCTCGTGCTCTCTCTCCTTCTGCTCCTGATTTGGACCTTATTATTATTTTTTTAGAGGCAAGGTTTCTGTGTAACCCTGGCTGTACACTCGGTAGATCAGGCTGGCCTTGAACTCAGAGATCCACCTGTCTCTGCCTCCTGCAAGTGCTGGGAATAAAGATATTCGCCACCACCCCAGGCTAACATATTTTAAGAGAATCATTAAAATCCATTACTCACCAGCATTTTCAGACTTGAGCGCTTTAATTTCTTCTGTCTTCACCTTCAGATTCTCTCTGAGGACAGTATTGTCACAGCTTAGTCTGCAAAGGGAAATCTAACTGAATAATTAAAGTATTAACACCTCGATGAGCAAAAATATCTTTGTTTCTACAATTTATTACATTTTATTTATTTTATTTGTGGGACATTTTAACAGCGCACATATTGGGGTCAAAGGACAGCCTGTGGGAGTGGGTTCTCCCCTTCTGCTATGTGGGTGGTGGGATCGAACTCAGGTCTTTGGGATTGGTGGCAAATGTTTTTTATCTACTCAGCCATCTCGCCAACCTTCAATTATTATTATTATTTGGTTTTTTGAGACAGGGTTTCTCTGTGTATCTCTGGTTATCCTGGAACTAGCTCTTGTAGACCAGGCTAGCCTCGAACACACAGAGAACCTCCTGCCTCTGCCTCCCTGAGTGCTGGGATTAAAGGTGTGCCACCATCACCTGGTGTCACATTGATATAATTTTAATTTAACTTAATAACCATTTGGACACTGATGCTGTCCTCAAGTAAACCTTGGATACTGGTCAGTTCTGAGTAGGTATGGGGATCATAACCACTGGGCTAAGTTAAATGAGGGGACTGACGACAGGAAGCTGTGCATGGGGGGAGGGTATGAGGGATCTGAACTCAGGTCCTCACACTTGTGAGGAAAACACGTTACCCACTGAGCCATCTCCCCAGGCTGCTTTCTTTGCTGTTGTTGCTCTACAAATGCTAACTAGGCCCTCTACCACTGAGCAGCATCCTCGGTATGTGCCCTGCCACAATGCCTGGCTCTACTATATATGCAGTACTAGGAAAACAACAGAAAAATATGGGAATGGAAAGTAGATCAGCAATAAGAATTTTATTTATAATTTGCTCAAAGAAGAAGAAAGCCTAAAATGGCATTTGAATGACATGCATTTTAAAATTTTCCTTGGGAAAATTACGGATGATACCTACCTATATGGACTATATACTATACCTACCCAGGCTGAGGATGGGCTCGGCTGTGCCCAAGGACGATGGCCCTCAGTTGTGATGGAACTGCACAGCATGCACAGGCCCTAGGTTTAGTTTTCGATGCCATCAATATACAAACCTGTCATACTTTTGGATCCACGATTCCTCTATATTTTTAAATCTATCCTGATCAAATTCCATTTCCCACTGCAAGGCATTTATTTCCTATAGAAAGAGAAATAATACCTTCAGATAAAAAAACAAATAAAAGAACATTTCGTGGAAAATTATCAGTATAAATCTTTCTGAGACACTGAATGGGTGAAAGGCATTAATTTATGCGCTTGGAGGAGTCTATGGCATTTGAAAAATACATCAGGCTGGGCAGTGGGGGTACATGCCTTAATCCAATCCCAGCACTTGGGAGGCAGAGGCAGCCAGATCTCTGTAAATTCAAGGCCAGCCTAGTCTACAGAGTGAGTTCCAAGACAGCCAGGGCTGTTAGACAGAGAAACTCTGCCATTAAAAAAAAAACGGGGCTGGAGATACGGCTCAGAGGTTAAGAGCATTGCCTGCTCTTCCAAAGGTGCTGAGTTCAATTCCCAGCAACCACATGGTGGCTCAAAACCATCTGTAATGGGGTCTGGTGCCCTCTTCTGGCCTGCAGGCATACACTCAGACAGATTATTGTATACATAATAAATAAATAATTTTAAAAAAAACAAAAAACACACAACAAATGGACTTTTTTTTTAAGCTCTCAGACACACTTTGATAAAGCTCACCGAACACAGCAAAGAAATTTCAAATTATTTATGTTCAAAATTTGGTTATAAGGGCTGGAGAGATGGCTCAGAGGTTAAGAGCATTGTCTGCTCTTCCAGAGGTCCTGAGTTCAATTCCCAGCAACCACATGGTGGCTCACAACCATCTGTAATGAGATCTGGTGCCCTCTTCTGGCCTTCAAGCATACATACAGAAAGAATATTGCATACATAACAAAATTTGGTTATAGTGAGCCCAGATTTCTCAGGGTCCACTTCTGCCCATGTAGACACCAGAAACTACTTCTTGGAGTCTTTACCCAAATGGCCCCATCAGGGGAGAATACGATTTATGTAAGAAAATGACATCTGTGATTATCCTAATTCCATGTCTAGTGAGGTGTTCGGAAACACGCTGACCCTGCCTGGGGCAGAGGACAAAAAAGGAAAAAGATAAAAAGTGCTAAATTGTCAGACCTGCTGCCATATATTATATATTTATATAAGACCTGCTGCCATAAAAGGTCGCACTTTACTCACGTGACAATCTGTTTTAAAATTTGAGTCCAAAGCCAGGCGATGGTGGCACATGCCTTTAATCCCAGCACTCAGGAGGCAGAGACAGGCGGATCTCTGTGAGTTCGAGACCAGCCTGGTCTACAAGAGCTAGTTCCAGGACAGGCTCCAAAGCCACAGAGAAACCCTGTCTCGAAAAACCAAAAAAAAAAAAAAAAAAATTATGAGTCCAGGGGCTGGAGAGATGGCTCAGTGGTTAAGAGCACTGGCTGCTCTTCCAGAAGACCCTGGTTCAATTCCCAGCACCCACATGGCCACTCACAACTGTCTATAACTCCAGTTCCAAGGGAGCCAATACTCTCATACAGGTAAACCACTGTACATGAAATAAAAATAAATCATTAAAAAAATGTCAGTGTCGGGCTGGAGAGATGGCTCAGTGGTTAAGAGCATTGCCTGCTCTTCCAAAGGTCCTGAGTTCAATTCCCAGCAACCACATGGTGGCTCACAACCATCTGTAATGAGGTCTGGCGCCCTCCTCTGGCCTTCAGGCATAGACACAGACAGAATATTGTATACATAAAAAATAAATAAATAAATAAATATATTTAAAAAAAAATGTCAGTGTCCAAAGGGAAAACCGTCAGAGATTGCAGAACTCCTTGCAGGAGAGTAAGCACAAATGAAACACCTGTTACCACACCGAGCCTAAGAAAATTCTATCTAGGGGTTGGAGAGATGGCTCAGAGGTTAAGAGCATTGCCTGCTCTTCCAAAGGTCCTGAGTTCAATTCCCAGCAACCACATGGGGGCTCACAACCATCTGTAATGGGGTCTGGTGCCCTCTTCTGGCCTTCAGGCATACACACAGACAGAATATTGTATACATAATAAATAAATAAATATTTTAAAAAAAAAGAAAATTCTATCTAAATATTATCAGATTGAGCGCATCAATGCTATATTTGCAAATACCTTCTCCAGAGATCGCTTTTGTTCTATGGTTTTTTGAAGCACTGTCTGTGTGTGACTTGTGGCCTTGTCAAGCACTGCCTAAGAAAAAATAAAAATAGCGTCAGTAAAATTAAGCTTTAAACCCTCTTATTTGCATAATATATGAGCATATTCCTATATGCATATTTTATTTTTAAAGATTTATTTATTTTCAACACACATACTTTATTTTCAATGTCTGTGTGTCTGCATATAAATGTGTGCATGTGCGTGCTGGTGCCTAAGGCGCCTTTTTGGAAGGGGGTGTCGGATCCCCTGGAGCTGGAGTTACAGGCAGTTATGAGCTACCTGACTGAAAAGAAAGTATTGTTGGGCGGTGGTGGCACACACCTTTAACCCCAGAACTGGAAGGCAGAGGCAGGCGGATCTCTGAGTTTGAGGCCAGCCTGCTCTACAGAGAGAGGTCTAGGACAGCCAATGCTACACAGAGAAACCCTGTCTCAATAAACTAAAAAGGAGGAGGAGCAAGAAGGAGAAGAAAGTATTTGTTATGATTTCAGCCACAATAAGGCTGGCACTTCCGGGTTCTGGGGCCATGCATGTGCAGCAAGCCCTCAGGCAGAAGAGCCTAATGACCCCTGGGATGTTAAAGGGCCCCGTGATCCACATGCGGTGTGGCTGAATCATCCACTATGACTCAGCTAAGCCCTTGGATGCATGCATGATACCCGTCATCTGCATATGACGTCAACCCCCTGTGCACATGCGCTAGGCAGCTTTTAAAAGCTGGAAGCGCTGTCTCAATCTCTCTCTCCTCTCTCTCTCTCTCTCTCTCTCTCTCTCTTTCTCTCTTTCTCCCTCTCTCCCTCCCTCCCCCCCCCCTCTGTCTCCACCGACCTCTAACATGAACATGATTGGACCTCAAAAGCCCGCTAACCAAACAATTACAGACACAAATTGCTTGGTTATGTTTGTTTGAAAGAGAAAAGGTGAAAAGACGAATCTGTTAAAAAGTGTATAGGTGATTCTTTTTAATTTTTTTTTTTTTGAGATTTATTTTATATACAGTGTTCTGTCGGCATGTACACCTGCGTGCCAGAAGAGGTCACCAGATTTCATTACAGATGTTTGTGAGCTGGGAATTAAACCCAGATCCTCTGGGAGAGCAGCCAATGCCCTTAGCCTCTGAGTGATCTCTCCAGCCCCTACAAGATTTATTTCTTTTTTTAAAAAAGAATATTGCAAATGTTTGCTCTAAAATTAAGTTCTAGTGATACCTATACAACTCAGTAGTTAATAAATAACTGCACCTCAAAAACCCAACAATATTAAACACCGATTATTTTATTTTACAAGGTAAAAACATCACTAATTACTGTCGTTGTTTCTGCTGCTGTTGCTGGTGGTGATGGTGCTAGTGGTGGTGGTGTGTGTGTGTGTGTGTTTCCAAAACAGGGTCTCAGGATGTAACCAGACCTGATCTAGAACTCTCAATCCTCCTACCACTGCCTCCTGAGTGCAGGGATTATAATTCCACTCGTTACTGAAATGTGTTAAGTGATGAAAATGTCAGAAATAAATTCTTACCATGCTTTGAAGGATTTTCAATGCTTCCTCTTTACCTTCAAGTTGTCTTTGAGAGGCTTCAAGTTCAGTTTTTAAAATCTCTACTTCCTGAGGACAGAAATACAGTAAGCCTTCCCGTTTACAAGGCATGGAATTCCTGAACTGTCAACATGGCTAGTCCAAATTTACCCTTAAACAGGGCTGTGAGTTCCTAGAGACGCTGCAGGGAGCCTGTCAGAATATGCCCAAGAGCCTCACTACCAAGCTCCAGTCTGACGGGACAGCAGCCCACTCCAGCATGTGGTTCTGGTAGGCCTTGCCCTTGTCCCCAGTCCTCTGCCTTGCTAAAACCCATTAGATTACAGTCCTAAAGCTAGCCACCAAGGTCCATCCCCTTGTTTGGTCACTTCATCCCCGTGACACTGACTACCATTGAAGTCCAGCAACTGGAAGCCTTTGGCTCACCTAATTAACGTGCCCAATTAAAATGAAATACCTCCTCTTAACATGGGGTTTCCCCCTTTACCCTTATAAACTGCTATTTCCTATGGGCCACATTGTTGTGATTGGAGCAGTGGGGCTCTCTATCCAGGGACAGTCCTTTGTCCCTCCAGGACAAATACCCCTGCCCCTTTTCCCTTGTCCCCTTCTCCCTCATCCCCATCTCCTTTATTACTGCATCCTACCCTATTCTAACACAGACCTCCCTGTCTCCTCTTAAAAATTACACCTGCGAGGTCATTTTCTGATGTTTTTCTGCCTGTCAGAAAGCAACCAATTAACCTTTTCTTCCCTGCTTAATAAAGGATCTCTCATAAGGAAAAGAAAAATCTCGGTGCTGTTCTGTCTGACAAAGGTCTCAAAGGATTCTCGGCTGGGCATAGCAGCACATGCCCTTAATCCCAGCACTTGGGAGGCAGAGATATGGCATCTCAAGGAAGCAATGGCAATTGCAGTTTAGATAGGTTCAGAGAAGCCAGGTAGAGAAAGGACTGAAATGCTTGGAGGGCGCGGGTGTGCTTATACAAGAGGACTTTAAAAGGCAAGAGCCAGGGCCAGCAAGATGACTTAGCAGGTTAAGGAGCTTGCCACCAAGTCTGACCACCGGAGTTCAATCCCTGGAACCCACAAGATGGAAGGAGAGAACCAACTCCAGCAAGCTGTTCTCTGATGTCTACATGTGTGCTGTGCACAGGTGCCCACACAAACATAAACAAAGAAAGAAGAGGGAGGGAGGGAGGGACAGTCAGAGAGAGAGAGAGACAGAGACGGAGAGAATAAGAAAGGGAGCCTGTTGAAAACTAGGTGCCCAAGAGATGAAGGGAAGAAGGCAGAGGTCTGGAGGAATGGATGGGGGTGCAAGGCCCACTTCGTTGCAGGACATACCTCTAAAGTTTCATGAAGACGCTGCCTTAATTGTTCATTTGACAATTCTGAGTTAGAATCTATTGGAGGAAAAATTGAATAGTTTCTTTAGTTAAATACATGGCATTTAGCTGGCCATGGTGGCAGACTCCTTAAATCCCAGCGCTCGGGAGGCAGAGATAGGTGGATCTCTGTAAGCCTCAGGCCAGCCTGGTTTACATAGTGAATTCCAGAACAACCAGGGCTATGTAGAGAAACCCTGTCTCAAATGCCCTGTCCCCACCCCTCTGCAAAATACAGAGAATCTGATTATAAATATCAAATATGTATTTTCTTTTTTTTTTTTTTTTTTTTTGGTTTTTTTGAGACAGGGTTTCTCTGTGGCTTTGGAGCCTGTCCTGGCACTAGCTCTTGTAGACCAGGCTGGTCTCGAACTCACAGAGATCCGCCTGCCTCTGCCTCCCGAGTGCTGGGATTAAAGGCGTGCGCCACCACCGCCCGGCTTCAAATATGTATTTTCTTTAAATTGCAAAATGAGCCGGGCGATGGTGGCGCACGCCTTTAATCCCAGCACTCGGGAGGCAGAGACAGGCGGATCTTTGTGAGTTCGAGACCAGCCTGGTCTACAGAGCTAGTTCCAGGACAGACTCCAAAGCCACAGAGAAACCCTGTCTCGAAAAACCAAAAAAAAAAAAAATTGCAAAATGAAAAAATTATAATATGATAACTAATGATAAAATACGTAAAGTTAAAAGATAAGTGGCTTTGAAAAAAACAGCATTAAAGGGGGTTGTGATATGAAGCATGTGTTGATGAACTGGCTGCCACACAAATGTGTAGAAACACATGAATGTTCTAGTCGAATAAATGGATTTTAATGTTTGTCTTAAGTAGCAATAACAATGCCTAGGAACCAAACTTTCTTTCCAAGAACAATAACTAACTGAAGTTCTTCTGTAACTTTTTGTTGGTGGTTTTTGTTTTGTTTTTTTTTTTTTTTCGAGACAGGCTTTCTCTGTTTTTTTTTCTCTGAATAGCTCTGTTTTTTCTCTGGAGTCCATCCTGGAACTTGCTCTGCAAAGCAGGTTGGTCTTGAACTTACAGAAATCTTCCTGCCTCTGCCTCCCGAGTGCTGGGATTAAAGACGTGCACCACCACTGCCTGATGGTCTTCTGTAGCTTTAGTTGCATATTTTGTTGGTTATTATTTGTAGTGGAATATTAAAAGGGCCATTGCATGGCATTTACTCTGGAGTGATGGCCACATAGGTCTTTAAATAATCCCTGGTAAATAATCAGAGATTGTTATCTGAAATTTATGGGGTTACTCTTTCTTGGGAATTTCTGAACCTTAGCATAACCTCAGTCATAAGACACTTCTGGGCCTTTCTGTTGTTGTTGCTGCTGTTTTGGTTTTTTTTTGTTTTGTTTTGTTTTGTTTTTCGAGACAGGGTTTCTCTGTATAACAACCATAGCTGTTCTGGAACTAGCTCTGTAGACCAGGGTGGCCTTGAACTCACAGAGATCCGCCTGCCTCTGCCTCCCAAGAGCTGTGGTTAAAGGTGCTGCACCACCGCCCTGCCAAACCTGGAATTCTTATGACTGTGCTTGCTTAGGTCATGGTTCCTTAAGACAACTTCTAGTTCGGATAAGAGATTTTGGTACGCAGGGACTGACTTGCGTACCAAAGGCCTTTTGGGTGTCAATAAAAGAGCTTCTAGGCAGTCAGTTCATGAAGACTGATTTTCCTGTGCTAAAGCTGACCACTTCCTGCAGTCTCAGTCTCTCTCTCTCTCTCTCTCTCTCTCTCTCTCTCTCTCCCTCCCTCCCTCCCTCTCTCTCTCTCTCTCTCTCTCTCCTCGTGGAGACTGATTTTGTAAGCATTGCACCTCAGATGGAAAGGGATCTGGCAGTGGGGAGTCGAGGAATACCACAGAAGCGGAACAGCTTACAGCCCTGCTCTATGGAAAGGTTTCTCCAATGCAGCAGCTCTGCTCTGGGAGGAGAGAGCTTCCCCAGCAAAGTTGTTACAGTTCGGCTCTGCTCCCCCGGAGTAGAGCAACTTGGCCCTTTGGGCTAGAGAGATGGCTCAGCAGTTAAGAACGCTGGCTGTACTTCCAGCGGTCCTGAGTTTAATTCCCATCAAACACATGATAACTCACAACTATCTATAGTGAGGTCTGGCGCCCTCTTCTGGCCTGCAGACATACATGCAGACCAGAATACTGTTATACATAATGGGCCCAGGGCAACCGAGCTACACACAATGGGGCCCGAGCACTGTGGGGCCCTGGGTAGCCTGGCCACACGTGAGGCCCGGGATGCACAGCCTGCCACCACAGGCAGCACAGGGTTCCAGGAAAAGCTGTAAATTGACACCACCCAGGGAGGGCCAAGACTAAAAGGAAGTACCTGACATTCTAACCATTAGATAAGATTAGATAAAACCAAGGGAAGTCCCTGAGCCCAGGACTCACCTATTCACCTTTAACAAAGATCCCGGGACAAACAGCAGCGAGTCAAAGTCTTGAATCCTGTAAATCCCCTCACCCCAACCTCTACTACATAAAAACCCTACCCCGATTGGCCTTGGGATTCTCTGCTCTCAACCGCTACAAATCGGACAGACGGAGAGCCCAAGCCTCTGTGGTGGCTTTTGGGGGACCCTACGACCTGGGCGTAACACATAATAAATGAATAAATCTTTAAAAAAAACAACTCCAGCCGGGCGGTGGTGGCGCACGCCTGTAATCCCAGCACTCGGGAGGCAGAGGCAGGCGGATCTTTGTGAGTTCGAGACCAGCCTGGTCTACTGAGCTAGTTCCAGGACAGGCTCCAAAACCACAGAGAAACCTTGTCTCGAAAAAAACCAAAAAAAAACCCAAAAAAAACAAAAAAACAAAAAAAACCAACTCCATTCTACTAGGTTTCCCCAGTGGAGTTGTTACAGCCCTCCCTGCTCCGCTCCTGCTCCACCAGAAAGTTGTTACTTTTCTCCTCCGCTCCATTCCGGCAAAGGAACCCAAACCTCATTTAAGAGATTTATCGGGAGGGAAGAATCCAGGAGAGCAGCTGCCTCTGCCAGGGTGGAAGAAGGGCAGCAGCAAATGAACAGGTGCTTCTTAGGGATGGCGTTTTCCAGGGAGATTTTCTGGGTGGGAACTGGTCAGGTTTCTCGCTCAGGGATTGCTTGGCTTTCTGCTTAGCCAGTGAGGAGGCAGATTTGGCTCTGGTTTCGGAGCCAAAGTATGTTTCTTTCACTGGCACTTTTTAGCCTTTTGGCTCTAATTTCAGGGCCAGGGCATATTTCTTTCACTGACTGTGATTCCAGGGCCAGAGTGTGTTTCTCTGGTTGGTCCTTTTCCCTCCTGATTTCCCTGCTGCTTTTGCTAAAGCTTATGGGGCCCTGCAGAGTCTCCCTCTTCCGCAGACCCGAGTAACTCAGAACACAAAGTATTCCCAGAACCTAGACCCGGGTATTGGGCACCTAGGGAACTCTGGGGTGGGGGCATAAGACTGCATAACAAAAGGAAAAGGCATTAAGTAGCCACCAGAGTCACACAGGGATGATATCAAAGCAGATTAGCTACTGTTGGACCAGCAAAGCATAGCTCCCCTCCACTGGGGTTCCCAGGAGGCAGGAAGCAACTCCCTCCAGGCAACCCAGCAGCAATAAATTGTTACTTGAGGGCCAAGGAGAAAACACGTGTGTGCCCCGAGGCCCACTTCTATGGCGTCTGCATGTGCATTTGGCAATGTTACAGGTGATTCTGGTTATAACAGTTCTGCTCGTGTACTCGTTCTTCATGTTCTTTTTTTTCTTCCACACCAGTGGCTTCTGAAAATATGGATGCACTGTACGTTAATACGAATCTCACTGATCGGATAGAGCGGGCAGGCACTGATGAAAGACCCGGATAAATCCAGACCCCTCTAGCAGAAAGAATAGGACAAAAAAAAAAAAAAAATCTAGCAGGAAAAATAGAGCCAAAAATCTAGCAGGGAGAGAAGAACCAAAAATCTAAGTTAGCCGGTTCAGTGACTCTGTTCCAGGAACTAGCTGACCATAAAGTTAGATTATAATCTTGAAAAATGGGGAGTTACCCCCTTGTAATGATCACTAGTATTTTCAGAATTTTCCAATGACGCCCTCCCTACCCCCTTTGAGTTGTGGTTTCTTCCCCTAAATACCCCTCTCCCAGTTACTCGGGGTCAAACTCCTCTACCCCTGCACGGGAAATTAGTTTCGGCCCCAGCTGGTTCCTGTCCTGTCAATAAACCTCATGTGATTGTAGCAAGGACGGTCCCATGTGAGTTCCTGGGGGTCGTGTTCCTGGGAGACTTGAGAGTCTCCCCTCTTTCACGAAAAGAATTGGGGAGGGGCTGGAGAGATGGCTCAGTGGTTAAGAGCACCGCCTGCTCTTCCAAAGGTCCTGAGTTCAATTCCCAGCAACCACATGGTGGCTCACAACCATCTGTAATGAGATCTGGTGCCCTCTTCTGGCCTGCAGACAGAGTACTGAGAATACTGTATACATAATAAATAAATAAATCTAAAAAAAAAAAAGAATTGGGGAAAATGAAGAAATTGTTCTTGCCTGATTATGACACTTGGTAAAAGAATTATACTGAAACAGAAAGGTACTGGCTATGATGAATAAAGTTTCTGAAGAACCTATGACTGCCTTTGGCCTTATAAATCAAAATTGGAATTGTGAGAAACAACAATGGGAAAGGTATGACAATGGAGTGAAACCCGCTGAACTACGCTTCTGTAAACTGCAGGTGGTTAGCCTCTGAGGTGAAAGCCTCAGAAGTTGTTTAATAATTAACCCAGCTAAGAATTAAGAATATAGTGGCTGGCATGGGGCTTGAAAACTGGGAAAATGTCATAATGGATGATGATGTTCTGATTTCAAAGAATTTTTGTACTTTCTGTGAACTGCTTTGTTCCTGAAATGATTAACCTGGGACAAGAAAAAAAAAATCAAGTTCCTTGTGTAAAATTCACAATGAAAGACTGAGGTTTGAAGCTTGGAGCAGAGAGAGACAGAAAGGGAAAGAAATAGAGAGAGTGAGAGAGAATTAGAAGACCCCTCCCTGCAGCTGAGAGCCTGCCAGCTTGCATTAGAATCCTGTGTTCGTGTACTCACTTAGCTTTCCAGACATCCCAGATTCGAGACCCACTTCTCTGCTGAGGCTGGTCCCCAGCATCCTACCATACTCAGAAACAAAACATCAGCTACCTCTGAACTCCCCACATTCCTTTAAGAGACTAAGAAGTGGACCAGTGAGGTGACTCAGCAAGAAAAGGCACCTGCTACCAGGAGTGATGACGCGGGGTGGGAACCTGGGACCCATATGGTGCAAGGAAAGGACTGGCTTCAGGTTGGGGCATTCCTTGACACGTGCTCGCCCCACCTCCTTAAACAAGTAAATTTAATCTAAATAGTCTTAAAGAGATAGAGATGAAAATCTCCTGCGGTTATTGATTTTCTCGTGCCAGGAGAGTGAGAGCATTGATAATCTCCACAAGGGAAGGAAGAAGAGAAAGCCGCGGAGGAGGAGTTCTCACCAGCGCTGCTCTGCCGCCTGTAGCCGGACGCTCTGCGTCCGTGAGCGCGTGTATCCCGCAAACCCTCAGTCCCGGAATACTGAAAACTGGTTTCGCTTCTTTCTTCCCCCTTTCTTGGAAACGGAGGGGGGCTTAGGTTCCTTCCATCTGACCTTTTCTTAGATGCAATCGAACACGAAACTTCATAAATCCCGCTGGGTCTTCCTCCGAGGCCATACCCTAGGTCACCTTCCGTCATGTCATCTTCCTCTGTTTCCCAGATGTCCTCAGTCTCACTCGGCGACCTCGTCACTTTGCTCATCAGCCAAATGCGGCTTTTATCGTAAGGGAAGACAGGCTGCCTGTAGTGAGGGGAAGCAGTAATTAAAAACCAGTCAGCGGATGCCATGATTCCTCTTCTGCTTTTCCCCCCACAAAGACATGAAAGGTTTTATGTCAAAAAGATGCCTTTACATCCATGCTCATTGCCACCAACTTACAGCTGCCAAGCTATGAATAAAGAAAATGTGTGTGCATTCACGGAGAGGAGTATTATTCAATGGTAAAAGCCTGGGGGGAGGAGGGGTGGGAGGGGGGAGCTGGAGAGATGGCTCGGTAGTTAAGAGCACTGGCTGCTCTTACAGAGATCTTCCTGCCTGCGCCTCCTGAACTCTGAGGTGAAAGGCGTGGGCTATGATGCCCAGCGTCTCCTCCTGTTATCATCTCCCTCCCTCCCTTCTTTCCCTAGCACATAGAACTGTGTAACATATCCCCCATATTTTGCTTATTTCTCAAATTATACCACAAACCCGTCTGATAAGGTGGGGGATTGAGTGGAGCAGGAGGCGAATCACTGTGTATACGTGCTAGGTTAGCTCAGCCGCCTATACATTCTCCTCAGCCGCGGCCCAAACTTGCTCCAGACACCCTCAAGCAGAAGGGACACGCCAACAGGTCCCAAAGCCCTGTCTGCTTCACCCCAGTACTCTAGAGCCGAATTCAGTTTTTGAAACACAAATGCGGCTCAATAAAGACTTGTTTACTAAACAAAAAGGAGAGAACGAGCGAATATAAAACTTGCCTCTTCTAGGACAAGGATGTACAACAGTCCTGTTGTCAAGACTACAAGGCTACACACTGGGCGCCACGAGACTTGCCCCCCCCCCTTTAAATTTTTTTGAGACAGGGCTTTTCTGTGTAGCTTTGGAGCCTGTCCTGTGACTCGTTCTGTGGACCATGCTGGTCTTGAACTCACAGAGATCCGCCTGCCTGTGCTTCCCGAGTCCTGGGATTAAAGGTGTGTGCCACCACCGCCCGGCAAGACTTGCTTTCTTTTCCAGAAGAAAATGTCTTCTAGAAACAGCATTTTAGAGGACGCACCACCGAGGAGCCCCCTCCTCCCCAGCCCCTGGGGTCACTTACTCCGTCACGCTCAGGGAGCAAGTGCTGCAGACACTCAGCCTCCTTCCTTCAGGACGGGGTGCGGTGAACTCCGGCTTTCAACACCGGGCATTTCAACACGGCGGTTCTGCTGCAACTGTGTAGAAATGTTTCACTTTAAAAACAACTATGAGTTAAAGAGTCCAGTGTCAGGTTTCAATTCAATGAGAAGAAAATATAATGATGATGATGATGATGATAGTAATAGCAAAAAAATAATCCCAGTAATAAGCCTCAGATGAGACTGGGAATACAAATATCCCGCTGCTTAAGAAGATGCTTACTGGGACTTTCAAAGACAGACCAGTCCTGACTTTTTGCTGAGATGGCTTTTTTGGTGGGGAAAGACCGGGTTTCTCTATGTAGGTTTGGAGCCTGTCCTGGAACTCGCTCTGTAGACCAGGCCGGCCTTAAACTCAGAGATTCGCCTGCGTCTGCTTCTTGAGTGCTGGGATGAAAGGCTTGTGCCACCACCATCTGGTGAGACTGCTATTTTATTTTTCACTCTTTTTTTTTTTTTTGGTTTTTTCGAGACAGGGTTTCTCTGTGGCTTTTTGGAGCCTGTCCTGGAACTAGCTCTGTAGACCAGGCTGGTCTCGAACTCCCAGAGATCCGCCTGCCTCTGCCTCCCGAGTGCTGGGATTAAAGGCGTGCGCCACCATTGCCCAGCCTTATTTTTCACTCTTAAACCCATATGCTAAACCGGGTGGTGGTGGCAGCTCAGGCCTTTAATCCCAGCACTCTGGAGGCAGAGGCAGACGGATCTCTGTGAGTTCGAGACCAGCCTGGTCTAAAAGAGCTAGTTCCAGGACAGGGTCCAAAACCACAGAAAAACCCTGTCTCAAAAAACCAAACCAAACAAAACAAAACAAAACTAATGTACAGCGACAGTTAGCAGGGCTGGGGATGTAGCTCAATGGTCAAGTACTTGCCTAGCACGCACAAAGCCCTGAGTTCAACACTCAACATGCAAATAGAATATGTACTGGTAACCTGATTGGTGGCCAAAGTAACTGGTTTATTCTGAATTTTCCAAATTATAAGCTAATAGATTAATAACTGCCTGGAATGGGAAGGTTGATATCAAAGATCACTAGGAAATTTGGGGGTAATTATGGAATAGTTCTATTTTTTTTCTTTTCTTTTTCTTTTTTTTTTTATCTCTGTTACATAACTCTGGCGGTAGTGGCCCAGGCTGGCCTTGAACTCACAGAGATCCACCTGCCTCTCCTTCCCAAGCTAAAGGCGTGCACTACTATGCCCATCCTGAATAGTCCCATATTTTAACCAGAGTGGTAGTTTGTCAAAACTCAACAAATAATGCACTTATTTTTTGCACTTTAAAAATTTTTTTTATTTTAAACACGTTGGTGTTTTGCCTACATATATATGTACATATACAGATATATATCTCTACGTGAGTGTTGGATACCCTGGAACTGGACAGCCGTGAGCTGCCATATTGGTGCTGGGAATTAAACACGGTTCTCTAGAAGTGCCCTCCCTGAGCCATCTCCCCAGTTCTCAAATTGTATACTTATACTGGCATGTTTTATTATATGTACATTTTATTTCAGTAATAGTCTAACATTTTAAAACATAAAACATACAAGAAAAATTGGACTGAGATACATGGAATTAGTCGGGCTCTCCCAGAAAAAAAAAATTCTGGACCCATTATACAGCCCAGAATGGTCTTGAACTCTAGATCCTTCTGCCCCAGCCTACCAAATGCTGGGATTACTAATCTATGTCACCAGGTCTGAAAGAAGTTTGTTTTTTTTTTTTTTTTAAGATTTATTTATTATGTACACAGTGTTCAGCCTCCATGCCTGAAGGCCAGAAGAGGGCGCCAGATCTCATTACAGATGGTTGAGAGCCACCATGTGGTTGCTGGGAATTGAACTCAGGACCTCCGGAAGAGCAGTCAGTGCTCTTAACCATTGAGCCATCTCTCCAGCCCCCTGAAAGAAGTTTTTAAAAACAGGATGTCACCAGGCGATGGTGGTGCAGGATTTGATCCGAGCGGTCGGGAAGGAAACGCAGGTGGATCTCTGTGGGTTCGAGACCAGTCTGGTCTACAAAGAGAGTTCCAGGACGGGAAGGCCAGGGCTGCTACACAGAGAAACCCTGTCTTGAAAAAAACAAACCAAAAAAGAAAAGAGAAAGAAAGAAAGGAAGGAAGGAAGAAAAACAGGGAAGAAAAAAAAACACAAACAAAATAACCAAAATGTCACGGTGCTCAACTGGGAAGGCTGGCTTTCTGCAGCCGAAGTGCTTTCATTAGAGAACTTCGTTCTCACAAAAGACTTCCTTCTAGAAGGACAGGGCTTTTATGGTGAGCAGCACTCAAGAGGTAGCGATGGTCTTTGGAGCCTCCAGCCTGGCGACAAGTCTTCCTCTGTTGTGGATCATGGGATACACAAGAACTTGCAGGCCGGGCGGTGGTGGCGCACGCCTTTAATCCCAGCACTCGGGAGGCAGAGGCAGGCGGATCTCTGGGAGTTCGAGGCCAGCCTGGTCTACAAGAGCTAGTTCTAGGATAGGCACCAAAAACTACAGAGAAACCCTGTCTCGAAAACCCAAAAAAAAAAAAAAAAGAACTTGCAGAACCAGAATAAAAACCCAGAGCAGTGAAGCAGAGAACCACCGAAAGCAGCTTATTAGCTTCATTCTTATTCAGTTTTTACAGTCACCGCCCCTTTATAAAAAGGCATGGTTATTTTCTTTAAAAAGATATCTGGGGATGGGGTCTGCTGCTTGGGCGGCAGACTGCGGGCATAGCGTGTAGCAGACCCTGGGCTGGATTCCCAGCATTCAATGGTTCTGGTGTGGCGGTACGTGACACTCAAGAGGTAGAAGCAGGAGGATTAGAAGTTTACGGTCAACAGGCGGTGGTGGCGCACGCCTTTAATCCCAGCACTTGGAACGCAGAGGCAGGCGGATCTCTGCGAGTTCGAGGCCAGCCTGGTCTACAAGAGCTAGTTCCAGGACAGGTAGGGCTGTTACACAGAGAAACCCTGTCTCGAAAAATAAAAATAAAATAAAAAAAAAAATACAACAACAGAATTTGCAGTCAGGGCTGGGGAGGTGGCTCAGGGCTTTAGAGCACTGACTGCTCTTCCAGAGGACTTGGCTTCAATTTCTAGCATCATGACAGCTAGCAACTGTCTGTAACTACGAGATCTGATACCGTTACACCGGCATGCCTATAGGCAAAACACTAATGCAAATAAAATAAAAATAAATTATTTTTTTAAAAAGTTTAAGGTCATCCTCTGACACCTATAAGTGTGTTTTTGTCTTGTTTTTAATCTATTTTAACTTACTTGTCAAGGTAGATGGGAAATTATTTATTGAACCAAAGAATAATGTCTTGGGAGACTACATTTACCCCTACTATAGAGTCCTGCTTGATAAATGCAATTTTGGGTCTTCACTAAGAATGAGGCTCACTGATAGAAAGTTTGCCTAGCAACAAAGAAGACAGAACTGGTCAACACAAGGGGAAAGGAAGTCTCTGAGAGTAAACCATGGATAACCACAGAGCGAGACAAGGTGTTTTGTTTTGTTTTCTGAGATAAGATCCTGTTAATACAGTCTAGGCTGATTTCAAATTTGTTGTGTGGCACAGACTGGCTTCAAACTTGCAATCATTCTGAATCTACTTCCTGAGTACTGCATCAACACACCAAGTGTGCGCAACACACCAAGTGTGCATTAGCACATCCACTGTGCATCAACATATCAAGTGAGTGTGCATCAGCACATCCCCTGTGAACAACACAAGTGTGCATCAACAGATCAGGTGTGCATCAACACACCAAGTGTGCATCAACACAAGTGTGCATCAGCACATCCAGTGTGCACAACACATCAGGTGTGCATCAACACATCCCGTTTAAGGATTTACTGTGATTTTTGTTTTCTGAGACGTGTTCTAGATTTCTGCACAGCCCAGGCTGACCTTGAACTTGGGGTCTTAGCCTGTCTCTTGAAGGCTGGAATTGCAATCATTCCTGGCCATATCGGGCAAGATTCTTTTCTTTTCAAGGCAGTCTCTTCCTATGTAGCTCTGGCTGGCCTGGGTACTTGTTATGTAGCTCAGGTGGCCTTAAACTTTTGATAACACTCCTAGGATTGTAGGAGAGTACCACCATGCCCAGCTCACCAGCTCGAGAACATCTGTTAATGTACCCCATGTATTCAAACGGAGTGAATTGTCTTGCTGAATATAGTTTTCCTATCTATGCTATTGCTTTGGTGGGGTTTTGTTTTGTTTTGACGAGGGGAATTGAACCCAAAGCCTGGTGCATAAAGGGTAAAGGCTTTGCCACTACATTATATCCCTCTCTAATGCCCTTGCCCCAAGACAGGGTTTCTCTGTTTAGCCCCTGGTCATTCTGGAACTCGCTCTGTAGACCAGGCTGTCTTGAACTCAGAGATGTGTCTGCTCTGCCTCTACCTTCTGAATTTTGAGACTAAAGGTGTGTGCCAACACCTCCTGGCTCTAATGTTTTTTCTTTCTTTTTCTTTTACATTTATTTATTTATTTATTATGTATACAATGTTCTGTCTGCATGCATGCCTGCAGGCCAGAAGAGGGTGCCAGATCTCATTACAGATGGTTGTGAGTCACTATGTGGTTGGTTGCTGGGAATTGAACTCAGGACCTTTGGAAGAGCAGGCAATGCTCTTAACCACTGAGCCATCTCTCCAGTCCTCTAATTTTTTTTAATATTTATTTATTTATTTGTTATGTATACAATATTCTGTCTGTGTGTATGTCTGCAGGCCAGAAGAGGGCACCAGACCTCATTACAGATGGTTGTGAGCCACCATATGGTTGCCGGGAATTGAATGAACTTAGGACCTTTGGAAGAGCAAGCAATGCTCTTAACCACTGAGCCATCTCTCCAGCCCCTGTTTTTTTGTTTTTTGTTTTCTAAATGTAACTTTGATGGGCATTGGCTGTGTAGTATTCAAATGTGATAGGAAAAATCAAGCTTTACTTTGGGGACACATTACTTCATAGGATTATGTTGTGGGATAATCTTTTTGCACATTGTGAAGATGTGCCTTTGCCAAAGCCTTCTGGTTAGTTTAATAAAGAGTTGAATGGTCAATAGCTAGGCAGGAAGAGGTAGGCGAGATTTCTGAACAGAGAAAAAAGAAGAGGAGATGAATCTAGGCACAGGAGAGATGCTAGAAGACAGAGAGGAAATAGGGGGTGCAAGATGAAAGAGATGTAAAAAGCGACAAGGCAAAATGTAGACTAATATGAACAGATTAATTTAAATTATAAGACCTAGTGGGATAAGCCTAAACTATAGGCCAAGCTTTCATAATTAATAATAAGTATCTGTGTTGTTTTCTGTGAGCTGGTGGATCAAAGAAAAATCCGTCTACAGAATTATAAGCCTTCTAGTGAGTTTAATATGTTTGATATCAACTGGGGCGACAGCAGGATGTGGAATAGGGAAAGTGCTGCCTTGGGAGTCTGAGCTCAAATTCTTAGCTGCTGATCTCGGATTCTGACTGAGTCATTGGCTTCAAAATGAGTTTAAGTAGAATGACTGGACAGGGGCATTTGGAGCACCATTGGGCATATATCTGAGATCAGCTACACTAGTCAAATAAATAATATGAATTCTATTAATTGAGCATCAAGCCAGCTTGGTGGTGTCTGACCTAGTATTCAAGAGACTGAGGAAGAAAGATTGCTTAAATGCCCCCAAAGGAAGGATTTGTGCACCAGTATACCTACCTATTGAGTGAGATTACATATAAGTTTTTGTTTTTGCTTTTTCAAGACAGGGTTTCTCTGTGTAGCCTTGGTTCTCCTGGAACTCACTCTGTAGACCAGGCTGGCCTTGAACTCACAGAGATTGACCTGCCTCTGCCTTCCAAGCACTGGCTTGGAATTTTTTTCTTTGGAGTATTATACTTCTATTTCTGTACCAGCATTTTGCAAAGGGTACTTCTCCACCCTACTCGTATTTCTAGAAATAAAAGGGTTCATTTGTTTTCACTGAGAACTATTTTCCTATTGCAAGCATACATGACTTGACCAAATAACACAGGTAGGCAGTGGGTATAGCCAGAACCAGAAATCATATCTGGCTCCCTGTCCAGTCCTCTGGATACTTGAGAAAGGACACATAAACAAACTGCTGGCAATCTTTCTGTTTTTCACTAAAATAACTCTGAAAAAGAGCGAACTGCTAGCACTAACTCCAAGACCTAGCTAGCTTCACCCCTGAGCCTCTCTCTCCAAGTCTGTAGGAGATATGAATCTTTAACTTCACATCAGGTCTCTGGGATACCTGGATTTCTCAACCAAGCAAGAATGCAGCTCAGGAGCTAGAGCTGGCTCAGAGGTTAAGAGCACAGACTGCTCTTCCAGAGGTCCTGAGTTCAATTCCCAGCAACCACATGGTGGCTCACAGTCATCAATAATGAGATTTGGTGCCCTCTCCTGGTGTGTGGGGATATATGGAAGGAATGTGAATGTTGTATACATAATGTGCGTGTGTATGTATGTATATATATATATATATATTATACATATATAATACAATAATATATTGTATACATAATAAATAAAAAAGCAGCTCTCTTTTGTCAAGAGGGTCACACAGCTGCCTTCCGTGGCTTTTTTTTAATATTTATTTATTTATTATGTATACAATATTCTGTCTGTGTGTATGCCTGCAGGCCAGAAGAGGGCACCAGACCCATCTACAGATGGTTGTGAGCCACCATGTGGTTGCTGGGAATTGAACTCAGGACCTTTGGAAGAGCAGGCAATGCTCTTAACCTCTGAGCCATCTCTCCAGCCCATTCCGTGGCTTTTTTATTCCTCTGGTTCCTTCTGTATAGTCTGCCCTTGCTTTTACTGCTCTTAGACACATTATTTCCAGCTCAGTACTTGGCTTGTTCAAATACAGCTCAAAGCAAGTTCCTTCTCTTCCCACTCCCCGAATCCATGTCTCTCTTCTGGAGTTCTCTTTGTTCTAAAATGTGTCAACCATGTTCTAAAACCCTTAAGTGAAAAACTCTGGAATACATTTTTCCCTCTTTTTTTCTTTGATCTTCGAATACATTCAATTGTTAAGGCATCAAGACTCACAAAAATCTTCCCAAATCCTATCTTTTCCACTTCAATTTCCTGGTTGAATTTCTGATTCCTTTTGGCTACAAAGCCACCCTACACATACATCGCTGCCGAGTATGTGATCCAATGATGTCCCTTTCTGACCCTAAGACGGTAGTGGCTTTCACTAGTTTAAGGAACGGAACGTGTCTCATTTGCTCACACCTAACAAATGCTAAAAGATATTTGTTGAAGAGAATTGAGAGAGGACAAATTCCAAGGGGGAAAACAGGCCAGCAGGATCTACCCCCACTCGCCCGACAACTGCTTCAGCAAACAAGTTGATCAAACAGACACTACCTACTACTTCCTGTCTTGCTGGGGAGAAAACTAACTTAGCCCTCATCAGCGAGCCTTGGCCGCTTCACCTTGCTGTGGGGCTTTATATGCTAACTTTTAACCTTAGAATGATTTTAGATTTCTAATAAGTTGCAAAGACTTGGACCTATACATTCTCCACTCAAATTCCTCCAAGTTTAGCATTCGGTACATTTATCAAAAATTGAGAGCAAGCCACCGGTGCAGTTACCAACTAAACCACAGACTTCCGTGGATCTTCTGTTTTTCTCGAGGATTTTTGTTCGTTCCTTTCGGTTTCAGGATCGAAACCAGGATATTGCATAGCATTCGGTGCGTTGCAGCTCTGTGGCTCAAAATTGATAAATAATAGCAGGAAGAAGCAGGGAACGGGGTTTTTGAGATCGGTATTCCCCATTGTCAGACGAGGCCGTTAATGGCTGGCTGTACCGGAAAACGAGCCAGTTTGCTAATCTGACCACCAATTGCAGTTTCCACTACAGAGCAGCCGGGCTCCCGACCCTCCCCACCGCAGGTTCCCAGGGCGCTGGCCTGACGAGGGCCTTCTGCGCACCGGTCCCAAGGATCGAACCTTCAGCCCCTTCAGTGCTCACCCCGCACCGCCGCGCGTCCTCAGGCCCCGTGACTGCACGACCACCGCCAGGAACCGGGAAGGGTGGCCAGGTCCAGGTGGGCCAGCGGCGCGCCACTCCTCCTGAGCCCCGTGTCCGTGTCTCCGTGCAACCGGATGTTAGCTGCCCTCCTCCAACTTCAGCTCCAAAGCCGGATGGACAAATAAAAGCCTGAGATTTAGAACCGCCTAGGACACCGTGAGCGTTAATACACGCAAACTTAACTGGTCCCAACTTTGAGACTTTAGGAACCCCATAAGAGAAAAATGCGCCCCAGGTGAGGTTCCCGGGGAAAGGCAGATCTGGGAAGGCAGGCTTTCAGCAGTTAGAAACCCAGAAGGCAGCTTGGGCCATTGGGAGTGCGGGAGCAAAGGCGCGGCAGGAGGGAATGCTTGCAGAACGCTGGTGGCAAGATTGCTTTGTTCATTTTCTATCTCAGACGCTTTCATCCGACGTGCTGGACCAGCTTCATTACCTTGTTAAAATGATCGTGTGCTAATTCTCCGCGCCCACACCTATTACAACAGAGGGCTTGGCGGTTGCAAAAAACACTTTCCTAGGCTTAAATAATACTCTGGTTTAAAAACAGAGATCAGATCCTTTTCTTGCAGTAATAATCCTCTCATTTCTTCTCCAGAGCCCGTCTGTATTGTCCCGACTTGGTTTCTGTACTTGGTTCCATTACCTGGATTGAAACTAGTGAATTACTTCTAGGGGTGGCTGTGTAAATTCAGAGTTCTCTTTTTATAAGACTGCCTGGCGTGGTAATAATATATGTTATCTTTCAGGTGTCTGTGATAGTAAGAATCTGTAAACATATGTCCAACCAGAGAAATGATTAACTCAAATTAAGAGATTAGGTTAAGTCCTGAAATTTAGGGGGGGAGGGGAGACACCTGGTGTCAACCTAGACTCCATAAACACACATGCACCTGCATTCATGTATTCTGCAAATACATATATGCATATGTATCACACACACACACACACACACACACACACACTTTTAACAAAGGTGACCTGTACACTTTATCTTTTGTAGGGTACTGGTGATTGTATGTAGTATCTTGTGGTGGTTGGGATGAGAACCCCCATAAGCTCATATATTTTTGAGTGCTTGGTTCCTAGCTGCTGTAAGGGTTAAGAGGCGTGGCCTTTCTGGAGGTGTGTCACGGGGTAAAGGGTGGGCTTTAAGGTTTCAAAAGCACTTAACCAGGCCCAGTCTCTCTGCCTCCTGCTTGTGGATCAGATGTGAGCTCTCAGCTACTGCTCCAGTGCCATGCCTGCCTGTCTGCCAACATGCTCCCTGCCTGGGCAGACTCACCCTCTGAAACTGTAAGCAAACTTCCCAGTCAATGCTTTCTTTTATAAGTTGCCTTGGTTATGGTGTCTCTTCACAGCAATGGAGGTGACCACGATATGCTTCATACATCTAATCATGCATGCCATCGCTGAGCCACACCCCCACAACAACTGTACATCAAATTTTAAAACCGGAATTTTAAGATAAAAAGTATCTAAAAAATAATTGAGAGCTATTTTTCCCCCCTGAGACAGGGTTTCTCTGTAATTTTTGGAGCCTGTCCTGAAACTAGCTCCTGTAGACCACACTGGCCTCTAACTCAGAGATCTGCCTGTCTCTGCCTCCCGAGTGCTGGGATTAGAGGCATACGTCATCGCCATCCAGTGAGAGCTATTTTCTTTTTGTTATATTTTGCTTTTCAAGACAGGGTTTCTCTGTGTAGTCCTGGCTATTCTGGAACTAGCTCTGTAGACCAGGCTGGTCTCAAACTCAGAGATTTGCCTGCCTCTGCTTCCCGACAGCTGAGATTAAAGGTGTACTGCCTTGCGAGTCTGTATTTTCTAAGATAATATAATCCTCACATAAATAAAATACAGAATAACGTGCATGATGTTATTTTGTGTGTGTGTGCACGGCCAGAGAACCACCTTGGACATTTCTTAAACACCGTAGCCTGTAACCCATGAAGTAGGCTAGGTTGCCAAAGAGCATGTTTGTATGTGTGGGCGCCCTTGGGCACACACACGTGGAAGCCAAAGTTGTCTTCCTTGATCATTATGCTATTGAAGCAGTCTCTTGCTGAGCCCAGAGCGAGTCATTCCAGCCGGTCTAGTTGCCCGCTTGCCCCAAGGGGTGTCTCTGCCGCCAGTGCTGGTTACAGGCACAGTGCTTGGCCTGCGCTTGCGCAGTGAACACTTCATCCACTGAGCCATCTCCCCAGCCCTCCAGGTATTAAACCCACTTTTATTTTGTGTATGCACGTGTGTATGTGGAATGTCGGTTCTCTCCTGCTGAACTCATGTCCTCAGCCTTGGTGTCGAGTGCTTCATTTACTCAACCATCTCATCAGTCCCCTCTGATCTTTAAAATAAAAAAGCAATACTCTGATGGTGAATCTTTAGTTTTCCATTTTTATTTTGAGAGATCACCTACATTTTAGTAAATTTAAGATATGTACCCATTGACCAGATTTATTATCCATTGAGTTTGATTTTTTTAGGTTTAATCCTTAATAAAATAATTTACATTAGTATCTGAGATTCTTTAAGCTTTCTCATGGAGAAAAAGAAATCCAGGCAGCAGCTAGAGCTGCAACATAGTTTTCTTCTGCTGATCCTTGGGCATTCTGTTATGTGACTGAGTGATATCAACAAGGGTAGCTATACAGTGGCCAGGCTGGTTCCCCCACACCCCCTTTGAGACAGAGTCTTAACTACATAGCCCTGCTTGGCCTAGAACTCACTAAGTGGAACAGCTTCTGCCTCCCAGGATCTGGGATCAACGGTGTGCACCACCGCGCCTGGCTAACCTCCTCTAGGTCAAGAGTTATGATCTTTGACCCACTGCTCAATCCACTTTGAGATCTGGTTGATGTTATCCTCTAGCTGCTCTGGTTCATTACTGGGCAGCTGGTGCACAATTTCTTCTCTGTAAGATGCTCTGGCTTCTTCATAAAGAATTTGGAAAATCTCACACTGAATGTTGTCTTGTAGTTTCTTCGCATTATAACCCCTAGAAGGCAGAGAGGTAAAGCAAACAGAATGGTATTAAATATGGCTTTGGGAACAAGTTAGAAATTGGACACTGTGAATATATCAGCAATTACCTAAGATACTTCTCATAATCTGCACAAGACTTCTTTGACATGAGAGCTAAAGTAAGAATTATGACACTAACATTTGAGTTTATCTGAATCCCTTGCTAGTTTATTAGCTGCTCATATAATTAGTCAATAAACAAGTACCCACCTCAAGTCAGATTCTCAGATAGGAGTAAAGGATCCATAGCAAGAATTTATGAAAGACAGACAGTATACACAAAGGAGAACATGGAATATCATACACCGATTAGATAATTCATCATAAAAATGTTATCTGTATTTTACTAATCCCAAAGACAATAAAAGAATTTATATAATATTTAGGCAGCATATAAAATAATCAACTAAACAGCCAGTTAAAAAGCTGAGGGGCCAGAGAACCCTTAGACATGGCATCCACGCCCTCGACTGCTAAAAAGCCACCGAGGTCATTTGGAGCCTTTGATAGCAATAGAGAGAAACAATGATGGCAGTTGAAGAACCAGCCCAACTCCATTTTGTTCCTAGAAGCCACTTTGTACTTGTAGTTAAGTTTCTGTTTTTCAGACCAGGGCTGCGCCCCACTCCCAATCATAAAATATTCTGTATAGGGCTGGAGAGATGGCTCAGTGGTTAAGAGCATTGCCTGCTCTTCCAAAGGTCCAGAGTTCAATTCCCAGCAACCATGTGGTGGCTCACAACCATCTGTAATGAGGTCTGGTGCCCTCTTCTGGCCTGCAGACATGCACACAGACAGAATATTGTATACATAATAAATAAATAAGTATTTAAAAAAATATTCTGTGTAACAAATGCTCCAGGACAATTTCCTTAGCTGCTTTGTAAAATCCTACCTGCCTGGTCTCATTTCTGTAACCACACTTGCTTGGAAAAAAAAGGAAATCCCCCACCTTGCAGTTTTGCCCTAAAAACGGGGAGGGTATGGGAAATTGGCTTGAGGCTGGTCTCATGAATCCTGCCTTGATGTGAACACGAATAAAGCTTGCTTTAGTTTGGCCATAATTTGGGTCAGTGGTCTTTATCATCGAGTCTACAGCAATAATAGTGTCTCCTTAACATCTAAACTTCAGGAATCAGTGACCTTTGACAATATGGCCATGTACTCTCCAAACTTGCTCTTCCAGAAGCCCTGAGTTCAAGTCCCAGCAACCACATGGTGACTCTCAACCATCTATAATGAGATCTGGTGCCCTCTTCTGGCCCACAGGCATATACGCAGGCAGAACACTGTATGCTTAGATAAATAAATCTTTTAAAAAAGGTTTATAGTGGCTTTTCACTATTTAAAGAAAAAGATGGAAATTTACATCTTGCTTACCCTAGTTTGTCATATATTTACTCCTTGTCCTCTGTACAAGGATTTTACACACATCCATTGGCCAATCAGAGCTGGCCATTCTGACCCTAGATTTGACAAAATTCTGGAGCTTTTCTTTCTGATACTGTCTGCTAACTCCCTCTAGACTCTCCACCTGCCTATCTATAGTCTGGATCAAAAGATATCAGAAAAAGTTTTCTTCCAAGTTCCCTTTTCTGGTTAAATCTAATGTTCTATGTGGGTAGGTCCAATACACACACACACATACATATATACATACATACACACACACAAATATATACATTATGTATACAGTGTTCTGCATTTATCCATGCAGGCCAGAAGAGGGCACCAGATCTCATTACAGATGGTTGTGAGCCATCATGTGGTTGCTGGGAATTAACTCAGGACCTCTGGAAGAGCACCCAGTGCTCTTAACCTCTCCAGTCCCCAAAATATATTTTAATGATTGTAAAATGCTGTTATCTTGTTAATCTTCATAAACTTCCCCCTTGATGTATGGATAATTTAAATGAGTAGTGTTCAAACTAAAAATATTATTGTTTGACTCTTTTTGTAGGAAAGGCCTTGTATCAAGGATAAAGCATGATTATTTGGGGGTTTCTTTCTTTTAGCTCTTGTAGACCAGGCTGACCTTGAACTCACAGAAATTCGCCTGCCTCTGCCTCCCAAATGCTGGGATTAAATGGGATTAAAGCTGTGTGCTACTACCGCCTGGCTATTTGGGGGTTTCTATCTCTTATATTTTGCTAAATCAAATTTTCAGTTGAAGCTGGGCAGTGGTGGTACACGCCTTTAACTCTAACACTTGGGAGGCAGTAAGCAGGCAGACCTCTGAGTTCAAGGCCAATCTGGTCCACAGAGTGAGTTCCAGGACAGCTAGGACTATTACACAGAGAAACCCTGTCTCAAAAATCCAAACCTAAATCAGTGTTTTTTTTTTTTTCCTTACCGTGTTTCAAGTCTTTTGTACAGTATACTATTATCTGTTCTCAACACAAAAACTATGTGAAACCAGCGTTCAGGAAAGAAATCACAACCATGGTAATCAACGATAACGCCGCCTTCGCTCATCTGACTCTCTAACTCATCAACGACCTGCAATAGACACACAACAGAGAGATGAATAACAGCCCTAAGAAAAACAGAACCTGACTTTCCCAAAAAGCTAACAAATGCACGCTCGTCTGTTCAGTCATACTTACTCGATCTTCATCTAAAATGGGACAACCATACTCTTCATCGTAGCCGTCATACAACTGCCCTGGAAGAGATTTCATCAGTTGGTTAACATTTCCTAAGTAGCTTTCACTGATTTTCAGTTGACTCTAGGTTTGTGGAAACACAACAATGATTCTTTCAGATGCAAGAAAGGGCACCAGTACAACAGCTGAGACACGTACCATCGCCACGATGCGGTCGGCAAACACATAAAGCAATGCTGAAAAACTGGAATTTTATCTAGAAGGAAACCTGGGTGGCAACACATCTTAACATATCTTTTAAGTTATCTTGTTTGTTTTGTTTTCCAACAGGGTTTCTCGGTAGTTTTGGTGCCTGTCCTGGAACTCATATAGATTTGCCCGCCTCTGCCTCCCAAGTGCTAGGAATAAAGGCGTGTGCCACCACCACCTGGCAGGAATATATCTTAAACTTACTTTGTTTGCTGTGTGCTCTTGAGTCAGCCCACCCTGGCCTCAAACCAGGAATCCTAATCCCCACTTCTAGGATCGCAGGCACATACCAATCATTATGTCCAGCTTATCCAAAACCTTTACTTTTTTCTTTTTTTAAATTAAGATTTTATTGGGGGTTGGCAAGATGGCTCAGCAGTTAGGAGCACTGACTGCTCTACTGTTCTAAAGGTCCTGATTTCGTATCCAAGCAACCACATGGTGGCTTACAACCATCTATAGCTGGGTCCAGTGCACCCTTCTAGTGCATAGACAAAGCACTTGTATACATAAGATACATAAGCAAACGCTTAAAATTTTATTTTTACTTATGTGAGTGCATGTGTCAGTGAGTACAGATTCCTGAGGAGGCCAGAAGTGTTGAACCCATGAAACTTGTGCTATAGGATGCTGGCTGTAAACCACAAGATAGGTGTTGGGAACTGAACTCTGGTCTCCACAAGAGCAGAATGCAGTTTTTTTTGTTTGTTTTGTTTTTTCTGAGACAAGATTTCTTTGTATAGCCTTAGTGATCCTAGAACTAGATCTGTAGATTAGGCTGGCTTCTACCAGAGATCTTCCTGCCTCTGCCTCTTGAGTACTGGGATTAAAGGCGTGCACCATCACTACCACCTCCAGCTATAATTTTTAAGTAAGAGATTTGCGTTTTATAACTCCTCCCCTCTAAGACAGGGTCTAGCTGTGTGAATCTGGCTGGCCTTCAACTCACAGAAATCCATCTGTCTCATAAAGGTTGGAATTAAGGGCCTTAGCCACCACACCTGGCTAAAAGGCTTATTTTTAATTACATGTATGTCTGAGTCTAGTTATGTGCATGAGTGTGGGTGCCTGCAAAGGCCAGAGTCGCTGGCTCTCCAGAGAACTGGAGTCACAGACAGTTGTGAGCCATCCAATGTGGTGCAGGAACTGAAGTTGGGTTCTCTGCAAAAGCAGCATGCATTCTTAATGTCTAGGTCATCTTTCCAGCCTTTCTCAGAAATTTTTTTTTTTTAAAGAACAAACTATTTTATTTTTATTTACTTATTATATTATGTGTATAGCATTCCTTCCACATGTGCCTGCAAGGCAGAAGAGGGCGCCAGGTCTCATTACAGATGGCTGTAAGCCACCATGTGGTTGCTGGGAATTGAACTCAGGACCTCTGGAAGAGCAGTCAGTGCTCTTAACCTCTGAGCCATCTCTCCAGCCCCTCTCAGAAATTTTTAAACAGCAAAATTGAAATAACTTTAAACAAGGGGAGGGGACCAACAGCACCAGAGTTTGTGGGGCTATCAGTGCAAGAAAATAACATTTTTGTTGTTATTGATTGGTAGGAAAAGGGAATACATGGATAGACAAATATAAACAGTCTCACACACAGTAGGATTGGGCTCCAATTCCAGCATGCTGGAGGCAAAGGCAGGCAGATCTCTGGGAGTCTGAGGACAGCCTAGTCTACACAGTGAGTTCTAGGACATTCAGGACTACGCAGAGAGACCCTGTCTCAAAACAAAACAACAAACCCAAACTAAACCAAAGCAAGATTGGGCTCCAGATGAAGGTCAAGAATATAAACTTGCTGGTGCATGCAAGGTGGCAGTGGCAGACACCTTTAATCCCAGCACTCGGGAGGCAGAGACAGGTCAGTCTTTTGAGTTTGAGGCCAGACTGGTCTACAGAGTGAGTTCCAGAACAGCTAGAGATACAGAGAAACCCTGTCTCAGAAAACAAACAAGCAAACAAAAAACCAAGAAACAAAAAAGAATATAAACTTATTCCAAGCAGTCTCGGGTTCTTGCTTCCCTGATCTCTCCCTTTCTTAAGGACTGGGGAAGAGGAATCAATGTCGTCATTTCTTAGAATCTCTAAAAGCCATTCTTCTCGCCAGGTGGTGGTGGTGCACACCTTTTAATCCCAAGCACTTGGGAGGCAGAGGAAGGCAGATCTCTGTGAGTTCGAGGCCAGCATGGCCTACAGAGCGAGTTCCAGGACAGAGAAACCCTGTCTCGAAAAAAATTAAAAACCAAAACTCCAAAACAAAACTAAAAAGCCATTTCTCTGAGCTAGACAGTCTTGGGCCTGTGGCTGTAGCGCAGCAGAGAGGGCACTTGCTTACCATTCACAAGGCCAGTCTCATAGTTAGGCAGAGGCTTGAGAGACAGCTCATCAGCTAATGGCACTTGCTCTTCTTTCAGAGGACACCTGGGTTCAATTCCCAGAGCTCACATGGTGACTCACAACTGTTTGTGACTCCAGTTCCAAGGGGTCTGACACTTTCTTCTGGCCTCTGTGGGCACCAGGCATACACATGGTACACATACAAACATGTAGGCAAAAACAAAAAAAAAACAAAAAAAAAACAAAAATCCGAGTGGGAATAACTTAGTTGGCAGAGGGCTCGCCGATTGTGCAGGAGCCCTGGGTTTGAGTGTCAGCGTTAAACAAGCCCGGTGTAAAATCACATGCCTAGAATCAAGTACTCAGGACTCAGGACAACCAGGAGCCCAAGGCCACTCTCGGTTACCTAACAAGTTATAGGCCCATCCTGGGACAGAAGAGTTCCAGTCTCAAAACAAGAACAACTAAAGCGACAAGCGCAATCACAGAGAGGCAAATTCAGCTTTAGGAATAGAGCTCAGTGGGAGAGTGCTCGCCTGACATGCGCGTGGCCCGTCTGGTGCCTGCCATTGAATTAAAAAAATGGAAGTTAAGGTTGGGGATTTCAACTCAACATTAGAAGTTTCAACAATTCACAGGTTCAAGAGAAGTGATCTTTCTTTCTGTTTTTTCCCCCCAAAGATAGGGTTTCTCTGTGTATCTCTGACTATCCTGGAACTCACTTTGTAGGCCAGACTGGCCTCGAACTCAAGAGATCTGCCTGCCTCTGCCTCCCAAGTGCTGGGATTGAAGCCTTGAGTTTTGTTTCTTTTTTTTTTTTTCTGCTGCTGTTGTTTTGGTTTTTCAAGACAGGGTTTCTGTGTAGCTTTGGAGCCTGTTCTGGAACTTACTCTATAGACCAGGCTGGCCTCGAACTCACAGAGACCCGCCTGCCTCTGCTTCTAGAGTGCTGGAATTAAAGGCGTGCACCACCACCACTTGGTTTGAGTTTTCTTTTAGGAGGTAAAATAACCTCACCCTCACTACAATCTAGACTTTAGTCATACTTTAGCCACCAGAAGCACAGTACTTAGTCAATTTCTTACCTAATTCCTCCTATATTTTGTTACAGGCTGAAAGTAAGTCAATGGAATGAGCCCCCTTGCACCTGCTGTGACTTGTCTTCATGGGATAAATGCTCCATTAGCACAAACAGTATCAGGCTAAGAAACTAAACTGCCTCGGTGTGGCAAAGACTCAACAAACAACACTGCTGCTTCCTTGCCAAATACGAGCTAACTCATAAACCAACACCAAGTGCTGTCAGTAAGTTTAAAATAACGGAAGCAGAGGGCTGGAGAGATGGCTCAGTGGTTGAGAGCACTGACTGCTCTTCCAGAGGACCCGGGTTCAATTCCCAGCACCCACATGGCAGCTCACAACTGTCTGAAGATCAGTTCCAGGGGAATCTGACACTTCACACCAATGCACCTAAAATAAAGTTAAATAAACCATAAAAATATTAAAAAAAAAATAAAATAACGGAAGCAGTTGTGAAAGTCAGGGCATTAGACCAGGTGGTGGCAGTGCACACGTTTAATCCCAGCACTCGGAAGGCAGAGGCAGGCGAATCTCTGTGAGTTCAAGCCACCCTGGTCTACAAGAGTGAGTTCCAGGTTAGGCTCCAACAGAGAAAGCCTGTCTTGAAAAGCCAAATAAATAAATAAAATAATTAAATTTTAAAAAAAATCAAGAGAGGGCACCCTTGATCACACAACAAGCATCCGTGGTCACTGGCTGCAGCAGTGACGTCGTATTTGGGAACTACCCCATTCCTGTTCCATATGCAGTGGTTCCCTTTCTCATGGCTGTGGCAAACGCCCACCACAGCAGGAGCGAAGGTCTGAGACATGCTTTCAGGAGTCTGTCCTTGTGGCAGAGAAGGCAGGACAGAGCTGCTTCAGTTCGAGGTGGCGGGAGCCTGCAACTGCCACTACTTCACATGGTGTCCAAACCAGGAAGAGGGGAGACAGGAACCATCAAGGATAGCCCCCAGCACCTCTGTCACCATCTGGGGACGTGAACCCATGGGGCTCAAGAGAGGCATTTTGGTGAAGAGCATGCTCCCGCATCAGGCCTCCTTCGATGTAGAAAGGAAGATTATTTTTTATTATTGTTATTCTATGTGTACATGGTTTGTGTAGGAGAATATGTAGACAATGAGCATGTGAGTCTTCACATGTGTGATTCTACCTATGCTGAGTCATCTCACTGGCCTCCTTTTGTAGGTATGTATGTTTTTTCCAAGACAGGTTTTCTCTGTGTAGCCCTGGCTGTCCCGGAACTCTCTTTGCAGACTAGGCTGACCTCAAACTCAGATCTGCCTCAAGTGCTAGAATTAAGTGTTCTATAATCATTACCTGGCTGATGAAGGATATTTTAAATCATGCCAACATATTTTAATATAACAAGTGAAATACAAACTTTCAAATACTCATTTCCATAAAACTTGTCTTTTTTTTTTTTGAAACAGGGTCTCTTTGTATGGCTTTGGAGTCTATACTAGAACTTGCTCTGTAAACCAGGCTGGTCTCAAACTCAGAGATCCACCTGTCTCTGCTTCCTGAATGTTGAGATTAAAGGCATGGACCACCACTGTCCAGGCTCCACAAAACTTTTATCACACAGGATGTACCAGTGATTGAAGTGATAATAAGGACACATTAATGAACAAGATATATAGACAAGTAAATACAATCCCTTCCCTTAAAGAACTTATAATAAACTGGAGATGACAGCAAGTCTGGAAATGGGACTGTATTGCCAGAGGAATTGGATGAGTACCTAGCATAACCTCAAGGTGTTAGGGGAGGCTCAGAAGTAGTGTGTGTATGTATCTGTGTGTGTTGCATGCATACAAAGGTATGGGTGTGTGCGTACCTTTGTAGCAATCAGAGCAGGACACTGGGTGTCTTCCCCTACTGCTACTGGCCTGACTGCCTCAAGACAGGGCTTCTCACTAAATAAACAGGGCTCACTGTCTGGGTTAGGGTGGCTGCCCGGCAAGCTCCCACCAACTGCCTGTCTCCACCCACCAACACTGAGGCACCTGCAGCATGCATCTCCCTGCTTTTTACCTTGTGCTTCCAGACCCAGAGTTCTTATCTACTGAGCTAGCTCCCCAGCTCCTAGGAGTAATTTCTAAGCAAAGATTTGAAGTAGTTAGCTGGAGATGGGGTAGAGAGAACTGAGCAGACCGTTTTAACCCAAAGAAAGCAAGATAATCAAAGAGAGTGCCAAAGGACCGGAGGAGGGAACCATTGGAAAATAGTTTAAGCTAAAGTCAGATCAAAAAGGCCATTAAGACTGCATAAAGAGTTTAGATCAAGGTATATTAAACACGGGATACAGTGATTCACTTCTCATCTTAAAAGATCATTTTGTTTTCTGAGTAAACAGTGAATTGGAGCCAAATCTGGAAGCAGCAGGCATTCTTTATGAAGAATTTAGAATTCTCGGTAACCAGTCACTACAGTATGTACTGAGGGTGACAGTAGAGATGGATTTTAAAGTTCACTTCATACAGTTTAGAACATTAAGAGGAAGCTGATTCTATCAGTTGTTCATACACATGATTTTGTCTTGTTTTTGAAGACAGGGTTTTTCTGTGTAACAATTCTGGCTGTGCTAGAACTCGCTTTGTAGACCAGCCCGGCCTTCAACTCTTAGATGCCCCTGCTTCTGCCTCCCAGTGCTGGGAGTAAAGGTGTGCATCTGTACCACCCGGCTACTTCTCACCTTTTCTTTATCAAGAGACAAGTGAGAGATTAGAGATTGAGGTTTCTCACATATGGGCTGGCACCTAAGGTGGCATGCACCAAATAAACCACATGCCGGGATGTATACCTGTAATTGCACTAAGGAAGGACAGACAGAAGCAGCAGAACAGATTATTCTTAGCTATGCACTAAGTAGTTGGTCGGCCTAAGCTACATGAGACCTTGCTCAAAACAAAACAAAACTGGCTCAACAAGTAAAGGTATTTGCTGCCTTACCACCCTCCCAGGAGTTTGATCCCCAGGGCCCACGTGGTGGAAGGTGAGGGAGGACTGACTCTTGTACGTTGTGCTCTGACCTCCATGTGTGCCATGACAAACTCACAACAGTACAAACATACAGAGTAAGTAAGAAAACAAAAACCCTAGGCACAGTCCCAATGGCCAGGGAGATGGGAAAGGAGGACTATATAGATTTTCCCCAGAGAAACTATCAGAAGTTAGAGACCAAGTAGAACTGTGCAGAGAATGTGTTTGTGTGGGAAGTTAGAACCAGGAGGTAGTAAGAAGAATCAAAGATGATTTCAGTCCTGCTCTTTAAATACACTAATTTGGAGACGTGTGCTTAGAAGTTTAGACAGTTATGCAGAATAGGTGTCTAGTGTTCCTCAGCTCAGGGAAATATGTAGCAGGAGCTTGCCAACTCCTGAGTTGAGACAAACCAAGATCCTATCTATGGAGCAAGTAGCTGTGGTAGTGTATGCTTAGCATGAATGTAATTCTATCTGCAATGAATTCAATGAGCTACATTATTCTACCAGTCCCAGACCTATGGGTACCCTGGAGTTAGCCTTCATCGGGTTAAAGACTAATAAACTGGGGGTAGGGAAATTAAGGATGCTAAAAACACTAAAACAATTGTATATGAGAAAGAACATCACATGGAGAGCAATGTGAGGGGATACAGGATAATAATATAAGCAATCTTACACACTCACGGTACTGAGATGCTAAGTCAGGAGAATCATTTGAGCAAGAAGCAAAGTTGTAAAGTTTAAGAAGTGAGGCAGGGATCTAGAGAGATGGCTCAATGGCTAAGAGTACTGGCCAGTCTTCCAGAGGACCCAGATTCAATTCCCAACACCCACCTGTCTTATAACCGTCTGTGACTCCAGTCCCAGGGTATCCAAAGCCTCCATGGGCACCAGGCACATGTGTGGTGCACTTACATACAGACAAACACCCATATACATAAAAAATTGGAAAAAAGTGAGGTAGAAAGTAAGAAATGCCAAGAGTCTTAAATATGACCAAAGGAATGCCTTTAATCTCAGTACTTGGGGAGGAAGAGGCAGGACAAACTCTATAAATTTAAGGCCAGCATGGCCAAAATAGTTCCAAGACAGTTGGCACTACTCAGAGAGACCCTGCCTCAAAATAAATAATTAAATCATCAGAAGACATCAGAGGTAGGTAGCACAGCAAATAACAAAGGCTGTAACTGTTGTAATCTGTTGGCCTGGTTGGTCACCTGAGAACCCTGTCCCTTTAAGAGACAAGTCCCCTCCCTGAAGGCGTAAGTCACAAACAATCCCATACCAGTTTGGAATTATGACCAATAGAGAAGCTATTTATTTAAAGGGGAAAAACTTACAGATCACCATCCCAGACAACAGCCCTCTGCTCAATCAGGAAGGGAGCCTAGTCGCGGGAAGCCATAGTGAGTGCAGAGGGAAGTGGCAGCGTTTTTTAAAGGGAGACCACACCCCAGTGGGCTGGTATCTCAGCTGCTAGAAGGATCGCAGCCTGCTCTCTGTCTCTCTTTTGAAGAGGTAACTAATGCCTCTCCCTCCTCTCCTCTCCTCCCCTTCCCTTTCTCCTCCATAATCCACTAAGTAAACTTTATACCCACACTCTCTGCATGGCATATCTGTCTCTCTTACCCACCGCTGTCTCCCACCCGCAGGGGACGACAGGAGGGGGGGAGGCACGTGATTGCTGCCTCTCCTGGGACTGGTCCCCCACCACATGTTTATAAATAATAACAGTAACAACTTCAAGATGAAGGGAAAATTGCTTTGAAAACATAATTGCCAAAGTACCAAGAATCAAATTGACAAATGACAATTTTATTTTTTATGCATAAAGGTTGATGAAAAACCATTACTAGCTCTATTAAAACTCAACATTTCAATTGAAAAGCACGGAAAGCATACTTATTAAATACCACTTTCTAAAATACAGCTTTAGAACATCTAACATGCTTAATTTCAGTACAATGGATTCAAGACCAAGTATACATGTTACATGCATCAAGACTAGATTACAAATTATCATAGTCATCATCATCGTCATCGTCATCATCATCATCCCGTTTTCTTTTCAGTGCATTTGCTGACTCATTGGCTGTATTCTGTGATACCATATTAGTGGTAATCAGAATGTTTTTGGACCCAATTAGCGACGGATTAATCAGAACATTCTGAACTGTTGATGCTGCGGGAATTGAAGCTTTCACAGCAGGGGACTGGGAAGCAGGCATCTGCACTGTGAACCTTTGTCCTGTGAGGGACATTGGGGTGCCCACTTTAGTTGAGACAGACATGGTCTGTGGAGTTGGTGTGCCTAGTGTGGGAGTACTGGGTCTGCTAGAAACTGAGCCAACACTTAATCGCGGAACCGTGATTCTTCCTGCAGGAGTAGGTGCCTTTTTTTGCAAAGACTTAAGCCTATAGTTTGGAGCAGTTAAACAATATCTATCAGGTGGCAATCTAGGCCCTGAGTATGGCTTGATCAGCGGCAAAGGGGTTTGATTTCTTTGTCTTGCAATATCTAATAAAAAATCCCTCGGGGGAGGAGAAGTGAAAGACTGGTCGGCCCGGCACTGGATTGCCAATCGCACATCGTCTGCATCAACAGTAGCTTTCTTAGCATGGCTGGAATAAATTTTAGCATCATCTAGAATTGTGGTCACATATCGGAAGGCAAACTCCAACATCTGATTTATAACTCTCGGCTCATATTCTGTAATCCCCATATCCTTCAGGATTTGGGCCATCATCTGTGCATCTTTCGGCATGCTCTTGGGAGACGCCATCTTGCCAGACTCCATGATATCCGGTGATCAGACTTTAGGTCATTTAAAAAAAATATGGAAATTAGATCAAACCGAAATAGTTACTTTAGTAGCAACTGTTAGGAATTTAAAATTTTCAAATGTGTTAAAATTTTCAAAACTCTATCTAAAATGTAAAACAGCAATCTCTGTATACCTAAACTTCCCTCTGCTTAAAAATACTGAGTTCCTTCTCTGAGTGTGGAATATAAAAAGATGACACAAATAGTTAAGTAATAAAAGATTAGGGGAAAACAGGGTAAAATCAGTAAAAATACCACTTCAGACTATATGCAGCGAGTCTGGGCAGGCAACTATCAGAGCTAAAGTGACTGATAAAAATAACAGTAATATCCTACTGCTTGAGTCCACAGTAATCTGTCCTTCATGAAAGATCAATAAACTCACACTTGTTTAAAAACCACCCACAGCATTTTCCCTCTTCTTCATATTCAGACCTTATCTATCCAACCCCTCACAGAAGCTGTCCCCATTATTACTGTTCACAAACACTGGGTTAGGGAAGGGGAAAATGTCCAAAATAACTATGTAACAATACTCGGCATGTAGTCTTTTATTTTCTGTGTCCATAGCAGAACACAAATTGCTTACTACTGGTGTCTTTCTGCTTTCTGGACCCTCTAGCAACACTTAGCTAATTAGTACTAACACTCTACTACCTGACTTAAAAACATAAATCCAACATCAAAGTGTACCTTACCTTCTTGAGCTAAATCACCCACATTAACGTACTTCAGTCCTGATCTTGACGCAAGTTCTTTGCCTAGTGTGGTTTTTCCAACCCCGGGTGTACCTGTAAAAGAAGTCACAGAAAAACACGGTTCAAATGCTATTTATTAGATGTCAGTTGGTCTGCCCTGAAGGGTCTTAACTGACACAAAAATTTTCTTAATTAGCAATCACATATGAATATATACCATGATCTAATAAAAATTCCCCAGAAAGCCTGGTGTGGTGAGCACTCAGGGGGCAGAGACAGATGAATCTCTGTGAGTTCAAAACCAGCCTGGTCTACATTGTGAGTTTCTGAACAGCCAAGGAAACACAGAGAGACCTTGTCTCAAAACCAAACCAACTAAAAAAATTCTTCAGAAATGACTCAGTGTCAGTCTCTGTATCCTAATTTCCAGGAGTAGGATTTCAGCAATTTTGATGCAAATTCTGCCAACAACAACATGAACCTTCCCAGCCTAAAACTGGGCACCTCAAATAAACTGCCATCATTTACTGCTTTAATGAAGAAATTTAGGCGGCATGAGAGCACGTCACTACTCCTCACCCCTAACTCTGATAACTTCCCCAGAGGGAACTACTATAAACCAGGCCTTTCTCAGCTTTCTGTGTTTGTGATATCTAAGGGACATAACGTCCTACTTGGTATGTGTTTAAACAAGTGCACACATACACACACTGTATATATCCACACACAGCACTGATATCCTATACATTGTCCTTCGCCTTTCTCCTTTTATTGTTAACGCAATTATAAAACAATCAAAACATAATTAAAGCTGTTCAAACTTAAATAACCCTGATAAATCATGCCTCTAAAATGTATTTAGAAAAACATTTCCACTGTGGTACAGCAATCTGAAGCCTTGACTCAATTTGTGTGAACTCTGAACCCAACATGATTATTTTATTTTAGTCTGACTTCTCATGGTGTAGCTCTTGTTTTGACAGGGAGCTATGCATTCCAGGCTAGCCTTTCTGGTTTTCCTTAGTATCAGGATAACAAACATAAATTATGCCATCCAGTTTATGTAGTCGTGGGGATCCAACTCAGGGCTTCATGCCTACATCTCCAGGGTCTCAAACTGTAGCCTACTAGCTTCAATGCCTTATAGGAACCCCAAGATACTGTCTGTCCAAGCAAATCAGATATTGTAAAATATGTAAGGACTCTTTTCTTTTTTGGTTCTTCGAGACCGGGTTTCGCTGTAGCTTTGGAGCCTGTCCTGGAACTAGTGAAGACCGGGCTGGTCTCGAACTCAGAGATCCGCCTCCTTCCTCCACCTCCCGAGTGCTGGGATTAAAGGCGTGCGACACCACCGACCGACCCTCCTAAGGACTCTTAAAGGCTAAAATTTGCTTATGGTTCATTAACTGACAAAAACCCTGCTTCCACAAATAGGACCTTATTTTTTTTGTATAAAAGAATAGCATCTACGCCCATTTAATTTTTGTACGACTGGCCTACGATGGTATTAGACGCTACAACTTAAATTTCCAGTAAAAGCTTCGAAGATCCAGAAGAGCCCCACCCACGATCGGCTCCAGATCTAACATTTCACGGCACCAACGGCCACATAGGCTCAGCTTTCACACCGAAACAACGACAAAGCCTGTGACACCAACCGACCAAAACCGTTAATCGGTCACGTCTCTTCACGAACATCCAAAGTATTTACAGAAATCTTTTAGGCAGTGTTTCCCAGAAGCAAAAGGAAAGAGAAAAAAAAAAATCACGACCAGGAAGGCCCAAGGACCCCACCATCGCCCCATCTCCTATCGGCTAGAAACCGCTTTTACCACACTTGGATGGAGAAACCCCGAGCCCAAACCCCGACAAAGGACCCGCAGCCTGCCCGTTCTCCGGGCGAAATACCAGATTCACAAAGACCAAGCCTCGGGCGGGGCAGCGAAGCGGGACCGGCCGCCGCTCTCCTTCCTCGCCGCGCCGCGTCCGGCCACCCGGATTACCGCCCCCTCCCCCGCAACGGCCGCGCGCGCCGGGTCCTCACGCGACAGCCACACGCCACGCCGCGCAGCCCGAGGCGACCCCCTCCTGCCTCCCCCGGACCTCACGGCCCCTCGGCGTCCCCGGCCCGGCCCCGCCGCGCGCCCTAACCGGTGAGCAGGATGTTCGGAAGCTTCATAGTCCTCCTTCCCAGGCCGCCAGCGCCTCGGCTCACGCGCCCAACGCGCTCTCCAGGGAGGAGCCGGAAAGGGCGGGCAGGCGGGTGACCGTGTGCGCCCGCGGCTCGCTTTCCTCCCGGCCCCACTCGGGGCTCCCGACGCGCTTCAGGCGCCCTGACACGCACCGATGACTTTCCGGTATCCGGTGCTACGCTTCTATCGAACGGTGGAACCCGGGCCGCAACCCCGGCCGGCGTTTTGGGTCAGGCAGTACGCCGGACGCCTATGCGACTCGCTCTGCTGCCCGCCCCGCCCCTCTGGCAGCGTCGCGGAAGCGCCGGCGGTCAGGAAGGTCCCCAGGAGGCGGTCCCTCCTGGAAGCCTGCGGCGGAGTTGGGAGGCTGGGCAGCTATCTTCCCACAGGGAGGAGATCCTGGGCTCCTTCGCTCCGTTCCGCCCACGAGGGGACGCGGCTCCCGGGAAGTAAGGCCGCGGCGGCTTCGGCTGTGCTTATTAATGTCCTAGAGGCGTAAGGCTAGCTTCGTCTTCCCGCCTACCTGGGCTGTCCTCCCGACCCGCCCTCCCATATGGACTGCTGTAGGATGTGGGTGACGAGCCCCGAGCCGTGATGTGAGGTGTCAGCTCTGCGGAATTACCGAGGACTGCTGTGTGAGCTGAGTGTGAGCCCTGTGCAGCGTGTGCGGCGGAGGGGGATCGGCTGGGGATGCTTCCTGAAGGTCTCGTTTTTCTCCAGCTAGTCCACGAGCCTGGCACCATCTGAGACAGTTGTCTGTTTATTGGAGGAGGAGATTGTCAGTCTTGTTTTCAAAGAGTCCGGACCAGTAACGGACTTGAGCGTCTTGTGTTTCGACAAGTATATTTTCTTGAGTAGATGTTTTTGTGCCCTTTTGAAACTTCAGGCTCTAACCCTAAATTATATCAGGGAAGAGGATTTGTTTTACTAGGTGGGAAACTTTTAGTGTGTGGGCTTGTGAAAAACGTATACCACTACAGGTTGGTTATTAGATAAAATTGTAGTCATTTAAACTAAACTTTGCTTTAGGATTTTAACATGTTAATTTTCTCTCATTAGTTCTCGAGCCCCTATTATGTGGCTGATTGTGTATTTAAATACCAATTACTATAATTCTGTATTTATAGTTTTTCCTAACTTGAGAATTCTTTTTCTTTTTTTCCCAGGTGAATTACACTTCAGTGTACTCCAAATTGTATACTACTGATGGGAACTATTAAAGTTTATAATGTCAGAAACTTTCCTTAGACCAAAGGTTTCTTCCACAAAGGTATGAGTGGCTGTGTAGTGATTGCCTAAAGACAGTGACAAAGCCGGACGGTGGTGGTGCACGCCTTTAATCCCAGCACTTGGCAGGCAGATCTCTGATTTCTAAGCCAGCCTGGTCTACAGAGTGAGTTACAGGACAGCCAGAATGGTTTCCTGTCGCAAGGCTCCCTCCCACCTCTCCGACTCCCCCCTCCCCCAAAGAAAAGACAATGGCAAAAGGTTGTTTGTTCTCAGTGACTTAATCCTAGCAGAGTAGTGATGGTCCAATGTCTGTTGAGATTAGCGACCTAAAGTCTGGTAATAAGCTGCAAAACAACCAGAACCTTAATTCTGGAAAAAAAAAAAAATTTTAAATCTTTCAAAAAAAAAATAAATCTTTCAAGACAATTTCTCTGTGTAGACCTGGCTGTCTTGGAACTTACTCTATAGATCAGGCTGCCTCTGTCTCCCGAGTTGCTGGGATTAAAGGCTCGAGCCACTGCCCAGCTTTGAGAAAGCATTTGTAGTCCCAGTAACACAGAGTGAGCACTCTTGAATAGAAGAGACAGTATGTGTGTGGTAATTTGTTAGCTTAACCATGGACTCTACTTCTTAGAAGTCACGAAGTTCAGTGTGTCGTTTTTCAGCAAGATAGGAATTTAGGTGCAAGGGGTGTCCAGATGTTATCATCTGCAAGGGAACTGGGAACCACTTCCCTACAGGTGGCTCCAGCTTTTTTTTTAATTTCAAGTAAATTATGTAGCTTTGTTGTTTTTCTTTTTTCATGGTAGAAAGAAGTAAGAAACAACAAAATGTATAAATAATATGCAAATCAATATTTTTGTCAGTAAGTTTAGCATAGAACTGTTTTCATGCACTTTTAAATACAGAAAAATGAAAACATTTATAGTAACATTTAACATTGCCAGTCTTTTAGTACAGAAAAAAAATGAGTCAACTGGTTATGACCATGTTTTTTTTCTCCACAACTTTCTTTTTTACTGCTGATAATATTCCTAACCTTTTGACCTAAGAGTGAAGTGTAATTAGGATTGATAAAGTAGTTATCAGCCCACATTTCCTCCCACAAGCCTTATTTCCACCTCTAGTTTTGGGCTCTATCTCTGAGAGGAGCATTATCTTAACGAAGAGTTCCCAACTGTAATTAAGTCCCCTCCACTGTTGGTATCAGTCTCCAACATAGGGGTCAAGGCTGGAGCCAGGGCCTAGTGATTTGGGCAAGCATTCTACTGCTGAGCAACGCCCTGACCCAAGCAGAGTATCCTTGAATCTGATCTTCCCTCGTTCGTCAGGCAGGACATTTCAAAGCCAGGTGAAAATGAGATTTTTTTTCTAGATTTATTATAGACTAGAGCAGGCTATCCCAAACTTGCGGCCATCCTCTTGCTCATGTCTCTTCACTGCAAGGCTGAGAAGCTTGTGCTACCACACCCAGACATTTAAGAAAATTTCATTATCTGGAAAACACTTTTAGTGCTGTTATTTTAGGTTGAAATTGCTCAAATCAGTATTTTTTTTCTTTGACAAGGTTTATGTTACAACCCTGGCTCTCCTGAAACCTTCTCTGTAGACTGGGCTAGCTTCAAACTCAAAGAGATCCACCTGCCTCTGTCTCCAAAGTACTGGGATTAAAGTCCTGTGTCACCACCACTTGGCTTTTACCTAAGTTATTAAAGAAAAGGAAGTAGTGGAAGGAAACAGGGAGAGGTTAGCAGTTTCTGTAGACCAGAAAACATGGACTGGAATGTATGGAATTTGCTGGTCTTTCCTAAAGTTTCTGTGATTAAAATAGCACCTTCCCTAGAAAGCCTGTCTCACTAAAGTGTAGACTGCTCCATTACAGCTGTAAGTACCAGCCAGGCACAGCATTAGAGCATTAGAATTTCCTATCTTTATAAAGTCTGAAGACTAATCTGGCACTTAATACAGGTTCTAGTTTCTCCCCAGCACTCAGGAGGCAGAGGCAGGCTGATCTCTGTGAGTTCGAGTCCAGCCTGGTCAAAAGACGGAGTCAGGATTGCCAGGACTACACAGAGAAACCCTGTCTCAAAAAAAAAAAAAAAAAAAAAAAAAAAAGAGAGAGAGAGAAAAGGAAAAGTTGAGGAAGTACTGAGTGTACTTGGGAGGCTGAGACAGGAGCAGCTCTGATTCAAGGCTATTCTTGGCTACATAGTATGTTCTGGGTCAGCCTGAGCATGACGCTGTTTCAAAAAATACTTATAGTAGATATATAATTTGTAGGACTTTTGAGGGTTATAGTCATATTTCTAAAGTAACTCAGTTATATAGGGAATAGGTATAAAACTTGCAGTAATTTTAGTTTTGTTTGTTTGCAGGTCACAGACTGGGTAGACCCATCATTTGATGGTTTTTCAGCGACTACTGCCATCACTACTATCACTGCCTCGTCTTTAGGTTTGAATAATTCAAGTCACAGAAAGAAAAAATCGCCCTCCACATTAGACAGTAACAGATTGCCAAATAGGAAAAGAGGAAAGCTGTTTTCTTTAGAGCAGACCTATGGTGTAGAAACTTCAAAAGAGTATCTGTCTGATGTTGAGCCGTGGGTGGATAAATATAAACCGGAAACTCAGGTATGCATTGGATATCATACAAACATGCCTATGTCATTTTAAGATGGATGAATATGGATAACAAAGATGTTTTCAGATGTTTTATTCATAAGAATCTTTTTAGTTTGCTATTGTGCCTCACACACCCAGGAGGCTAGCAGACCTAGTGAATTCAATGCCAGCAAATTCTAGGAAAACCAGGGATATAAAGAGGGACCCAGTCACAAAAAAGAAAAAAGAAATTAGTAAAATGAAGTAGAAGAAACACACACATGTATGTGTATGTATGTTAAAAGCCTATGATATGACCAAGTTGTTCTGTAGTTATCCCATCTTTTCCCTGTCTTTGACCCAGACTAGAATTTACAGATGTACCCTCCCCCCGCCAAGAATATAATGCTGGATTTTTAAAAAGTTCCATGATAACAGATGTACAAAAAATTGCCATACAGCGTATCAGCATGAGGATAGGGTTTTTCCATAAAAACATAAAAATTGAGGGTCTGGAGAGATGGCTCAGCAGTTTAAAACACTGACTGCTCTTCCAGAGGACCCAGATTTCATTCCAGGTATCCACAACCATCTGTAACTTCAGTTCTAGGGGATTTGATGCCCTCTGAGGATACCAGACATAGTGCATTGATATACACAAGTGGGCAAAACACCATACATATAAAATGAGTAATAGAAAAGAATGATCTGATAAGGCTGAGAAGGGTACAGGCACGCACAGGCTGGAAGGAGTGGACAGACTCCTGCAAGCTGTTGGCAACCTCCCCAAAACAAATAAATGTAAAGAATATATAAAAATTTAAGTATAATCAAGAGACCCTATTTTATAACAGCACCTTATTGTTTTTCAATTACTGTTTAATGAATTCATTTTTTATTTTATGTGTGAGTATTTTGCCTCCATGAATGTATTTGCACAACTTGTGTGCCTGGTGCCTATAGAGATGGAGAGTATTGGATCCCCTGGAACTGGAGTTAAAGATGGCTGTGACTCACCATGTAATTGCTGGGAATCAACCATGTCCTCTAGAGGAGCAGCCAGTGCTTCTAATTGATGAGCTATCTCTTCAGCTCCTGTTTTGCACTTTTTGTTCACTAAAATGTTCATATTAAAAGGTGCTGGTAGGCTTAAAATGTTTTAAAACATTTTTAACCTCAATTTTTTATCTTAGCATGAACTTGCAGTGCATAAAAAGAAAATTGAAGAGGTTGAAGCCTGGTTAAAAGCTGAAGTCTTAAAAATGAAGCCAAAACAGGTAATTAAGTAAGAAATGCATTTAAAATATTTAGCATCATGTGTTTTCTGACTTAACAAGATGTTAATCTGTTTTTCTTCCTCTTTATTGAGACAATGTCTCACTATATAGTCATGGCTGGCCAGGTTGGCCTCAAATTAACGGAAGTCTGCCTGCCTCTGTCCCTGGAATGCTGGGGTTACAGATGTGCTCACTGTGTAGCTCAGGCTTCTCTGGAACTGATTGTACAACCTTGAGTTTATCCAAGTTCTGGGGTTATAAACATGAGCCGCCATGCCTGACAAGAAGCTAATTTTTTATGATCACTTTGTTTATATGTCTTCATATTAACCTTCAACAGAAGCTTCCTGATTTGTTATTTCCAACCTCTGAAAGCCTCCTCGAGGGGCCGGGAGATGGTTCAGTGGGTGAAGGTCCTTAGACAACTTAGACAACCTGAATTCATATAGTGAGTCTAGTCTGTTGAGGTGATTGTGTTTTTAGCACATCTCATTATTTCACAGTAAAGCCAGCAGGCAATTTACATAGTAATGGTTTTTTAAAAAAAACCTAGCTATAACTAAACCTGTTTAGTCCTCAATAATATTAACCTGATGTTTTGTTTCGCTTCCTTATTCCACAGTTATTCTTAGCCCTTCCATAAAAGGTACACTATTTTCTCTTCCTCTTTGTCTTCTGAAAGTTTGAGCTCATATCTTCACAATGTACTCCACATTTCAGCCAAGTTTGTTAGTACACACCTTTAATCCCAGAACTCGGGAGTCAGACTCAGGAGAATATCTTGAGTTCAAGATCAGGCTGTCCTCCACTGCAAGTACTAAGTAGTACTAAGTAGTGAAACAACAGGCAGAGCCGTGGGGTGCACGCCTTTCATCCCAGCACTCTGGAGGCAGAGGCAGTAGGATCTGTGGGTTCCAGGACAGCCAGGGCTGTACAGAGAAACCCTGTCTCAAGAAAGCAACAACAACAAAAACCCCAACAGAGAACCCTGACATTTCAGGCAGACTTTGAGATAGTATATAATACCTCACTTTAACATTTTGTGTAATTATTTGAGTGCTCTGGGCATCACTTTAGACTTTTACTCCTAATTTATTATATATACCATATTCTGCTTTTTAAAAATTCATGTATGTTTTGTATTTATGATGTATCAGGAAGCGGATGGGTCTGCTTTCTTCTTTGCCATGGCAGAGTCAATCATGGTCTTAATCAGCCAGACAGGTACTCTACCACAGAGCTACATCCTCAGACCTTTGTTATTACAGGAGTGGGGCTTTTTTGTCAGACTTCCTTTGAACTGCCAGCCCCCAAATAATGACATGGAGACTTATTATTAATTATGAAAGCTTGACCTTTGTTTAGGCTTGTCCCACTAGCTCTTATATCTTAAATTAACCCGTTTCTATTAATTACATTTTGCAATGTGGCTCTTTACTTCTCTTCCATTCTGTATGGCTGACTCCGTCTGCATCTCCCATGTGCCTATGCCTAGTGTCCCCTAAGTTCTTCTCTCTGCCTGAAGTCCTGTGTATCTTCTGCCTCCTAGCTATTGGCTCTTCAGCTTCTTTTTTTTTTTTTTGGATTTTTCAAGACAGGGTTTCTTTCAGAGGACCCAGGTTTGGTTCCCAGCAATCAAATCAAGCGGTTCACAAACTGCCTGTAACTCCAGTCCCAGGGGATCCAGTGCCCTCTTCTGGCCTTTGTGGGCACACATACATGTGACACGTAAACACATATGCGTAGAAATAAAATAATTTTGGAGAGAAAGTATTGTTGTAAGCATTCCCAAATTACTTATTATTACGAATATTATTATTATTATGGGGGGGGGGGGCTTGAGACAAGGTTTTTCTGTATAGCCTTAGCTGTCCTGGAACTCATTCTGTAGAGAAGGCTGGCCTCAAACTCAGAGATCCTTCCTCTGCCTCATGAGTGCCGGAATTAAAGGTGGGTGCCATCACCATCTGGCTACATTTTAGTTTTTCATGGTATCTTTCATTCAAAATATGGTAAAGCAACAAGGCATGATGGCACAGGTCTTTAATTCCAGACCTTTCTGAGTTTGAGGCCAGCCAGTACTACATAGTGAGACCCTGTCTCAACCCCCCCAACCCCCTCCAAAGCAAACATGTTAAAGCTGTGTACCACTAATTGATGGAGTAGTTGCTGTTCTGACTTGAGATTCTGCTGAGAACCTACCCTCTAACTCTCTTACTGGGAACAGAATTTTAGAATGTGGCTCTACTTAGTATTTTAGAATCTAGGCACCGACTATATTTCATGAAAAAAACACACGTATCTCCTACACATGAGCTACCTTCTTATTTTAATTGATCTGTTTGTAATAGGAGCCAGGCAGTAGTGGCACATGCCTTTAGTCCCAGCACTCAGGAGGCAGAGGCAGGTGGAGCTCTGTGAGTTTGTGGCCAGTCTGGTCTATAAAGCAAGTTATAGAGCAGCCGGGGCTGTTAAACAGAGAAGCCCTGTCTCCAAAAGCAAAATTTAAAAAAGAGGAAGAAAAAAGTGAATCTCTTCTCAGTACTCACGGTGGTTGTGCTTTGTAAAGTTGCTAAGTTAGAAAATATCAAACTATTGTCCTATTGAAATACAGGAGTAGGGGCCTGGAGAGATGGCTCAGCGTTTAAGAGCATGAAGAGCACTTCCAGAGTTCAATTCCCAGCAACTATATGGTGACTCACAGCCATCTATAATGAGATATGGTGCCCTCTTCTGGCTTGCAGGCATGCATGTACAACATTGCATATCCAATAGTAAAAGTAATAGTAATAATAATAAAATACAAGAGTAGATTTCTATAAGCCTCTAGTCAGAATTGCTGTAAGCTTTTTGTCAGACTGTCATTTCATTCTACTTGTGTTTTAGATTTATGTATGAGGAGGGGAATTAAACCAGGGTGTTGTACAGACTAAATAGGTGTTCTAGTGAGCTTCACACTCAGCCCCAGCCTGTAGGTGCCAGGGGTCTAACTCAGCTCCTCATGCTGTGTAGCAACCATTTTTCTGATTGAACACTCTCCAGCCCCTGCAATTGAATTTTATGAATTCAAATAACCTCTTAAGAATCCTGTGCCCTTTGTAGCAAAAATTTAATTGTTTTAATTTAGTTACTAAGTTGTTTTTGAAAATATACAATATAGGACTTGAGGAATTTTCAGAAGAAAATAATTGTTTCATTTCATCTGTAATTTAATTTTAAAATGTGTTTATATTACGTATTTAATAGACCTTTGTAGGAATAATAACTACTAAGAAAAATTTTTTAAATTGTGTCGCATTCTAGTCATTGTGGTTTTAATTCGTGTTTGTATTTGGTTTTAGGGTGGGTCTATTTTATTAATAACAGGTCCTCCAGGATGTGGGAAGACAACCACTCTAAAAATACTATCAAAGGAGCATGGGGTCCAAGTACAAGAATGGGTTAATCCCGTTTTACCAGACTTCCAAAAAGATGATTACAGAGAGTTACTTAATTTAGGTAAGTTTTGCTGCAAAGGTGCTGGAGTTACAAAGAAAGCTTTACTTAATGAAACTTCCAGGTCAAGTAGTAAGAGCGCATGTTTCTCCCATGCTCATCAGTTTGAGGAGAAACTGAGAAAGGCGCCGATAGAGTAGAGCGGGGTTCTTAGAAGATTAAATTTAAACTCTTTTAAGATAACAAGCTGATTTTTGTGGGGTTTTTTGTTTGTTTTTCATTTTTTTGCATTTATTTATTGACTATATGTTTGTGTATGTTGTGTGTATGTACATGTGTGCATGCGCAAACGTGTCCATGCCATGGTTTTCACGCAGAAGTCAATCTCTCCTTTGGGGAGTCAGTTCTCTCCTTCCACTGTAGGTTCTGAGCCTGCTCAGTTTATGCTGTTTGAGACAGTGTTTCATGTACCTTGGTTTGCCCTAACTTGTGATCCTCCTACTTCCGCTTCCACACGCTAGGATTATAGGCATGTGGCACCACACTAGATTAATAGGATCTCAGATTTTCATTATTTATGGAGTTCCACACTGTAAGGTCTTCTGTTTCAGTATCAATCAAGTCTTAGAACATGATAAAGGAACTTGCCTCTCAATAAAATAGCTTACATCTCAGCACTTAGGAGACAGATCTCTGTAAGTTCCAGACCAGCCTAGTTCTGGCCATCTCGGGCTGCACAGTGAGACCCTGTCTCTAAACTAAAGCACTCCCCTTAAAAAAAAAAAATTGCTGGACAGTGGTGGCACATCTATCTATCTATCTTCCTTCCTTCCTTCCTTCCTTCCTTTCTTTCTTTCTGTATTTTAAGATGGTTTCTCTGTAGCTTTGGTGCCTGTCCTGTCCTGGAACTAGCTCTTCTAGACCAGGCTGGCCTCGAACTCACAAAGATCCACCTGCCTCTGCCTCCCAAATGCTGGGATTAAAGGTGTGCGCTATCACCACCCAGCTGCACATACCTTTAATCCCAGCAATTGGGAGGTAGAAGCAGACTTATCTCTTTGAGTTCAAGACCAATTCATCTACATAGTGAATTCCAGGACAGCCAGGGCTGTGTATGTCGAGAGACCCTCTCTCTTAAAACAAAACAAAACAAAACAAAGATACAGTAGTGATATCATGATCTCAAGATAGCATTACAACTCCTTTCCTTCCTTCCCTCTTCCATGATGGTTCTTGAGTCTTGGGAGGGGTGAGAGAGATGTTTTCTTGGGCTGGAGAGATGGCTCAGCTGTAAGAGCACTGGCTGCTCTTTTAACTGCTGAGCCATCTTTCTAGCCCAACAGCTGTTTTTTAAGTCAGTTAACTTTGTGATACTTTCATTGGAATAGAAGAATTATTCTTGCCGGGTGGTGGTGGTGCACGCCTTTAATCCTAGCACTTGGGAGACCAGCCTGGTCTACAAGAGCTAGTTCCAGGACAGGCTCCAAAACCACAGAGAAACCCTGTCTCGAAAAAGAAAAAAAAAAAAAAAAGAAAAGAAAAATTATTCTTGGCCATCATACTAGTCTTTTGAAATGATATTTTATTTTAAGTTTAAATTTAAACCATTTCAAATAATTGAAAGATAGTCTTCAGTACTGTAAGTTGTATCATTTAAATGAATTTTATGTGTACAATAGTTGTATAATATTAATGTATGTAATTTGAAAATAAAATAATAAATGTATTTCTTTTCAGATTCAAAAGTCTACATAGTTCCATACCAATCTCAGACAGCAGTCTTCAGTGACTTTCTATTGAGAGCCACCAAGTACAGCAAACTGCAGATGCTTGGAGATGATCTGACAACTGATAAGAAGATAATTCTGGTTGAAGTAAGGACAGCTTTTATAGTGCTGCTGGAACTCTTGTGTAGACAGTTGTGAGATACATTAGTAGCGGTTTTGTGATAGCAGAGGCCTGAAGGTTGTTTCAGTACTTACTCATCAACAGAATAAATAGTGTAGGTTACAGTAGAGGAGCTGTATGATAGCATAGCTTTCAACTGCAATGCCATCGGTATAGAAAAGCAATGGAAATCTATGGAAAGTTAATTTCCTCGGTGACAATAAATGTCCTTTAATTTCTCTGAAAACTGTGATCAAAATACTTTGGATAAGTAATGTTTTTTTCTTGACAAATAAAAGTTTAAAAATAAATATGCAATGGAATATCACTGAGCTAATACTTGTCCCTTATGTTCAACAGGATTTACCTAACCAGTTTTATCGGGATTCTCATGCTTTACATGAAATTCTAAGGTCAGTGTCATTGGAAACCAGTGTTTCAAGCTCCATATTAGAGGTGGGGTTGTAATTCAGTGGTAGAACGTTTGTCTGGCATGAACAGCTAAATTGCTTGAATTTCAGCATCATCTTGTTATTTTAGGAAATATGTGCAGATTGGCCGGTGTCCTCTTGTATTCATAATCTCTGACAGCGTCAGTGGAGATAACAATCAGCGGTTACTCTTTCCCAAAAAGATTCAAGAGGAGTGTTCTATTTCAAACATTAGGTAAGAAATTGTTCTTATGCTTTGTTTTGTTTTTGTCTTGTTTTTTCGAGTCAGGGTTTCCCTATGTAGTCATGACTGTCTTGGAACTCTGTAGACCAGGCTGTCCCAGAACTCAGAGATCCACCTGCCTCTGCCTCCTGAATGCTGGGATTAAAGACATGTGCCACCATTGCCCAGTTTAAACTATTTTTAATTTTTTTTTGTTTTGTTTTGTTTTGTTTTTTGAGACAGGGTCTCTCTGTGGCTTTGAAGCCTGTCCTGGAACTAGCTCTTGTAGACCAGGCTGGTCTCAAACTCATACAGATCCGCCTGCCTCTGCCTCCCGAGTGCTGGGATTAAAGGCGTGCACCACCACTGCCCAGCTAAACTATTTTTAAATTAATAATTTAAGCACCATATTTTTTCATTTTACAGTTTCAACCCAGTGGCACCAACAATTATGATGAAATTTCTTAATAGAATCATGACTATAGAAGCTAGTAAGGTAAGTCTAATTTAAAACTTATATTGTAGCTATGGAAAACACAGCTTAGATGGAGGACACTACTGCTATAGAAATACATGTCTTAGCATTCTCTGTTTCTTTCTGTATGTATGCATGTGAAAAGTTGGAAACAGTTCGAGACTAGCTTCATGGTATATATAGTCTTTGCCTAGCTTGTGAAAGGCTCTGGTTTCAATCCCCAAAATGCCAAAAGTTGTATACAGGACCATGACATCAATATAATTGTTCCTTATTGGGGAAAATACTTGTTTTGTCAGAGGGTATTAATGACATTATTTAAAATGTTGCTATACTTTTATTTTGTGTTCATGTGAATTCGTTTATGGAGAGGGAAAGTGTTCCACAGGGCACATGTGGAGATCAGAGGACAACTTGCAGGAGTCGACTCTTCTATCATGTGGGTTCTGGGGGGTGGAATTTAGGTCATCAGGTTTGGCAGCAAGTCCCTTACCCACTGACCCTTACCAGCCCTTCAATAAATAACATTTTAAGGGGCTGGAGAGATGGCTCAGAGGTTAAGAGCATTGCCTGCTCTTCCAAAGGTCCTGAGTTCAATTCCCAGCAACCACATGGTGGCTCACAACCATCTGTAATGAGAACTGGTGCCTTCTTCTGGCCTGTAGGCATACACACAGACAGAATATTGTATACGTAATAAATAAATATTTTTTAAAAAAATAACATTTTAATAATGAAATAGATTTAAAGCTACTAACTTAAAAATCACCTCAGTGGTATTAGGTAAGAAATTAAACCTATTGAAAACAAATACTATAAGTCTGCCTAGGTTAAAAATATTAACTCTGCCAAGCAGTAGTAGCATATTGCCTTTTATCCCAGCACTAGGAAGGTAAGGCAAGAGGATTTCATGAGTTTGAGGCCAGTCTGGTCTATAAAGTGAATTCCAAGACAGCCAGTACTGGCAGTGAAACCCTGTCTCAAAAAGGCAAAGCAAAAACCTCAAAATAAAAACCATTAACTCTGCATGTTTGCCTAGACTTAAAGATCTTGAATATATTTATAGATACAAGCACACAGAAAGTATGGAAAGATACTAAATTTCTGTGACAGAGTTTGGTTTGGGAAGACAAACAACTTTCATAAAGAATTTCTGAGGGCTGGAAAGATGTCTCAATGCTTAAGAGCACCAGCTGCTTTTTCAGAGGACCTGGGTTCAGTTCCCATCAACTCCATGGAAGTTCACAGCTGTTTGTCACTCCAGTCTGGGGAGCAGATGTGGTCTTCTGACTGCTGAGGATGCTAGGAACATACCTAATACATGCGTACATACAGAAAAAAACCTCACATAAAATGTAAAAAATAAAATAACATTTGAAAAAAATAATTTTTTTAAAATATTTTATTTATTTATTATGTTTACTATATTCTGTCTGTGTGTATGTCTGCAGGCCAGAAGAGGGCACCAGATCTCATTACAGATGGTTGTGAGCCACCATGTGGTTGCTGGGAATTGAACTCAGAACCTTTGGAAGAGCAGGCAATGCTCTTAACCTCTGAACCATCTCTCCAGCCCCCGCACTTTTGGTTAATAAAGAGAATAATGTGTAAATTTAAGTATTATAGTATAGTTCTATTTTTCTATGATAGTTTTATAAGATCTGATGTCTGATAGACTATGAGTAGTCAACATTGCTTTTAGAGAAAGGATCTCCCTAGGTAATCCATATGGGTTAGAATTTAGGATTCTTTTGCCTCAGTTCCCACATGCTGGAACTATAGCCATGTTCTACCTAATACCTGGGCTGTGCAAGTTTTTAGACATTCAGATTTGAAAAAAATCTAATTTGTATGTAAGTTCTCAAAATGGGCTTTAGTTTGCATGTATGTATGTATGTTTTGGCAAAACAGTTTAAATTGAATCTCTTCATTTTAGAATGGAGGAAGAGTTGTTGTTCCTGATAAATCGTCCCTGGAGTTGCTCTGTCGAGGGTGTTCTGGTGATATCCGAAGTGCAATAAATAGCCTGCAGTTTTCTTCTTCGAAGGGTAACTAACTAGAAGACACATTCATAGAACAATGATAGGTTACTTTCTCTTAAACAGTCAATGAAATAAATCAGATTAAACCTCTGTGTAGTGCATAGGGATCAGTCCCAGGGACTTCCCTATGGTGGGCAGGTATTCCGCTGAGCTTTCTATTCTCAGCCCAGACTAGACATGTAGTGGTCCCTCCTTATCTGTAGTTTAGTTGCCTGCCGGCAGAACTCTCTGAAAATTTTAATAAAATATTCTAGAAGTAGATTAAGTCATAACTTTTAAATTTTACATTATACTGACTACTGACAAGGTCTTCCAGTGTTACACACCTTTAATCCTAGCACTCGGAGGCAGAGGCAGGCAGATCTCTGAATTTGAGGCCAGCCTGGTCTACAGAGTGAGTTCCAGGACAGACAGGGCTACGTAGAGAGATCCTGTGACAAAAAAGAAAAGAATTCTGCTGTCCATCCTGGGAAGCCAATCATCTCTGGCATCTCTGTGTGTGTGCGTGTGCGTGTGTGTGTGTGTGTGTGCGTGTGTGTGTGTGTGTGTGCGCGCGCGCGCAGTAGACCAGGACAACTTTCCAAGTTGGTTCTCACTTTGGAACGCTTAGCTAGGCAAATCCTACAGCATAGGTATTTTTAGATTTATAGTTTTTTTACTAATTATGTCTCTGTGTGGATATATTCACTTGAGTTTAGGACCTGTGGAGTGCAGATCCCCCTGCATGCTTACTGTGGCCTGTGCATGTGTTCGTCACACACACAGGCACACACACAAATATTTGTTTAAAAACTGCTTCAAGACAAAACATGATTCATTTACATACAGGCTTGGTACCGCAGTTTTCTTATTTATTTGTTTGTTTGTTTATTTATTTATTTATTTTTGGTGTGGTGTTTTGGCTATGTGAGGATGCTGGATGCCCTGGAATCAGACTTACAGACAGTTGTGACTGCCACATGGGTGCTGGGTCTTCTGGGAGAGCAGGCAGTTTTCTTAACCACTGAGCCATCTCTCCAGCCCATCTTAATTATTTGTAATGTGGCTCAGGAAAGTCTTGGCTGGGCAGTATGAATGATTACATCTTTTTGCTTTCATCTTCTTGCTTTTTACTTAGGGGTTGTGTTAAGGTTAAATGAAATAATATTTGATTATCATGGTACTTGATATATATGAGAACCTCTATACATGATTCATAGGTTTTCTTTTTTGTGTTTTTGTTTTGTTTTAAAGATTTATTATGTATAGAGTGTTCTGCCCGCACACCAGAAGAGGGCATCAGATCTCATTACAGATAGTTGTGAGCCACCATGTAGTTGCTGGGAATTGAACTCGTGACCTCTGGAAGAGCAGCCAGTGTTCTTAACCCCTGAGCCATCTCTGTAGCCCTATTCATAGGTTTTAAAGTATTGTACTTCATTACATTTACTTTTGAACTTTTTCATAATAATTTCTATATTTAATAACTTTATTCCCTCCATTAGACAAAAAGGATTGATAAACATGACATAGTAAAGCATAGCTCCACTAATAATGATGAGTTATGTTTTTATTCTGGTAATTATAAAAGACTGCATAGTACTTACTGTAAGCATTTAACAAGCTGTTAACATGGCATTAAAGAATTGACCTCAAAATAGAAACTATCTGTTGATCTGTCAAAATCCATCTAAAATCCTGGTTTTCTTATTCACAATTGTAGCAACTGTTATTATTCAACTTATTCACAACTGTTCTCTGTTTGTGTGCTTAATAACCATAGAAAAATGGTACCTTAACACAACTAAAACTAGTCTGTATGCAGCCTATTCCTGTGGGAGTATAAATTCTTTAGATTCAGTACAGGAATTAGATGTTGGAAATCTAATGTGGGACAGTCTGAGATACTGGGTCATTAACACATTACTGTTCTGAACTCAGAGGAAAATAAAGTTTACCACGATTTATGGGAGCAATTATAAAATTCATTTTTTTAAAAGATTTATTTATTATGTATGCAGTGTTGTATGCCTGCAGGCCAGAAGAGGGTACCAGATCTCATTATAGATGGTTGTGAGCCACCATGTGGTTGTTGGGAATTGAACTCAGGATCCCTGGAAGAGCAGCCAGTGCTCTTAACCTCTGAGCCACCCCCTCCAGCCCTAAAATTCTTTTTTTTTTTGGTTTTTCGAGACAGGGTTTCTCTGTAGCTTTTGGTTCCTGTCCTGGAACTAGCTCTTCTAGACCAGGCTGTTTTCGAACTCACAGAGATCCGCCTGCCTCTGCCTCCCGAGTGCTGGGATTAAAGGCGTGTGGCACCACCGCCCGGCTAAAATTCATTTTTTTATTACATAGATTTATTTGGGTATGTGTATGTGTGTATGTTGGTACATCATGTTATGGTGTGTGAATGGACATTAGTGGATGATTTGAAGGGTCATTTCGCCTTCCATGTGGGTGCCTGGAATCAAACTGAAGCTCTCAGGCTTACTTAGCATACCTCACTGACCCTTTACTTATAATAACTATCTGCTGCCACCATAGAATTTCTATGAGGGTAAAATTAGTGACCGTGTAGCATCCATCAAAAACAGTACCTTACATAAAACACTGTGGAAAAGGAGGTGATATGGTTATGGTACTGTGTTATTAAGTTTCTGGAAATTTATAATGCCATGAGATAGTATTTTTATGGGGTTGGGATTATAAGATATTTTATTTTTTAATATTATTTTTTAAACCAGGTGGTGGTGGTGCACGCCTTTAATCCCAGCACTAAGGAGGCAGAGGCAAGTGGATCTCTGTTCAAGGCCTGGTCTACATAGTGAGGTCCAGGACAGGCTCTAAATCTATAAGAAACCCTCTCGGAAAAAAAAAAATTTAAGAATTTATGCATATGGGTGTTTTGCCTGCATGTATGTCTGTGTACCACATGTGCTTGGCAACCATAGAGACCAGGCATCATGTTTCCTGGATCTTGAGTTATAGATGGTTATGAGCTGCCATGTGGGTGCCAGGAATCAAACCTGGATCCTATGGAAGAGCAACAAGTACTCTTAACTGCTGAACAACGTCTCCAGCTCCTAAGAATTTAAATGACATTTATTCCATTTTAATAGTTAACAAAAAATAGGATTCTTCACTAAGGTCATATTAAATTACTGCTCGTTAGAAAAAGTTTTGGTTAGAATATTGAGTATAGGTATCTGAAATAGTCTTAGTTTTTATATTTTGATTTTTTAAAATGTCATTTGGATGTGCATTATTTAGGAGAGAACAGTTTATGGTCAAAGAAAAAAAGAACGTCACTGAAATCAGATGCTGCTGTATCGAAATCAAAGCAAAGAAAGAAATATAATAGTGCTTTGGAAAATCAAGAGATCCAAGCGATTGGTGGAAAAGATGTTTCTCTCTTTCTCTTCAGAGCTTTGGGGAAAATTCTGTACTCTAAAAGTAAGAAACATTTCTGCATTTTTTTTCATAATTTGTAGTACTCTCACTTCAGAAATAAGATACTATGTGTTTTGAAATGCCTTGTATTTTGTTTTGTTACTGGAAGGAGCTAGGGACCCTGCCAGATATTGCAGAGCCAGTGCTAAAATGTTTTCACCTATATGGAGCATTTTCTAAGACTATAGGTCATAGTCATGTCTGTAAGTTCTAGTTTCCTGAGGACGCCAGTCCATCTAGAGCAGCAGTTCTTAATCTGTGAGAAGACCCTTTCATAAGGGTCACCTAAGACCATCGCAAAACACAGATGTTTACATTATGATTCATAACTAGTAAAACTACAGTTATGAAGTAACAATGAAATAATTTTATAGTTGGGGGTCACCACAACATGAGGAACTGTATTGAAGGGTTGCAGTATTAAGAAGGCTGAGAACCAGTGCTCTAGACCTTTAGTGGTAGAAGTTGGTAGCCCAAAGCAGTTGTAATACTCAGCTCCAAATACTGGTCCTGACCAGGGGCTAAGAAGCTTCAGGTTTCTTTGGCTTCTCTTCACTAACTTGCTGTCTTCATAATCACAGGTGTCCATTGCTCTCATCTGTCTTCTTATTTGTTCCATTTAGCCTTTCCTCCCCTCTCCCCTCCCAAACTTTCCCTCCTTTCAGGAAAATCCCAGACTTCTGTTCTCTATACACTAAATACCAATAGGATTCTGCAGGGAGAGACTGATCCAAAGTGGAAATGCCGTGTAAGGGAAGTCTGGTGAAAATACTCATCTGCCTCTTGGCCTCCTTTCCTTCCAGCCTCAGTGCCCATTCTCACCTAGTTCCTTTCTTCCACCATTTCTTCATTCCCAGTGTTCACTTCTAACCTCTGCATTGGGGCCTAGCTTTCCTGTTCCTGAAGGTGGTGGAATAGCCTCTTCCTACACAGCAAATACAGCACTTTAGCCTTCCATCCTGACAGAAGGCAAAGGGAGAAAACAACTCAGAGCTGAAAGATGAAATGGGAAGTGCTTTGAGACATGTCAGTTTTTAAGTTCAGGAAAACATACCAGCTGGACATACCTTTAATCCCAGCACTTGGGAGATGGAGGCAGGTGGATCTCTGTGAACAGAGTTCGAGGCCAGCCTGGTTTACAGAGCTAGTTCCAGGACAGCCAGAGCTACACAGAAAAACCCTGTCTGGAAAAAAACAAAACAAAACAAAAAACAAGATCCATAATTTAAACATCACAATTCTGAAATTTGCTCTTGTTAATGATGGTAGTTAAACTTGTTTGTTTTGATGTTTTGGTTTTTAATTTTTAAGAACTTCCTTAGTGTTTTGAAATTAATATACCTAAAGTATTGAAAATCAGGTCATGAAAGCGCTGTGATCGAAAAGATGACTTTAGCTTTAGTAACGCCAGAGGTTTTCTTCCAGGAGCACCTTTAACAGAATCAGACTCACCCCGCTTGCCTGCCCACCTCTCAGAGCATGAGCGGGACACCTTACTTGTTCAGCCCGAGGTAAGGACTTTTGTAACACTTGGGACTTGGCTTAATATGTGTTATCTATGTGCCTAAACGTCTGTTCATTGCATTTGCACCAAAATTTATATATTTATGCCTCTTTTTATAGGAAATAGTGGAAATGTCACATATGCCAGGAGACTTTTTTAATTTATACCTTCACCAAAACTACATAGATTTCTTCGTGGAAGTGGATGATCTTGTGAGAGCCAGTGAGTTTCTGAGCTTTGCAGATGTCCTCGGTGGTGACTGGAATGTAAGATCATTTGACTTAAATAGTTTTGTATTTCTTCAGGAAAAAGTTGAGTTTTATCTCTATTTCATATATGTTGTGACTCTCCTATTGTGCTAGATCTAATTATTTAAGCCAGTGTTTATAATAAAATCTCAAGCTATTTGATTTTTCTGATGATATAAAGCACTATTTTTTCTGATATTCTTTTCTAATTTTATTTATATTACTTATTTATGTCTATGAGCTTGATGTCCATGGAGGTCAGAAGACATTGAATCTCCTGTAACTGAAGTAATAGATGGTTGTGAACCTCCATGTGGATGTTAGGAACCAAACCTGGGTCCTCAACAAGAGCAACACATGTTCTTAACCACTGAGCCATCTCTCCAGCCTCTGTTTTCTAATTTTAAAGTTAACATATACTCAGACCATTTTTAAAAGACTTATTTTTAATTATGTATAGATGTGTGCTTCATGCATATATGTGCACTCTGAGTCTGAGGTTACAGACAGCTCTGAACTGCGTGGGTCTTGGTGCTGGGAGCCAGACTCAGGTCCTCTGGAGGAGCAGCAAGTGCCCTCCTTAAGGAGTCAGTCACTGACAAAACAGATTTTTGTTTTTAAAATAACTCTAAAATGTGTATCAGCTGGAAGTGTGCCTCCGTGGTAAAGCATATGCTTAGGCGCACAAAGGCCAGTATTGACCCTCCATACTAGAAAGTCACCTGTCATTTCTTTCTCATTAACGTGGGGGTATCAGAGGACAGCTCTGTGGAGTTGGTGCTCTCTTTCCACTTTTTTGTAGGTTCTTATTAAACCCACAGTATCTTCACACTTAATAAAGTTGCTGTTAATTTAGTTACTATTAATTTAGCTTGAGCATAATGGTACACACTTGTAGTTCTGCCACTCAGGAAGGTAAGGCAGGAGGTATCAACGTTAAGACTAGCCTGGCTTACTTAGGAGACCTAAGACAAAAATAGTTTAGTAATATGCTATCATCCCCCCCCGTCCCCCCGAAACAGGGTGTCTCTGTATAGCTCTGGCTGTTTTGGAGCTCGCTCTGTAGACCAGGCTGGCCTCGAACTCAGAGATATGACTGCCTATGCCTCCCAAATGCTAGGATTAAAGGTGTGCACCATCACCTCTGCTGTTATCATTATTTTCTAGTTGCCCCCAAAATGTTTCTCCTGACCCTACCAAAGCCTTTCCCAACTCCACCAAAGTCTACTCAGTACATTTGTTTTTCTGTTCCAGTTGAATTTGTCTTAAGTAATTTTATAGCAATATTTTTAAGGCTTTGAGGATATTGGGAAACATATGCAAAGCAACTAAGCATAGGGGGTCTTAATCTGTGTCAGTACTACCAACAGTAGTATTTCATGTGTTGTTTCACATCTTGTCTCTCCTGCTAGACACGCTCTTTACTCAGGGAATATAGTACATCTGTAGCTACAAGAGGTGTGATGCATTCCAATAAATCCCGGGGATTCGCTCATTGCCAAGGAGGAGGATCAAGCTTTCGACCCTTACATAAACCTCAGTGGTTCCTAATACATAAAAAGGTAAAAAAAAAAAAAAAGTACATTTTTAAGCTATAATCTCAGCACTGCTGGCTGAGGTTAGAGGATTGTGAATTCAAGTCCATCTGGGCTAACTACATAGTGAGACTCTGTATACTGTGAACTTCATTATGTATGCATTGTATCTCCAAGCGGAAGTTTGGTTTGTTTGGTTCGGTTTTTAAAGAGTCTTGTGTATCACTGGTTGTCCTTGAACAGCTTCTGATCCTTCTATCCTGTGCTGCCTTGCCCAGCTTATTTTCTTAACACCTAAAGTGTGTGTGTGTGTGTGTGTGTGTGTGCGCGCGTGCAACTACTTGATGGCTCACAACCATCTGTAATAAGATATGGTGCCCTCTTCTGGCCTGCAGACAGACGATTGTAAATAAATAATAATAAATAAATAAATATATCTTTATAAAAAAGTCTAAAATTGAATAAACTACAAAATTAAACCTTAGGATACAAATTTCAGTAAAGAGCAGGGCAGTGGTGGCATACATCTTTAATCCCAGCACTCGGGAGGCAGAGGAAGGCGGATCTCTGAGTTTGAGGTCAGCCTGGTCTACAGAATGAGTTCCAGGACAGGCTTCATAGCTACTAAGAAACCTTGTCTTGATAAACAAAGCAAGAACTATTTTTTTAGCCGGGCAGTGGTGGCGCACGCCTTTAATCCCAGCACTTGGGAGGCAGAGGCAGGCGGATCTCTGTGAGTTCGAGGCCAGCCTGGTCTACAAGAGCTAGTGCCAGGACAGGCTCCAAAACCACAGAGAAACCCTGTCTCGAAAAAAAAAAAAACAACTTTTTTTTCAGTGAAGAGCGGTGAACTTGCGGTTTGTTGCACTGGCTGTGGTGATTACAGTAATGCACAGTCCCACAGCCTGAGAACCTCACTGGGTTTTATCATGGTGTACCATCATTGGTGTCCCCATCAGACAGGCACTGAGCGAGGACTGTGCCTTCCATGAGAACACCTGGTAAATGCACATGTGTGAGGCTGCTGCGGGGTAATGGGATATTGTTAGTAATGCTAGGACAATTATAACTGCTACTTACATAACTTTTTAAAATTGTGTGTCTGTGTGTTGGGGAGAAGACCATTAGAGATCAAAAGACAACAGCTTGAGAGATTCAAGGGATTCAGGTCTCAGGCTTGGCAACACCTTTCTATCTCTCCAGCCTCAGATAAATGCTTTAAAGTATGTTTATACACTCTGAGGGAGGAATCCTATTTGGAGACCAACCTGGTTGCATGAAAAAAAGTATCTTTATGGTACATAAACTTAGTCTTTGTGGCATAATAAACTTTATCTATGAATTCATAACCACTTTTGATTTGGTTTTAAATTTTTTATTAAACTTTATTATTGATAAACTTTTTTTTAATATTTATTTATTTATTATGTATACAATATTCTTTCTGTGTGTATGTCTAAAGGCCAGAAGAGGGCACCAGACCTCATTACAGATGGTTGTGAGCCACCATGTGGTTGCTGGGAGTTGAACTCAGGACCTTTGGAAGAACAGGCATTGCTCTTAACCGCTGAGCCATCTCTCCAGCCCCGATAAACTTTCTAATAAATAAAAATATCACACACCAAATTAACCAGACCCAAAGTATTAATGAACTTATATAAAGTTAGAATTGGCATTTGTTTGAAACAGGATTTCACTGTGTAGCTCTGATTGCCCTGGAACTTGTTAGGAAGATGAGGGTAGCCTCAAATTTACAGAAATATGCATGCCTCTGCCTCTTGGGTGCTGGAATTAAAGTAATCACCGTGCCACACGTATAACCATCTTAAAATTTTATTTTCCTTTCATTGTCTTTCTCCCATACAGTATCGAGAAAATTGCCTGGCCGCAAAAGCCCTCTTTTTTGACTTCTGCCTACCAGCTTTGTGTCTTCAGACTCAGCTCTTGCCGTATCTTGCTCTGCTGACCATTCCAATGCGAAACAAAGGTAACGTGTTTCTTTCCTGTAGAGAACTTGTTACCTATTAGTTGTAGCGTCCACACCCACGGTGCTTTAGTCTATAGGGACTGACATCTGGTTTTCTTTTTTTTTTTTTTTAAATATTTATTTATTATGTATACAATAGTCTGTCTGCGTGTATGCCTGAAGGCCAGAAGAGGGCGCCAGACCTCTTTACAGATGGTTGTGAGCCACCATGTGGTTGCTGGGAATTGAACTCAGGACCTTTGGAAGAGCAGGCAATGCTCTTAACCACTGAGCCATCTCTCCAGCCCCTCTGGTTTTCATTCCTTCTAGATTTTTGTCTGAATTGTACTATGAGGAATAGCTTTGATTCTTTTTCATTGGTTTTCATTTTTGGTATCTATTGATAAAGACTCTGGGATCTTCGGTTGCAGCTCCTCACTATCATTATTTTGATCTCAGATTGTTCACAGTTGTCTAGTTGATGCTGCTTTAAGCTGTGGTTTTATTTCCTTTTATTACTATTTTTTAATTATGTGTATGTGTCTGTGTGTGGGTATGTGCACATGGATGCAAATGCAGTCAGAGGGCAGAAAGGATGTTGGAACTACAGGTGGTTGTGAGTTGCCTGATGTTGGGAACCCAATTTGGGTCCTCTGCTGTAAACATGCTTAACAGCTGAGCCATCTCTCTGGAAACCCAGTGTCATTTCTAAGCTTTGTCTATAAAACAAAGCTAGACAAATTTCTGTGTATAACGTAAGTCCATAATAGAACATCTAGTTTCTACCTAGCCCGACAGTGTTTATTCTAACCCTTTCCCTTTCCATATCTGTATTTCTGTTGTGATTGTTACTTTTTTGTAGGACTGGAGGCCAGACTTGATTTTCTTTGATTACAAGTACTTGGAATCAAATTGAGGGCCTTCCTTGTGCAAGCTAAATGAATTTGTATCACTGAAATATATTCCAGATATAACTCCCCCTTTGAATAATGAAATTGCCTACCATTTTTCTAGATTTATTTTCTTGTGTGATCTTTATACGCATATGTACTTTTTATGTATGTGTCGGTGTGTGCATGTGCACATAGAAGTCAGAAGACAACCTCAGGTGTTGTTCCTCAGCTACTATCCACTGTCCAAGACAGGGTTTCACTGTGTAACCCAGGCTGTCATGGAACTCTCTGTAGATCTGGCCTTGAACTCACGGAGAGCTGTCTGCATCTGTCTCCCAAGTGCTGAAATTAAAGGCGTGTACCACCGCAATCTGGCCAAAAAATTATTTTTAATTGACAAATTTAAACTGTATATATTTATGGTATATGTGACATTTTTATGTGTGTATGTATACCTTATAGAATAGCTAAACCATTTTTTTTGTTTTTGTTTTTTTTGTTTTTCAAAAGAGGTTTCTCTGTGTAGCCCAGACTGTCCTGGATCTAGCTCTGTAGACCAGGCTGGCCTCAAATTCACAGAGATCCACCTGTCTCTGCCTCCTGAGTGCTGGCATTAAAGATATGTGCCAGCAGTTAGCAAAAGTAATTTTTGAATGATGGTGTTTAAAACTTTATTTAAATGTTTTTTTTTTTTCAGCTCAGATTTCTTTTATCCAAGATATTGGAAGACTTCCTTTGAAACAAAACTTTGGAAGGTAAGCTGATCATCTTAATTCCTAAAGAATTCTTTCTGAAATGTCCACTGAATGTATTTGCATACAGTCAGTAAATACAGAACAGCTGGAGGCTTGGTGGCAGACAGGTTTAATTCCAGACCGGAGAAAATGTTGGCAGGTGGATTTCTGCTAGCCACAGCTTTGAAGATAGATCCTGACTCTGATTAATTAATTATTCTAAAAAAGAACTATGGCTGGAGAGATGCGGGTTCCCTGGTTGAGAGTACAGACTGTTCCTCCTGGACCTGAGTTTGTTTCCCAGCACCCACGCTGGGCAGCTTATAACTGCCTGGAACTGTGGCTACGGCATCTGACTTCCTATAAACATAAAAGTGAATAAAGTATCTTTTTCCAATTTCTAGCAGATAACTATAGGAAATAAAAATGTATATAAAGAAGGTTTACAGCTTTGTTGTCTTGAGGTGAGGAGGATCTCACTATGTAGCTGAGGCTCGACTCAGGACTTCTCATTCTCTTGTCGTAGCCTCCCAAGTGCTAGTATTACATGCTGTACCACCATCCCTGACTGAAGTTTTAGTGTTTTTTTTTTTTTTTTTTTTTTTTTTTTTTAACAGGGTTTCTTTATATGGTTTTGGCTGGCCTGGAACTCAGAGATCCAGTGTCTGCCTTTTTCCCCTGAGTTCTCAGATTAAAGGAGTGAGCACCATGCCCAGCTTTAGTTTCTATTTTTAAAATTATAAATTAAATAATATAAAATGTAGTCCTATTCATGTTTCCTGAGATTTCTGTTTTCTGCTCATTTTTAATGTATATATAAACATTAGTGCATAGGAACTCTACTGGAGACATTAACCCTCTTGTAGGCAGTAGGGTTTATTCACAGTTTCTCATTCACCTTGCATTTTGTGTAAGTGGAAAGACCTCTTAGGTTACAATTGAAAGGAATCTCCTGTTTGGTAACTACTGACGTCTGCCCTGTGAATCCCACAGGTTGAAAATGGAAGCCCTGACCGAGCGAGAGCTCATAGAGCCCGACAGCGAGGATGAGTTCCCCCGTACTGGAGGGCGGCCTGCACAGGACACTCAGGGTGAAGCCTCGCAGACTGCTGACCCAGAGCCCTGGTCTCTCCCCCTGAGTCAGAACAGCGGGAGTGACCTGCCTGCTAGCCAGCCGCAGCCCTTCTCCTCCAGAGTGGACATGGAGGAAGAGGAGGAGGAGGAGGACATCATAATAGAGGACTATGACAGTGATGGGACTTAGAGAACACCTGTCAATCAAAGTGCTACTGGAGAGACTTGTTTTCAGTCATTCAGGACTACAGAAGTTGGTACTTGAACAGCATTAACACACTTCTGGTGCATGGCAAGCCGTTTGCTGATTGCTCAGTTGTCATAGAGTTCCTTCCAAGCCGCTGACTTGAGTCATCCTGAAGTAAAGCAGGGCTCAAGTATGAAGTCTTTAGTATTTATTTAGTCTTGTGAAAGCTTTAGGGAGGAGCGGTCACAGTGTGAAGTATGGCTCTCAGTGTCCTGCTTAAATATCAGAAAATGTGAAGGAGTAATCCAGAATATAGACTTTATGGGGTGTTGTAAATTGATTTGTAAAACAATTTATGAGTATAAATAAACTTTGTGCCTTATTTACAGTTTGCAAGTAGCTTCTCAGATACCGTTTGGTATGTTGTACAGTGAAATATTTTAGATATTTCTGGAAAATATTTACATAATTTATATAAAAATTAAAATGTTGGCTTTCATCGTGTTTTTCTTATCTTTTAACATTGCCTACCACGCATTGTCTCCTTCGGTCCAGGCGTAAGTAGAACAAATGTTCTAAAGATGGACGGGGCAGGTAGCGCCTTACACTGTACTAGTTTCCTGGCAGGATCTGGGCTGGCCAAGGGCTGGGTAGGGAACCTGCGCGGGTGAGGCCGGCAGGAGGGATCTGAACGGACGGGCGAGTGGGCGGGGCGCTGTGGCTCGACCACGCCTTAGGATCCCGATCCCAGTTTCGGTGCCCGCGGTGGGAGGCGCAGGAGGCCGTTCTTCCGGCCAGGTGAGTGAGTCCGCGATGGGACGCTGCGCCCGTGGGGTAAGGGGCTTTAACCCCCGCAGCCAGGCTGAAGCCCGAGCACGTGGGCGAGCCGGCTGGGGGCGGCGGGAGGCTTTCCCTGCAGCGACAGGTGCGGCCGGCTGGACCGCCTCCTTCCGGGCGCCGGGCGGCACCGCCCTCGCCACTTTCCCGGCTGTCCTGACCGGGACAACGGCCACCTTGGGGCGGAAGCCAGAGTGGATTTTCCAGAGAAGAAGGCGAAGTCGGGAGGCGCACCGGTGGGTACAGCAGTCGAACCCGGAGGCTGCATGGGAGAGCCCCGCAAGAACGCTGGTGATTGTCAGCGGCGGCTGCGGCTCTCTGCTCCCCACCCCAAATCCCGAGGCAGTCCACCTTCTGGAGGCGGCAAAACTGTAAGGGGCGGTTGTGCGTGTGTAAAGGTAATCAGGCTTGATTCCTGTGACGTGCAGGGAACCATTTTTCTGGCCAGGGCTGTGGCATTCCTAAGTCCCTGGCCCCAACCAAACAAAGACCTGCGATCTCAACGACCTGGATGGAGCCTAGGGGACTCTGGAGCAACCCGTAAGACGTCAGAAGTTTCTATATGTTTAAGATGTGGTAAAATACCACTGACCATTCCTTTCGACACATTTAAATTTGTTGTTGTTTATTTAAATGATAAAGTGATGTATTATTTCAAAGAGACGTTTTCCACAGGTGAAGATGAGCTGAACCCGTTACAGTGAGTCACACTTTTAACAGTGAGTTAAAGTAACCAGCAGGATGCCCTGTAAACCCTCTGTACCCTAGATACTTCAAACCTTGTTCAGTTTGTTGTTTGCTTCTACATTCTTTTGTTTTGTTTTGATTTTTTTTTTCTTTTGAGATAGGCTTCCTCTGTGGTTAACAGTGCTGGCTGTCCTGAAACTCGCTTTGTAGACAGGCTGGCCTCGAACTCACAGAGGTCCTTCTGCTTCTATCTCCAAAGTGCTGGGATTAAAAGTGTGTGCCACCAGTGGGCTTTGCTTCTACATTCTCAAGCATGTGTTGAATAGAAACTTAGGACAACAGAGAGAGAAAGACAAGGGTAAGTGCTGTTGTGCTGGCTGGTTTCATGTCAGCCTGACATAGGTTAGAGCCCCTGAGAAGAGGGAATCTCAGTTAAGAAACTGTCCCTGATAGGTTGGCCTGTGGGCAAGCCTCTGGTGCATTTTCTCGGTCAATGATTGATGTTGGAGGGCCCAGCTCACTATGGGTAGTGTCATCCCGGGCCGGGTAGTCCTGGACACTATAAGAAAGCAAACTAAGCAAGCCAAGAGGAGAAAGTCAGTAACCAGTACTTCTCCGTGGCTTCCGAGTTCCTGTCCTGACTTCCCTCGGCAATGGAGTGTGATCTGAGTGCTGCGACCTGTAATAAACCCTTTCCTCCCCCGGTTATGGTCATGGTGTTTATCACAGCAATAGAAACCCCAACTAAGGGCTGGAGACATGGCTCTGCTCCTCCGGAGATTCTGAGTTCAATTCCCAGCACCTACATGGTGGCTCATAAACATCTATAGTGGGACCCGATGCCCTTTTCTGGCCTGCAGGCATACATGCAGATAGTATACTCATACACATAAAATAAATATTCTTTAAAAAGAAAAGAAAGCAACTTTATCAAAATATGCCTAAGAAACTGAACAGAATCCTCAAAATAAGAAACACACATTTTAAAAGAAAAAAAAAAAGAAACCTCAACTAAGACAGCTGTCATTCAGAGAGCTTTTGGTTTGGTTTGCACACCTTGCTCGGTTATCAATATCAATACCCCAGTCTAGGAGTCCCTCATTGGAGGACCCTGAAATCCCTTCTGGGACTCCTCCTGCTGTGCTCCATCTATTCCATCTATCGGGTGAATTTTATGTGGGTGAGTGTTTTGTCTGCATATATGCCTGCGCCATATGTGTTCAGTGGCCTTGGAGGCTGAAGATCATGTTAGATCTGGTGGAACTGGAGTCACAATTGATCGTAAACCTCCTTGTAAGTGCTGGGAATTGAACCCAGGTCCTCTGGAAGAGCAGCCATTGTTTTTAACCACTGAGCCATTTCTCCAGACCCTCTGGCACTACTTCTATGTAATCTCTTCTGGCAGAGGAGGAATAGGACAGGGAAGGAGAAGTGAAATATAAATAGGATTGGTCTATGTTTAAAGTTTTCTGTAACTACATATTTTACGTCCCCTATGTCTAGAATGCAAGGCCTCACTGTGTCTGTGGCTAGCACCGGGATGCTTTGGATATTAGCAGCATCCTTATCTTAGCCTTCCCCTCTCGATGGTACTCTAAACATCCACAGAGATCCTACTAAAACAAGCCGGATCACACCACTCCTCAACTTCGAATCCTCTGGCTCATCACCCCTTAATAGCCAGTGGATTTAAGGTCTCTGGCGAATCGGTCAGTTTCCTCTGCCTCTGCCTTGCTGAGCTCTCTGATGTGGCATTTCCCTAGCATCTTGGGCAATCCCTAAGGGCGTTTGGGACTTTCTTTTTTTTTTTTTTTTTTTGGTTTTTCGAGACAGGGTTTCTCTGTAGCTTTGGAGCCTGTCCTGGAACTCCCTTGGTAGACCAGGCTGGCCTCGAACTCACAGAGATCCGCCTGTCTCTGCCTCCCAAGTGCTGGGATTACAGGCGTGCGCCACCACCGCCCGGGTGGGACTTTCACTGTAGCTGTCTCCTTTGCCTGGAGCGCTCCTTCCAGGCGTCTGCTTGGTTTCCCCTTCACCTTTATACTGTCACTTTCTCCATGGCTGTGCTAAAATGAAATCCTGCTGCCTGCAGTGCGCTCCCTACTCCCCTTTTAAAACGTTGATCCTGCACACCTAATCCCAGCACTCAGGAGGCAGAGATGCGAGGATCTCTGTGAGTTCAAGGCCAGCTTAGTCTACAGAGCGAGTTCCAGGACAGCTCCAAACCCTGCTCAAAAACACCAAACCAAACTGGGAAAAAACCCCAACTTTGATCCTTAGTGTTTTATGCATTTCACTTATCACCTGCTGCTCACAGTGGGATTTTAGTTCCACAAAAGTGGGAAAGTTAAATACAGCCTTAATGTGCCTGATTTATCAAGGTTTTCAGTCTTTGTTGACTAATGGGTCTCCTCCATTTTACCAGATAAAATAATGCCTTAGGATTTCCAAATGTCCAACACCTTAAAGGTGAGAGTACGTTTTTTTATTTTGACATAATTTCGAGTTTAGTATCACATGTCTAGTTGAATAAATGCCAATAAAAAAGCGTAAATGGGAAAAAGGGAGAAATTCAGTGTGCCTCAAACCTGGTAGTTCATCATCAGTAAGTGGATTTTTTTATTCTATACATATTTAGGTTATTGCTTTCATCAAAGAAGGCAACAGACTCAGTCAAAGTGCTTTCAATAATTTTTTCAGGTATATTAAGTTCCATGCTTTAGTTGTCCATGGCAACAGCAGATTGCCTTCAGCTGCTGTGGGAACAGTTATATTTATAGTTAGGGCTGCTGTTGTTTTACATTTCTGGGCCACCACGGATCTCAGCGTCTTTGCCTCTGAGAACTCAGTTTCTAAAGTCAAGTGCCAGCTGTAACTGTTGTGGGAGGGAGAGCAAACCCCTCAGCTAACCTTTTCACTGGTTTGCTGTTTTGTGTGTATGGGTGTTCTGCTTGCATGGATGTCAGTCCCCCAGAGGCCAGAAGAGGGCATCAGATCTCATTACAGATGGTTGTGAGCCACCATGTGGTTGCTGGGAATTGAACTCAGGACCTCTGGAAGAGCAGCCAGTGCTCTTAACCTCTGAGCCATCTCTCCAGCCCCTCAGCTAACTCTTTTGGTTAGAAAGGGAAAGGCCACACACTTGCTGTGTTTTAAGACCCCTTTAACGGCTCCTTGTTCCTCCCGAGGCAAATGTGCGCTCATGAAAATGAGGAGTATTTGCTGAGCCGTCAGACTGTGGTACACTCAGACTCTTCTTGTTGTTGTTTTGTTTTTTGAGACAGGATTTCTCTGTGCTACAGCCCTGGCTGTTCTGGAATTCTCTTTGTAGACCAGACTGTCCTCGAGCTCACAGAGATCCACCTGCCTCTGACTCCCAAGTACTGAGACTAAAGGTGTGCGCCACCACTGCCTGGCATACTCTGACTTAAATATTTGATTTAGATGTCTAAAGACAAGATTATACTTGGGAATATGTTAGTATTTTCTATTGCTCAAGTTTTTGTTTTGTTTTTATATTTTGTCCATAGGGTTCATACACAAATTAGACTTAAATGCTTTACTATATAAAATTCAAAACTAATATTTAAAATCTTTGTTGCACCAAAATGCAATGGTGTGCTATGCGGTAGTGGCGCAAACCTTTAATCCCAGCAGTTGGGAGGCAGAGGCAGGCGGATCTCTGTGAGTTCGAGACCAGCCTGGTCTACAGAGCTAGTTCCAGGACAGGCTCCAAAACCACAGAGAAACCCTGTCTAGGAAAAAAAAATGCAATTGCATAGAATACTTAAATATATTTCTGGATAATCTAATTGTTACATATGTTTAAAATGTGTTTATCATTTTATATACAATAATACTTGGATATAATTATGTCTGCCACCTGAATCATTTTTGTAACTAAGTGACTTATAAAATAATTGGATTTTATTTATGGAGGATTAAATAACTAGACATTCTAACTTTAATCTTGTCCACAGGTGTGAAAACCCCAAATGTCGTCAAGTGATGGAAGGTCCAGGATTCGGGACAGGGGCTACAGTGAGGTTCCAGGGGACATTCCTGGTCCAGATGGTACCATAAGAACCCTCCAGTCCCTTCAGAGCAGTGAGCTGGCTCTGAGCGCAGATCCTTTGCCGCCTCCCCCTCTCCCATTACAGCCACCATTCGGCCCGAGCTTCTCCTCAAGTGACACAGAGGAACCAGCCGTAGCACCAGACCTCAAGCCGGTAAGGCGCTTTGTCCCCGACTCCTGGAAGAACTTCTTCAGAGGAAAGAAAAAGGATCCAGAATGGGATAAGCCGGTGTCTGATATCAGATACATCTCGGATGGTGTGGAGTGCTCACCTCCGGCCTCTCCAGGGAGACCGAACCACTTCCCACCCAGTTCTTACAAAGATCCTTCTGGAGGGTCGGAAGGTGCCTTCAGCTCCCAGCGCGGGGCAGATGCCATGTTTCCCCAGGACCCCTACGCATCCCTAGACCGGCGCACACAGACGGCCCGGACCTACAGCGAGAAGGTGGAGGAGTACAATCTGCGATATGCCTACATGAAGTCGTGGGCAGGCCTGCTGAGAATTCTGGGTGTGGCCGAACTGCTTCTGGGGGCTGGCGTCTTCGCCTGTGTCACGGCTTACATCCACAAGGACAACGAGTGGTACAACTTGTTTGGGTATACACAGCCCTATGGCACAGCGGGTCTGGGCGGCACCTATGGGGGTTATTACTACAGTGGCCCCAAGACCCCTTTCGTACTCGTGGTGGCTGGGTTGGCTTGGATCGCCACTATTATTATTCTGGTGCTGGGCATGTCCATGTACTACCGCACCATTCTTTTGGACTCTAACTGGTGGCCCCTGACGGAGTTTGGCGTGAACGTCGCCTTGTTTATCCTGTACATGGCCGCAGCCGTCGTCTATGTGAATGACACCAACCGAGGCGGCCTGTGCTATTATCCATTATTTAACACGCCGATGAATGCAGTGTTCTGCCGGGTAGAAGGAGGTCAGATCGCAGCAATGATCTTCCTGTTTGTCACCATGATAGTGTACCTCCTCAGCGCCCTGGTCTGTCTAAAGCTCTGGAGGCACGAGGCAGCCCGGAGGCACCGGGAATTCATGGAGCAGCAGGAGGTAGGTGACTTTCTCAAGACCTTTGTTCTACTTTGCTTTGTTTTTCTGTTGCTGCCAAAATCACAGCATCCTTGTCAAGGTCTTTCTGGATCTGGATCTGGATTTAATTGAGCTGGATTTTAAGAGTCTTGCTTTGACTGGGATAACCCACAGTTATTGCACGCGCGCGCACACACACACACACGCATGCACGCATGCATGCACGCACGCACGCATGCATGCACGCACACGAGGGTATGGCTAAGGCGAACGGTGGCTTAACCTTAACCCCTGCTGTTGGGAAGTTAAAACAGGACAATTCTGAATTCAAGTCTAGCCTGGGCCACGTAGTTTGAGGCTTGCCTGAGCTCCTTTTCAACCCCCTGTCTCACAAAGGAAAAACAGAAAAGCATACGGTGACTTTGTTTGCCTTAAACACAAACATTGAATAACTAAGTTGTGGTAAACATAGAGGTCACCTACTGGCTTGTGATGGTTCATCATTATTTTGGAAAGGTCTGTATTCCAAAATAAGAAAGTACCACATTTATTTTTCTCTCTTGGATTTTACTTATTAAAAATAACAATAAAAATAATAAGTAATGAGATTAATATAAAGGAAAAAGTGATGGTGCTATGTAATGGATAAGATCATGTAAAAAGTCTCATTTGAAAGTATTTGAGTTTGACAGTAGCAAGCATTAGGTTTGCTGTGCTACTTCCGGTCTGCCCTGAGATATGTTGATGTTTTACACTTTCCAGTAGGTGCCGTGGAATCTCCTATTCCTCTGAAAATTAGTTTGCCTTAAATTTGTCCCTAATTAAGTTGACCTTAAGTAAGCATTTCCGTTCCTGCTTTCCCCAAGGCTTCCTAGATTCTATATAATTGCACATGTAAAAATAAAGATTAAACCCCCGTCCCTTTAAGAGCACATTTTATGAATGTGATACATGTTTGTTTATTTGAGACGTGGTCTCACTGTGTGGTCCCAGCTGGCCTGGAACTCATTATATAGACCAGGACTTCACAGAGATCGGCCTGTCTCCGCCTCTGCTGGAATCAAAGGTGTGCTCCACCACGCCCTGCAAATGATTTTTATAACACTTATATGGTAATCAAGAAACTTTGAATGGTCTAGTGTGAATCTGTGAAAGTACTTCTATTGTTACAGTTACTTCGAAAAATGTTCCTCAGCTGGTGAGGGGGTTGGCACACTTGGGAGGCAGAGGCAGGTGGATCTCTGTGAGTTCGAGGCCAACCTGGTCTAAAAGAGCTAGTTCCAGTACAGGCTCCAAAGCCTCAGAGAAACCCTATCTTGAAACTCCACCCCCGCCCCCCCCCCAAGGAAGGAAGGAAGGAAGGAAGGTGACTCAGCCCTTCATGAGTATTTTTTTCTTTTTTTCCTTTTCTTCCATTTATTTATTTATTTGTTGTTGTTGCTGTTGTTGTAAGACAGGATTTCTCTGTTTAGCGCTTCTGACTGCCCTGGAACTCGCTCTGTAGACCAGGCTGGCCCAAACTCAGAGAGCTCTGCCTGCCTCTGCCTTCCTAGTACTGGGGTTAAGGTTTGTGTCACCAGTGCCTGGCCTGGTGTTGCTCAAGTTTAAGTCTCTATGTATAAATTGAGGAATTTTAAGAGTTTTCTTTTGGTTTTGGAACAGGATTTTACTATACAGCTATGGCTGGCCTGACACTGTGTATCAACACCTTGCTCAGCCTCTGAGGTGCTGGTGTTACAGGGGTGCGCCTGTGCCCCCCTCCTAAGAACTTTTAATTGTAATGTGTGGGATTCAAAACAGGAAGACTTAGACTCCTCCTCATAAGTTTTTGCTAGCTTAATATTCATTTTTAATTATTTAAATTTCATAAGTCTACTACATTAATATAATTATTATTAGCATAATGTTTTTCCTTCAATAAAAATGTATTTTGTGGTGGTGGCACACGCCTTTTCCCAGCACTTGGGAGGCAGAGGCAGGTTGATCTCTGAGTTTAGGCTAGCTTGATCTTTAGAATGAGTTCCAGGACAGTAGGGTTACAGAAAAACCCTGTCTTTTTTTTTTTTTTTTTTTGGTTTTTTGAGACAGGGTTTCTCTGTAGCTTTGGAACCTGTCCTTGAACTAGCTCTTGTAAACCAGGCTGGCCTCGAACTCACAGAGATCCTCCTGCCTCTGCCTCCCAGAGAGTTAGAATTTCAGGCATAAGCTAGTGTGTTCATCTTAAAAACTTTATGTAAGATTTTTTTTTACAATATTTGATTAAGCTTGAATTATTGAAGGTGATATTACAGCCTTTGGCGGTTTTTCTTCTATTAATTTTATAAAGTGACTGTATCAACTTTTTAATTATCCAAAGTGCTGGACATGGTAAGTCACATCTGTAATCCCAGCACTTGGGGCAGAAGCAAAAAGACGGCCACAAGATTAAGGCCAGCCTAATCATGTTGTGAGTTCTAGGCTAGGCTAGCCTAGGCTACTAGGCTACATAACAAGATCATATCTCATAAACAAAACAAAACAAAATAACAATTTAATCACCCAAGATAAAGTAACCAGGAATAAATAAAATCTAGGTAATTCAAGCAACCTACCTAATAGTAACCACCATTCCCACATCTCCAAATCCTCCCGGCTTACAGGGAAACACAGTCACCTGAAGTCCTCTGGTTCCCTACTGGTCCATAGGCGAACAAGTATGGAGAACAGACGTCAAGAAGAGAGTCAGCTTCCAGACATTGAGATTGGGCTAGAAGTGCACATGTTTGGAAACATTTGGAAATCAGCTTCTAGGGCTGGAGAGATGGCTTAGTAGTTAAGAGCGCTGACTGCTTTTCCAGGGGTCTTGAGTTCAATTCCCAGCAACCACATGGTGCTCACAACTATCTATAATCAGATCTGGTGTCCTCTTCTGGCCTGCAGGCAGGACACTGTATACATAAATAAATAAATCTTTAAAAAAAAAGAAAATTAGGCTGGGCGGTGGTGGCGCACGCCTTTAATCCCAGCACTCGGGAGGCAGAGGCAGGCAGATCTCTTTGAGTTCGAGACCAGCGTGGTCTACAAGAGCTAGTTCCAGGACAGGCTCCAAAGCCACAGAGAAACCCTGTCTCGAAAAACCAAAAAAAAAAAAGAAAAGAAAAGAAAATTAGCTTCTATGTTTTACGCATGCGTGTATGTATGTGTGTGATGTACACTTGCATGTGGGGGCCAGAAGAGGGCATGGGATCCCCAGATGCTGAATTTACAGGCAGTTGTGAGCCTCTGCCAGAGCAGTAAGCACTCCAGACTGTTGGGCTATCTCTTCAGCCTCTTGAGAAATCATTTTAACTCTTTTGTTGTTGTTGTTTCAGATAAATGACCCGTCATTGTCATCAAAAAGGAGAATGGTAAGAGCAACATTAAGTTATCCCGTATCTGTAGATTTGCTAAACATTTATCTCTTGTGTATATTTGTTGACAATAGACTCATTCATGCGTGAAACTATGCTGCCAAGCTCGCATGAAGACTTTTGGCTTTTTTCTACACTGTAAGGACCAGATTAGGCAGTTCTCCCTCAATTCCCTTTTCATTTTATTACACGAACTTTTTGTAATGAGTATGCTGGGTCTTCCTTGTATGTGTGTTTATTTGCTGTGAGTTCTTGCTGTGTGGCCCAGGCTGGCCTTTTAATGCATGCTGCCTGCGCCTGCTTCTGCCTCCTGTGCTGTGGGACTCTTGGTTTACTAACTATGCCTGGCTAATTTTCTTCGGTGGAAATCATTCTTCCTGAGCCTGGGGTACAGCTCAGTTGGTAGACTGCTTGCCTAGCATGTATGAAGCCCTGGATTCTCCCCCCCACCCCCCCAGCACTGAACAAACTGAGCACCCTGGCCCAGGGCTGTAATCCTAGTTTGCAGGAGAATCAGAAATTCAAGGTCATTGTCTCAGTTAGAGTTTCTATTGCTGTGATAAAACACCTGCACCATAAGCAACTTGGGCGCACATCAGCCCGTCCTTGAAGGGAAAAGTCAGGACAGAAACTCAGGCACGGCAGTGTACACATATACACACACATTTGACATGGGAAATCTATCTTATAATGCTAGCACTCGTTAACAGATAATGTCAAGACCTAGTATCAAAATTATGCAGAATGCTAACATTTGGAAGCATATTCACAATATCCTAAGTATTTGGAATAAAGGTCAGTGGTAGAATGCTTACCTGCCTGGTGTGTTTGAGGCCCTGAGTTTAATCCCCATCCCTGAAATCCTTCCATTTATTCATCTGCCCATCCCGCCATCCATCATCTTTGGGGACATTTAAAGGTGCGTCCACTTTGCAATTGCTTACTTCCCGGTGCCAGGATGGACAGGGTCACCTCACTGGGCTGCAGTATAGCAGTGATGTGTGTTCTTGTCCTGGGTAGAATTGTCTGGACTTTGTGGTCATTCCCACTGAAGGCAGTGGGATTTACCAATGGACTTCAGTGCAGAACAGAGTCAACCTAAAAAGCCAGGAAGATGCAAGGGAAAGCAGCCCTCAGTGTCCAGTAGTCGGGTCCCCGCTGGATGGAATGTACAGGTGGGACAGGGCTTTTAAGATCTGCCAGAGAGTTCTGGGACTTCTCTTTCAGTCTGCCTAGGGCCGGACAGCGTGTCCAGTTTTCCTGGTCCTCGATACTGAGAGGCCCTGGAATAGTTAGGAATCATGGTAGAATGTCCATTCTGTTGTTGTTGTTGGTTGTTTGTTTTTTTCTTCTGAGACAGGGTTTCTCTGTATAGCCCTGGCTATCCTGGAACTTGCTCTGTAGACCAGACTGGCCTCTAACTCCCGCCTGCCTCTGCCTCCCAAGTGCTGGGCCTAAAGGTCTGCATCACTATCCAGCCAAAACACATCCCTTTAAAGACCTCTCGAGAGATGGAATCCAGAAATAGCTTAGGGGTATTTCAAGAGGGACTCCCATTAATCAGCTGGACTTAGCCAATTCGAGATAGAAAGTTCTAGAACCTGGATTTCCATGGGTGTGATTTATTTCACCTGCCTTCCCCTGGATCCTATGAGGGACGGTTTGGGAAAGAGAGTGACTGACACCTTGATGAACTTTACAATTAGGCTGCTCTGAATCAGGGCTCTGGGGCAGCTTCCTTCTTGCTCTTTGATCCTGAGAAAATTACTTATCTTCTCTGAACTTGATGTTTCCTGTCCACCATTTGGGCTGAAGAGTAGGCTGAACCTTATTGTTTATATTATATTATATTTTATTTTTGGTTTTTTGAGACAGGGTTTCTCGTTTTGGGTTTTTTTTTTCTCTCTGCATTTTTCTCTGCTTCCCTCCCTGCCTCTCCCCTACCCCCTTCAACCCTCCCCCAAGGTCCCCATGCTCCCAATTTACTCAGGAGATCTTGTCTTTTTCTACTTTCTACTTCCCATGTAGATTAGATCTATGCAAGTCTCTCTTAGTGTCCTCGTTGTTGTCTAAGTTCTCTGGGATTGTGGTTTGTATGCTGGTTTTATTTGCTTTATGTTTAAAAACCACCTATGAGTGACTACATGTGATAACTGTCTTTCTGTGTCTAGGTTACCTCACTCAAAATGATGTTTTCTAGCTCCATCCATTTTCCTGCAAAATTCAAACTGTCATTATTTTTTTCTGCTGTGTAGTACTCCATTGTGTAAATGTACCACATTTTTTTATCCGTTCTTTGGTTGAGCTGCATTTAGGTTGTTCCCAGGTTCTGGCTATGACAAACAAAGCTGCTATGAACATAGTTGAGAATGTCCTTGTGACACGATTGAGCATCCTTTAGATATATACCCAACAGTGGTATTACTGGGTCTTGAGGAAGGTTGTTTCCTAATTTTCTGAGAAATCGCCACACTGCCATCCAAAGGGGCTGTATCAGCTTGCGTTCCCACCAGCAATGCAGGAGTGTTCCCTTTTCCCCACAACCTCTCCAGCATAAGCTGTCATCAATGTTTTTGATCTTGGCCATTCTTACAAGTGTAAGAATGGAATTTCAGAGTTGTTTTGATTTGCATTTCTCTGATGACTAAGTATGTTGAACATTTCCTTAAGTGTCTTTCAGCCATTTTTTTTTAAAGATTTATTTATTTATTATGTATACAACATTCCTTCCATGTATGTTTGTATGCCAGAAGAGGGCACCAGATCTCATTATAGATGGTTGTGAGCCACCATGTAGTTGCTGGGAATTGAACTCAGGACCTTTGGAAGAGCAATCAGTGCTTTTAACCTCTGAGCCATCTCTCCAGCCCCCTCTTTCAGCCATTTTAGATTCCTCTGTTGAGAGTTCTCTGTTTAGGTCTGTACTCCATTTTTTTTTTATTGGATTATGTGTTCTTTTGGTGTCTAATTTCTTGAGTTCTTTGTATATTTTGGAGATCAGACCTCTGTCTGATGTGGAGTTAGTGAAGATCTTTTCCCATTCTGTAGGCTGTCATTTTGTCCTGTTGACCGTGTCCTTTGCTTTACAGAAGATTTTCAGTTTCAGGAGGTCCCATTTATTAATTGTTTCTCTCAGTGTCTGTGCTGCTGGGGTTATATTTAGGAAGTGGTCTCCTATGCCAATGCGTTCAAGTGTACTTCCCACTTTCTCTTCTATAAGGTTCAATGTGGCTGGCTTTATGTTGAGGTCTTTGATCCATTTGGACTTGAGTTTTGTGCATGGTGATAGATATGGGTCTATTTTCATTCTTCTACATGTTGATATCCAGTTAAGCCAGCACCACTTGTTAAATATGCTTTCTTTTTTCCGTTTGATATTTTTTGCTTCTTTGTTAAAAATCAGGTGTTTGAAGATGTGTGGATTAATATCTACATCTTCTGTTCAGTTCCATTGGTCCTCCTGTCTGTTCTTATGCCAATACCAGGCTGTTTTCAGTACTGTAGCTCTGTAGTAGAGTTTGAAGTCAGGGATTGTAATGCCTCCAGAAGTTCTTTTATTGTACAGGATTGTTTTGGCTATCCTGGGGTTTTTTGCTTTTCCATATGAAGTTGAGTACCGTTCTTTTGAGGTATTTGAAGAAATTTTTTTGGGATTTTGATGGGCATTGCGTTGAATCTGTAGATTGCTTTTGGAAAGATTTCCTAAACAGGCTTTCTCTGTAGCTTTGGAGCCTGTCCTGAAACTTGCTCTGTAGACCAGGTTGGCCTCGAACTCACAGAGATCCACTCGGGAGGCAGAGACAGACACACACACTGAAAATGGCGTGGATGTTTGAAGCCTCAAAGCCCACCCCAGTGACACACCTCCTCCAGTAATTTCTTTCCAAGCAGTTCCACCAACTGGGGATCAGGTATTCAAACAGATGAGCCATGGGGCCATTGTCATGCAGACGACATCAGTAAGACACCTTGCTTCTGTTCCTTATTCTGTCCCCTCTTGTTTCTCTGGAGTCCCTGAGGCTTTTGGTGTGATCTTCTCCCATCAGGCTTGTGGGCTTGGAGCTTCTCCTTTCCTGGTTCCTTTTCTTGGGCTGGTTAACAGCCTCCACTAGCTCAGGCCTGTGCCATTCGGTGAGGTAAGAGCTTGTGGCTTTGACAGTGAGCTAAAGTTAAACCAAACCTTAAAACCAGTCCGGAAACAGGGAGGTGTGAAGACAAAGGACTTTTCAAAGCTGCCAAAGCAATGGAGGGCAAGGCTTCAGAATTCTTCATTGCGTGTTTGCACTCTTTTGTTGGTTTTTGTTTTGTTTGTATTATGTAGAGAAGAAAGGAGTTTCTGCATCGGGGCCTCGTTTTCCTGCAGCTGTGGCTGGCACTGCTTGCCTTATTCGTCAGGCTTGTTTCCAGTATGCGCCTGGAACTTCAGGGCGCTTTAGCATGTGAACAATATACATTTAATCAAATAGGTTTTCTGCATCTTTTTCATATAAAGTGTCAGGGAATCTTGGGTTAGGGTACAGTGGTGGAACACAGCTAGCCTGGCATGCTCAAAACCTCTGGGGTCAGTCTCTAGCATCACAAAAATCAAACACTTGCAGAATTTAGTTGGGGTTTTTCTGATTGTAACCCACCAGCAGGTCAGTTAGTCTAGGGTTGTAACCCGCCTGGCAGGTCAGTTATTCCAGGGTCCCGAAGAGGCGCTTTCTGAAAAGATGTGGGCTGGAAAGAGGAACGAGGCTGAGCAAGATCTGTTGTCACAACCATTAGCATAATGGTTGTGGCTTCTATAGCCCCTGGATGAGGAATTTGGGTTGGGATGGGGGGCAGGGGCATGGCAAGGGCAGGAAGGGATCTTGCAGCAATGGTCACAAGTCGACACTTGGTCATGAGTCAGTCATGAGGTCACGAGTCGACACACCTAGTGTTCTGTATGCAAGTGGAATCGTTCCTTTTGTGATTCCAACCACAAACAGTTCTCTAGATAGTTGGAATGTGGGGCAGGTTCTGCTAACAGACAGCTCTCAAGATAGCTGGATGTGGGGTGGGCTCTGCCAACAAACAGTTCTCAATACAGTTGGGGTGTGGGGCTCTGTGCAAACATCCCCAGGACAATGGTCTCTGCAATACTTTTTGGGGAAATGGCTCCTGACGTCCAATTAGTTTCTGTGTGACCTTGGAGGGTTCACTTAGCCTTATGCATCAGACCCTTCTTGCATCTACCAGCCTTGGGTGTTCTGGGTGCAGTGCTGTTAAATGCTGAGCTACCTTTGACTGCATGTTCTAGAAGATTCCTCTGCATCTTCCACTCAAGTGTCCCGTCTGCTGGCTTTGTTAGAAACCTCTCCCAGTCCTTCGCAGCCATTTTTCTTCTTTCCTGAACATGTAATATTTTTACTGCTTTGTAATATGCTGATTAGGAGCAGGAGGTGCCGGCCTCTCCCCGCTGCTGTTTCCAGACGTGACTCTGTTCAGCTGTTGCGTTGAGACCATCGCTGTGTGTTTAAGACACGGAACTCTCAACAGCTGTTTTTTTCACGTTTCGTCTTCCTACTCCCGCTTCGTTCTCTCCCAGTAACTTGGGTGGACTCTTTCCCTGTTCCCTCGTACAGTCGATTCTTTATCTCTTTCCCTGCAGTGCGAAGTGGCCACCAGTGACGGGCAGAGAGACCAAGAAGTTAATTTCAAAGAGTCGAGAACAGTGAAAACGACCCCTGAGCTTCAAAGCGGGCACATCCCTCCGGGCTACATTCCCAAGCCCATCGTGATGCCTGACTATGTGGCGTGAGTCCATCTCGGTTTTTCTAGCATCTTCTAGTTTGTCATCAAGCCAGCACTGTGTTTAAAGTCATTTATGTGAGCGGTCGTTTGTTATCCAGGGTAAGGTTGGAAAATAAGAAAGGTCCGCCAGGCCTGGGCACTGAGTGAGCTGACCTGTTTCAGCTATTCAGCTTGCGTTTCCCACTCTGTGGATAGAACCCAGGGTCTTGAGCCTGCTAGGGAAGTGCCACCACAGACCTCCTGCAGGGTAAAGTTGTCACCCAGATTTGTGATTTTCCTCAGAAAATATCCTGTGATTCGGACGGATGACGATCGAGAACGTTACAAAGCTGTGTTCCAAGACCAGTTCTCAGAGTATAAAGAGCTGTCTGCGGAAGTGCAGGCCATCCTGAGGAAGTTCGAGGAGCTGGATGCGGTGATGAGCAGACTGCCACGTCATGCTGAGAACCCCCAGGTCAGTGGCCACCCCTGCTGAGAGGAGACTGCCACGGGTTGGGAGTCCCAAAGGCCTGTCTGCTGTCTGTCAAAGTGTTTGAGACCTCAAGGTCACTAGGCAGCGGTTCCATTCCTGTCAGTAGAGCACTGTGTGCAGAGCATTAGGTTTGATCCCAGCGCTACCAAGAAAAGGGAGAAAGAGAGCTGAACAAATTTTATAACTTAATGTCTTTTACCATTGCTGCCTTCTTTTTCTTTTTTCTTGTTATTTTGTTTTGTTTTCTGAGACAGGGTTTCTCTGTAGCTTTGGTTCCTGTCCTGGAACTAGCTCTTGTAGACCAGGCTGGCCTTGAACTCACAGAGATCCGCTACTAGGACTACAGAACTAGTTCCAGGATAACCAGGACTATACAGAGAAAAGCTGTCTTGAACCCCCCCCCCAAAAAAAAAGATAAAGGATGGTCAGGCATGGGTGGCGCACACCTTTAATCTCAGCACTCAAGAGACAGAGGCAGGCAGATCTCTGTGAATTCAAGTCAGCCTGATCTACAGAGAGTTCCAGGCCCATGAGGACTGCACAATGAGACCCTGTCTGTGTCCTGTAAGCAGGAGAATCCAGCAAACACTGAACTAGTGGGTCAGGCACTACCATTTGGAAAATACTCAAGGCCAACGGGCCCAAAAGAGTAACCAAGTTTAGAGGTCTTCAGAAGGTGTTGGCCAAGTCTGCAGGCCCGGCTGCTTGGGAACTGAGCAAGAGAAGCTCCTGAACCCAGGAGTTCTAGGCCTGGGGAATGTTGTGAGATCTTGTCTCAAAAGAAGTTGTGTAGAAAAAGAAGTCATGTAGGAAAAACAAGGCATTCATGGAGAAATGGAAATATTTCTGTAGTCCTCTGTCTCACTTATATAATATATAAATTATATTTATATATAACACTTATATTTAATTATATAGTATTATATTTATGTTTAGTATAAAATGTATAATAAAATTAGAAGGGACCTTCTACTAGCTCTTCTCAGGAGTCGAACAGTCCCGGCCTCTTCCTCGAACACACCTGACTCACAAGGAGAGCTGTCCGGGGAGGATGAAGATGAGGGAAAGGACCAGTGTGGTGGTTTTTATTTATCTCTCAATCAGGATCATTGCGAATAAGTGAACCTCCTGACAAGCATTTGAAGGTTATGGATATTGTTTGTGGTGGGAGAAGAATTTTAGGACAGACGGTTCACCCAGCGTCACAGGGCTGCTTGTAACACTTGGCGGAGAGCAGTGCCTGGCAGGGAGTTAGTTGCAAATGTTTATCAATGAATTATATTTTTGTGTAGCTATTTTCATTCTAGCTTTGTGCAAAGAACAGGAAGGTGTGTTTTTGAGGCAGGGTCCCCCTCTGTAGCCCAGACTGACTTTGAATTCAGAGTGGTGTCCGACGTCTGCCCCCAAGTGCCAACATTGCAGGCATGTGACACCGCGCTTGGCAAAAAATAGTTTTTTTGTTCTAATTCCCAGTGTGCTTTGAGACATGAATTGAGTAATTGCGTGTTTTAACTAAAATAAGATAAAAATATATTATTTTTAGGAACACGAGAGAATTTCAAGAATCCATGAAGAGTTTAGGAAGAAAAAGAATGTGAGTAGGATCAGTTGTCTGTGTCTGTGTCCTTGTCTCGGTGCGTTGGTGATAACTGACAGCCCTCCAGTTTCTCTTAAGCTCAATTATGAAATGTCTCTCATGAAGTCTCTATTGACTTGTGAGATGCTGCAAAGGGCGGAGTTGGGAAAAAATCCGGGAGGGACCTTTATTCATTATTTCCCACACTTGTTCTTCACATATATTGACTACTAAAGGTTCCTTTCTACTCTCCAGTTCCCCTCAGTTTTTCTGTGACCCTAAAGCACAGGCTGTCTTGTGTTGACAGAGAGCATGAGTGTTCTAATTATCAGATCGTATCTGCCGCTAACTCCGCTGCTTTCTGTGTGAGGACGTGTCTGTCAGTCACCGAGGAAAGCTGAATTAATAACTGTTTCTTTCGTAGGACCCTTCATTTCTGGAAAAGAAGGAGCGTTGTGATTACCTCAAGAACAAACTTTCTCACATAAAGCAAAGAATTCAAGAGTATGATAAAGTAATGAACTGGGATACGCAAGGATATTCTTAGCCCGTTTGAAGCTGTTCTTATAGTCAACCGTTTCTTCACTGCCTTTATATGCTGGTCTCATGGGTGAGAATCTGGCTCTTCCAGGTCAGCTTCTGCTAGGTTTAACATCCGAGGTTAAACGCTGTGATCTTACTCAAACATTTCAAACCCACCTAGAGCCTTTCCTGAGACTGGAGAGACGGTATATTCCTCTGATTCCAGTTTAAGATGCTGGGTTGATAGAGCAGCTGCCCAGCCTGTGTGAAGGTTCAGTCCCAGCACTGAGTAAACAGTGCATTCTGTTTAATGCCTGGGAGGCAGGAAGATAAGGAGTTCAAAGTCAACCTTTGTGCAGTGAGTTCAAAGCCAGCCTGGACTGTGTGAAGTCCTATCTTGAAAAATGAAAATAAATTTAAAAAAAATTAAGATGGAGAAGAAAAGCACTACTTCTGGTTTCTTTCTATTCAGCAGGATCTAGCCAATTATTTCCCTGATAGAATTATGGTTTCTGCCTCATATAGCTTCCATTCAGATAATTGATTAATGTCCAAAGGATTTTACATAGTGGAGAAACCAGAGTAACACATGGAACAGGCAGAGGCCCAGAAAGTTCCAGCTTCTAAATGACCTAACTTGTCTTTCTGAGTGACGGGCACTACATCTGCATATTCAAATAAGTAAATAAATAAGACGATAAAATGTGGTGGTGTGTGCACACTGTCCTAGCACTCAGCAGCTGAGGCAGAAGGATGCCAAGATCAAAGCCAGCTTGGGCTACAAAGCAAGACCCTGTTGTTTTGTTTTGTTTTTAAATGTGAGATATTCTCATTTTGTACATTTAAAAATATCTAGCTTAACATTAAAATTAAATGTTAAGGACATTTAACTTTATGAAACTTTATTTTACTGTATTATAAATGTTAATCTTTTAAGACTGATGCTGTAGAACCGATTCTTTTTTAATGTTATATCAATGCATAGATGCATTAAAATGTCAATTACCTGCTATTTTGTGTGTGTTCCTTGTTGCTTTTCAAACGTTCCTGTGTTCACCAAGAATGTTCTTTTTTTTTTTTTTTTTTTTTTTTTTTGGTTTTTCGAGACAGGGTTTCTCTGTAGCTTTGGAGCCTGTCCCGGAACTAGCTCTTGTAGACTTGTAGAGAGGCTGGCCTCGAACTCCCAGAGATCCGCCTACCTCTGCCTCCCGAGTGCTGGGATTAAAGGCGTGCGCCACCACCACCTGGCAAGAATGTTCTTGAAAGTACTTTCCTTAATAAGAACATAAACTGGAGGGCTGGAGAGACAGCTCAGTGGTTAAGAGCTCACATTGCTCTTGCAAGGGACCTGTGACCTCTTCTCAGTACCCACATCGGGTTGCTGACAGTCACCTGTCCCTGCCACCTTTGCCTCCCCTGGCACCACACAAACCCACACAGACACACTCATACGTCTTACATGTAATTAAAAGATAATAAAAAACAAATCTTTTGTTCTTGTTTCCAAGACAGGGATACTCTGTGTAGCCCTGGCTGTCCTGAAACTCACTCTGTAGACAGGCTGGCCTCGAACTCAAAGACCTGCCTGCCTCTGCCTCCTGAGTGCTGGGATTAATGGCTTGGGCTACCACCGCCCGGCTAATAATTATTTTCTTAAAAAGAAAGAAACTGGAAAGTCATGAATACCTATAGGTCACAATGCTCAGGTGATTTAATATTGTCTCCTATCCTGTTTGAGCAAATTGTGGGTCAGACCACTAGAAATGCATGCCTGTGAGCCCAGGACTTAGGATCCCAGCACCCAGTCAGAGGTCGGAGGATCCCAGAAAGTTCCAGACCCACTAGGGCTGAAATCCAAAACAAACAACAACAAAACAAGCTAGGAAAGTCAGGGAGTCCCCAGAAAACTGGGCCATCGGCTCTGGAGAACCCAGCCTGGTATATGGTGACTTGGCAAGACCCGGCTAGTGGGAAAAGCACTTCGGAGGCAGAGACAGGTAGATTTCTGAGTTTGAGGCCAGCCTGGTCTGCTGAGTTCCAGACACTAAACACTAAATGTTTAGTCTCAAACACTAAAATACAAAAACCTAGATTTGTATGATTCTGCTTTTATTTATTCTTTTATTATATATACAACATTCCTTCCATGTGTGCCTGCAGGCTGGAAGAGGGCACCAGATCTCACTATAGATGGCTGTGAGCCACCATGTGGTTGCTGGGAATTGAACTCAGGACCTCTGGAAGAGCAGCCAGTGCCCTTAACTGCTGAGCCATCCCTCCAGCCCTCTGCTTTTATTTTTGGTTAAAGTTAGATGAGGTAATTTTTCTGAAATCCACATTTTTGTGCTTATCACTTATTTCATTTTAATGTAATTTCATATATTATTATCTTAAGGTTTTTGATGTTTATATCAGATGATGGAAAGAACAAGGAATGAGAATTAGGTCTAAGCTATGTGACCTCATCAAGTCCTGACTGAACAATGAGATCAGACGACAGAAAGTACAACAGCCATGTTGTCACCGCCTGAATATCCTGATGTTTAGTTTTATAGAGTTGGCTTAGTGAGGTTACTGGTAAGAACTTTCCCTTGAGCCAAAGAATAATTCATTGTTAATGAAGGGAGGCATGATCTCATCGTGTAGTCAGGACTCTGGGGGCTGTGTGTGTGGGCTCAGCCTGTTATCTCCACAGTGACATTCATATACTCAGAAGCGATTCACAAAGACCAAAGCCACAGTGTACTAGTCAGTCACTGTGAAAGGGGAGAAGCGGGCTGGGACCAGGGACATTTTCTGGTAACAGGACAAAGATTCGGTTCCTTCTTTATGAGGAAGTTAGGCGGCTGTGGAGGTGGCAGTCAAGAAGGCACTGGGCTTGTTGAGAAACCCTTCCTCAACAAATAAGATGAAATAGGGGACAGTTTCCTTCCAGACACCAAAATCAGGTCTTCACAAGCAAGCACACCCATCCACACACGGGCCCACAGGTGCATACATACACATACATATGCACACGACACACACACACACGTATTCACACACACACGGACATATGCACTCATACACACCCATCCACACATATGCACACGACACACACACACGTATTCACACACGGACATATGCACTCATACACACCCATCCACAGATATGCACACGACACACACACACACACACGTATTCACACACACACGGACATGTGCACTCATACACACCCATCCACACATATGCACACGACACACACACACGCCCCAAAAACAAATCTAAAGCTATAGTTAATGGCTGCTGTGCCTCCAGAGTGCACACACATGGCACACATACACATATGCAGGCAAAACACTCAGACACATCAAGTAAAAATAAGTCTTTTTTTTAAAAAATAAAAAGACCAACGTAAATTTAGAAAAATAATCATTTTATAAACTGGAAACTGCCTGTAGTGTTTTCATGATTTTTTGGTTACTATTTTGTTTTTAAGCTTGAATACAAAATAATGAGCTTCGTTGCGGTCTAGTGATCTTAGGAGGACATTTACTGAGAGGTAGCTGGGGCGGCAGAACTATCTGATAATTGCTGGTTTCAGGCGTCATATTTGAAGCTTGTGACCATGTGTGTATGTATCCATGTGCCTGAGACTCTGAGCCTGACCTCACAACCAAGGTGGCAAGTTCTGACAGTGTTCTCCTCTCTGTCTCCAGGAGCAGAACTGAGAGACCGAAAGCCAGAAAATGAAGGGACCTGCAGATGACTTCTACTCCTCTTAACACACTGTACAGCTTTGGAGCCTGTCCTGGCACTCACTCTGTAGACCAGGCTGGCCTCAAATTCACAGAAACCCACCTGCCTCTGCCTCCCGAGTGCTGGGATTAAAGGTGCACACCACCACTGCCCGGCTCCTTTTGACACATTTATTCTAATTCACCCTGTGTTTGAGGCCAGAGGCAAAGGAAGGAGTGGCAGGTGAGGAAAGAGCTGCTTGTTAACGAAGTGTAAAATATTCAGTTCTGTCCCATTTAAACTTTTCTTGTGACCTGAACACCTGCCAGTGTTGTTGGTATTCAAGGGTACTCTGGGAACTTTTATTGCCAAAGGGCAAACCTAAATCAAGCCATTAAGAACCCCCACCTCCAGGCCTGCCATGTGACTCAGCACTAGACGCCACCAGGAGGCCAAAACTGCTGATATACTTGTTGGTGACAGCCAGGGATTTCCTTAGAAACACTGAATTAGCCTTTGAAATCAGAGAACAAGGATTGCATACTCTGCTGCAGGAACAACGAAGACAACTGACGTCTGTATGTCCTGTGTCCACGAGCAGTCCATGAGGGACTGCTGGGCTGTCGATAGGAAGCTGTTCCTAAAGATGCTGAAAAAAAAAAAAAAAATCCCTGCTCCCAGGCTGGGGATGCAGCTCCAAGGTAGAGCACTTGCCTGGTGTGCATGAGGCCCTGTCTTCTGTCCCTAATATAGAAACAAAGGATGGAAGGACAGATGAAAGGAGGAAACAGAGGGAAGGGGAGAAGGAGGGAGGAAGCGAAGAGCCTAGAAATGGCTCGGTGGGTAAAGAGTACTTGCTGCAGAAACACGAGGACCTGAGTTTGGATCCCAGGATCCTGTAAAAAGCCTAGCATGTAACCCCAGTACTGAGGGATTGAGAGGGAACTGGAGACGGAATGATCACAGCAGCGTGCTGGTGGGCTCCAGGTTCAAGAGAGAAGCCCTTCTCCAGGAAGATGGCAAAGCGTGACAGAGGATGTCCCATGTTCTCCTAGCCTCCACATGCTTAAAAACCAGTGTGCGCGCACACACACACACACACATGTACATATACCATATTTACACACACACACAAACTATTCTTCCTCTCTGCGACATTCATCAGCAGTTCGTGAGGGTTCCAGTTTCTCCACATCTTGTTTTGTTCTGTAAGGCAGAGCCTCACACAGACCAGGCTGACCTTAAACTCCCAGTTCTGCCCCGACCCGCTGAGTACCAGCGTAACCTAGGACTACCAGCATGCCACCATAACACTTGGCCAATTTCTCCAAATGTTTCCCAATTCTCTCTCTCCTTTCTTCTGCTGTGCTTTTAGTACCAGTCACCCCAGTGTATGTGAAGTGCTCTAACGTGGTGGTCTTGATGTACATTTCTCTGAGGATGATGGTCATACGTCTGTCTTCTCTGAAGAAATACCAACTAAGTCCTTTTTTGTCTTTTTTTTTTTTCCCTGATTTTTCAAGACAGGGTTTCCCAGTGTAGTCCTGACTGTCCTGGAACCTGATCTGTAGACCAGGCTGGCCTTGAACTCAGAGAGACCCGCCTGCCTCTGCCTCCCAGATGCTGGGGTTAAAGATGTGTGCCGCTACATCCCCGGCCCTTTGTGCTTTTTTTTTTAATGTATAGCTCAGGCTGGCCTCGAACTCATGATCCTCCTTCCTCTGCCTCCTTCAGCAAATCCTACCAGCGTGCACCACCACAACTGGCCTTTGTGCCTTTTTAAATTAGACTGTTTTTTAGTTACAGAGTTCCTTTCTATATTTTAGATTTGATTTAGGTATGCATATTGTTTGTTTTTTTTCTGGTGATGGGAACTGAGCTAGGGCCTTAGGCATGTTAGAAAAGTGCTTGTCACTAAGCAATATTCAGAACTCACAGGTTGACCTTGCTTGTTCACCAGTAGCTGTGAAAACAGTCTCCAGAAAAATCACAGTCAGATTCTCTTCAGAAGCAAAAATAATTCAATCTGTCCTGGCTTGAAGGTGCTTGCTTGCAGGTGTTACCGCGTGCGTTCTAGTCATGCTCCACAGATTACTTACAGATAGCAGGTCATAAAAATTAAAAATAAATAAACCGGGTGGTGGCACACCCCTTTAATCCCAGTGCTTCTGAAGCAGAGGCAGGTGGATCTCTCTGTTCAAGGTCAGCCTGGTCTACAAAGGGAGCTCTAGGACAGCCAGAGTGGTTGTATAGACAGAACCTGTCTCAAAAATAAATAAATAAATAAAACCAAAAGAAAAAAAATTAAATGAGTTTAAAAATATGGCCGGCGAGATGACTTGGCGGGTAAAGGTGCTTGCTTGCTGCTTTGATGCGAGCCTGAAGATTGGACTTGGCCCCAGAACTCACAGAGTTGGGAGGAGGGAAGGGGTTCTGCAGAGTTATCTGATGGACACGTGCACACTGTGGCACATGAGCCCCTCACCCCAACAGTAACAAACATTTGGAGGGGGTTCGAGACAGGGTTTCTCTGTGAAACAGTCCTGGCTATACTGGAACTCACTCTGTAGACCAGGCTAGCCTCAAATTCACAGAGATCCACCTGCCTCTGCCTCCCGAGTGCTGGGATTAAAGGAGTGTGCCACCACTGCCCCGCAAAACAATATTTTTATGCGTAAAAATCAAGCAACAAAATCCAAGAGATCTTTCTTTTGCATGCACCTGCATCTGTAGTTCCTGAGGCTGCTGCTGGCCTCCTTACATCAAGCCTGGGAAGCCATAAACCAAGTGGGAAATGGAACGGATTTGCTCCACAAGTGTTTTTTGTTGTATTTTATTTTTCAGACAGATTCTCACTATAAATGTAGCCTTGGCTGGCCTGGAACTTGCTATGTAGAAGAGGCTGAGGCTGATGTGAAACTCATAAAGACCCACGTGCCTCTCTCTCAGGTCACCACATCCAGTCAATTGCTTTGGGCTTGTAGTGGGAAATGGAAACTCCAGTTTGACCTTGAGACTTCTAAGGTCAAAGGATCTTTAAAGAAAGTAGGGGGTAAAATTGGGACAGTGGAAGCTGAAAGATAAATACCAAGGAAAAGAATATGAAAGCGGGTGGTGGAGACGGCAGGCCTCACAACCTGCATTCCACTGCCAGGCCCCACCACTGCCAGGCCCCATGTGGTGGAAGAAAAGAACGTGCCCCAAAGTTGTCCTCTGACCTCCACAAGCACAAGGTGGCACACCTGCAAGCACACGGGCACATACCCACACACAGAATGCAATAAATAATGAATAAATGTAATAAGAATATAAAGTATAATCTAAAATAAATTCCTGCTGGGCAGCGGTGGTGCATGCCTTTAACCCCAGCACTCAGAAGGCAGAGGCAGGCAGATCTCTGAGAGTTCGAGGCCAGCCTGGTCTACAAGAGCTAGTTCCAGAACAGTTAGCGCTGTTACACAGAGAAACTCTGTCTAGAAAAACCAAAATAAATAAATTAATTAATTAAATTAAAAAAAAACCCTCGGGGGCTGGAGAGATGGCTCAGTGGTTAAGAGTACTGCCTGCTCTTCCAAAGGTCCTGAGTTCAATTCCCGGCAACCACATGGTGGCTCACAACCATCTGTAGTGAGGTCTGGTGACCTCTTCTGGCCTGCAGACATACACACAGACAGAATATTGTATACATAATAAATAAATAAATAAATAAATATTTAAAAAAAACCCTCTGGGATTACTAACCAACTCATATGCTTTTCTCTTTGTTGATTTCAGCAACACTGTTTCCTGGGAATATTGCACAGGGCTGAGGTCTTCTAAGCAACTCCAAATATTTGCTTCCATGCTTTGACCTTTGCTTTGATTGCAGACCAGTTTAACTAGGCCCAAGACAAGATACAAGCTTTGGATGTTTTTGATATTGTATAAGTGTACAAAGGCCAAAGTCCATACTGAGAAAACCTGACTGTTTCAAAACTAACAGCAGAGAGATTGGGTTATCTATCTATTTATATCTATGTTTATATATATCTGGAGGGCTTCCTTTGTTTTAGTTTTGAGGTATTTTTTCTTATGTAAAGTGGGGGAGACTTGGGTATGGTAGCATGCACCTGTAGTTCCAGCCACATGGGAGGTTGAAGGCAAGATGATAACTTGAGCCCAGAAGTACCAGGCCAGTCAGAATAATACAGCTAGGCTTGGTCTCAGACAACAAAAAGAAAGAGCGAGAGAGGCAGAGAAAGAAAGAAAGAAAGAAAGAAAGAAAGAAAGAAAGAAAGAAAGAAAGAAAGAGAGAAAGAAGCTGGGCGGTGGTGGCGCACGCCTTTAATCCCAGCACTTGGGAGGCAGAGGCAGGCGGATCTCTGTGAGTTCAAGACCAGCCTGGTCTACAAGAGCTAGTTCCCCGACAGGCTCCAAAACCACAGAGAAACCCTGTCTCGAAAAAAGCAAAAAAAAAAAAAAAAAAAAAAAAAAAAAAGAGGAAGAAAGAAAGAATCACATCTGTATTCTTTTTTTTTTTTTTTTTTTTTTTGGTTTTCCGAGACACGGTTTCTCTGTGGCTTTGGAGCCTGTCCTGGAACTAGCTCTGTAGACCAGGCTGGTCTCGAACTCACAGAGATCCGCCTGCCTCTGCCTCCCAAGTGCTGGGATTAAAGGTGTGCGCCACCATCGCCCGGCTGTGTATTCTTTTCTTAAGCCTTTGCTTGAAGAGGCTAGGAGGTGGGAGAAGGTTGCTAAGGGCTGTTTTCTGTCTCCTCTTAAAGCCCACTCCGCCCTCTGTTATTTCGCCAGCCTGTGTGTGAATTAGCGGGCACAGCCAGCCAGTTCAAAGGGCTCCAGTGGGTGTTCCTTCCTTTTCTTTACACGTCTAAAAAACTTCAGACAGCAATAACCAGTTCCCAGGGATAAGGAACGGATATGACATCACAACTCTTAGTGACTTTGAGGCAGGAATAGAAAATTTAGAAATGCTTAAATTCTTTATTATTTTTAATCCTGGAAGGAGGAGGGGCATCTGTGACACTGACCTGTGGCCCTGGATATCTAAGGACACGGACACTCCGGCACATAGTTGTCTTCTCTACAAAATCCTTGTGTTCTTGACTGGGAGTATGTAGAAGCGGACTTTCCTGTTTGTCTTCTAGCCCATTCTGGGACGTCCCTCTCCAGTTGTGGCTATGTAAGGAGGAGGAGCCTGCAGAGGTTCCAAAAGCACATTTCTCTCTTAACTTAAAAACAAAAACAAAACCAAACAAACAAAAAGACTTGACAGCTGAGTACAGCGACGTGTACACCTGAAGGTTAGAAGATGGCTTGAGTCCCGGAGCGTGAGGCCACTCTGGGCAACACAGTGGGAAGTCTCTCCCCTACCCTTTACCCCAAAGTTGGGTTTCTCTGTATAGCCCTGTCTGTTCTGGAACTCATTCTGTAGACCAGGCAGGCCTTGAATTCACAGAGATCCAGCTACCTCTGCTTTCAAATGCTAGGATTAAAGGCGTGGGCTACCACTGCCTGGTAGGACCTCTTCTTAAAACAAACAAAACTGGGGTGGAGTTGATTCTTCCGTCCTTCCTGAGCCTCCGTCTAGACTTTGGAATTGTCCTCCAATGAAGAAGTTTTAAATTATGAAGGCCACAGGAGCTCCACCCAACCAAATAAAATGTACAGGCATTAAAACAGTCTCCTGCTTTCCCGTCAGGAACCTGTGTTTAGTTTATCGTCTGCAGCGTTCAACTCAGGACCAATCTTTGCTACTACCTACGAACCACACCTATGTAGACTCAAGACCCCCACCTTCAGGCCTCCATCCATTTATTCCATAGCTTACCACCTACTGGGGGATGGTTTGGAGCTTAGACATCTCCTAAAGACTTGTGCAGGAGTACACCCCTGGAGGGGATGTCCGGTCTCTGTCTCACTTTCTCTTTCTTTTGTAGTACTGAGGATGGAACACAGGGTCCTGTAAGCTTTAGGTTTGTTTCTTTTCTTTTCTTTTTTTTCTTTTTTTTTTCTTTTTTTTGGTTTTTCGAGACAGGGTTTCTTTGTGGTTTTGGAGTCTGTCCTGGAACTAGCTCTTGTAGACCAGGCTGGTCTTGAACTCACAGAGATCCGCCTGCCTCTGCCTCCCAAGTGCTGGGATTAAAGGCGTGCGCCACCCACCGCCTGGCTTTTAGGTTTGTTTCTTGAGACTGGATCTTTAAAGTTTTCCAGGCTAGTCTCAAACTTGAAATCTATTTACCTCGGCCTCCCATGTAGCTGGGATTACAGGTGTGTGCCACTATGCCCAGCTCCCATCTCTCCCTCTCCTCACCATTTTCTCCCTCTTTCTCTTCTTCCTCCTCCTCCCCCTTCTACTCCCATCTTCCTCCTCTTTTTCCTGCATCTCATCCTTGTTCTTCCCCCACTATTCCCAACTGGTGAGAATAAGATCACTACTTCAATTTTTATTCCCCCCGAGACAGGATTTCTCTGTAGCTTTGGAGCCTTTCCTGGCACTCTCTGTAGACCAGGCTGGCCTCAAACTCACGGAGATCCACCTGTCTCTGCCTCTGCAGTGCTGGGATTAAAGTGCCGCCGCTGCCCGGCTCACTACTTCAATTTGTGAGCCACATTTGAAGCAAGCTCTCAAATACTGGCCAGGACGATGGACACTGATCAGGTCCAAACCTGGTATTCTCAGATGGCATTGAATTACATTAGACAGGGCTGATAAAGCCAAGACCCACCACACACTAACTGCCTTTGTCCAATCAGGAACAAGCAGACATCCTGACATACTTCCTGCCTACGTGTGATCAAGCACATCCCATGCAGTTGGGGCAACCATGGTTGTTTACAGAAGCAAGCACACGTGACTTGTTAGTGTATGTGAACGATGGCCCCCCTCCACATTCCAGGAAGTTGTCTGTCTTTGGGCAAGTGGAGCTTATGGGTAAGAGGCATTTTTGTTTCCTAGATCGTTAAGCACAGTAATTTAAACTTAAAACTTTCCCATGGTTGTTCTGTCTCATCTCAGGCCCTCAAACAACAGAGCCAAGCATCCACGGATTGCAAGTTCTGGAACCTGCAACAAAAGTATATTTTTACTTCTTTTAAAATAATTATCTTATGCCAGGTAGTAGTGGCACAGGCCTTTGATTGCAGCACTCAGGAGGCAGAAGCAAGCAGATCTCTAAGTTCTAGATTAGCCTGATCTACAGAGTGAGTTCCAGGACAGCCAGGGCTACACAGAGAAACCCTGTCCCGAAAAACCAAAATAAAATAAAAAGATTATCTCAAAGGCTGGAAAGATTGCTCAGCGGTTAAGAGCTCTGAACGCTCTTTAAGAAGACACAGGTTTGGTTCCCAGCACCCACACTGATAGCTCACAGGCATCTGTAACTCCAGTCCCAGGGCATCTGATGCCCTCTCTGACCTCTTCAGGCTCTAGGTATACACATGGTACATAGCTACACATGCAGACATAACTTTCATACACATCAAATGAAGAAATAAACTTTAAAAAATTGATAAAAAGATTATCCCAGGTATTTTGTCATGGTGACAGGACACTGGAACGTCTGCATAGGGACACCATGCTGCCATTTGGAAAGAAAAGTGAACAAACCCTGGTGGAAATCTCAGTAGTGCTCACAGTCTGCTTGGTACCTCATTTTCTTGTTTTTTTGTTTGTTTGTTTGTTTTGTTTTGTTTTTTGAGACAAGGTTTCTCTGTGTAACAGTTCTGGCTTTCCTGGAACTCGCTCTGTGGACCAGGCTGGCCTCAAACTCACTGAGATCTGCTTGCCTCTGCCTCCCAAGTGCTGGGATTAAAGGCGTGTGCCACCACCTCTGGGCTTGGTGCCTCCATTTCCAAACAAACCAAACAAACTAGTCTGGCCTGGTCCCATACACTTGACACTTTTTTCTGCTAATTCTCAGCATATCCGTATTATCCTATTTTACAAATGAGAACCAATGAAGGCTAGAACAATTACATTACATGCTCAAGGTCATAGGGTCAGTGACATGATAGAATCCCGTAAGGGCTATTTATCGTTCAAAACATATTATCTATTGTGGGGGTGGAGAAAGGGCTCAGAGGTTAACCTGTTGCTCTCTCTTGCAGAGGACTGGAACTTGTTTTCCAGCATCCATGTGTCTGTTCACGTCTGCCTCTATCTGCAGGGAATCCAACATTCTTTTCTGGCCTCCATGAGTACCAGATACACACATGACACACATACATATAAGCACTAACACATACATGTAAGATCCAAATACACATAAAATCAAGTGTTGGGATTAAAGGTGTGTGCCGTCAAAGCCAGGCCACCAGAAATTTTCAGTTCTGTGTAATAACAATTTTAAGATATATTAGTTAACAAATCCCAATATTTCACACATAGAATATTTCACTGAATTTGAATAATACTTTTAAAATACACATTTTTTTTTTAAATTTTGGTGTTTACAAGATAGACTCTTGTGATATAGCTCTGAACTCATCACAGAGCCCAAGTTGGCTAAACTTACAGTGATCCTCCTGCTTCTGCCTCCTGAGTACTGGGATCATACTGAGATTAAGTCTCATTACACCTGGCCTCTTTTTTTTTTTTTGGAAACAGGATCTCACATGACCTTGAATTCATGGTAAGCTATAACCTCCCTAGTGATGGAACCACAAGCATGACTTCCCAAGGGCTCTGAAATGTTTTTCTAAACTGCAAACCAGCCAAGTGTGATGGCAGGCAGATGGAGAGTTCAAGGGCAGCCTGAGCTACACGGCAAGCTCTAAGTCAGTTGACTCGGCTGGCGATGCGGTTAAGTGGTAGAGTACTCGAACACCATGAAAGAGACTGCGTCATCATTGGGGGAATAATGACAAAGACTTTAGCCAATCCTCCTGGGACGTAGCATGGACAGGAAAGAAACCAGTGGTTTTTTGTTTGTTGTTTGTTTGTTTTGTTTTTTAAGGCACTAAGATTGGGGATGGATTCCTGCTATTATTATTGGTTTGACCATTGTAGCCACTGTTATAGTTGCTTTTCTGTTGCCAAGACAAAACATCATGACAAAGGCTTTTTTTTTTGTTGTTGTTGTTGGTTTTTTGAGACAGGGTTTCTCTGTGGTTTTGGATCCTGTCCTGGAACTAGCTCTTGTAGACCACGCTGGTCTCGAACTCACAGAGATCCGCCTGCCTCTGCCTCCCAAGTGCTGGGATTAAGGGCGTGCGCCACCACCGCCCGGCTTCCAAGGCTACTTATAAAAGAAAGCATTTAATCTGGGGGTTTGCAGTTCCAGAGGGTTAGAGTCCATGACCACCATGTTGAGGAGCATGGCAACAGGTAGGCAGCCAATCTGGGCTACATAGCAAGATCCTGTCTATTCAGCACAAGCAAGGGGCCTGAGTTCAGACCTCCAGCACACAGATTAAAACTGAATTATTTCCCAGCATTTGTAATCCCAGGTAATCCTATGATATGGTTAAAGCAAAAATGGTGCTGTGCAGCGGCAGAAACGCTGCAGGTCCCAAAGCAGCTGCAGCGGGTCCCGAGACAAGGTGGGCCATGAAGACAGCCAGTCCCAAGCAGGGAGCCCCCAAGTGGTCTGCCGGCCATGAGGGCCAGTAGGTCCTAGGCAGGGAGCCACATGATGGGTGAGAGACCGAGACAAACAGCAGGCACACCACGAGACCATGCAGCAGATCCCCAAGGCAGCTGGTGCCGGGCAGGGAGCCACACGGAGGCAGGTGAGAGACAGAGACATATAGGCAGGCCATGCAGAGTGAGGTTGGATGTTTATTTAGTGGGTTATAGAGGGAAACGGGGAAGGGAGCAGAGCAGAGAGGCAGAGAGAGAGAGGTGGGGAGCGGGTGGAGGAGAGGAGCCTAGTAGCAGCTGCCCCTTTGGGAGAGAGACAGAAGGGAAGGACTTGGGATATAGGCAGAAAGGAAGATCTGCCTGCCTTGGTGGTTGGGGGGGGGTAGGAGTGGGCGGGGCTTGTCTCTTAAAGGGACAGGACAGACCATTACACCTAGCACTGGTGGCAGGGGAGAACAGAGAAGGGAGAATCTCTGGAATAATGGCACGTTCCAGATTCAGTGGGAGACTCTGCCTGAAGGGAATAAAGCAGATCGTGGGAGAGCAGGACCTCTAATGTCATGGGAGCCTCTGTGCACACACAGACCCATATGCCCTTACAGATGAGCATGTGTGCACACACATATTCCACATGCACATACCCCCTCACATGAAGCTTTTAAAGAATAAATAAACTGGGAGGTGATGGCACATGCCTGTAATCTCAGCACTTGGAAGGTAGGAGGATTTCTCAGTTTGAGACCAGCCTGGTTTATAGAGTGAGTTCCAGGAGAGCCAGGGTTACACAGGAAAACCCTATCTCAAAAAACCAAAATAAATAAATAAACATATTACTTTAAAAAAAATTAGTATTGGGGCTGGAGAGATGGCTCAGCGGTTAAGAGCATTGCCTGTTCTTTCCAAAGGTCCTGAGTTCAAATCCCAGCAACCACATGGTGGCTCACAACCATCTGTAATGAGGTCTGGTGCCCTCTTCTGGCCTGCAGACAGAGTATTGTATACATAATAAATAAATAAATATAAAAAAAAAAATTAGTATTTACCAGCTTGGTGGTAAATCACAACTTTCTGAGGCTTATTTTCCCTAATTTTAAATGGGGATGATGTTAATTTCCACCTGGCAAAGGTTGTGTAAAACTGTATGCAAGATTAGACTCCTTGGGGCTGGGATGTAACTCAGTTGGCAGAGTGCTTGCCTAGTGTATTTGATTACTTTTCCCGTATTGGTGACAAATATCGTGACATAAACCAGGAAAGGAAAGGGTTTATTGACTTTCACATTCCTGGGGCACAGCAGATCACGGCAGGGAAGGCATGGCAGCGGGGTGTAAGGCAACTGATCACACTGCATCCACAGTCCAGGAAACTGCTTTTACACATTCTCCTTTTTCCTTACTCAAGCTTCTGGATCATAGACTATCACCACCCTCAGTTGGCCTTGGGCAGGGTGAGGGGTGGGGTGGGGATGGGGGATGGGAGGGGGCAGGAGGGGGGTGTCTTCCCACCTCAGGTAACCTAATCTAGGTAATTCCTCATAGGTGCGCCCAGAGGCTAACCAAATCCAGATAATCCTTCCAAGACTTTCCCATTAGGTTATTTCCTGGATCCAAGACCCTGTCAAGTTGATAATCAGTACTAGTCACAAGAAGCTCAAAGAGCAGGGGATCCCAGCCTGATGGGCAGGGTGATACACACCTGTAATCTTAGCACTTGGGAGGTGGGGTCAAGAGAATCAGAAATTCAAGGTCATCTTCAGTGGCACAGAGTTTAAGATCAGCCTAGGAGATGTATGTGTGTGTCTGTGTGTGTGTGTCTGTGTGTGTGTATGTATATACATATATTGTGTGTGGATATATGGATATATATATATATACATATTTTAAGTCCTGGCACAAAAGAAATACCATTTAATGGTCATTTAGTAAGTACAATACTTGATATATCAAGATTATTTTGGCTCACTGCAATAAAAAGCTCACTTAAGGTGGCTAAACCCACATAACTGGAAGTACAGAGCAGGGGCTGCACTTTTTTTTTTTAAGTTCTTTCAGCTTTGTCTCCTCTCCCTGTGGATTTGATCCTTACATGGGTGCCCTATAGCTGGAGACCAGCAGCCCTGGAGCAGGATGTTCATCTGCATGCTGATTGGCTTAGGAGTGCAGTCCTGGTCTAATCACCAACGGGGCACTAAGACTCAGTGGCCAATAGAAACTACTCCTAGATCTGAAGTTGGGATCAGCTACGTAACCATCCAGCTGTCTGGGGGAAATGAATGTAAGCATAAAATTAGCATTTGGTACCTAGGAAGAGGTAAAGAGATTCAATTACAGTCGACAGCCATGTATCAAGCATTGGGGGCAGGTGTGGGCACCAGGATCTCTCAGTTGTAGGAGGCAGTTACCTAAAGTGCAGTGCAATCTCACAGGAATCTGTGGGACAAAGAGATACGGGGTTCTGAACCCCAGTGTCACCCATTTCTAATTGTGAAATTTGGGACAAGATTTCAACATATAGCTGTGTGTGGTGGCACACTCACTTGGAAGGCAGAGGCAGGTGGATCTCTGTGAGTTTTAGGCCAGCCTGGTTTACAAATCAAGTTCCAGGACAGGGACAGCCAGGACTGTTAGGCAGAGAAATGTAGGGGGCACACAGATAAGCACTAAGAAGCCAGGAAGGTAAGCACACAGCTCACCTCTTCACTAGAATGAGGTGCGTAGCTGCTCTTGCTGGAAGGCTTGGAATGATGTACTTTTACAGCCTGGTGATCCTTTGCTGTCTGATGGGACAGGCTCTGCCCATATCTCCCAGAATTTATTTTTTACTTATCCAAGAGCCCTTTCCACAAATCTTGAGCATTGCTTTTATAAAACCCACTCTTATGGGTGAGGTTACTTGTGCTGTGTAACAGCCTATGTGACTTCTGTCATCTTAGGACCAGTCTGATCCCAACACCCACAGACATTATGTTTACCCGAGTCAAGCTTCCTAGACCCGAAATTGTGGGCACTATCTCTGAGTCAGCAGTACCTATTCTTGTGAAAGAAGCCAGATGCACTTCATAAGGAATCTCAATGAAAACATGTCAAACTGTACACTCTGAACTGAGTTCATTGTTATCCATACACCTTTTTCAAAAACTGTGCTGTGCTTAAATATGGCTAAAGTAAAATGATTTGCGCTAGATTCTAGAAGTCCCGGTCCAGCACTAGTTACAATAAAATCGGGTTGAGCCAAGTTTCATTTTTGTCTTTTCATGGGTCCCCCCCCCCCCCCCGCCTGCTGTAAAGCCTACAGGAGACTCACCACAGAGAAACCCTGTCTTGAAGTAGAAAAAAAAAATTTCAACATATATAACTCAGCTTCTTTTACCACAAAAACTGGCATTTAACTTGGAAAGTTTCAAATAATACTTATAGAAACATCGTATGACACACAGAAAATAGTAATTTATTTTTCTAATAATAATAATCTATATAATATTTTTATTAATAATCTATTTTTTCTCCCAGGGTCCAAAGGCTGTAGGAGCACAGCGAGGAAGTGACCGATTTACCTGTGGCACCAGACCAGGTTCCTGTATCACAAGGGTCCTAAGCAGCTTCCAGATAACAGTTGTGGGCATTTGGAATAATACCTATTATTTTTCTTAAAAAGCTGTATGTATTTTAACCCCTGAGTTTCTATAAAAACAGCCAATTGGTTCTGGAAATTCTTAGAGTTCAAAGCAACTTTGCTTATTTCCCGTGCTACCATGATGACCCAAGGCCATGCCACGCAGAACTGCTCTAGCAGGGAAAGGAACAAATACTTGATATTCATCTTCATTGTTTTCTGTGAGTTGGTTTCCTGTTATTTTTTTTTTTTCTTCTTCTTCTTCTGTCTGGGGGAAGGGAGTAAAGGAAACTTCCTGGTTAACCCCCTCCTGTGGGGAACATGCTTGAAAACACAAACAGAAGGAAAGGGCAGAGTTTCTCATCAAAGCCATTACCAGGGGAACTCGACTCTTGTGTACCTAAGGGTAATATTACAACCCCGAAAGCTAGCCACTCACTCAAAGTGACAGCAGTGCAAAGTATGAGGGGACAGAGACAAATCTCAGAAAATACACTTTTTAGGAGGAGGCACCTTCACATACTTATGTAAGTCAAGAAAGGCAGTGATTTCAAGTCAGACAGTTAAGCAATACAGTCAGTTTCGGAACATGTGCAGAATTAAGAGAAGCTACTGTTTAGGAAAAAAATTAAAGAGAGCTTAAAAGTAGGAGTCAGTATTTGGGAGGCAGAGGCTGGTGGGTCTCTGTGAGTTCAAGACCAGCCTGAACTACAAAACCAAGTTCCAAGACAGCCAGGACTGTTACACAGAGGAACCCTATCTCAAACAAAAAACAAAACAAAAGTCAGCCCCTCAACTTAGTCTTGAGGCACCCGATTTTAGAATATTGACCTCCAACACAGAGGAGAAAGAACACTGCAGGCAGAGGAATTTATGGGGGCAAAGAGCAAGTCCTAGAGAGGGGCCTCTGTGCAGGCAGCTAAGCAGGTCTATCAGGAAGGGAGGGTGTCCTGAGGCCCTTATCTCCACCTCTCACCCAGCAGTTGTCCTATCACTATTATTATTACTATTATTAAAATTATTATTTTGTATGACTCATTTTATAAGCCTACATAAGAGAAAAGCCTGCTTTGATTTTCCCCCCTAAACCCCGTACCCTCCTTAGTAAGTGTGCTGGTTAATTTTCTTTAATTTGACACAAACAAGAGTTCTCTGGGATGAAAGAACCTCAGTTGAGGGGTTGTGGCCATCAGAGTGGCCTGTGGGTGTCTCCGTGTGTCATTTTCTTCATTAAGGACTGATGTGGGAGGGCATAGCCTATCGTGAGGAGTGCCGACTCTCGGCCCGTGGTCCTGGGTTGTCTAAGAAGGCAAGCTGAGTGAGACAGCCAGGGAACAAGCCAGCGAGCAGCACTCCTCCATGGCCTCTACCTGAGCTCGTGCCTTGGCTTCCTCCCATAACAGACTGTAGACTGTGAGCCAAATAAACCCTTTCCTTACCAATCTGGTTTTGGTTAGTGTTTTATCGCAGCAGCAGAAGAGCAGACAGGACAGGAAGTAAATAAGGGACATATATCTTCTGGAGGGGAAGGGACTGATCAGTTCATTAAATGTGAATAGAAGATAGGTTATCAGAAAAAAACTTAAGTGGTGAAAATCCAATACTTGAATGAAATAGGATGTGTGGTATTCTGTTTCTTCACACACATGAATACACACATGCACACACACATATGGGGAGAGGCATGGTGGTACATTCCTATAATCCTAGCACTTGGGAGGTAGAAGCAGGGGAATCAGGAGTTCAAGGTCATGTAAGGATTCACAACAAGTTTAAGGTTAGCCTGAGCTCTATGAGACCCTGCCTGAAAAAAAAATTCTTTTCCTCAGCAGTATTGGATATTATCGATAATGATATCTTATAGTTTTAGAGAATAACTACTGTTATAATCATGCTAGTTCCAGGACAGGAACCAAAAGCTACGGAGAAACCCTGTCTCGAAAATCCAAAAAAAAAAAAAAAAAAAAAAGAGAAGGTCCAGGTCCTCGAGAGACAGATATGCTGAAGTACTTAGGCAGGCTATCTAAAATTACTTTTGGAGCCCAAGGATATAACTCGTGATAGAGCACAATTATTATATGCAAGTTCCTGGAGTTGATCCCCAGAGCACACCTACACACATGCACACACAGGCACACACAGGCACACACAGGCACACACACACACGAGCGCACACATACACACTTGCACACACACAGGCACACACCTACACACACACAGAAAAGCTTAAACAACCAAATGTATGTGTTAGAATAAAAAAATTAGGCATAAACTGGGCAGTGGTGGCACATGCCTTTAATCCCAGCACTCAGGAGGCAGAGGCAATCGGATCTCTGTGAGTTCGTGGCCAGCCTCGTCTACAGAGTGAGTTCTAGGACAGGCTCCAAAGCTACACAGAAAACCCCTGTTTTGAAAAATGAAAATAAACAAACAAAAAATTAGGCATAAAAAGTGTTCTATGTATAAATATGTATGTGTGAGAAAGTAAACATTTCACCATAAACTGGTGAATTTTGGTAAAGAAACAGCTATACATGCTATTTTCTCTTTCTTTCTTTCTTTCTTTCTTTCTTTCTTTTTTTTCGAGACAGGGTCTCTCTGTAGCTTTGGTGCCTGTCCTGGATAAAACAACATTTGCTTTCTTTCTCTAGTCTTTAAAAATAAGAGAACCCTGTGATTAGGGCAGAACTCTAACATCCTGCCCAGTGTTTCCTGAGTCCTGCGTCAGGGCCTCTTCCACCCAAGGCCAGCTTCTGTCTTTAACACTCAGGTGGGAAGACGTGGGAGTTATAGGATGCTCTCAAAGCATCTTGGCTCTTCCTCAACTTTAATCCTTTCTATGCAGAAGCCACAAACTTTAGAGAGAAAATGCTTGCATTATCTAAAATACTATTTAAAAAAAATAAGAAAATGCTTAGCTGGAAATTCAAAACTCCATAAAATTCATAAGCTTTCGGGGGCCATGGCTCACGAAAAAACAGGATTCTTTTTTTTTTTTTTTTTTTTTTTTTTTTTGGTTTTTCGAGACAGGGTTTCTCTGTGGCGGAAAAAAAACAGGATTCTTGGTTTCACCTTTTTTTTTTCTTCCTTGTCTTTTGTCCCTTTTGTCCTGGAGGTACTCCTGTGATACCTTGGGTGGAATTCTCTGCTAACGTAAAACCAGATGCCACTAGTATTGCGTAAGGTGTCCCATACACGACTTTCCCCTCCCCTGTGGATGAGATTTCTGGTGAGATTCCTAGAAAATCACAGGTTCAAGGCCAGGAAGGGAAAAGGCCTTAGGCAGGTGATAATTGTGCTGCCGCCAGCAAAGGCTGTAACTGGATTCCAGAGAGAGGAACTTCTCCCCCAACGGGCAACACCTTCTTAAGTACCAGGATTTTCCCTGCCTTTCTATTCTGCCTCACTCTCTCTAAAGGGGTCCGGTTCCAACCTCAGGGTGTTTGTGACCAGGATCTCTGCATAGCTAGCTCCCTCACCATTAAAGCTCCAATTCAGGTGTCCCTCTTGGAGGAGCTGCTGGTGACTCCCCTCCCAGGGACCTGCCTCCAACCTGGCCTCCTGGTCACCCCTGTCCAGTTAGCCTGTTTGCTTTCTTCATTCTGCCAGTCACTCTCTGAAATGATCTTGTTCTTTTTCAGATTAGTCCTTCCGAATGGGTGTCTTCCCCGCCCCAGTTTCAGCAAGGGGGCCTGTCTATCCTGAGCTCACAGGATCTCCAGGACTTACTGCACATATTACATATTTGCTTAGTTGTGTTTTGATTTTTGCTGCCCTGGGGGATCAAACTTGGGGCTCTGCCACAGAACTGTTTCCCCAACTCTGAATCAACACTGTGTCTGAATAAAAACTCTCATATGTGTCCCAAGGACCAAGCCCTCTGTCGACGAGAACCAGAGTGAACTTTCCTTAGCAGGCTCCTACAGCACCTCAAAAACCAAACACCAGAAACTCGGCCTGTGGAGGTTCTGATGATAAAAATCAGAACTGTCCCTCACAGCCAGCTCAAGTTGTGACCTATTTCATACCCACTCAAATGCAGTGGTTTTTCCTAAAGCTAGATTGTATGTATGTGTGTTTTGAGACAGTGTTTCTCTGTGTAACAGCTCTTATTGTCTTGGAAATCACTTTGTAGACCAGGCTGGCCTAGAACTCACAAAATGCTCCCTTTACTATCCACCTCTGTACCTTCTGAGTGCTGGGATTATAGGTGTGCACCAACACTGCCTGGCAAAGCTAGATTTTTTTAAATGATAAATTATAAGGTTTTTAATTATTATTTATTAAAATTTGGAAACATAGGAGGTCAATGGCCCTATGAAGTTAAAATTAGATGTGTAAACAAAATATTTGCAGTATTTGGTTAATGTTTATTTTATTTCATTTTTTTATTATTTATTTATTTATTATGTATGTATGCAATATTCTTTCTGTGTGTATGCCTGCAGGCCAGAAGAAGGCACCAGACCTCATTACAGATGGTTGTGGGCCACCATGTGGTTGCTGGGAATTGAACTCAGGACCTTTGGAAGAGCAGGCAATGCTCTTAACCTCTGAGCCATCTCTCCAGCCCCTAATGTTTATTTTATACTCCTTTCTCTTTTGAACTAAAAGTCTCAGGAGGGGCTGGAGAAATGGCTCAGTGGTTAAGAGCACTTGCTGGTCTTGCAGATGACCTGAGTTCAATTCCCACTGCCCACAAGGGTCCTCACAACTGGCTATAACTCCAGTTCCAGAACATCTGACACCTTCTTCTGGCCTCCATACGCACTAGGCATGAATGTAGTGTAATACATACATGCAGGCAAAACACTTATACACACAGAAAATTAAAATAAAACCTTTTTAAAAATTCAGAAAGGAGCAGAGCTGTGGTGGTGCACACCTTTAATCCCAGCACTTGAGAAGCAGAGACAGGTGGATCTCTGTGAGTTTGAGGCCAGCCTGGTCTATATATATAGAGCTAGTTCCAGAACAGCCAGGACTACACAGAGAAACCCTAACTTGAAAAATGAAAGCAAAAAGATTCAGGAAGGTTAGGTCCCAAAATAACTAGGAGGCCAATTTTTTACTCAAGGAATAACTGACACTGAAGAAATTAAGAAGTCAATTGGAATCTCTTTATATATATTATTCATCTATCTATCTATCTATCTATCTATCTATCTATCTATCTATCTATCATCTATCCCATCCTATACCAAACCCATTTACGTCATCCTCATAGGATTGGGACATACCCTGATCTTACAAAGTTATTTCCTGTTGGTAGGTGAGGAATGTTCCCTGCACACCTGCACACAGGTCGCCAACCATCTCTAACAATGCCTCTAAGTCCTAGTGGAAGTTTATCAGCCAGGCATGAAGACACACGCCTGAAACCCCAGCACAGGCCGGAAGAGGCAGGAGGACCGTGGGTTTAAGGCTGGCCTGAGCTATACTGCAAGACTTGGGGAAAAAAAATTCTGGGAAAATATAAAATTTTTCCTACAAAGGAATGCATAAAACATACCATTAATAAACTATTATAAGGTAAACAGCCGTGTAGAAATTAAAAAGAAAGTTACACCCAAAGGAAGGAACAGAGCATTTATCAACCATGGAATGTTGCCTAGTGATAATTAGTAGTTCAAAAACACAGAAAGAATGTTTAGAACATAAATTATCTCAGGAATCAAACAGCCTGTGATTGACTGAGTCCTGGCTTAGCAGATAAAGAGGAAATGATGGGACCATTCTGAACTTTGGTCTTCCAAGGCCTAAAATGAGGAAAACAATAGTAGCTATCAGTTTCCTGAAGGCCAAACTGTAGAGCTCACAGTGCAGAAGGCCCGCGGCTGGGGATGGCGGGGATGGCGTCTGTTATTAATGATTCTGCTCGCTGAGGCTCCAGGTGCTGACACCCAAGCACTCACCGGGCTCTTTGTTTCCCCAGGATCCCTCCCAGGAAGCTCTTGCTTCATACACAAGCTTGGAGCAGCTTGGGGCTTACTCACCTAGAACAGGCGCCCTGTGAGAAACTGCTCCACACGTTCTTCCACGAATGTGTCCAAGGAAACTGCCTTCTGTGCGCAGGGCGCCTCCCTCCTTGTTACTAGCTGGTATAACAGCGGCCTGAAGGCCACTCCAACTGAGGTGCTCTTAAGCAAACACCAGACATTGAATTCTTTCACTAGACTGGCACAGCTGAGTGGAAAAATCTTAATGTCTCCTTCTTTTCCCCCCTCTAAACCCTGATACTAGAGATCGAAGCCTTGAAGAGAAATGTGCTGGTTTCATAGTGGCAGGCGGCAGGGATTCAGCAGGGACCTTGGGTTTGGGACTATGGTTAGGTGTTATTCCACAATAGCTTAACAGATGTGTAATGGGGTATAACAAGGAGCTGCCACATTCATTGAGACTCCTTTTTTGCCTCAGAATACAGTGTGTTTTGGGGGATATGCTCTTCCAAACTATAATAGGGTTCTAATTTTATTTATATTGTTCATGCGATGCTAAGGAGGGCGGGTCTTGCAAATACTAGTGGACACCCCATCACTGAGGTATATGCCTGGCCTGCATTGACTTTCTACAAATTATATTTTATCCATATGTGTGTGCCCACTCTCATGCCTTGGTTTGTGTGGAAGTCAGAGGTCAGCTTGTGGGAGTTGGTTCTCTCTTCCCACTGCACTGGACCCAAGGCTCCATCTCAGGTTGCCAGGCTTGTTGACAAGGAGATACATTGCAAGTTTCAGGCTATCCTGAGCTCCAGGAAACCCTGCCACCTCACCTATCCCTGTTTCACTTTTGAGACAGAAACTTAGGAGGTTGCCCAAGCAGGTCTTGACCTTGTTATCATTTTGATCAGCCTCCTGAGTAGCTCAAGATGGTACTATTTATTATGCCTTTAAATGGGGTGAAGTTCCTGAGTAGCTCAAGACGGTACTATTTATTATGCCTTTAAATGGGGTGAAGGCTTTTATACTTTTTTTCTTTAATCTAATTCACTTACTAAATTGCAACACTGAGATTTGATTGAACACAGATTCCTTCCTTCCTTTCCTGTTTCCTCTTTCGTTTTTTTGAGACAGGATTTCTGTGTGTACCCCTGGCTGTCCTCGATCTGTAGACCAGGCTGGCCTTGAACTCAGAGATCTACCTGGTTTGCTTCCTGAGTTCTGGGATCAAAGGTGTTATCTGTCTTATAAAAAGAAAAAAAAAAAAAAACTTTTTCTAAAAAAAAAAAAAACCAAACAATTTTTATGTGTATAGGTGTTCTGTTTGCATATATGCCTGTGCACCATATACATGCCTGGTGCCCACAAAGACCTGAGGAGGGCACTGGATGTCCTGAGACTGGAGTTACAAATGGTCATGAGCCACCATGCATGTGGGTGCTGGGAATCCAGCCCAGGTTCTGTGTAAGAGCAGTCAGTGTTTCTAACCACTGAGCCACCTCTCTAGATTTTGGTTTTAAATCTTAATGATTTTGGTGAAAATCTACTTATAGATCCTCTAATAAAAACAATTACTGTTTCTATTAATTATTATGAATCGCACTGGTTTGTTATTAATAAATAATAAAAATTATTAATTATTAATCATACTGTTTTGTTATTAATAAAAGTCACTGTTTTATTATTTCTGGGTAGAGTGAATTTTGATTGAATAATGTTCAAGAGTGAACAATAGTACATAATACTATGGTAAGTAGCCAAGTAGCCAAAAAGGATTATTTGGTTAAAAACTTTACTCTGCTACAAATTAGGATTATGTAAGTGATTAAATATAGCATGGCTTCCCTTAGTGTCCAACCTGTTTTGTTTTAGTATTGAGAAACGATGTGCTTAAGGCTGAATTTTCGCTGTAGACCCTTTCAGTTACTACCCTAGTAGGCACAATATTAGGCAGCAGTGAAAAAAACAGGCTTAGATCTTTGCATGCTATAATATTGTTTGGAAAGTTAATCTGAATCTAATGAAAACAGCATGTAGTGTTTTAACAGAAAGCATATGAAGCTGACATTTTTACAGTGAAAAATAATCAACTATTGCCAGTTTCACATAGCTCAACTTAGTTTTTAAAATTTTTACATTCATAATCAGTTGTAAGTAGAAGGCAAGTTTAACTAAAATAGAGGCTTTATCCTGCTGTGCAGAGTAAGGACTCAGAAAAACAGTGAGGCTGGAGATATGGTTCAGTGGTAGAGCATGTGCTTAGGCATGGACGAGGCTCTTGGTTCAATCTCCATCCCTGACAGACAAGTGGAAGAACTGGGAGGAGAAGGAAGAGGAAGGGAGGGGAAGGAAGAGGATGACAAAGAGGGAGAAGTAGTCTTCTTGAATGATGTGGACGAGCGAACAGGTCAGAAGGGTGTGGTGCCGCTGCAAGACAGCACTCGGGAGACAGAGGCAGGAGGACTGTAAAGAAATGACAAGACCGACCTTCCTCCAAACACAAGGTACCTTTTTGTTTACATTTAGGGTGGGAATAAGAAAAATAATACCAGCTGGGCGGTGGTGGCGCACGCCTTTAATCCCAGCACTCGGGAGGCAGAGGCAGGTGGATCTCTGTGAGTTCGAGACCAGCCTGGTCTACAAGAGCTAGTTCCAGGACAGGCTCCAAAGCCACAGAGAAACCCTGTCTCGAAAAACCAAAAAAAAAAAAGAAAAATAATACCATGTGTATGTTATCTTCTTGAAATGAAAAAAAAAATTACTTGAAAGCTCACTGAAGAGTTTGGGGAACGTATGTTCATGCAACCTTATGCATGAATGTTCACAAATAGTATTCTTTATAATAGCCCCAAAGGAGAAACAACCTCAATTTCCAACAACTGATAAAAGGGTGAATAAAATGTGGCATATCCATGCAATGGGCTATTAGTCTTAATAAGAGTAAGTAAGGTACTAATACATGGGTCAGCATGGGTGAGCTGTGAAGGGAGTGTACTAAGTAAAAGACACTGACGTCATAGATTGTATTACCCATTAGTATAAAATGTCCAGAATAGCCTGGTGGTGGTTTTGCACACCCTTACTCCCTACACTCAAGAGGCAGAGGCAGGTGGGTCTCTATGAGTTCAAAGCCAGCCTGCGTTACAGAGCAAGTTCCAGCACAGCCAAGGGTGTTACACAGAGAAACCCTGTTTTAACCCCCCACCAAAAAAGTCCAGAATAGGCAAGTCAGTAGAGATAGAAAACACATTAATATGCCGGGCAGTGGTGGGGTACACCTTTAATCTTAGCACTCAGGAGGCAGAGGCAAGCAGATCTCTGTAAGTTTGAGTCCAGCCTGGTCTATTAAGTGAGTTCCAGGACAGCCTGGGTAACACAGAGAAACCCTGTCTCAAAAATACTAAAAACAAACAAACAAAAAAAAACATTAAAAAAAACTATTAATAGTAATGGGGGTTAGGGGCTAGGGAAGGCAAGGGGGAAACAGAAATGACTAGTAGGTGCTGGTTTCTTTTGAAATGGTGGCAATGGTTATACAACCTGTGACTGCAAAAAATTATTACATGCACACTTTATTCTTAAAAATATTTTAATTCAAATATTTATCTTAAGTGTATGGGTAATTCGCCTGTATGTTTATGCACCACTTGAGTGCCCACTGCCCAAGGAGGCCAGAAGAGGGCGTCCTAGTCCCCAGAACTAGGGCTACAGGGCTTGTGAGACACCCTGTGGAGTGGGAAACTGAAGCACAACAGAAGAGCAGTCACTGCTTTTAACCACTCAGCCATTTTTTCAGTCCCTGAGCGAACACTTTACAAGGACATATTTTTGGTGTGCAAACCAAGGATGGAACCCGAGGGCCTCAAACGTGGCAGGCAGGTGTTCCAGGGACAAAATGCACCTCGCCCCCAGTCAACCCATAGTATTTATTTTTAAGTAGAAAACAACAACAGCAAAAACCTCCTATGAGGTCCTCTTCAGAACAGGGCAAAATACATTATAAAATAGGTGTTTACAAACGATGGGGTATTAGGAAATGTTCCCTTGTTTAATTACAATCTGGGTTGGAATGTTCGGAGATTTTAGCAATCTGACAGCTAACATTAAGAGGATTAACCTGACTTCCTTACTGTTAACATGAATTTAATCTGCATCACTCAAAAACTACAGTCACAATGAAATAATTATAGCAATGACTTCACCAAAAATTGCTAATTAGATTAGCCATCTATTAAGGCTGTCATTTAAATTTTTACTTCCTGAAGTACCGAATTGTGCCTTAAGAACTGATGGAAAAGAGAGTCACACCTCTAGCTGCTTAATTAGAGGCAGAGAAGAGGAAGGGATGGGACGGAAAGTTCTGGGCAAAGCAGACATTCAAGATCGGAACACAAAAGGAAGCAGGACTTACGAAATTTAAATCCTCATCTTTGGTGCAGATAGGTAAATAACGAGCTAAAATCTCTATATCGTAGTGGACAATTAATAAGAAACAGAACACACACGCGCACACATACAACTCTGCATCGTTTACGGGCAGCGTGTATGAGTTAAAAAAAAAAAAAAGCTCCTAGCAGTCAGAAAGGTTTTGTTTTGGAGCCAAAAAAGAATACTGCGAGGGTTTAAAAATCCCTTTTGCCCCTTTCGTGTTCTTTATTATTTTTTTTATTTACCTTTTATTCTTTTCACACACGGACCACAGTTACCCCTCCCTTCCCTCCTCCCGCTCCTCCCTCCCTCCCTCCAACCTCTTCTCGGAGAGGGTAAGGCCTCCCACCGGGAATCAACAAAGCTGGCGGCTCCCGGAGTTGAGACCCGACCAAGTCCCAACCCTTTGCGTTAAGGTTGAGTAAGGCATTCTCCCATCTCTCCCCCACCCCCCATAAGGGAATGAGCTCCAAAAAGCCAGTTCAAGCACCTGGGATAAACTCTGGTCCTGTAGACTCGATCACATGGTAACTACATTCAGTGCGCGCGTGGGCAGGGGGCCCTTTGACCTGGTGACTCTGCGTGCAGAACCGGCACACCTACAGTAGTCCCCTCCATTTGAACCAGTTTCCCGAATCCACTGATTACGAAGGGGCTAGAAATTAGCCCTTCTGAAAATGTTCCCAATCTTTCGTTGGAAGAAGCAATAGGATACTGCTTTCCAACAAACATTAAATTAAAACCTGGAAACAGGATAGTGAAGTGAGAAGACTCTCTCTCTCCTTCCTTATCAGCGCTCCAGGCACCCAGGGACCCTCTCTTACAGAGCAAAACGGCTCCCGGCAGCCCTCTCCCGGAACCAGCACTCCGCAGAGTCCCTAAAGCAAACCGACCTCCGAGCACTCCCAAGGTGGTCCGGGATCACCCACCCTTTGCCACCACGATCCTGAGCCCCTCCCCTCCCTGAACCCCAGCCCCCTCCAGCCAAAGCGTCGCTGTTCCTTTAACTCCGCTTGCTGGGGAGGGTGAGCCCGACTTCGTCCTCCCGCCTCCTCCGCCGCTCCCTCCCTCTCCCATCGGAGTTTCAGGTGAATGGGTCACAGAGGGAGGAGGCCGGCCACGCCACACCTTGTCGCTCGTGCCCACCTCCCGCTCCCTCCTTCCTCAGGCGACGGAGGGGCGGTGGAGTTCAAGGAGATCTGGCCAGCACACCGCCGAGCAGTCGGCCCGGGGCGCAGCAGGTGGGTCCCTGAGCGCACAGCCCGGGCAGGCTCGGCCTGAAATTGGTGCGCATGCCCGGGGGCGGGGGAGTGGGGGAAGGACCGAGCTCCGGGCTCAGAGCGAGCCTTTGGCTGTCACTGCGGGCGGCGGCAGGTGCACCCGCCAGGTGAACGCTCGGGGTTTCCGCGGCCCAGGTGGCCTGGGCCTTGGCGAGTGGGTGCGAGGCAGGTGCGGCACCGGGGGTCCCCTCCCTAAGGGCGACAGCGCGGCGTCTGGGAGGCGCGGGGAGGGCGCGCGGAGTTAGTTTCGGTGGCAGTTTCGCCCTGGACTTGGGGTTCCCGGGAACCGGAGAAGCGCGGATTCTTGGACATAGCGAGGGAGGAGTTAGGGTCTCTCTCTCTCTCTCTCTCTCTCTCTCTCTCTCTCTCTCTCTCTCTCTCTCTCTCCTCTCTGTCTCTGTCTCTCGAAGCTGCGAGCGAAACCCTCTACACCATAAATACCTGGGCAACTTTCTGCAATTACAGAGGCGGGCGCCTCGTGGGCCGAACCCACGCTCAGCTAGGGCGATAGAGAACTGTGGGCTTCTCGGGGTCCCCAGTTAGGGCTGGAGAGAGGTGATGCAGGACGACCTAGATCCCCGTGGCCCTCCTGGTTTCTGCCCCTTTGGGTAATTCATCCTAGGGAAAGGGGAGGCCAGGGGTCTTCTGCAGTGTCCTCAGAGTCTCGGCGTGTATTACTTGGTTGTTTGAAACAGGGGGCGGTGCGTGCGCCCTTATTGATTTGAGCTGTCGGAGTTCTTTTCGAGTGATGCTGGATTTCGAGGGAAGCTGCTCACACAGGACATTCTCATCCGTGACCGCGAGCTGCGGATCTGCCCCGGGGCAGATCCTGCTCGGCCGCCCTGCACTGGCCCGGCTGCTCGCGAGCGTAGAGCCGCTGTGGGACGCACGCACGGTCGCGGGGTTCCCGCAGCTTGCCTAGGCTATCCACTTTGCAGATATCCCGGGCAAAGCCGGCCCCGCGAGTACAGCAGCGAGTGGCCAGCGTTGGAGGAAGTCTGCAGGGACAAGTGGGTGGGGACCAAAATGGCCTCTGCATCTTGGCGCCGGAACAGCTCTGAGCCCCTTTCGTCCTAGGTGGAGCGACTGAACCCCAGCAGGAGTGGCAGTATCCTTCGGTCTGCCCCGGGCTCACCGGGCAAAGTGCCACCAGGGGAATTACCTGGGGCGGGAAGGAGGCAGCTTTCCAGGCAGGTTAGTAGTGTGTGGCTCTCTGGCACAACAGGTGTGTTATGGAGATCCCGGGAAAAGAGAAATGGTTCCCAGTGCGGTGCTTTCTGGTGAAGCCTTCTGTTGCTGGTGGGCTGTTCAGCTACACGTCCCTATGTGTAACAGTAGTTCCTTAAATTTCCACTGGTGGTGTTTTTCTCTTTTCTTCTTTGGATTTATCTATTTGTTAGTGCTTCCTTTGTTAGGTGATGGGATGGCCAGGTCAGCGAGCTAACTTTGGGCTGGGGGGGGGGGGGGGAGCACTCTACCTTCTGGCGACTTCCAGGCAGCACCTCTCTGTATAAGGTTCTTTGTTAAAGCAGATCCTTCTAGACCTTTCTCGTAAGAGTTTGGGGTGGGACATTGTTCCAGGCTTGGAATCTCAGCACGAAAACAAACAAACAAGCAGCAACAGAAAACCCCAAACCAAAACAAAACAAAATGCCTCAAAAATTTACAGAATACAGAAAACTTAAGCCAAGCCATAAGGACTAGTTAATCCTAGAGAATTCCAGAGAAAATGCCTACTATAGCGAGCCGAGGAGGCACCTTTCAATTCAGCCTGTTTGTACACCTGGAGATTTTGGTGTGTCACTGGATATTGAGAATAATTTTGCACTTTGGGGAATACAGTTTAGGGCTCTGCTAGCAGTATAGCTCAGCTATGTCCCAACTCTCAAGGAAGCTTGTGTTAGTTATAGTCTTCTTGGCTTTTGTATGTAGCTCCTAGGGTTGTTGTTTTTTTTTTCTCTCTGAAGTACTTGTGACTTGTAGTTTGGGATGGGGCCTTTCATTCTTCCTTTTTTTTTTTTTTTTTTTTCGAGACAGGGTTTCTCTGTGGTTTTGGAGCCTGTCCTGGAACTAGCTCTTGTAGACCAGGCTGGTCTTGAACTCACAGAGATCCGCCTGCCTCTGCCTCCCAAGTGCTGGGATTAAAGGCGTGCGCCACCACCGCCCGGCTCATTCTTCCTTTCTAACAAGCTCACAAGTTGAGCCTATATTGTTGTGTGTTTGTCCCCCACCCCCATCTCAGAGTGTAAGCACGGACTTTTACCTGACCTCGATTTGATATATTTACTGTTAGTTCATGTAGTTCAAGAGATTCACTGCCGGGGGCTGGAGAGATGGCTCAGCGGTTAGGAGCATTGCCTGCTCTTCCAAAGGTCCTGAGTTCAATTCCCAGCAACCACATGGTGGCTCACAACCATCTGTAATGAGGTCTGGTGCCCTTTTCTGGCCTGCAGACATACACACAAACAGAATATTGTGTACATAATAAATAAATAAATATTAAAATAAATAAATAAATATTTAAAAAAAAAAGAGATTCACTGCCGGGCTGAAATTCCAGCTCACTAAAATGGAGCATTGGCTTTATTATCCAAATATTGATGGGCCATCCCTTTGTGCTCAGGACCAGCAAAGGGACTAGGGAAGGTGATGGGGAGGAGAGGTCAGGCCTGAGGTCAGGGATGGAGGAAAATTACTGAGTGGTCTGGAGAGCATCCCTGAAGCTACCTTTGAGCTGTGAGCTGAACTAGGGAACTTGACTGGCAACATCAAGATCCTCTCAGGGGGTGGAGCATAGTGTCACAGAACTTGGGAGACAGAGGCAGGTGGAGCTCTTGTGAGTTCTAGGACAGCCAGTGCTACATAACGAGATCGTATCTCAAAAAGAAAAAAAAAGTAAGTTTTGGGGCTGGAGAGATGGCTCGCTCAGTGGTTAATAATATATTCTACTCTTCCAGAGGACCCAAGTTCACTTCCTAGGAACCACGTGAGATGGCTCACAACTGTCTCCAGCTCCTGGGGGATCTAGCTGCTGGCCTCTGTGGGCACCTGCATTCAGATACATATGCCTAAACACACATACATACACATAACTAAAAATAATAAAAAATAAATCTTTACAAATCCTCTTTGGGCTCAGTGGGTAAAGGCACTTGCCAGCAAGCCTATGACTTCAGTTTGATCTATGGAGGGAATAGACTGCCAAAAGTTGTCCTTTGACCTCGCATGCCATGAGACATGAGTGTAAATTAATGTAATTAAAAAAGACTTAAAAATATTCTTTGGAGTTGAAGATCCAATTCAATGTTAGACTGCTTGATTAGAATGTATAATGTCCTAGGTTCAAGCCTCAGCAGGGGGAAGATCCTAATTGGAGTCCTTAATTATATATAGAGATTTTTTTTTTTTTGGTTTTTCGAGACAGGGTTTCTCTGTAGCTTTGGAGCCTGTCCTGGAACTAGCTCTTGTAGACCAGGCTGGTCTCGAACTCGCAGAGATCCGCCTGCCTCTGCCTCCCAAGTGCTGGGATTAAAGGCGTGCGCCACCACCGCCCGGCTATAGAGAGATTTTTTAAGTTCTTTTTTTCTTTATATGTATGACTGTTTTTGTCTACATGCATATATGTGTATGCACATGTTTGCCTGAAAGCAGGGTTGCAGATGGTTGTGTATCGCTATGTGGGTTCTGGGAATCGAACCCTGATCTTCTGTAAGAGCAACAAGTGATTTTTTAAGCTGGTTAGTGGTGGCGGACACCTTTAATTCCAGTACTTGGGAGTGGATCTCTCTGAGTTCGAGGCCAGCCTGGTCTATAAGAGTTCCAGAGTGGGGGAGGGGGAGGGAAATGGGAGGCAGGGAGGAGGCGGAAATTTTTTCAATAAAAAAAAAAAAAAAGTAGCCGGGCGGTGGTGGCGCACGCCTTTAATCCCAGCACTTGGGAGGCAGAGGCAGGTGGATCTCTGTGAGTTCGAGACCAGCCTGGTCTACAAGAGCTAGTTCCAGGACAAGCTCCAAAACCACAGAGAAACCCTGTCTCGGAAAAAAAAAAAAAAAGAGTTCCAGGGTTCCAGCACAGACTTGAGCTACAGAGAAACCCTGTCTCTAAAAACAAAAACAGGGCTGGAGAGATGGCTCAGCGGTTAAGAGCATTGCTTGCTCTTTCAAAGGTCCTGAGTTCAATTCCCAGCAACCACGTGGTGGCTCACAACCATCTGTAGTGAGGTCTGGTGCACTCTTCTGGCCTGCAGGCATACACGCACACAGAATATTGTATACATAATAAATAAATTAAAAAAAAAAACAAAAAAACAAAAAGAGCAACAAGTAATTTTTTTTTTTTAACGTTAGAGAGAGATTCTTTATATATTACTTTAGATTTTGTTGTTGTGGTCTGTTTTTGGGACAAAATCTCTCTGCTAGGTAGCTCTGGCTGTCCTGAACTCCCTCTGCAGACCAGACTGATCTCCAATTCACAGAGATCCACCTGCCTCTGCCTCCCAAGTGCTGTGATTAAAATCATACACCACCACACTTAGCTTAAAAAACAGTACGTGCACACATATGTGTACATACACATATACATAAAAGCATTAGCTGGGAATGCTGGTTTTCTGTGTAACATGTTCTGTAAGGATTTGTCTGTCCTCCATTAGCTAACATAGCTGTGGTCTTCTAGCCCTGCTGGTCTTCATGCTCTGGTGATGAAAGAAACCAGTGGGGCCCTTAGGCCAAGGCCTTTCCACTCCCTTTTCCCCTCTGTGTGGCACAAACTAACTGTGCCTTGCTCTTTAGCTGCTGGTTGTGTTTGTCACTGATTTAGGGACCTTGAAGTGGCATCTCTAAAGTAATACTAAGTAACTCCTGCCTATGGGCAGGAACTGAAATAGTTATTTGTTATTCCTGGAGGGGGTGGAGTCAGGGCCACTTCCCACTAGGGGAAACTTCCCAACATTGAGATGAAATCCGATCCTGCGGTTTTGGGTGTTTTGTTTTTGTTTCAAACCATTTCTAGGACTACAAAGACAGCTCTTAAAATGTTTCAGGTCTTTTAGAGTAGTCTAAAAGGACATTAAAATCATCTCATTCTCCAGGTCAAGTTCTACAGGACAAGCGTTTCCTGTTTTCCAGCTATTTTCTTAAGACGTGTTTGTTTGTTTTCTTTTGTTTTAAGATCCTGAATTGTTATAGTCGCTGTCCTGGATCTGTACCCAGGGTGGAACCTGATGTACAGATTCAGGTTTTGTTTCTTTTCATTTTCGGGGTTAGGGCTGGAATCCAAGGCCACCGAGCTCCAGCCCCAGCTCCTGTTGGTTCCCTTACAGCATTCCTAGACACTAACACTGTTTCTGAGTGCTCTCTAAGATTTGGACAGCCTTTGCTAAAATTCTTAGCGAAGGAAATGTTCTTTTTGCTGGGGTGGGGTATGTGCCTCTAAGATTGAACAGAGACCAAGTCTGATCCCCTTTCTTCTGTATTCTCATATAGATTTTTTAAAAATATTTATTTATTTATTATGTATACAATATTATGTCTGTGTGTATGTCTGCAGGTCAGAAGAGGGCACCAGACCCCATTACAGATGGTTGTGAGCCACCATGTGGTTGCTGGGAATTGAACTCAGGACCTTTGGAAGAACAGGCAATGCTCTTAACCTCTGAGCCATCTCTCCAGCCCCTCATATAGATTTTTGTGAATTAAGTTTTTTATTTTTATTTTTCCGTCTCCTCTACCAACCTCAGGCTGTCAGTTTTCAGGGAAGCAGTCAGTGGCAAAATCTCTGGGCTTTAGCAGCAGGTTTGCTGTATTTTTTTGGTGCTGGGTATTGAACTTGGGACCTTGTGAGTGACCTCACTGAGCTACAGCTGCAGCCCCGAGTGTTCACATCTAAGTGACTTATTTATGTCCCCAAACACCTGAGTGCCCGAGCGCTTACCTTACTCACCTTTCAGGGAACCAAGGAGTATGAATGCATCTGCTTCTTATTTCTGCTTTATTTACCCCAGTCAAGGTCAGGAGCTGATGAGCTAATGAATGAGGCTGATGGAAGAACTAGTTCGTGTCTTCAAACTCATTTTGATCTTGCAGAGAGACCTTGCTCACTCTCGATGGATTCCTCGCCCTAGGGTTCTTAGTTATTCTTTCCAGTGTTTGGTCAGCTGCAAATCTGGATAACCTTGTCTGCGGTTACCACTGGAGACCTCACTCCAGGTGAACATAAATGCTCCATTCTTTGTGCTAATTAGATGTTGTTATTTAGCTCCCTGGGTCTCTGCCCAATCCTACAAGTTTGTACTCCAGATTCCCTGGATTCTTTCTCTGTGCTCTTGCCTGGTAACTTTCTTCAGAGCAGAAACCAAGGTGTAGCAAGAGCTGTCTACAATCCGCTTTCTCAAATTGTTTCAGTTTAGAAATCCTTGCTGTTGGAGGAAACATGACAGCCAAACTCCAACCTCTAGGAAATAACACTTAGAAAGGGATCTTGTTTGAATTTCTGACAACTAAAGCTTGAATTGGAATTAATTTAGCTTTTTGTTGGAGGGGTTTCGAGACTAGGTTAATTTAGTTTTTAAAAATTGATACAGAGCCTGGAATTCGGGGTAGTCGTTGTCAATCTCCTCCTCCTCCTCTTTTTTTTTTTTTTAAGACAGGGTCTTACTATGTAACCTTAGCTGCCCTGAAGCTTGCTCTGTAGACCAGGCTAGCCTTAAACTCATAGATATCCTCCTGCCTCTGCCTCCTGTGCTGAGACTAAAGGTGCATGTCACCAACCATTCCTGGCTCATCTGTTGAATTTTAAGAAAGAAAAGATGTATTAACATGTAGGTGTGTGTGCCAGGATATGTTTATGGGCACCACACGTATGCTGGTATCTGAAGAAGCCAGGGAGTGTTGGGTCCCTGGAACTAGAGTTACTGGCACTTGCTGCCTGATGTGGAAACCAAACCCAGTTCTTCTGCTAGAGCAGTAAGCACTTTAAATTGCTGAGCCATCTCTCTAGCCCCTGTATTGCCTTTGTGTGTGTGTGTGTGTGTGTGTGTGTGTATGTGTGTGTTTTGAGACAGGGTTTTTCTGTGTAACAGCCTTAACTGTCCTGGAACTAGCTCTGTAGACCAGGCTGGCCTCGAACTCACAGAGATCCACCTGCCTCTCTGCCTCCCAAGTGCTGGGACTAAAGGTGTGCTCCACCACTGCCTGGTTCTTGTATTGTCTTTTGAGACAGAATCTCATGCTAAAGCCAAGTTGTACTCAACTTATAGCCCAGACAGACCTTGAACTCATGCCTCAGCCTCCCAAATGCTGAGATTTCATAGGCTAGCCACCATGCCTGGCTTTGGGAGTAGTCTTGAGTGACTGAGTTGTAGGTCACTTAGATCACTTAGAAGATCACTTAGAAGAGGAATCACTAAGTTTCCTCTGAGGTCAGTATTTGTCACTATCAGCATCAGTCTTACATTTATTAATGTTTGAAGTTTTCCTTAATGTTCTTTTTCCAAACATCATTTAGGAAGTCCAAATGGGCTTGAATTGCTCATATATGTATTTCAGCATGAGATGAAGAAGTGGACCGTGGGCTAGTTACAGGGCTGCACACACAGGATTTAGATGTTTGTTGTGCATTGGCAGAGTGGTTTTAAAGAAACAAATGACTGGCGGAGGCACTGTAGTTACTTCCTGGACTCTTGCCTCTTGTTTACCCGCAAACCATTCTTCTTTAAAACAGTGAAGTGAAGAAGTCGTCTTTCCTGTGCTGCTGCCATGTTGGTATTACCTGGATTTTCATCTTGGAGATTTTGTCTGATGTTCAGAGAGTTTTATCCCGAGATTTGGAACTGACTATTGAGTGGCGTGGAAGAGAGTTACTATCTATGTAGCTTACACGACACATTTAAAAAGTTTAAATTGACTTACTCCTCCTGATGGAGCAATGGACAGTTGTACAGACTTTACTTGAAAATGGAAAACAAATTTTGCTTCAATATACTCAGGTCATAGATCCTTCTTGACTGTTATTTGAAGGCAATACTCTGTCAAGTTCTGATATTTTCTCGTCCCCTTCAGCCTGAAAGCACATGGGACAGAAGTACCCATGGTCCTTCTGATCCATGTAAATGTTGAGCAAATATTTGCACATCTACCATGTGCCAGATGCTGTTTTAATCAGTGAACAACATGCAAAAAAACTCTTTACATGGAGTTTACCTAGTGGATCTAAAGTTCTCTTCCTTACTAATCAATTACTAGTGTTGCCTGGAAAGAACTTAGTGTTGCTTCCATATACCCTACCCGAGGGACAGGAAGTGCTGGAAACTGAGCTGGGTGGTGCTGATGCACGCCTTTAATCCTAGCACTCGGGAGGCAGAGGCAGGTAGATCTCTGTGAGTTCGAGGCCAGCCTAGTCTACCAGAGCTAGTTCTAGGACAGGCACCAAAGCTACAGAGAAACCCTGTCTCAAAAAAGCAAAAACAAAACCAGCCCCCCCCAAACAAAAACAAAAAAGAAAAAAAGAAAACTGTAAAACTGAAGTTCATTTGTTTGCTTGCTCCTTCCTTCCTTCGTCTTCTGCACACACGTGTGGGCAGAGGACAGTATGCAGGTGTTGTTTCTCTCCGTCCACCATGCAGGTCCTGGGGATTGAACTCAGGTCCTCATCGCCGGTGGCAATCCCTTTACCTGCTGAGCCATCTCATAGGCTCTTTCTTGGCTTTTCTGGCACTGGATTTTCTAGGATAAACTTCAGCTTTTGAGTCTCACCAAGATCTCTTGGGTGCCATGGCAGGTCGTGCCTAGATTCACTGCTTCATGAACATTAACACCACTTGTCCGTTCCGGGGAAACTAGCGTATTCCAAATGAAATGGACTGAAAATCTGCGTGGAAAGGGTAGGGGCTGTGGGTCAGGTGACATGTTAGTGACTCATTGACTTCTTTATGGCTTTGGGCACATTGCTCCCCATGTCTTTCTCATCCTTTCTGTGTTTGTAAAAATGGGTAACCAGGGTGCTTTTGAGTCTGAATTGGAATTTTGTGCTAAGTGCCTGGAATGTGGGTAGGTACCCAGTGTGGCTTTTCTCCTTCTTCTCCCAGCTCCTCAGCCCAAGCTTCACAATTCCAGGGTGTGGTGGCGGCTGTTCCCGGATGCCCTTTCCTACCCGTCCTCATACATCCATTGCTGAGGATCATAACTCGTTTATGAGTGAGGAAGAGACTCTCCATGCACTTTGTCCTCTCAGTATCATCTTATTTTAACAGATTAACAATGTTTCTATGCAGCCCCACCCCCATGTCAACACCTCACCAGCCTGGATGCGCATCCTTCTTCCCAGCTGATGGTCTTCATCACCTTTTTTTTTTTTTTTTTTTTTGTTTTTTTTTATTTATTTATTTATTTATTATGTATACAATATTCTGTCTGTATGCCTGAAGGCCAGAAGAGGGCTCCAGACCTCTTTACAGATGGTTGTGAGCCACCATGTGGTTGCTGGGAATTGAACTCAGGACCTTTGGAAGAGCAGGCAATGCTCTTAACCACTGAGCCATCTCTCCAGCCCCCATTTTTTTTTGTTTTTTTGAGACAGGGTTTCTCTCTAGCTTTGGAGCCTGTCCTGGAACTAGCTCTTGTAGACCAGGCTGGCCTCCAACTCACAGAGATTCGCCTGCCTCTGCCTCCCAAGTGCTTGGTTTAAAGGCATGTACCACCACTGCCTGGCATCACTCTTGGTCACATAGTTCAGCCTGGAGACGTTCCTGTTCTGTGTGTGTCTCGTACTTCCACAGGCTCTGCTGTATAGTTAGTTAGGACCTTGGTAAATAAATGTGCGTTGATTGAGTGAAATCGCCTTTCAGGTGTGCAGACACTCTGCTTTAAGGAATTCTAGAACACAACTGCTCTACTTTTTCTCCTCTGGAAGGACTCTTTAATATGTGTTTTCTTGTTTTGTAAAAATGATATTTTTGGAGACTTAGAGAAGGTGATAAGAGAATGGGATAGCTCGAAATTACACCATCTGTGCCTATATCTTGCAACCACCTTTTTTTTTTTTTTGAGACAGGGTTTCTATCTGTAACAGTTCTGGCTGTCAGGGGCTCCTTTGTAGACTGCGCTGACCTTGAACTAGCAGAGAGCCAATGTCTCTGCTTCCCAGTGATGGGGTTAAAGGTGTGTGATGCCACCACCTGGATATTATCACTTTTAATACGGGCACACTTTTAAGTTGTGCTTCAGGTAATTCTGGGGCACTAACAGGTGCTGCACCGTCATGTGCACACTCATCCTACATGAGCATTAAAGGTAATAGGAAGTTACCTTCCTTTCAGTGTTGGGGATCAAATCTAGGACCCTGGACATTCTAGGCAAATTCTCCGCTACGGAGCTATAGTCCTAGCAAATCCTCCATTGAGGAGCGACAGTCTTTGGCTTTGTTTGCTTATTTGTTTTATTTTTGTTAAGGGTCTTACTGTATTGGCTAGGTTGGTCACTTGAGATCCTTTTGCCCCAGATTCCCGAGTAGCTGGGGTTTCTGATATATACTACTGTACCTGGCATTGAAATTATTATCACTTTGTTTTTGAGACAGGGTTTCTATTTATAGCTTTGGAAACTGTCCTGGAACTCTTTCTGTAGACCAGGCTGGCCTCGAACTCACAGAGATCCACCTGTCTCTGCCTCCCAAATGCTGGGTTAAAGGCATGCACCACCAGCAAAATTATATTATTTGTTTTAGAAATTTAAGGGGCTGGAGAGATAGCTGGCTCAGTGGTTAAGAGCACTGACTGCTCTTCCACAGGACCTTGGTTCAATTTCCAGCACCCACATGGCAGCTCACAACTGTCTATAACTCCAGTTCCAGGGGATCCAACACCCTCACAGAGGTAAAACTCCACTGCACAAAAATAAGAGAAAATAAATCATTGAGCCAGGCCTGGTGGCACATGCCTTTAGTTCCAGCACTCAGGAACCAGAAGCAGGTGGACCTCTGTGAGTTCAAGGCCAGGCTGATCTACAGAGTGAGTTTCTGGACAGTCTGGATCACACAGAAAAACCAAAAAACCAAAAGCAACAACAACAAAAAAGTAAATCATTACTTTTTTAAAAAAATTTAAACTTAGGCTGTGTGTGCATGTGTGCTTGCCACGGCACACGTGTGAAGGTGAGAGAACCTGCAGAAGTTGGTTCTCTCTTTGTAGTATGTTATTCCAGGGTTTGAATTTAGTCGTCAGACTTCGTGGCAGACACCCTTACCCACTGTGCCAGCTTGCTGATCCAGAATAATAATAATTTTGTGAAATAAATTCTTCCTTCTCTCTTCCCTTTTCCTTTATCTTTTTGAGACAAGATCTCATGTTAACCCTACATGTTTCTTTTTTCTTTGTTTGCCTTTGTTCTTAGTAGTGACTATTTAATTTTTTTCCCTTCTATATTGTAAAGTGATGTGAGGTGGTCATTATTGTAGCTCAGAATTTTAAGTTTAAAGATGCTTGTGTGCCAGGGCCATGCAGAATGCAAGAGTGGCACCAGGAGAAATGCGATTTTTTTGTGCCTGCGGAATTGAAGGTCTGCCACGTGGAAGTGGCAGTGGACAGAGAATTAACGTGGGGTGAGCGGGCGCTTGGAGGCTGGATTCTGTACGTTTCTTGGTGGTGTAAACTCCTCTGGTCTCAGCAGTAATTCCATCGGCCTACTTTTGTTGCTTAGGTTTGCTTATCTTGGGAGTCTGAAGTCTTGCTCATCATAAAGATCAGGTGACCAGTGAGATCAGCCATGTCTGTGAGGCCTCTTGAAAGTCCTCCGCCTTACCGACCTGATGAGTTGTAAGTAACTCAATTTTCTTTCTTCTAATGGGGCTTGTTATATGTAAAAGAAACTTCCATCCATTAAGTCTTTGTTTTTAAAGATTAAGCCAGGGGATTAGGGCTCTAGCTCAGCATTTGGGCCCAAACCCATCCCCAGTACTGATTCCTCCTCCCCTGCCCCCCCCCCCCCCCACATCACACACTTTGAGGCTGGGGACATGGCTCAGTTGGTACAGTGTTTGCCTAGCAATGATTCAGGTGGTGGCTGGGTTTGATCTGTAGTACTGCATAAGCCAGGCATGGTGGCATACACCTTAATTCCAGCATTTTGGAGGTGGAGGCAGGAGAATCAGCCACATAATGAGAGTGGAGCCAGCCGGGGCCACGTGTGATCCCGTTTCAGAACAACAAGCAAGCAAACAAAAAAATCTTAGCCCAGGATGGTGTGCACACTTGCAATCCTGGTGCTTCCGAGGCAGAGACAGAACGATTACCATACATTTGAGGTAGTCTGGGTCTCTGTGTAGATCACAAGGCTGGTTAGGGCTATGTGGTAAGACTGTCTCAAACAATCTGAATAGTTTGCACTTAATGATGTGAATTGTACCATAGATTTACAATGAAAAGTGAATTTCCTTGTGCATAACTTCCAAAATGGTCTGTAGTTGCCTGTGGAGGCAACTACACCGTCTATTTTTAATATTTGCCTCAAGATACTGTCTAGGGCTAGGTGTAGTAGCTTATGCCTTTGATCCTAGCGCCTGGAAGGCAGAGGCAGATTCAGGTAGATACCTCTGTGAGTTTGAGGACAGCCGGGGCTATGTAGAGAGACTGCTTTAAAAAAAAAAAAAAGAGAGAGTAACACCCACCAAGATATTATGTAAGGCTCAAAGTTCTTAGGTTCAATTTGGTCAAATGACAGCGGTTCTGATACAAGTTGTCAATTTATAATTAAATTATTGGAATGTGCAGAGTAATTTTTATAACGGAGATTCTTAGTGTAGAATTGGTTTACTTTGCCACTGTTTTTTGTTTTTCAAGACAGGGTTTCTCTCTGTAGCTTTGGAGCCTGTCCTGGAACTCGCTCTGTAGATCAGGCTGGCCACGAACTCACAGGGATCCACCTGTCTCTGCCACCCGAGTGCTGGGATTAAAGATGTGTGCCACCACTGCCTGGCACTTTGCCACTCTTGATGGAATTAACTATAGATTATGTAGTATTTTGCTCAATATTTTACTCCTTGAGTAATAAATATATAATACATATTATAAATAATTTATGTACCATACGCGTGTGCACACACATACATACACACACACACACACACACACACATTCTTCTTGATGGTCCTGGGGATTGAATGCAGGGTTCTACCTCTTGTTATATAGCATGAATAATAAAAAACCCAGAGACAGATATTGGGATTCAACCTGAAGATCAGAAAAGCAAAGCAGCTGAACCACTAGAGAGCTCCTACCTCTATGAAATCTTCAGACTGAAGAGAGTGAGTTCCTGTCTCATCCCACCTTATATTCCTTTCTAGTGCTGGGATTAAATGTGTGCACCACCACCACCCAACCTCTATGGCTGACTAGTGTGGCTGCTGGGATTAAAGGTGTGTGCAACCACTTCCTGGCCTGTATGGCTGACTAGTGTGGCTGCTTTGGACTGATCTTCAGGCAAGCTTTATTTATTAAAACACAAATAATATATGACTGACTATAATACTACATTTCGTTTTTCCTCCTTTTCTAACTTAGGTCTTTCCACTGCCAAGCACAGTGCCCAACATAGGCCTGCCTGGTAATTCCAGCAGTTGCCTTCAGAGACTAAGTCCTGAGAAGAACAGGACTGCTAGGAACTGCACAGGACACCCAATAGGCTGGTGTGGGCGTTATGTTTAAATGCAATTACCTTGTGCCACATAGACAAAAAAAAAAAAGCTTGATATCATTGTTCTGAAGCTGTGTGGGTCCCACCCACACATGCTGTGATTTCACTGATAAGATGTGCAGCCTCTGAGGTTTTTCTCTCTCTCTCCCAGTACTGGGAGTGGAACAAACATGGCCCTTACCAGGCATTACTCTACCACTGAATTACATCACCAGCCCCATTACCTGACATTTTGCATGTTTCCAGATGATCGTTATATGGAGCAACATCTGGAGAGTCATTGCCCTTTAATGTCGTAGAGTGGTTATTGTCCAGTACGTGTCCAGGACCAGTGGTGCCTGTATCAGCCGGAAACTCAGTCCATCTCAGATTTGTCCTGCAGAGTCAGCTGTGCCCCTTTAGTCTTCAGCCATGTGGCTAATTTTATTCCAAGCAGTCTTTCATTTGAGATCTTTTATTTCCCCTTTAGCAAACCCAATCATTATGCACCAAGCAATGACGCCTATGGCGGAGAAATGCACGTTCGACCAATGCTCTCTCAGCCGGCATACTCCTTTTACCCAGAAGATGAAATTCTTCACTTTTACAAATGGACGTCGCCCCCAGGAGTGATCCGGATCCTGTCCATGCTCATCATTGTCATGTGCATCGCCATATTTGCCTGTGTGGCTTCCACGCTCGCTTGGGACAGAGGCTATGGAAATGGCATGTTTGGCGGTATAGGCTCCCCTTATGGAGGAAGTGGCTTCGGTGGCTTTGGAACTGGCTATGGCTATGGCTATGGTTATGGCTATGGTTATGGCTATGGAGGGTATACAGATCCAAGAGCAGCCAAAGGTTTCCTGTTGGCCATGGCAGCCTTTTGCTTCATTGCCTCCTTGGTAATATTTGTTACCAGTGTTGTAAGATCTGGAATGTCCAGAACAAGAAGGTTTTACTTGATTGTGATCATAGTCAGCGTTATCCTGGGCATCCTGGTGTTTATCGCAACAATCGTGTATATAATGGGAGTCAACCCAACCGCCCAGACCTCGGGATCTATATATGGTTCACAGATCTACACCCTCTGCAGTCAGTTCTATACTGGAGCTACTGGACTCTACGTGGATCAGTATCTCTACCACTACTGTGTGGTGGATCCCCAAGAGGTATGAATAGCTTGTTGGTTTTTCAAGACAGGTTTCTCTGTGTAACAGCCCTAACTGTCCTGGAACGTGGTCCATAGACCAGGCTGGCTGGGATGAAAGGTGTGCGCCACCACCTCCTGGTAGTATGAGTAGTTTTTGTTCTTTCCCATAACCCATCCTTCTCTTCATGAGATTAGAAACGCTCAGAATAGTGAGTATGGGAACATTTAAAAATAATGTCTGAGGCCCTACTTTTAATGATGCCGTAATGTCGGGGAGAGACTGGATGTCATTGTTAAGGCATGGTTAACATACCGTCTGTCTGTTTAGAGAGTACCTCAGTGGTTGGCGCAGTCACAGAATTGGGCAAGCATCCCTACAGTTGTGGAACATTTTCACTGTCTCCCGAGGCAATGTCTGTGTCCATTAGCGTTTGCTCACCATTCTTTTGACCCACTCTGAGCAGCAGCCCTCTGCCTGTCCAGCTTGGCCTGTTCTCTGTTGTTAAGAATTTTCACAATATCTGGTCTCTTATGATTGGCATCTTTCACTTAGCATGATGGTTTTTTAAAATTTAATTTAATTTTTTTTTATCTGTGTTTTTGTCATGGTAAGTCCTTTATTTCTTTTTATTGATGAATGATTTAAGAACATATATCACGTTTTATTTACCCATTATTTATGAACATTAAGGCTACCTCTGCATTGTCTGTGACTTCTGTTATTAGGATCCTTGATGTACAGGTTTTTGTGTGACTCCTAATATTTCTTGAGTTGTGAGTATAGCTGCAGGGAGAATTGATGAGCTGTGTGTGGCTCTAACTCTTTGAGGTACTGTCAGTTTTCCAAAGAAGCCATTTTACAGTCTCTCCAAAAAGCTTGCGGGTCGTAACCATCCCCTGCCTCACGTAAGCCTGTTGTTGTCAGTCTGTCTGATTCTAGTCATGTTAATGGGTGTGAAATGGTACCTCATTGGGCTTTTTGGGTGTGTGTGGTTTGTTGTGTTTTTTTTGAGGTAGAGTTTTGATATGTATCTCAGGTCATCCTTGAACTCACAGCATTCCTGCTTTAGCATCCTGAGGCCCTAATTATGGGTGTGCTCCTATGCCCTGCTTGTATTTTGATTTGTTTTCTGTGATAGCCAGTGGTACTGAGCATATTTTCATACATGTATTGAACATTTATCATCATTGTATATTCAAAAACTTACTTTTAAAATTGGCCTGTTTTTGGTCTTTATAATAGGTATATAAATCTCTTATGAATGATTTATATAAATATTTGTTATTTTGCCCACACCCCTTTTAAGTTTTTTTTATGATATTCTTTACACAAAACTTTACTTTTGATAGGCTCTTGTCTGATTTTTCTTTTGTTGTTTTTTGCTTATGGTATCTTACCAATGAAAGTAAATATTCTCCATAAAAGTTGCTTTTTCTTTTTAATTATATCCCCCTCTTTGGAGCCAGGGTCCTACTGTATAGCCCACAGTTGCCTGTAAATTGTGATCCTGCTGTAGCTCCAGCCTTTTGAGTGCTGTAGTTACAGGCATATGAGCTACCTCCCCTGGTCCATTAAATTTTCTCTGTGCAGTGTCCCAAATGAGTTGACTGTGTGGGTGATGGTTATAGCTCATTGGTGGAAAATTTGCTTATTCTGCACAAGGCCCTGGGTTAGAAACATTTGGAATTGCAGATGGCTCAGTGGGTAGATGCTTGCACAATCATGAGGACTTGAGTTTGGATCCCCAGAACCCATGCAAGAACCCCAGACATGGTGGGTGGGCACACATGTAACCCTAGTGCTGACGATACAGAAATCGGCACTCCTAGGAGTTCACTAGCCAGCCAGTCTAGGTGAATTGTCAAGCTCCGGGTTCATAGAGAGTCTGCTTCTTGAAAATTAAAATGAACAGTCATAGAGGAAGATACCTGTTGTTGACCTTTGACCTTTTCCTCGTAGACACACACGTATATAGGCAAGTATACCCACGTGCACACCCAAGAAAGTACACTCTTGCTTACACTTGCGTGTACACACAAACACACAAAATTGGTTATTGATGTGAACATTTTGGAGTCTCATTTGATTCCATTAATCTATATTTCTATCCTTACACCCATACCACACTGTCTTTTTACTTTACTGTTATAGTAAGTTTTTGAAGTTATGAAGTATGGATTCTCTAACTTTGTTTAAAATTATTTTGACTAGATTGTGTAGATTCTGTGTTTCTTGCATTTCTATCTGCATTTTAGGATTATCCTTTAGGATAGCCCTTGTGCATGGTAGGATAAGTTTTGGTTTTTGCAAGCTACCTGCTGGGACTTTGAAGTGTTGCCCCAAATCTGTAGCTCAGTTTAGGGGAATTTTGTAATTATTGCAATTTTAAGCCTTCTTCTTTTTTTCTTTTTCTTTCTTTTTCTTTCTTTTTCTTTTCTTTTCTTTTTTTTGAGGGGGAGGACATGCATTTTTCAAGACAGGGTTTCTCTGTAGCCCTGGTTGTCCTGGAATTCACTTTATAGATCAGGCTGGCCTTGAATTCACAGAGATCCCTCTGCCTCCCGAGTGCTGGAATTAAAGGCATATGCAATCATTGTCCAGTGAGATTGTAAATCTTCTAATCAATGAACATAGAATATATTTCCATTTCTTGTGGTAGTTTTCAGAATGTTGGTACTTTTGTCCAGGTGATTTTATGTGCTTCGGGGGCGTAAACCTTACTGTAGGCAACTGTGAGTCACTTCAAACCACGAATGCCACTGCTCCTTTCCCCTCCTCTTGACTCAGGAGTTCTCATTCTTCCTCCTGAATGAGTCACTCTCTTGGGTTAGACTTTCTCCACTGTCTGGTGTAGGTTTCAGAGGGCTTGCTGTTACTGTTCAGACCTGTCTGTGGTGAGGACTGCGAATTGGTAGAGTCGGTTTGACTATCTCACCACACTCCGGTCCCTTGTAATCCTCTGGCTACTTGAAACCTATATTCTTTGAAAAAGGATGTCACTGCGAGGTAGACAGTGGGTAGGAGAGCCTGCTGTTAGCCGTGAGTAGATAACCAGTACTGGTCTCGTCTTCAAGCGTGCGCAGACCAGTGTGCCACCTTATATGTCTGCCAGAGACTGGGTGAGCCATCAAGAGGAGGCGTCATTGTCACAAGGCACTGAAACCGAGGAACTTGCTAGATCAAAGGACTCATTCGTCCATTTGTTCTAATTTATAAGTTGGTTAGATTCATAGTGTTATCATTTATGTTAAGACAGATGGCACAACTTTCATAGAGTGTAAAAAGGTCGCCAAGCGTGCGTCATGAACAGGGTTATAGGTATGATTCTGAAATCAACATTTTCAAACCCTTTAGAAGAAAGACATTGATACTGGGCATATGTCTGTAATCTTAGCACTGGGGAAGAATAGGCAGGAAGACCAAGAGGTTAAGATCATCTTCGGCTACATAAAGAGTTTGAGAGTAGCCTGGGCTATTTGAGACACTGCCTCAAAAAACAAACAAAAATCTATTGATTTCATTACTGTACCAGCTATTTTCGCTTTTTTATAAAAATCTGACAGCGACTGAGGCACAGTGCCCAGAACCCATTTCCTGAGCGCTGAAGTGGGTGCTGACGGGTCTACCTGTAAGCAGGGTTTGAGCACGGAGTCACTTGGTTTGTGTCCATTTCTGTTTATGTGCACACAGGCACACTTAGCGTGTGTTTTGCTAGCTTTGTCCAGTTGGTGTGGGTTAGTTTTTAATGACAGAACTAATCTGTAGAAGTTTGGTTTTGTACCCGTTAAATCACAAGTACTCAGGCCCGTTGGTAAGGGTTTTAGTTCTTAGAAGGTGGATTTCAATTAAAGCAATTAAAATTAATTATGTCCATATCTTTCTTCCCTTTTAGGCTATAGCCATTGTCCTGGGCTTCATGATACTCGTGGCTTTTGCTTTAATCATTTTCTTTGCTGTGAAAACCCGAAGAAAGATGGACCGGTATGACAAGTCCAATATTTTGTGGGATAAGGAACATATTTATGATGAACAGCCCCCCAATGTTGAAGAGTGGGTAAGTGTAAACAGAACAAAACACTTTTAACCTTTTGTTAAATTTCTAGTGTCTGTCCCTAATTTTTTTGTACTTTGTTAAACTTTATGCTTAGAATTATTGTGTTTATACATTTAATAAGTTGTTTGTTTTTTTCTCAGAATTTTTAAAAGGTTGGTAAATGGAAATTTCTTCTTTAAAGGGTGAACTCATTTCTGTTTTCAGGAAGGAATACCCCCTAGAAAGTCACAGAGACCCCTTGGCCTTTGCAAAGTGCAAGCAACTCCCTTCCACACCTTTATTTCTTTGCTTTACTGTTTTGGAGAAAACACTGTTGCCCCAGGGTTGGGAGCGGCTGGGGTCAAGCATGGCAGAGGCATTTTGGGAATGGGATGGCCACTGTTGGTAACCTTATCAACTTTTTACATTGATAGCAGCGTGTTCAACCACAGTGACTCATTCTGTATCCCATTTACCTATCAAATACTTCAGTAAGACAGACAGAGATTACAGGAGTTTCTCTTTTAGGAGGGATGGTAAATTTTAACAGCCTTTAGCTGGGCAATGGTGGCGCACGCCTTTAATCCCAGTACTCTGTGAGTTCGAGACCAGCCTGGTTACAGAGAGAATTCCAGGACAGCCAGGGCTACACAGAGAAACCCTGTCTTGGAAAAAAAAAAAAAAAAACCAAACAAACAAAAATCCTGAGCAAGCAAGCTGGTGTGTGTGTGTGTGTGTGTGTGTGTGTGTGTGTGTGTGTGAGTGTGTGAGATGACAAGCTCCTTTAATCCCAGCACTCTGGAAGTAGAGGTAGGCGAATCTCTGTGTGGAAACAGACTTTGTTTCTGTTGGGTTTCTGTGAGGAGCACCTATAGAAACTTTTTTCCCCTACGTTTTCTTTAATATTTTTTCTTCAGTCCTGGAGACCGAACCCAGGGCCTTGGGCTTGCATGCGAGTCCAGCTGTTTGCTGCTGTATCGGTAGGTTTCTGTGCTTGCTCCTTTTGTTTGATCTTTGTGAGTTCTTGTGTAGTGAATTGTGTGTGTGTTCCTGCTTGTGAGTGCGGGCATATGCACTTGTGCACTGTCTGTGGATGTCACAGGACAACCCAGGTGCTGGCTCACATCTTCCACCTCTTTGGGACAGCGTCTGTTTGTGCTGCCTTCCTGGGATTTTCCTGACTGCCTCCGTCTTACCTTAGAAGAGCTTTGATTATAGATTTGCTATTGCATTTGGCTTTTATTCGGGTTCCGGAGATCTAAATTTACATTCTCCCAATTCCAAGACAAGGGATTTACCCATTAAGCCGTCTTCCCACATTCCTGTACTTCCTGTTTTTGAGATAGCATATCCTAACTTGCCCAGGCTGGACACGAACTCACTCTGTAATCTAAGCAGGCCTCCCAGGTAGCCAGGACCTCGGGCCTTTACCACTAGATCTGGTTCTAGCCAGACTGTTTTCAGCTATGAAATTTAATTGTGGATACTGGACCCTGACTGGCGCTAGGGTAGGCTTATTGTGGCTATTGGCAATGGGGTATAGGAGGACTTTCAAAAAGAGCTGTGGGTTCCTGATAAACTGTCCCCCTTAGCCCTAGCATTCTGTATGCCAGAGTTTTTAGGAAATCTGCAGGCTTAGCTAGAAACTGTTTCTAGCTAGTGAAGGAAAAAAGAGCCATGTTCAGAAAGCCAGAAAGAGAGTGACTTATTTGCTGTGAGTGGTGGGTGCTAACCCTGCCTTCTGTAGGAAGCCACTCCCTCTGTGAGGTGTGAAGCTGCCTTAGAGGGAGATTGTCCGTCCATCTATAGCTCCAGGCGAGGCCAACCTCTGGATGGACCGGGACTGTTCACCATGGACTATGAAGTCAATGTTTTGCTGAGAGTTTCTGGGTGTGTCAGTTGTTTCACTGACTGTCGGGTTTGTTTACTCAAGGTTTCGAGAGAGCTTTAAAAAAAATAAATAAATAAACCAGCTCCGGGGAGCCCAGCACCTGTAATATTAGTCATGGTGAACTTTAGCCTCTCACATGATTTAGTATCAGGAAGGTTTAATCAGTTATTAGCTCTTTTGATACCTTGGCAGCAGCAGGTAGTCACTCATGGGAGTGGTGATGAGGTGAAAGATAGTTCTTTAAAAGGCATCCTCTTGGCTGCTGGCGTAGCTCAGCGGTAGAGCTCTTGCCTAACACGTCGAAGGCCCTGGGTTCAACCCCCAGCCCAATATATACCCACAAATAAAGGCAGTACCTTATAATTAGTGACTTGGTATTGTAGCCTCGAGTAGTTTGTCTTTTCTGCTATCTTCCCTGGCTTCCCAAACTCAGTCCACTGAGCTCAGCTGCACATTTCAGTTCTACCCCAGATGAAGCTATTTGCTCCTCGTTCTCAGCTCTCTGTGCCCTTCTTCTCCTCAGGGGCTTCCACTGTCCCTTGCGCTGCCCCGGAGATACCAGTCTGCATGAGAAGCTCAGCAGTGAGGCAGTGAGTCTTTGTAGTCTTTGTCCTTCGGTCACTCAGCTTGTGCTGAGTGTGGATTAGAGTTTGATTTTATACGTGCAAGGGACCTTGAGTTAAGTCTCCAGTGCTGGGGGAAAATGGGAATCGTAGTAACTGTGGAGTGCTGAAACAGGGGACTTGCATATGGGTGGGACTAAAGTGAGTGTTACTTAGTGGAAATTTATTACCATTCGAAATCTTGCCACCTCTTTTGATTTAGGATCACTCTCCATTCCCTAGATCCTTTTGCATACTGATGGGAACATTTGCAACTTTCTAAGTTCCTAGTCCTGCATCTCTTGCATGTTATTTCTTCTTTTAGGAAGTTTTTTTGCGGGTATCTTTTCTGTATGTGTTGTTCGTTGTAAATGAGCCTACATTTGCATATTTGTCCTTCATAGTCACTGAAGTGGATGCTGTTTGTCTTGGTCATGCTTTTATTGGAAGAGACACCATAACCATAGCAACTCTTACAAGGAAAACACTTAATTGAGGGGGCTTGCTTGCAGTTTCAGGGGTTTGGTCCATTATCATCAGCCATCATGGTGGCGAGCATGGAACATGCAGGCAGACATGGTGCTGGAGAGGGAGCTGAGAGTTCTACCTCTTGCAGGCAACAGAGTTGACTGAGACACTGGGCAGTATCATATTTATGTGCTTGTTTGTTTCTGTATGTATACAAGTGGCATGGCCTGAATGTAGAGGTCAGAAGTAAAATTTCAGGGGGTCTGTTCTCTCCGTCATGTGTGTTGCAGGGATCGAACTCAGGTTCTCAGGCTTGGTAGCACGCTCCTTTACTTGCTGATCCATCTTACCAGCCCTGTTTTGATTTATATATATATATATTTTTTGAGATAGGGTCTTGTTGTATATTCCAGGTTGGTTTTGAACTCTTTATGTAGCCCAGACTGGCCTTAATCTAACCTGCTGTCTCAGCCTTCCAAGTAGCAAGGATCACAGGTATGTGGACTACCACTTTTGTCTCATTGTGAAAATAAGACCTCACCAGCTTATCGAAACTATCTGCTTTCATCTTTTTTTTTTTTTTTTTTTTTTTTTTTTTGGTTTTTCAAGACAGGGTTTCTCTGTGGCTTTCGAGCCTGTCCTGGAACTAGCTCTGTAGACCAGGCTGGTCTTGAACTCACAGAGATCCTCCTGCCTCTGCCTCCTGAGTGCTGGGATTAAAGGCGTGCGCCACCACCGCCCGGCTTTCATCTTTATGGGGTATCTTGCTGAATTTTCCTTACCACCACAACTGCCAGATGGTGTGACTATGCCGTGGTTTGCTGATGGGTAAATTTGCCATTTAATATTGCAAACAGAAATAAGAATAAAAAAACTATTTTGTATACCTTTCATACATGTCTGTAGTTATATAGGGTAGATTCTCCATTGTAGTATTAGCAGGCTAAAGGCTATACTCATGGAGTCATTAGATATAAAAAAAATTGCCAATCTGGGCGGTGGTGGTGTACGCCTTTAATACCAGCACCCGGGAGGCAGAGGCAAGCAGATCTCTGTGAGTTCGAGTCCAGCGTGGTCTACAAGAGCAAGTTCCAGGACAGGCTCCAAAGCTACAGAGAAACCGTGTCTCAAAAAATAAAAACAAAAACAAACAAAAAAAGAGACAGTGTTAGAGAATGGAGAAGATTGGTGTCTAACCTGAGTTGTATCGGCTGACAGCTTTTTCATTCACAGATAGTGGGTCATAGAGTCTGTGGCAAAGCTTGACTTGAAACTATTTCCCGCTCTTGGGACCACCTTTTACTTGGGTTTGTTTTGTTTCTACTGGGGCTTCAGGCCCACAAAAGTACAAGAATACAGTTCTTGGTTCATTATATTGTTGTCTTTGTTACCTGCACAGCGTTCTTGTTACTTTGTTTCATAATTGAGGACACACCTTCCCGGGCAAGAATTATAATTATAGCCTCACATTGTGCTAGTCTCTATATATATTGTACTTTCTCATCGCCCTCCTCACATCTGCCTGTTAGGAGAGCTGGGCGGTGTGTGAGGTGTGTGTGTGTGGCTATCCTTGTATGGATATGGATTGTCTTATCACTTGCCTTTTTTAATTCGATCCTAGATTGATTGTATTTAACTAGAGGCAACACTCCGAGCCCCTGTATTCCACAGTTTCATGGCGGTTTCTCTAGCTCTTGTCGGTGGGCTGTTACGTTATTAAGAGCAGCATTGCTAGCTAGACTGGCATTGTGTAGCTCAGCTGCGGAGAGTGCCCGGTGCACTGCGTGTGTGCGCGTGATCCACAGCACTGCCACAGTGTAGGACACAAACACCAGCGCTCTTGCTACAAACCTCTCGACTCTCCCACTCTTGTGCAAATTTCTCTTGGCTCTGGACCCAAGTGTGGAACTCCTGGGGTGAAGAGCTTGTGAGCGCACTTTTTTATAAAATAATGGCAAATGTTTTCCAAAGCTTGCCCACTTACTATCTTGATACTGTTAGACTTGATTTTTATTTATTTATTCATGTTTTTCAAGACAGGGTTTTTCTGTGTAGCCGTGGCTGTCTTGGAACTCACTCTGTAGACCAGGCTGGCCTTGAACTCACAGACATCAGCTTGCCACTACCCCCCTGCCCCTCCCCCGCCCTGTTAGACTTTATAATGTTTGTCTATCAACAGAAGAAGTGTATCACTATTGTCTTTGTTTATATACATGTGTGTGTTTTCTCTCTACTTTATATTTTAGCAACTGTTGAGGTAGGAAAAATCCAAGCAGTTTCTCTGATATCTTGATTTTTTTAAGAGTTTTGATGGGAGCAAAGGGCACCTTTTATGAGGCACAGGATAGTCTGAGCCCCCTGTTTGATGAGTCTGTGTCATGCACAACTGACTAAGCATTGTAGATATGGCAAGCCCAAGTGCCTCCCTCACCTCAGCTGTGGGGACATGTTCCTTCTCCAAGCCCAAGTGCCTCCCTCACCTCAGCTGTGAGGACATGTTCCTTCTCCACCATTGCCCTGATTGTGTGAGGGAGGTGATTCTCAGTGTTTGTGATGAGCTGGGGACTTGGTCAGTGTGCCGCCTACAGTACAGGCTCCTGAGGGGATGGATGGAGGCAGGAAGGAAGCTTGAAGCCAGGAGTTGAAGGCTAGCCTGAATAACCAGTGAGAACCATCTGAAAGAAAAAAATCATCAACCAAAAGGAGCCCTCAAATGTTCTTGCGTCTTTAATGCGTTTCCTCAGTATTAATTGAGATTATTTTCCTACACATGAGCATACAAGAAACCAGGCTCTGGAGAGTTTGTGTATCATCAGTAGGCAAAGCAGATCCCTTGCTGTGGGCTTCAGTTCTTCGATAAATGGAGTAGTGGGAATCTTAGCGCCCCCTCCCTCCCTTCCACTCTTGGTGTGTAATGCTGGCTTTTGTACTTATGGAAGTAAGTGGTATATTAGGGAATTATTGTGAATTCTGATACTATGCCTGGTTTTAGGTAGATGAATTCTGATGTCTTTAGCCCACATGTTTGGTTGGAGAGACTGCCTGGCTCTTTGTGGACATCTCTGATTCCAGCATTCCCTGGCAAGCAGATGGAACACCTTTGCATCTCCAATTCCTTGTGCAGTCATTTTGTCTGCCTCTCATTCTAGTGTAGGATGTAGCTGATTCAAAGTGTGGCTGTTTCACTCCAGGGATTTGGAAAGGAAAATAACTGGCAACAGAGAGAAGAATTTTGATGTCCTGGTTACAGGTGGCAGAAACAACTTGAATTCGCTTAGGTAAAAAGATTTTATTTAAAACACACGAAATCTTAGAAAGAGTTGAAACAGCTTATCCTCAGTGGGCAATGGTGAGGCTGTGTACCCCTGATAGCCGAAACCAGGGGGTTTCTAAAGGTCCTTAGAACTTGCGAATTCACCTTGATCTCTTCCTGCCGGGGTTGGCCTCACTTCTTGGGAACACAGGCAAAAAGCAGATACTTGAGTCCTTGAGATTGTTTTTCTGTTTCTTTTACAAGATTGCATGTGGCTCAGATCACTAAGGATGACTTTGACTTTATAATCCCCCTGTTTCTACCTTCCAAGTGCTGGGATTGTATGTGTTGCTGTATCCAGCTTGAGTACTTCATACTATTCCTCTCAAACAGGCTGGAAAGGGACTATGGCTGAGTTTGGTTGGGTCACAAGGCCTCCTTGCACTAACCTGCTGTGGCCACATGGTATGACTTTTGTGTAGAACGAGGAAAGAGTGTCTAGGAAAATAATGCTGAGGACAGTATGCACTCTAAGTATGCTACTTGAATTAATTGTGATTTCTCCTTTGTGTTTATATGGAGTCATCTGAGCAGGTGTAAGTTCAGGATGCAATTTGAATAGCTTATGAGCTTCTGAGTAGGTTGGAATGTGTTTGTTGGCTTCTCTTATTGAGGCCGCCATGTTCCTCTGATCCCTTTCTGCCTCTTTATGAGAGCAAGCACTATGCTCTAAGGGATCGAGAGTGACAGAGGAGGGACTACTTGGCTGTGGCTGTTAGTGTTGAGTTGAGAAGGTCTAGCACCTTGACTCCTCAAAGACAGAGTCATTTATGCTAGTTTTTCCATTCAAATCCCTTTACCAAGCCTGCAGTCTTAGACAGTTATAACTATAGGAACATGAGTATTAAATGTGTATTCACGTTCTGGATAAATACAACACCACAGGCTTGGGAAAAGTTTACACTTCTATGGTAAATATTTAAAAGTTCACTGTGAACATGTGCTTGAGATCAGTTCTTGTTTAATTTTTAATTTTTCCGAGGTATGTGCCACCACGCCTGGCCTTGAGATCAGTTTTTATTGCTGCATTATCTAATGAAGTGGCAATTGAAATTCAGAGCCGAGTTTCAGGTACTCCCACTGTGGTTAAAGAATCTGTGACTAAGGGTCTCATGAGGACGATGAAAATCTGAGAGGCAGGTTGCTTGTTGTGGCGACAGATGGGCTTAGATGCTGATCACTCAAACTCTCTCTAGTGGAGGGTATCAAAATGACTTGGGTTTGAATTTTATAACTTGACAGAAGAGGTTTTTTTTTTTTTTTTGCCGTGAAAGTCTAGAGTTGGGGCAGGATTTGTGCAGTCATACCTTGTTGCCTGTGGTCACCCCAGAATAGCTTTCTGTGTCCTTGACTTCTAATGAGGGTTTTAAATAGAATAGGTTAGTTCTCTAAACAAGGAAAATCAAAGTTCCATCCATAGTTAAGCTGGTGTAACAATGAAAGGCCAGCCAATATAATTATACCCAATATTTTTAAAAACAGCTTCAAAGCCTGGCGGTGGTGGCACACGCCTTTAATCCCAGCACTCGGGAGGCAGAGGCAGGCGGATCTCTGGGAGTTCGAGGCCAGCCTGGTCTACAAGAGGTAGTTCCGGGACGGGCACCAAAGCTACAGAGAAACTCTGTCTCGAAAAACCAAAAAAAAAAAAAACCAGCTTCAAAGAAGTTTATTTGATGTACAGTAAACTATACATATGCACTGAATGTGCCTTGATTTTATATGGGGGGTTATATCCTGATAAAATCATTGTACATTGAAATTATAAGTAAGACATATATTGAATACATCTACACCCAATACATTTCAGTTAGGACAGTAATCGTAACAGTAACAGCGTGGGTAAGAGTATCCAAGATGTAAGTACATAAATGTATCATTGCGATGTGACTTAGTCCTATCTACCCTGCTACAACCTTTCAGTGAAAACAGATTTTTTTTTGAAGGCTTCCCATGTCACTTCCCGGCAACATAGAAGTCCATAGTGGGAGACAAATGAGCATGGCCAGGCTGGAGTGACTAGGCATGGCTGGTTATCAGCGTCAGACAGCTGACAATACTTGATTAGCTTTCCCACTCTTGCTCGGTACAGCATTCTTGGCTCTACCATTGGTATACTAGACTCTCACTGTGGAAGAGATGACATGGTGGTCATGGTCTCTGGTGGAACAGAGGGTAGCAGAAGTAGCTGCAGCCTCTCTGGCTTTCTGAACCACACGAGTGGAGTGGTGCAATAGACCCTGACTGTTCCAGCCCCATTGTGAATGGAGAGAGGTTGGAGGACAAGAAAGAGCAGAGCATTCTTCGGGGAGGAGGAGGAGGAGGAGGAGTTTGTGTGAGAGCTAGAGAGTGCTTTAGTGGTTCTCTGAAAGCTGGAATTCCTAGATTTCCAGTACCAAGAGTTAATGTTTCTAAGCTCAGCCATGTGGATAGGTGTAATGATCTAAACAGGCCATGGCTGTCTGTAGAACAGCGTCTGTCCCACATCAGAGGCTCTCCTCCTCCTCGCTGCCTTCAGAATCCCCTGGAAGGCTTGTTAGAGCAGTTTACTCTGCCCCACGCCCCCTGGTTTCCGACTTGGTGGGTTTGGAATGGGGTTGAGCATGATTTGAGAACGCCTGCTCCCTGAAGTCTACCCACAACGATTACACTGCAGGCCTGTTTAGCCTTTAGTTAATGTAGGCGGAAGTCCTCTCTGCACCACGGCATACTTTGTACACTGTACTATAGTAGAAGGGTATTTGGAAAATCAGGTGATGACTGACTCAGGGATATTTCTGGCTTTTGAGCTTCTCTGTAAAGAGCCATAGCCGAAGTGCCTCTGTATTAAGGTACAGCCTTCACCAGGATTTGTTTCTGCAGCAAGCAGCCAAGGATTAGATAACCAATATGGTTCACTCAGTGAGAATAAGGTGGTTTCTCCACCTTGCCTGCTAATAGCCCCTGACTTGCTTCCAAAGCTCTGATAGCCCAGTGACTTAGAATTTGTCCTTGATACACGGACAGTTTCTTTGGGCAACCTGCCACTGCTGCTGAGCAAAGGCCTTGGTGCAGCTGAGCAACTTAGACCAATCCGTCTTTCCAACTTGGTCTATGGAGTCTTAATTCATGGGATTGGTTCACATGGGAACATTTCAAACAAACCCAAAGTGAAAAAAGAAATAGGAAAAGAACTTTGAGAGGCATTCTGAGCTTTTTCAGGGGTGAGCATCTGCAGGTATAAAACACCAGGAAACGGGAAAAACAAGTTGGACCACTTACTGTTGAGACCTTGTAAGGACAGTCACCCTTGAAGGTGGGTTGGGCAGGCTGTAAAACTGGAGATGGCCCTTTGAGATTAGCCTGCTTCTCTCTGTGCTGGGCTTTCTCTGCAAGTCTCCAACCTACCAAGCAGGAAGAGAACCATCTGAGGTGGATTTCTCACAATCACTAGTGACTAAATTCTGTGTAAAATTTACTGCTCTCACAAAGTTAGACAAGTAGAGGTTTTACCTTGCAGCTCATTAGTGCACAGCGACGTTACCGCCCTAAGGATGAGCTTCCTTTGTTTCGAGGAGGGGGGGTGCATCTCAAGCTGAGGTTGAGCTTAATGGGAACAGCTTGTAGTGAGAAGGGACAGGGCTTGGATTCCAAAGCAACCATTTCACCTGTTTTACTCTGACCAGGTTTAGTTCAGTTTCCTCCTCAGAAAATGTTGACATCTTATCCACCTGGGTGGTGCCAAATAAACGTGATTAGACTGCTTGGCACATGAGAGACACTCAACAGATGAAGTTCCCTTTCCTCCTTAGAAGTAGATGACTTTTGTCGCATTGCTAGACTGGCTGGATGTGGGTCCAGCCTGACTGTCCGCACGTGAGCGTGTAGTGAAGGCGGGGGGGGGGCAGGAGGGATGGAGGATGGCTGTCTGTAATTGCGGCATCCTACTCATCACAAATAATAGGAGATTGATTTTGATGAGAAAAAGTGTTTTCCCCAAACTTTGAGCTTTTTATTGGCTCTGCCTTTAGGGGGTCAGGGTGGAGAAAAAAATAGGGTTCACAGAGCCCCCGCTGCTCTGTCTTGTTTCCAGCAAGGAAGGCAGAGACCGGGTAACACCGTGCCCCTGCACTGTATTACTCTGAAACAAAGCCCTCGGCTTGTTTTCCTCCCGGTATTCCACAGGGTGCAGGATGTTTTCATTGACTCTAGGAGGAAGAGGGGGGCGGGTTAAACGAAGTCACAAGACTTGTTCCCAGGCGATAATTGTCATCCTTCTAATGAGTATAATTAAATTTTGATTAAAATTTGTCCTCATTATACTTACTTCTTGTGTGGCTCTTTGAAATAATATATTGTATTTTGACACTTCAGAACAGGTTTTTTTGCGGGGGGAGGTGGGAAGGCGCAGGGTCTCGCTGTACAGCCCTGGTTGTCAAGGCCGGCTTTGAACTTGCAGATATCTAACTGCTCTGCCTCCCAAGTGCTTGGGATTGAAGGCGTGTCCCGTTATGGCCAGATATGGTTCTTTTCCTATTGATGTACCTTGTGCACCTCCAAAAATTAATTATTTCATTCTTTAATGGTTTGTGTGAGGTATGTTTTTGAGATAAGCTTTTCCAGTTCATCTCAAGAGCGAGTCTGCGGCAGGCATTCCTTGGTTGGCTGGACTCTGTGGGTGGATTTCCATTTCCTTTCTCTGATTTTTTCCATGCGTGAAGACCCTGGGGTGGAAACTTGGCCAAGGGTTTGCCACAGGCTGCTGTGGAGTGCATGGTTCAGGGCTTGCCGCAGGCTAGTGTGGAGAGGCAAGGCCAACATTTAGCCCCGAGAATGATGACTCTTGACTTTGCTTCTCCCAAGACAGATCTTAATTTGTATTTTCGTTCTACTTTCTTTACCTCTCGTTCCCCAGGCAATCTTTTTATAGCAAGCTCTGAGCTTCTTCTTATTACATTTATTTATTTGTGTATCTGTGTGTGCATCTGGGGTGCGCGCGCTTGTGACACAGTGTGTGTGCGCGTAACTCAGAGGACAGTCTGTGGGAGTTGGTGTTCTCCTTCCTCCGTGTGAACTCAGGTTCACCTTGAAGGCCAGGCTCTGGGCCTCTGACTTGTGCTGACACTGGGCAGGGCTTGCAGACTCAACAGCAAGGCTGTACACATTACCATTTTTATTGGGTCTAGGTCCTTGGGAAAGTTATCCAATCCCCCAAGCCACAGCTTCCTCATTTCTGAGAGAGGTGTCACACCTGTAGGACTGTGCCTAGGAAAAGGTCTGCTGGCTGAGCATTGTTAGCTGTTCTGTCCCGCTCGGTAGCTCCTAAACAGGAGTTAGAGATAAGTGAGTGAGCCATTGGCGTGAGTAAGCGACTGCGTGGCACTGAATACGGAGATAGATGTGGGGGGGATAGAGGTTTGTACCTCACCCTGCAGCGCCCCAGGAGCTGGCTGTACTTGAACTAAGACTTGGAGCAAATCTTGAGGGATTCGCAGGCAAAGAAAGGGGGAAGGGCACTCAGGACTGGGGCTCTGATAAAGTTCATGCTGGAGGGGCAAGGGAAGGGAGTGGATCCTGGAGAAATGAAGCCAGGCTTTGAAGAAAAGGAAGCCTTTTATAGTTCTGATGAGGTCTCTAGAGTAAGGGCAGGCCCTTTACTTGGCAAAGCATTTGCTGGAGAGGGTGTTTTGTTCAGTTGTAAGAAATTCACTGGGAGCCAAGAATGGCTCCCACCAGGGCCTCCTGCGGTGGAATCTAAGTCCACTCCCTAGAAACCCACCTGCTGGCTTGGCTGTGGCCCTGAATTCCACTTTCAGAGGGAAATGATTCCATTCCTCTCTAACCCTGAGTAGGAAACAGTGAAGGAAGTCACTGAGTACTCCCACAGCAGAGGACACAAGATAGAAGGGGCCCTGTTGCAGAGATGCACTCTATAGAGATGTTGATAATAATTGCAAGGGCATAAAATAGCAGAATAATCCAAAAGCTCAATTGGATCTAAAGGATTTTTTTTTTTCTTTCTTCCCTCACCCTCCTCTCCCAAGTTGGGTTTCTTCTCTGTGTAGCCCTGGCTGTCCTGGAACTTGCTTTGTAGACCAGACTGGCCTTGAATTCACAGAGATCCACCTGCCTCTGCCTCCCCAGTTCTGAGATTAAAGGCATGTACATTCCCCCATTTCTTTTTTTTATTATTAGTAATGATGTAATGATTTTATTTTTTCAAATATCCTTTTGATTTTTTAATTGTTTTTATTGAGCTATATATTTTTCTCTACTCCCCTATCTTCCTCCCAACTACCCTTCTACCCTCTCCCATGATCCCCACACTCCCAGTTTACTCAGGAGATCTTGTCTTTTTCTACTTCCCATGTAGATTAGATCCATGTATGTCTCTCTTAGGGTTCTCTTTGTTGTCTAGGTTCTAGGTTCTCTGGGATTGTGAATTGTAGGCTAGTTTTTCTTTGCTTTATGTCTAAAAGCCACTTATGAGTGAGTTCATATGATATTTGTCTTTCTGGGTCTAGGTTACCTCACTCAATATGATGTTTTCTAGATCCATTTGCCTGTTCCCCCATTTCTTTAACCCTTTGATTATGAGTAAATGGTCTCTTGGGTTTTTTCCCCCTAGGTTAAAAATGTGTCTGCAGGCACACAAGACATGCCTCCACCGCCATCTGACTATGCAGAGAGAGTTGACAGTCCGATGGTGTACTCTTCCAATGGCAAAGTAGATGGCAGGCGGTCCTACCCAGAGTCTTTCTATAAGTCAACACCAATGTAAGTAGCACCTTAACTAGATAGCATTTGTCTAGAGAGGCGTATTGGATTGGTTAATTAAGGAACTGCCTTGGCCTGTTGATAGGGCAGAACTTAGGTAGACAGGGAAAACTAAATAGAATGCAGGGAGAAAGGAGGTGGAGTGAGGGAGAAGCCATGAAGCCCATTGAACTCAGATGGAACTTTAGCTGGTAAGAAGCATGAAGCCCATTGAACTCAGATGGAACTTTAGCTGGTAAGAAGCATGAAGCCCATTGAACTCAGATGGAACTTTAGCTGGTAAGCCATAGCCACGTGGCAATACACAGAATAGAAATGTGTTAAATTAAGATGTAAGAGTTAGCCATTAAGAAGCTAGAGCTAGCCGGGCGGTGGTGGCGCACGCCTTTAATCCCAGCACTCGGGAGGCAGAGGCAGGCGGATCTCTGTGAGTTTGAGACCAGCGTGGTCTACAAGAGCTAGTTCCAGGATAGGCTCCAAAACCACAGAGAAACCCTGTCTCGAAAAACCAAAAAAAAAAAAAAAAAAAAAAAAAAAAAAAGAAGCTAGAGCTAATGGGTTAAGCAGTGATTTAATTAATACAGTTTCTGTGTGATTATTTTGGGGCTAAGCAGCCGGGAACCAACGAGCTGCCCCCGCCCCTTACAACAAATTGGCACGACAACGTGGTGGACTAAAGCCATGTAAAATCTAGAAAAGCTTAAAAAGAAATCCTAGATGCATTATTTCAGGGCTGAGCAGTGGGAACAAGCGGCCTCCTCCAGCAGGCCTATTGCTTTGTGCCGTCCTTCTTTACACGGTTGTGAATCACAAGGCCGAGAAGCGACAGGGCCATTCTTTAAAAAGTACCTACTGGCACCAGGCAAGCGGGCCACAAGCCCTCCTTCCTCTTACAGTGATCTTTGCTAGAGGCTTGAGTGCTACTTGGAAATTCAGGATGAGGAGGATGAGACCCCCTTTCATCTGCCACGAGGAATAGGGTTCTGTGCTCTGCTCAGAATGAGTGTGGAAGTTAGCTGAGCAGAGGTGTGTGACGACTTGGTTTTCTCCCTTTGCCCAGGATTATTGGGTCTCATCGACAGGAAAGGTTGCCTGTCGATCGGCTCTATTCTCACACATGTCTGCTAAACTAGAAAACACGATTTGAAGCCCAGAATTTTGGTTATTCGTCTGTTTTTCAACATTTAAAACAAAATACCCAAGGCAGACTTACTTTGTAAACGTCATAGTTGGGGAGGTAAGGGCACTGGCACCTGCTTGGCTCTGGTGAGGACCTTGTGGTGCTGATAACAATTATGGGGCACAAGAGAGAGTCACAGGTTGAGATGGACCTCAGTCCTCTTGAAAGGAGACACTCTTTTTTTTTTAAAGATCTATTTATTGTGTATACAGTATTCTGCCTACATGCATGTCTGCACGCCAGAAGAAGGCACCAGATCTCATTACAGATGGTTGTGAGCCATCATGTGGTTGCTGGGAATTGAACTCAGGACCTTTAGACGAGCAGGCAGTGCTGTTAACCACCGAGCCATCTCTCCACCCGAAAGGGGACACTCTTAGTGACCTTAAAAGCCTCCCAGTGGGCTTCACTTCTTCAAGGTCCACAATGCAGCCCGACATCACCGTCTTAGGGACTGGTGTAACTAAACTCAGGGCGGATACGCTGGGACCCCATCCGAACCATAGGGGTTCCTTTATGCTTTACGTTGTTGGAATGGGGCTTGGGCATTCTCCAGCTCTGCCCTCTGCCACACACTCGGTTTGTCTTGTAAGCTTGGGCAGGCTCCACTCTTGCTGTTCTTGTCATCCCATGGCTGGTGTTTCCAAACTGCCGGGGTCTCTGCTGCAACTGGGCTGTACTTTTACCTCACCTACGCGCTCTTGCCTTCAGTCCTCCTCCTCTGACTGCTACCGAGGCTGTCTTCACCAGAGTTCTCCTCTGGCCTCTCACCTTGCCAATCCTTAACTGCTCCATGACCCCTTCATGCCTTTAAAACAAGTACCACCCAGGGGATGCTTACAGTACCAAATTTGGCTGCCAACATGAGGTACAACCTCGGCCTCCTCTGGAACACAGCTTCCCTGTGCTTTATGGAAACATTTCCCTGAAGATTTCACCTCAGTGATGCTGGTCTCTTCCTCTTTTCTTTTTTGTTTTGTTTTGTTTTGGTTTGGTTTTTTGAGACAGGGTTTCTCTGTAGCTTTGGAGCCTGTCCTGGAACTAGCTCTTATAGACCAGGCTGGCCTCGAACTCACAGAGATACACTTGCTTCTTCTGCCTCCCGAGTGCTGGGATTAAAGGTGTGCGCCACCACCGCCTGGAGCTGGTCTCTTCTTAATTACTGCTAATTTCTCAGTTTCAGCTGGCCAGCAATGATGATCCCAGTAAAACAAAGGTTTTACTTTAGTGCTTCTGGTCTCTTGCTAATCACTCCCGATTCTTCATCCCCAGCTGACCAGAACCCACAGATTCTTTACATAAATGACCTGAATCTTTGCTTTGCTTCCCTCTGAAACTTCACCAGCCAGGTCTGCTCTAAACATTCTTATCTTCAGAGCTCCAGTAGAACAGCTGACTGAGCTCTGAAATAAATGACTTTTCTAGGCCGAAGACACAATCCTACCCAATACAATATGGTCAGGTCTGTCATAGCAATATCCATTATCCTGTAACAACTTGTCCTAATTAGGCTTACTATTGCTGTGATGAAACACCATGACCGACGCAACTTGGGGAGGAAAGGGTTTATTTGGCTTACATTTCTATTCTACATCATTGTTTACCAATGAAGGAAGTCAGGACAGGACTCATGCAGGGCAGGAACCGGGAGGCAGGAGCTGATGCTGAGGCCCTCAAATAGGCCAACCATATTCAAAGGTTTTATTTGAAGCCTGGCATGGTGGTACATAACTGTAGTCCTAACCCTTGAGGAAGTGGAGGCAGGGGGATCAAGAGTTCAAGGTTATCCTCAGCAATATTGTGAATTTGAGGCCAGGGCTGCAGGATACCCTGTCACAAAAACAAACAAAGCCCCTCAAATCAAAGAGCAGCTGCCAAGCCTTGTTTTACCGCCTCAAAGCAACAGAGCATGTGCAGTAGCTGGTGGTGTGGGTAGCATGTCAGAGAGCTTGTCAGTCATTGACACTCATGGAAGCATAGCATTGACACAACACAGGCAGCTACATTGGCTGGATAGATTTTGACAGAAGAAATAAATACTGCCACCTGCGTTTTCCCAACTGCACACCCATCCCCCAGAGCTTTAGGGTCAGTAGAGCTTAAGTGTGGTTGGAATGCTAAGGCCCCAACAGTAGTGAGAACCAAGCGGCCCTAGAAACCGGTCAGCCTGGGAGATGGAATCTCAGCTTCTGGATTCTGTAGTTTGGAAGCAATTGAAAGGGAGAAAAGAAACAGCTTGATGGTTGTCTAGCATTCATGAGGCCCCAGGTTCAATCCTGAGCATCAGCCACAAAGGGAAAAAGGAAAAGTGTGTGTGTGTGGGGGGGGGGGGGGGGCGCAAAGCTTCAGACCTTTTAAATAGTGGATTTGAATAGCCAGGCTGATAACTTAGAAAGCCTAGCCCTTCCTTTGTTCATTTCTGTTCTTGCTGTTTACAGAGCAAAGTAAAACTGTTTCTGTTACTTTCTATTGCTGCATTGGGCTTTGTTTTCATGCTCGTGGCAGGAACATTACATGCAATTTAAAATCTGATGCAACGTGAAATAATTACATTAGAAACATAATGAGTGTTCTAGTAAACCTCCTGTTGATTCTATGTGGCTTTAAGATCAACACAGAGAGAGCTAAAAAGCATACTTAATAAACGCCTTCCTTTGAAAGGCGGGGGTGGGGGTTGGGGTGGGAGGGGTGGGGGGGGTTAGACAGGTCTCACTGTGTAGCCCATCCAGCACGGCCCAAAGAGTCTCCTGCTTCAACCTCTTGAATGCTGGGGTGACAGGCATTTGTCACTCAAAAACCAGGAAGCATCTTAGTTTAAATATTGTAGTTTTTCAAACTTTGATAATCTATACGCAGTATCATAAAATTAATGTTGCGAAGAGCCTATCTCCTTTGGATAAGCTGTATCTTTGTCCTCACACCGCATTCCAGGGACTGGAAGAACCTGTAGAAAAGAATTTTCCTAACAGCCTTTTGTAGAGTAAGTCTCTGGCACAGGCCAGATAAACACTTCTTGTTTGAACTTCCTAAAAGGAAGCATGAGATCCATTTTTCTTAGGCGTTTAAGCACGGACTCCCTCCCCCAATGAGAGCTTTAAAGCTACTTGTGTGTTAGAGGGTTCTGAATTAGTGCCAGACTGAATGCAGGAAGCCAGGCGTCTGTGCTCAGCGGATGAGCTCCTCGGATGGGTGCCCTTTCGGGTGCGCGCAGGGAGGTGGCAGAGTCAAAATGTACTCATTGGTCTCTGAGAGTGGCCCATGTTTCCACTAGGGTGCCTGAAGTGGCTCAGGAGCTTCCTCTGACCTCACCTGTGGATGACTTCAGGCAGCCTCGGTACAGCAGCAGCGGGAACCTAGAGACACCTTCGAAAAGGGCTCCCACAAAGGGACGAGCAGGAAAACCGAAGAGAACGGATCCAGACCACTATGAGACGGACTACACGACAGGCGGCGAGTCCTGCGACGAACTGGAGGAAGACTGGGTCAGGTAGGGCCTTTCTCCTCTCCTAGAGCCTCCTAAGCGTTCTGGTTATCATTATGGCCGACCACCCAGGTTTAGGGTTGTTGCCTTTGAAACTGGGGTCATGTTGCCGTCTTATTTTTTGCCCCCAAGACCTGGGGTTGCGTTTTTCTTTGATGCCCTTTTATAAAACAGAAGCGGAAGGGTCTATTTGACTGTAAACCATATTTCTCTCATACGTACGTCTCCCTGAACTGACTCTTCTACCAGTAGACACTCAAGGAAGCCTTTCAAAGAAATAAAACTTGGGTTTAGGGAAATTGTCTTGGACTGATTATAAAATTTCCAAGTCACACAGGCTTTCCTTCAAGTTACACTTTCATGGTGAGTCCCTGAGTTTCTTTTAAAGTTTAATCCAAAGAACTCTTGTGACAGTTTCGTAAGCAGTTAAGGAAACAGTTTAGTGTTGCGCCAAATATATTGTGTTAGTCTACCATCACCAAACATACAGGTGTGATATATACTATGTAGCCTTTTCCTGTTAGGTGTCTGACACTAGAACAGACGTCGATTTTTTTTTTTCTTGAGACAGGGTTTCCTGTGTAGCCTTGAGTGTCCTAGAACTTAATCTGTAGACCAGGCTGGCCCGAACTCAGATATCCACCTGCCTCTGCTGCCCGAGTGCTGGAATTAAAGGCGTGCACCACCACTGCCCCGCTCAACAGAAATTTTTGCACTATGAATGGTGGTTCATAAACCTTGCTTCTCAAGGTGTTAAGAGCATAGATAGCTTGACATCCTTTACTTTTGATTCTCATACTTTGCATTCTGTGCTCACAGAATCTTTTTGACTGATTTATTTATCTATCTATGAAGTATTTATTGGTCTAACTTGTATAATGGAGCATCTAACTAAAAACTCTGAGAAATCCCAAGTTTCTGATTCCTTTTAACTAAAAGATAAAATTTTTCTGTCTGTCAAATGAAGACATTTTACTGACTGTTAGAGCTAAAGTTTAAGTACCATATTCCTTGAAGCTTCATCTTCCTGTGAAATAATTCCAAGTTTTTTCCCGGTGGATGTTTCGATGTGTCAGCTTCCTATACAAGGAATAGCTAGCACATTCAGAGATGCAGAATCCGTTTTAGAGATTTATGCTTATTACATTTTCTTTATCTGGGTTGGACACTGTGTGTATGTGCATGTGTGCGTGTGTGCATGTGTGTGCATATGTGTATTTGTGCGCATGTGTGTGTGTAGGTCAGAGGACAATTTGAGGGAGTCACAGTCACTCACTTGTACCCACAGAGCCATCTTTCTGGCTCCAGAATTCCAGCATTAATTCATCATATTTTCCTGACTTGCAAGATTATTTATGCAATGAACATGTTTTCATAGTTTTTTTTTTTTCTGTTTGGTTTTGTTTTTTTAGCGCTGGAGATTGAACCTAGGATGTTACACACACTTTAGTGCTGAGCTACGCCTCCAGCCTCTGTGTGTACATTTTTAATGCATACTTTTCTAATGACAGAACAAGATAAGCTGTTTCCACTTGGGAAAAATACGACCAAAAATAAACAAATAAGCTGGGCTGAAGAAGGTAGGTGGTGGCAGGAAAGAGCCACTGCCAGCCAGCTCTTCTGCAGTGCTCGAGCATTTGTGTTAAGACTTTAAACCTACGTGTTCTATTACCCTGTATCATCCTTAGTGAGAATTAGTGCATTCTTATTGACCAGGAACCTTAAATTTTATGACTTTTGCCTTTATTTGTAAAGACATGAGGAGTGTTTATTTAAAGTGAATGATTATATAAAAAGTATGATTATTCTTTTTGTGTGATAGTGGAGTTTGAACTCAGAACCTTGTGCATGGCGCAGGCAAATGGTCTGCTACTGAGCTGTATCTTCAGGTCTGAAGTCATTCCAGATGGTTTATCCAGAACATTTAGCAAGGGAGCACAGCCCTGTGACCAAATGATGTTCTCCTTTGCAGGAGGACATCTCCTTGACAACCACTTAGCCACTTCAGACTAGGTGCCTGTGCAGCTGATGGGGGTGACAGGTGCTATCGGCCGCGCACCCGTACAGTCTCTGAATAGTTCTTCATAGAATTTAATTGCATCCCCACTCTGTCTCCTTGGACACGACAGAAAACAAGAGAACATGCTTCCGTACTCCTTACCAGTCAGTGTGTTGCCTTTGAGGGAAGCCACCAGCTTTTTCTTTAGCCCTGAACCATCTCTCCAGACCCAACCACCCGCTTTTTGTGTGTGCAAAGGGTGCTCATGTAACCGTGTCCTCCTCTGCTTCTCAGGGAATATCCACCCATCACTTCAGATCAACAAAGACAGCTCTACAAGAGAGACTTTGACTCAGGGCTCCAGGAGTACAAGAGTCTACAAGCTGAGCTCGACGAGGTCAACAAGGAGCTCTCTCGTCTAGACAGAGAGCTGGATGACTACAGAGAAGAAAGCGAGGAGTACATGGTAAAGACCACGCCTCATTTGTTTTGTCTGTCCTTTTGGTTTTGTTTTTACAGGCAGGGTCTCACGTACCTCAGGCTCCCCTTGCACTCACTGTGTAGCTGAGGGCAACGTTGAGTCTTCCCTTCCCAAGACTGGGATTTCAGACATGTGCCCCGCCTTGCCTAGCTTCAGAACACACACACATGCACATACAATAAATAAATTGATTAAAAAGTTACAAAGCAACAATCTAGACACATAAATGTATTCCTTTCTATTTTTCTATTTTGTAAGCTGTTTTATTGTATGCTACAGCCAGTGTATATAAAATAACTAAACCTTGTGAAACAAATCCATGAAGATTCAGAGAGGTCGATGTTAAGGATTGACAAGTACAGACTGTATTATGGCACTCGTTAGAGAAGCTTCTGTACAGACTTCAGATCTAGTTCTCTTGAATATCTACTGGTCCATGAAAAGTGGCTTAAGAAATTTCAAGATAGCTGACTACAAAAAGGAGCAGACTTTCTGGGGTCTGAAGTGATTTGTACTAGAAGACATTCTGGTCAGCAGAGGGTCATGTTGAGCATTCTGCAGACAGAACTGTTTCAAGTCTGCAGCTGCCTGGGAAACCTTGATGCGGTTGAGCCCGGCCTCCAGCCAGAGCTGCTAAACCACCTTCTTCATGGCGGCAATGCTAGAGGAACCCGATGTGGCGCTCGGGACAGCGGTGCCAACCCCTTTCTATTTAAAAAAAAAAAAAACCTGGCAATATTAATTTTTTTCTATTTATAAATACAATTCATTTTTATTGTAAAATCCTCAATTCAAAATTGGCCCTATAAAAATATATCTCTTACAAGGGACTTTTAATCCCAGGACTTGGGGGGGAAGGGCAGACTCTCTGTGGGTTTAGCCCTTCTAGTCTGCATACTGAGCATACTGAGTTCTATGCTAGCCAGAGCTATATTTCTACCACATACTCCAGAAAAGCCTTGTTTCCAAGAGAATGCCAGGAGTGCAGGTAGGCAGACACAGTCCAAACAGTTAAGAGCACTGGCTTGTCTTCCAGAGAACTGAGGTTCAATCTTCAGTACCCAGGGTACTGATGCCCTCTTCTGGCCTACTTAATGACCAGGCATAAGTGATGTGTGCAAACGTAACCTGCAGGCAAAGCACCTGTATGCAAAAAATTTAAATTAAAATTAAGCTGGGTGTGGTAATGTACACCTTTAATCCCGTCGCTGAGGAGGCAGAGGCCAGCGGATCTCTGTGGTCTACAAAGTGAGTTCAAGTACAGCCAAGGCTGTTACACAGAGAAACCCTGTCTTGAACTCCCCACCCCTCCAAAAAAAGAATAAAAGAGAAAGACAAGAAAGCCTCATTAAGCAGACACTGGAAGCATTCACCAAACAGTGACTGGGGAAATTCCTGAAGGCAGCCAGCTGGAGTTCCTGAGAGACTCCCAGGGCAGAGGTACTGTCCTCTTGTCAGGCTCCAGCAGAAGAACAAATAACAGCAGGGAGGTAACTTTGTCACACTAGGCCTTGCAGGCACCCAGCAGAGACATTGGGAAGCCTCTTTAAAGCTGTTGTTCCTAACTGAGCTTTCTCTGCTTGGGTGAGGCTCCCAAACTGAACTTTAGCTTCTGGGAGCCCCAGGCAGACACACTGTTACACCTGGGCTAAACAATAGTCGTCTCTGTTGGAATGGTTCACTCTTTAGCTCTTCTCAAGGACACATTCTTGTTGCTCTTGGGCTGTTTTGCTGTTCGCTTCCCTCACGGTCACACAGTCTGAGGCTGGCGAGTCCATTCCCTGATAAGGGGTTTTGGAGGACATGGCACAAACACGCTTGGTCTGAAGGGAACGGGCAGCCCTGCTTCCAGAGCCAGCTTCTCACCGAGCTCAAGCTGTGTGTGACAGTTACCAATATAATGCCCATTGTAGTGGCCCAGATTGTTCTGATTTGACCATGGGGATGTCTTTGGTTGCTCCCTATGTCTCTTTACCGTCATCCTTTGGGTTCTCATCTTTATGAGATGTGTAGCTCAGGTGAGCTTGAACTCTTCTTGCTTAGTACCCTATTAAAGGCATGTGTCCTCACACCTGGCTTTTCTTTAAAGATTTATTTGTTTATTATGATACAGTGTTCTGTCTGCATGCATGCCTGAAGGCCAGAAGAGGGCAGCAGTTCTCATTACAGATGGTTGTTGTAATAAGGGCGGCGGGGCCGCTTCCCCAGCACCCCAGACGCCCGCTCAGCTAGCTTATGCCCCGAAATAACAACACACAAACTGTATTCATTTAATCACTGCTTGGCCCTTTAGCCCTAGCCCTTACTGGCTAATTCTCACATCCCGATCAACCCATCTCTAATAATCTGTGAGAACCGGTCTTACCGGGAAGATTCTAGCCTAGTCCATCCTGGGTCGGAGCTTCATGCCGGGAGCGGGGCATGGCGTCTCTCTCAGGCGTCTGCTCCTGAGAGGAAAGCTGTCAAGACTGAGCTCACTTCCTCTTCCTCCCAGCGTCCTGTTCTGCCTACTCCTCCCACCTATCCTCTAACCAATAAAATGGGCCAGGGCAGTTCCTTTATTAGCCAATGACCTTCCTCCATCAGATGGTTGTGAGCCACCATGTGGCTGGGAATTGAATTCAGGACCTCTAGAAGAGCAGTTAGTGCTCTTAACCTCTTAGCCATCTCTCCAGCCTCCTGGTCTTTTCTTTTGCAGATAGATAATGTGCTAGGCAAGCTCCCTGCTGGCTAGCACTGTTTCTTTCCTACTCCTTTACACAGAAATGGTTTGTGGTTATTGTTTTGTATCAATAAGAAATGTCTCCTTTTATTGACACGGGATCTGGTTCTGTAGCATAGGCTGACCTTGAACCCTGTATCCTCTTGCCTCCTACCTACTGGGATTTCAAGTTTGTGCCATCAAGTTTGACTTCTTAAAACGTTTATGCATAAAAGTAGCTATACAATTTTCAATTTTATGATTCTGTCATAATTTAGTGAAGGGTGTATAAGGCTTTGAAAATGTGTGTTCCTATGTAGTGACTATAAATGCCAGACTATGAAACTGTTTTTCTAGAGAGCATGAATTTAAAACATTTCAATTGTCTGTCAGGATTTTACTGAGAACACTTCCACAGTAGTGTGCTGGGGGCCATTTGACTGTCTTGAGCTTTAGTAATTAAACCTCTGCCATCACCCCGTATGCTGCTCGGGTCTTTGTTCTCATTGAGTTCTTCTTACAGTTCTCAGTTGTGATGATCTGCTCTCGGTTTTGAACTGTGTGCTGCTACTGTACCTTGATTTATATGTTGTCTTATAGCTTTTATCTGATATTTTGGTAAGCCTTTCTAAATTTATCCAACATTTATAAATCAGTTACTGTATATTTGATTATTTTGAAATGCTAAGATTAGAAAGATAAAATCTTCTGTCCCTCTCGACAGAGAATTAAAATTCTCCTCAGGAAAGTGCCATCTGAATGCTGTAGACAGCATGGCTGACACTGTGTTCACATTCTGTGTACAAAGGACTGTCTGAGTAAATGCTCAGAGTGGGAATCCAGGCAGCCCATGGCCTAGACAGTTTAGGGGAGGTTTCACTGAGCTGTGATTGTTAAGAATCGTGTAAAGTGAGTGTGTGGGTTTTGCTTGCCCTTTTAGATACTTGGAAGGCCCACATTTTCAACAACTGAGCCGTCTCTTCGGTTCCAAAGAATGCTATTCTTTTTCTGTTTGTTTGGGTTTTTTTTTAGACAGAATTTCTCTTTGTAACAGCCCTGACTGTCCTAGAACTCACTCTGTAGACCAGGCTGGCCTCGAAATCATAGAGATCTGCCTGCCTCTGCCTTCTGAGTGCTGAAATTAAAGACGTGCACCACCACCGCTAGGCAAGAATGCTAGAGAAAATGCTTAAATAAACATTGTCTTTTTTCTCATTCATAGGCTGCTGCTGATGAATATAACAGACTAAAGGAAGTTAAAGTAGTAAGTATCTAATTTTAAGATTCTTTTTTATTTAATGTTTATTATAATGACTGCACCATTCATGTGTATGTACACTGTTTATAGACAAAGTCCCTGCCATTTACATATAAGCATTATAACTGAGAAGTTGGAACATTAATTTTATTTGTTTGTAGCTACAGCTTATACTGATTTTCTAAAAACTTTTTTGTTTTTGTTTTTCGAGACAGGGTTTCTCTGTGGTTTTGGAGCCTGTCCTGGAACTAGCTCTTGTAGACCAGGCTGGTCTCGAACTCACAGAGATCCGCCTGCCTCTACCTCCCGAGTGCTGGTATTAAAGGCATGCGCCATCACCAGCGGCGTCTAAAAACTTTTTTGAGACAAGGTTTCATTGGGTATCTGACTGGCCTGGAATTCAACTTTATAAACCAGGCTGGCCTTGAACTCACAGAGATCCACCTGCCTCTGCCTCCCGAGTGCTGGGATTAAAGACGTGCACCACCACTGCCCAGCCTGCCTACCTATTTTATTGTTAACAATTATTTGGTTCTGGAGTGAGTTGATATTCCCAGTGGAGACCTATTATTCAGATTTTTGCATTCATGCGATTTATTTTCTCCCTTCTAGTCTGCAGATTTTAAAAGTAAGAGGAATTACTGCAAGCAGCTGAAGAGCAAATTATCGCACATCAAGAGGATGGTTGGGGACTATGACAGACGGAAAACTTAGGCAGGTGCCTGCTGCTGGGGAGATGCGGCGCATCTGTCCGCCGGATGGCTATACAGTTCTCTTCGGAGGCAAAGTGACTTTGGACTCTAATCTGGGAAGTTAAAACTTCGTGTTCATTACCAAGTTTCCGTAGCATTAATACCATCAGTTTCATATCGTCAGTATTGAAACATTTTATAAATGGCTTTTGATAATCCACTGGGCCGAACACTCCAATTAGGAATTTCACACTTTACACATTGATTCTTGTATTAAGAATGAAATGTTGTTCAAGGTTGTAAATTCAAAGACAGGTGCTGGTGTGGACTGTGTTGTGAACTTTCACACACGCCAGACAATGATGTCTTAATACCCAAGTGTGTTCCTCCAGGTGGAGGCCATCTCCTTAATCATCTCAGCAGCCATCCAGGTGGCTTATTTATAATCACTTTTCAGGTGAGGAAGTTGGGTCCCTGCCGGGACGTCTCCACAGCGAGACTGCTTGCTTCCCAGAGGCAGTGTTGGCTAAGTCTGTTTTATGACTCAACAGCATTTCCCCGCCTTTTGTAATTCCCTACTGTGTACAGTACATTCTGTGGGTCACCTTCCCTACTGTGTTTTTCTTGTATTGACTTTAACATAAATGATTACGCATTATTTCACCTTCACATTTTTCCTGATTTCTAAGATCATGTAACATTAACAAATGTGTGAAATTTAAAAATTGTAAATATATTATTTACTTTTGAAAGATCATTTTATTTTTTTTTGAAAGATCATTTTAAAAGGGTTAGAGTTTTGTGTATTTTTAAAATGCTCTTTATACTTGATAGTGTACATGTTTATTTTATTTTTTTTGTAACCCACTAGATCTTTTCACTGTATCAGAGTATCCAATTACATTTACAATTATGGCTTGAATTGTATTTCACAGGAACGTTCAGGTTTTGTACATATTTTGTAAGGTATTAAAGCTGGTGTTCTGTAATGTGCTTGTTTGATGTCATTTGCGCTGTGGTGGTCAGCTGTGCAGAACTAGACTCAGGCGTTTCAGTTGTGTGAGCTGTCTTGGGTTCTGTGCCAGCTAGTGATTCCTAGTCCTTGGGCAGTGAAAAACAAATCTGGATATGGAATAATGTTCATACAACAGCAGTGTCTCAAAATCCATGATGTTCTTTAAAAAATCAGATTCTTGTTAGTAGCATAAAATTAGTTGATAATACTGCATACACCAAATTGATTGTGTACATCGAACTCAGTTTGGTCTATTTTTTTGTTTTTTTTGAGAGAGGGTTTCCCTGTATAACTTTGGCTGTCCTGGAACTCATTCTGTAGACCAGGCTGGCCTCGAACTCACAGAGATCCACCTGCCTCTGCCTCCCGAGTGCTGGGATTACAGGTGTGCACCACCACTGCCAGGCATTTGGTCTATTTTCCCTGAAAATATTTTACATATCTCATGTTTTTGTGAATACAATTTTGAATTTTTTTTCCAGGATAAACTTTTAAATAATGTTTTTGTACAACCTTGGTTTATTTTTTTTTAATTGAAGAAAAATTTTACTTTTTATGTGCTAAGCATAATACAAAAAGCATTTTCATAACTTTGGGATTGACAGCGAGTAGAAAGGGTTGCAGGGACACCCTTCCTTGCTTTATGGTAACTAGCCCTTTGTTCTTGGAAATCAGTATTTTTGTGTTGTTTTGTTGTGGACAGGATTTCATGAGGTAGCTCAAGCTGGCCCTGAACTAATGATTAGTTCAAGTTGGCTCAAATTTTCAATCCTCCTGCTCCCACCTTCCTAGCGGTGGGATTACAGGTTCTACTCTATGCCTGGCTCATTTAGTTTATGAAGCCAACTTTCTGGTGTCCTCACAATGTTGCATGAATTCTAATTGGCCTTAATAATAAAAACCCAGAGCCAGATATCAGGATAAATGCTGAAAGATCAGAGAGACAAAAGAGCAAGCCACAGCCAACTCTTACCTTCTAACTCCTTAGTCAAGCAGAGGGTTGAGCTCCCATCTCCTCCTGACTTATACTTCTCTCTCTGCCCAGCCATATCACTTCCTTCAGACCTCTATGGTTAACTAGTGACTAGCTCTGCCCTCTGATCTTCAGACAAGCTTTATTTGTTAGAGCACAAACAAAATATCACCACATCACAAAGCAAACCTGTTTTGTTGAGTGAAGAAAATGAAGTGGCAGGAATTATAAAGCTGTGCCATAAAGTTATATGTTGGAATAAAAATAATTATTTTCCAATGTGGTGCTACCACCATAGGCCTGAAGCCAGTTCCAGGGTGTGTCGGAGCTGATATTAACTAGTTGGGTCTAACCTAGAGAAACCACTTAAGCAGTTTTCTAGCAAATAATGGGGTTAGATTAAACTTCAGAGGTTTCTTTTACTTGCTGACCCATGGTTCTCATACCCGCTCTCTGCTAATCAACTGTTCTGGAGGATAGTTTGTGAAAACATAACCCTTCTGATAAGTTCCCTGCACAAAGTGATGCCTTATGTGTGTTATTTTATTTCAAAATTAAAAGTATATAGATGGTTTCCATTTGAAAAGCTGAAAAATTAGTATAAACATACATGAACTCACCCTCTCCCCCAAAGAAGAGGTGATACTGTTTTGTTGCTTGTTTCTTTCTTTGTTTCTGACACAGGGTTTCTTTGTGTAACAACCCTGGCTATCCTAGAACTCACTCTGTAGACCAGGCCTTGAAATCACAGAGATCCATCTACCTCTGTCTCCTGAGTGCTGAGATCAAAGGTGTGTGCCACCACCAGCTACCAATACTGTTTTGTTGTATGTGCTTTATATTTTTGAAATAAAGTCTAGTATTTATAGTAAATATTAGCCCAGTATTTGCAGTTAAAATTGTATAGACAGACATAAAGGATATCTCATTTAATTCTTGTAACAGTCCCTTGGCATATAACTGTTCCTTATTCTTATTTTATGGATAAGGAAATTAATAATTTGATACATTAACTGACTTAGTCATATACTAGTGAATTTAGAACTGAGGGTGGACTCAATCCTGTGGAGTAGTGCATTCTATCATCAGGTCTTCCTTCCTGGATTGACAGGATAAGCGGTGCACTGTATACTGTGGGGCTGCTCTGTGAATAAGCTGTCTTATTTTAGTTTGAATGCATTTGATACCTTAACAGTAACAGGAAATGGTTCATCTGAATCTGCAGACTCTGTAAGGATCTGAATGGGTCAAGAATGGTCAGGGCGGAAGCCTGCTGTCATCGTGGACTGTGAGACTTTGGTGTATGGGAATTCTTCATACAATGACAAATCCCTGCCTCAACCTCGAAACTTCTTTTGTCTGAACTTTGTCAAAGTTTTCTCTGGGAAAACTGGAATAGGATTTATACTTGATCTCCTGTCTGATTTTACTGCCCTATACTAGCTTATCTGCAAGGATAAATTAACCAGGCAGAGTTTATCACCTATTGAGAGGTAAGGTCTCACTTTGTTCCTCAGGCTGGCCTTGAACTTGTGACCCTCCTTTCTAAGCATTGCAGGTGGGCAGGTGGTAGGATTGCAGGTGTGTGTCGCCATGCTCAGCTCTCCTCCAGTATTTGATATTAGCCTTTCTCATAGTGCGAGGGAATGAGCCAATGTAAATAAGTTGGGGTAGTTTTTAGAAAATACTCTGCTAGAGAATTGTAATGATGATTGGAGCTAAGGGAAGTATCGAATACACAGCCTGGATGTCTTTATGTGCTGTGAAAGACACGGAAGGGTGTGCCCTCCTAGCTCCAGCTGTTGCCACAAGACTTGCGAACAGCTGTTGCCTGTGTATCTTGTCTCATTCTTCCTGTGCATCATCCAGCAAACTCAACTCCTGTACCTCAGGCTTTTGGTATCTCTAAAAGATATCTGAGAGCCAGGTATGGTTATATACTCCTATAATCCTGTCACTTGCTGAGGTAGGAGGATCACTTTGACTTTGAGGCCACCCTGAATCACCTGATGAAACTCTCAAAATGGGGTGTGGTGAGGGCTACTGGAGCAATGGCTCAGTGGTTATGAGTACTTCCTCATCTTCCAGAGGACCCAAGTTTGATTCTCAGCACCCACATAGGGTGGCTGATAACTACCTGTAACTAACTCTTCTGGTCTCTGCTGGCAGTATATCTGTGCTCAAACGGACACAGACACATATACACATAATCATTGAAATTTTTTTTAATATTTATTTATTATGTATACAATATTCTGTCTGTGTGTATGCCTGCAGGCTAGAAGAGGGCACCAGACCCCATTACAGATGGTTGTAAGCCACCATGTGGTTGCTGGGAATTGAACTCAGGACCTTTGGAAAAGCAGGCAAACTCTTAACCTCTGAGCCCTCTCTCCAAGCCCCTCATTGAAAATTTTTTTAATGGTGTTCTTGGGGTAGAGCTACAACACCATGCTAGCACATACATAGCTCACTGTCCGATCTGCAGAAATGCAAAGATACTGGTAATCTTATTATGGAAGTAATGTGTGATTTAGAACTGATCTTGTCAAAAGTGAGATAATAAATATGTCCAAGCAACCCTGTCTTCCAATGTTAAAAACCTTTAAAAGTTAATGAAAGTTTTAGAAAAGGAAATTGTATTTTATTTTAAAATTGTATTACTGGTTCTGGAGAGATGGCTCAGCACTTAAGGGCACTGTCTGCTCCTCCACAGGTTCTATGTTGGATTTGCAGCACCCACATGGTGGCTCACAACCATCTATAGTGGGATCTGATGCCCTCTTCTGGCATGCAGATGTACATGCAAATAGAGCCCTCAATACATAAATAAATAAGTCTTTTTAATCTCAGCACCCAGGAAGGCAAAGGTTGGCTGATCTCTGTGAGTTTAAGGCCAACCTGGTCTACAGAGCAAGTTCCAGGACAGCCAGGGCTACACAGAGAAGCCTTGTCTCAAAACCAGCCTGACTCCTGCTCCTTCCACCAAAAAAGTGTTGGAAATGTTCACTTCTCTCAGTCTTTCAAGTTAAAACACTTTTTGTATTTCAATTACATTCCATTCGCCGAGCTATTCACAAACTTTCCAACTGCACCGTGTCCAGTTGTCCATATAAAAAACAGCAGATTTTATATATTTTTTTTATTTTGAGACAAGGACTTAGGATATAGCCCAGACCAGTCTTGAACTTGTAATCCTCCTGCCTCAGCCTGCCTTCATTCTGGCATAATAGGAATGTTCCACAATATCCAGTTCTTTACAGTTGTTCTTAGTTTTACAGACTGATAGTCTTTCACTAGGTAAGATAATTTTATTGTTATTTTGTACGTGATTGGAATATTAGCCATAATTACACTAATATTATATCATGAATTTGTGCACATTTTGTTTAGCACCCCCCCCTTCTTTTTGGTTGTTTTGTTTTTTGTTTTTCATGATACAGTTTCTCTGTGTAACAGCCCTAACTGTCCTGGAACTCTCTTTGTAGACCAGGCTGGCCTCGAACTCAGAGATCCACCTGCTTCTGCCTCCTGAGTGCTGGGATTAAAGGCACGTGGCACCTGGCTGCTTTTTAGTACTCTTATTAGTATAAATTTAGTGCAAAAGCCCCACAATCCCAGGAGTTCCAGCAGACTATGTTTGGCTATCTGTCTCAGCTTATGGAAGAGACAGAAATGAATGGCAGAGAAAGATTTTTATTAAGGTGGCCACGATGAGAAAAACAGATAAATGGGTTTGCCGATACCAAGTCTGTCTTCGGGAGGCTGAGAGGAACTTTGAGATTTTATAGAAAAGCGAAGTGGGAGAGGCTTGTGGTTTGCGTAGGTGACAGAGCTTGTGATCTGGGTCAGGGCATGGGTCTGATTTCTTATGCTGGTTCAGTTCTGGTTCTGCAAAGGCTTCTAGAGAACTTGTTAGTGATGTCATCACTCTGGGGCAGTGTTTGCCATGAGCTGATTTCTCCAGTGCCAGCGTGCAGCCTCACATTACAAGTAATTGCCCTTGTTTGGGAGGTGATCTGTCCTGCCAGGCTTGCTTTTGCTTGGGAGGAGTTTTGGCTTCTTGTCATAAAGATGTTTACAGAGCAGTCTTGTCATTCCTGGAGTCCAAGAGAACTGCAGAAGGGAGTGAGTTAGCAGGAAAAATGTTTTAAAAAAATGAAAGAGCCAGAAGGCTTATGGTTAGGGACCGGTGCCCTTCATCCTCCTACTTTAGTCTTAAAACGCCTTTCTAAAATTAATACAGAGCCAAAGTTAATTTAAACAGAGCTAACGTTATGATTGGGAAAGTCTGAATGTGTTCTACTTCTACAAATATACTTTAAATGTAGTGTGTGTGTGTGGGGGAACCTCTTCTATTTTTTGTTTAAGGTGCGCGCTTGCGGTGTGTGTGTGTGTGTCAGGGGACATGACAGGAGAGATGGCTCAGCTTTCAAAAGTCCTTGTTGCTCTTCCAGAGGGTCTGGATTTGATTCCCATCATCCACATGGCGGATAACAAACACCTGTAACTTCAGTTTCATGGGATCCGATGCCATCTTCTGTAGCCCGCCCCAACTAGGCACGTACATAGTGCACAGGACATGCATTCAGGCAAAAACACCCACACACTTAAAATTTAAAAACAGACTCCCTAAACCGATGTATAACATATCATATCCAGAATTTGTCGTTTTAACCGTTTGCAGAAATGCACCCCACAGTAGAAATCTTGGCGCCAACACTAGTTTTTTAGCTACAAGTTCAGCTGCCCCCGTGCTCACACGCGCGGTCCCTCAACCACACCAATGTGCCTCTGCCTCCGAGGCTGCACGCGGTTTCCTTTATCCGTAGAGCGTTCCCCATCGGCTGGCTAAACGTTCCTGTTCTGGGTGATTCCTTAGCTGCCTCTCTTTGGAAGATTCCCCTTGCCTTGTTCTCCCAGATCCGGCACAGTAAACTAGTGGGCACCATACGTCCCCAGTTCCCCATTTGGCAGCCGCTTCCCGCAGCCTCCGGAACCTTTGTTTTGCGTGGCTCCAGCGCGCTGCGGAGGAATTTTGACAGCGCTCCCTATCGACGCTTCCGGTGAGGGTCGTCTCCCCTGGGCCCGTGAGTGCACAGCTAGGGGCCTGCGCGGGAAGCATCGAAGCTTTGGAGGTTGGAGTGTGGACCGGAGGGACCTGGAGGAGAAGACCGAGGTGCGATGCCCGGGTTGGCCTCGGGGGGACCTGGAAGCCGGAGGGAGGGGCGTGTGCAGGGGGGCAACTTCCGCCTGCCGAGCCTGGCTGCAGGCCGAGGAAGGGTCTCGCTGCCTGGGCTCTCGCTTACCGCATCCCTCTCTCTGCCCGTGTGACCTGGAGCGAGCGTCCAGCACCAGAGCTGGTCATTTCTGAGAAACACGGGCAGGGAGCGCCCTTGTCAGTCATCCTCGTGCCAGGCAGGGTAAGGTGAGGCAGATTCTTGCCAGGTGCCGTGCGCGCGGCGGCTCTCGTGTTTGCTGAAAGCGTTTCCAGCCCTTTCGCTATCATCATCCCCAGCAATTTTGTCTTTAATTAATAAGGAAATAGATGTAATGTGAATATATATATATATAAAAAACTAAAAAGCAGAGGAGTCCAACTAATGTTAATTCTCTCATGCCGATGAAATCATTTGTAATACTTACTATGTAGAGCAGGCTGGCCCCCCAATCATAGATCTGTGTGTCTGTCTGTGGAGTGCAGTGTTGAAATAGATTAAAGGCCCAACTACCGTGCCCAACTAATACTTATTGAATGATCAAAAAATTCCTTTTATAGTTTTTCCTTTAATAGTTGAGATCATATTCCATATGTAATTTTGTGTCTCATTGAATTATGAGTTATAGCATTTACCTATTTATAAACGATAAATTTCTATTCTCCCACCATGCCCCAAGACAGTTTCTCTGTGTGGCCCTGGTTGTCCTGGAACTGGATCTGTAGAACAGGCTGGCCTCAAACTCAGAGATCTGCCTGCCTCTGTCTGGGATTAAAGGCATACACCATCCCTGACTGGCTGATAAATTTCATTTTGCTTGAGATTTTTTTTTTCCTGGTTTTTTGGGACAGGGTTCCTCTGTGTAACAGCCCTAGCTGCCTGGAACTAGCTCTTGTAGACCAGGTTGGTCTCTAATTCACAGAGATCTTCTTGTCTCCTGAGTGCTGGGATTAAAGGTGTGTGCCACCACCACCTGGATAAATTTCATTTTAAAACATGTGGTCCTGAGACAATTCAAGCTTACAAAAAGGAGAGAAAGAATAATGAATTGGTCTCTCAGCTATAATAATTGTTGGTTATGGTTAATCTTATTTCTCAGAATTCTTGTCCGGTGACATGTTCATGAAACAGTTTTTTATTTTTTTACATGTTTCAAATATATTTTTTTTGTTTTTGCTTTTTTGTTTTTGTTTTTTGAGACAGGGTTTCTCTGTAGCTTTGGAGCCTGTCCTGGAACTAGCTCTTGTAGACCAGGCTGACTTCGAACTCACAGAGATCCGCCTGCCTCTGCCTCCTGAGGGCTGGGATTAAAGGCGTGTACCACCACCACCTGGCTAAATGTTTTCTTATATTCTGATATTTTAACTTTGTCCTTAACTATCACATAATTAAATCATTTTGTAATAACTGTCTTTAGAAAACGTGTGATCCAATTGTTTGTTTACAGTGTTGAATAAGCACATATCATTATACAAGCATGGATGAAGAGCCTGAGAGAACTAAGCGGTGGGAAGGAGGCTACGAGAGAACCTGGTAGGTAGAGTGTAAATGTCATATGTTGTGGACATTGTCACTTTCCCTTCAGCTTCAGTTTACATGCACCTCATGTAGAATCTCTTTTGTGTAGCTTCTGCCGTAAACTGTTAGAACATTTTAATCACAGCAAAGTCCCTTCGCAGTCACTGCGTTTCCACCACCTGTAGACAACTGTGAATCTGTGACCTATAGACTCACCTTTCTTGTACATTTTATATAATTTTTTTTAATATCTTTTATGGTTTATTTAACTTTATTTTATGTGCATTGGTGTGAAGGTGTCAGATCCCCTGCAACTGGATCTTCAGACAGTTGTGAGCTGCCATGTGGGTGCTGGGAATTGAACCCGGGTCCTCAGGAAGAGCAGTCAGTGCTCTTAACCACTGAGCCATTTCTCCAGCCCCTATAAATTTTAAAGCTCATTCACGTGTATGTTTCTTTGTAATTGCTGTATAGTATCCCATGTACTGTTTTGCTACATTTTTGTTTATACATTCAGCATTTGATGGACATTTAGATCTGTTCCAGCTTTTGGCTATTGTGGATTGTACTGCTACAAAATTATATATACAAATTTTTACACATTTTAATTTTTTTGGGTTAGTACTTTTAGCTTATCTTTTCAAACCAATAAATATCGACTACAGGGAAATTCTTAAAGAAGATGAAAGTGGATCACTTAAAGCCACAATAGAAGACATTCTCTTCAAGGCAAAGAGGAAAAGGTATGAGATGCTTCTGTGAAAGAGTTACAGGAGGGGAGATATATTCCTGAAGCCTTCCTGTCTCGCTCCAGCTGTCCCTAACCCTTCCTTTTACTGTGTGCTCAGTAGGAAGCTCATCCATAGTTGACCAGGGTAAAGGACTAGCAGCTAGCCCTGCCCCCAGGAAAGTGGTGTTCAGAAACTGTCCGTGTGTATTCCAAATTTAATAATTCACTAAAAGATACAGATTAGTTGTTTTATTGGGTTTTTGGTAGCGTGTGGTGTTGAAATGAATTATTTTTTATGATTTTAACAGAGTGTTTGAGCATCATGGACAGGTCCGACTTGGAATGGTATGTTATGATTTTTTTCCTTGACTTGTGCAGAACTAGTTTGGATCAGAGGAATATTCTGACTTGATAGAATAAATGGTAAAACAACTACTTCTTAAAAATATATTTAAAATATATGGGATATTTGAATATTAAATGATATTTTTGCTTCTTCTCAAAAATGTACTTGGGAATTTCATTTGTATTTGGTAGATGCGCCACCTGTATGTGGTAGTAGACGGCTCAAGAACAATGGAGGATCAAGATTTAAAGCCCAATAGGCTGACTTGCACTTTAAAGGTAGAGTAAAACCATTTAAATCTGTGCTAAGTGTAGGGAAAGCATTTACATACACATGTATATATGTTTAAGAATGTAGGAAATGTTGTTTTGCTTTGTTTTTCTAACTAATAATAAATGTTAGCTATGTAGAAATGCTGCTAGATCATTTTCTAAAGTATTTTTTTACCCCAAGAACTAGTCTATAAATATGTTTTGAATTCTCCAACAATTTTTAAAAATTTTGTATGTACATTGGTGTTTTGTCTACATGTATAAGTGTGTCAAATCCTCTGGACCTGGAGTTACAGACAGGTGTAAGCTGACATGTTGGTGCTGGAAATTGAACCCAGGTCCTCTGTAAGAGTAGCCAGTGTTCTTAACCACTGAGCCATCTCTCCAGTCCACTTTTTTTTTTTTTTTTTTTCGAGACAGGGTTTCTCCTTGCTTATTGGTTCCTGTCCTGGAACTAGCTCTTGTAGACCAGGCTGGCCTTGAACTCACAGAGATCCCTCTGCCTCTGCCTCCCGAGTGCTGGGATTAAAGGTGCGCGCCACCACCGCCCGGCTCACTTTTTTTTTTTTTTTTTTTTTAAAAACAAAGATATGAGCCAGGAAGATGGCTCCAAAGTGTTTGCTGTACAAGACTGACAACCTGAGTACCACTAGTTGCTCTTCCAGAGGACCCAGGCTCAATTTCCTGTGCCAGTGTGACAGTTCATAACTGGCCATAACTTATGGTTTCAGGAATCCAGCACCATTTTTTGACCTCCACAGGCGTCAGGCACACAGGTCATGTGCAGGTATACATGCAGGCAAAACACCCATATACATAAAATAAAATAAAAATGGTGAAAGGAGAAAACTGACTAACTCTAGAAAGTTGTCCTCTGACCTCCACACGTACACTGTGGTTTGTTTTTTCTCTCTCTCTCTGTCTCTTGTCTCACTCACACACACATACAAACATACCATGATAATAAAAAATTAACTTGTTTTTAAAAAAGACTTGAAGCCGTGAAGTGGTGGCTCACACTGGTGGCACACACCTTTAATCCCAGCACTCAAGAGGCAGGCCAGCCTGGTCTGGTTTGAGACCAGAGTGAGTTCCAGTACAGCCAGGGCTATACAGATGAATCCTGTCTGGAAAAACAAAATAAAAACAAGATCGAAAAAACAAAACAAAAGACTTGAATAAGTAATTGCTTTGGTTTATTATTTCCCTAAATTACTGGTTCTTAACTTTCCTAATGGTCTTAGGTGACCCCTGTGAAAGTGTCATTTGCCCCCAAACGGGTCGCAACCCTCAGGTTGAGAACCGCTTTCTTGAGGCTAGTTATCCCCTGCCTCCCCAAGTGGTTTTCATTCTCCTTTGACTTTTGAATCTGTGCTTTCAATTTAACAGATTAGATTAACAATATTCTAACTTATTTACTTAGTTTTTTTCCAGACAGTTTCTGTGTGGTCCTGGCTGTCCAGTCTGTTCTGTAGAACAGACTCAGAGATCTGTTAGCCAGGGGCGCACAGTGAAACACTGTCTCACCAACACCTTGTATTTCTTCAAAGAAGTGCTACTTAATAAATAGATTCTACAGAATATTGAAATGTTCTTTATTGTTGTTATTTTGCCTTTTATAATACTTCCTTTTAATTTTCTTTTAACAGTTGTTGGAATACTTTGTAGAAGAATATTTTGATCAAAATCCTATTAGTCAGGTATGTAGATAAATGGTAGGATTCAAAACTAGATTCCCTGCTGTCAAATATAGTTTATTTCAAGAAGATGAGGCATATATTGTATGAGGTATTAAGGAAACCAGATCATGTACCTATTTTTGGTGTACTTGATAGTGAAGAGCAAGCTAGCTCAGGGTTAGACATATGCTGGGTTAATAGTGTGTATTCAGTTCATAGCCAGATTGTCAGAAACACCATGAGGAAAAAGTTCATGTGTGTTCCGTGTTTCTTTTGCAGTTACTAATTGATAGTTCATGTATTTCTTTATGAAGAGGAAATAATTTGTTATATTAAAATATTTTTTGTTTTCATTTGAGATTGGAATAATTATAACAAAGAGTAAAAGAGCTGAAAAACTGACTGAACTCTCAGGTATGTATAAAAGTATCTTTACAAGGCTCAAGGACTGTCTTACCTAACTCTGTAATCTTCCCGTGTGGCTTACTGATAAAGTGAAACTTTCCTCTGCATTTTAGGTGAACAACTTACTGTCCTTTTATTGAACTCTTGGGACTTACTGTTAATTGTTTCAAATTGAGTTCTGAAGTGTTGGATGATTGCATTGAAATACACATCCTTATCCTGAAAATAATAAGATAGCCTAATTGTTAGCGATTCATAAAATTCATATAATGTTGAAATTAAATGTCTAATTAAGAAAGCAAAAAGTATAAAAATTGAATTGGGCTATTTATGAATAGCTATAGAAATGGCTCAGAGCACTTGCTCTTTCAGGGGATCTGGGTTTGGTTCTTAGCACTCACACAGGGACTCCCAACTGTCTGTTACTCCAGTTCCAGGGGATCTGACACCCTTTTCATGTGCAGGCGAAACTGTCATACACATAAGTAAATAAATAAAAATTTAAAAATTAGTGGCAGTTTCTTTTGCCTTTATTATATATGCTGTTACAAATTTGTATCACTGTTTTTTGTAAAATATATTATCCCTTAAATTAGGTTCTCAGTTTTCTGTTAGTACACATAAGGGAGATGGCATACTTTCTTCACTAATAGTTCTTCCTCTAGCCACAAGGAATCAAATATACATTTGTCAAAAGTGTGCCAGGAAATCAGTTGACAATAATCCCTACTAAATAGTCCTAGAGAATGTTAGGGATGTAGCTTAATAAATAAAGCCCTGGGTTTGAATACCAATACCATAAGAAGCAAAACCAGGGGGAAGAGAGATGGCTTACTAGTTAAGAGCACTGGCTGCTCTTCCAGAGGATCCAAGTTCAATTGCTAGCACCCACATTGGCCCATAATCATCTGTAACTCCAGTTCTTGCAGATGTGATGTCGTCTTCTGGTTTGTAGGGACACTAGGCACACACATGGTGCATAGATATACATGCAGCCAAAACAGCCATTCACATAAAAACAAAAAACAAAAACAAAAATGCAAACCAACTCAAAGTAATTTCACTGCAAAAAGGAAATTGGCATATATTCAAAAGTGGACTGATTTCTCATGTAACTCTTATGTATACTAATGGATAAAGATTTTATATCTATATATAGCAAAATATATAGTAATATATGTGAATAAATAATACATACATATATATATATATATACACATATATTCTTTTCAGTATGAAATAAGACTGTCTACCAGATATCTCTGATAAAAATACAAACTGATAGAAATTGAAGGCATTCTGTTCTTTAAAATCATAAATTTGTAGTTTGGAAACAACATGCTTTTCTATATTTATATATAGAATTTTATTGAAAGTTATTTCATTTTACTTTAGGAAACCCAAGGAAACACATAGCATCTTTGAAGAAAGCTGTTGATACCACCTGCAGTGGAGAACCGTCTCTCTATAATTCCTTAAGCATGGCTATGCAAACCCTGAAGTCAGTATTTTAAAATTTATTTATTCTGTTTTTGATTGTATGTCTGTGTGTGTATATGTGTGTGTGCAGGAGTTCAGCAGGCCAGAAGAGAGTGTCAGATCCCTTGGAAAGGAGTTACAGGCGTTTGTGAACTGCCCAACATGGCTGCTGAGACTCGAGCTTTGTGCCTTTGCAGGAACATATCTTCCTGTAGTTGCTGAGCCATTTCTCTAGGCCCCATTTCTTTTTTTGTTTCTTTTTTTTGTTTGTTTGTTTTTCGAGACAGGGTTTCTCTGTGGCTTTGGAGCCTGTCCTGGAACTAGCTCTGTAGACCAGGCTGGTCTCGAACTCACAGAGATCCGCCTGCCTCTGCCTGCCTAGTGCTGGGATTAAAGGCGTGAGCCACCATCGCCCGGCTTCTTTCTTTGTTTCTTCCTTCCTTTTTTGCTCCTTATCTTCGCCTTTCCCTTCTCCTTCCCCTTCCTTCCTTTCTCAGGACACTATTTCCCATGTTGCCCAGGCTGTCCTCCAGCTTGATGTGTATCTAAGGATGACCTGAACTCCCGATTCTTCTGTCTCCACCTCCCCAGTGCTGGGATGACAGGCATGCACAACCGTAGCCAGTTTATATTATTATTTATAATTGTTTCAGAATTTTTTTCTGTGAGTTGTGTTGGGTTTCGTGAAGCCTGTTTTAACAAGAGTTAAGTAGGAAAAATCTGAAATGTCATGTATGATGTTTATTTTGATGTTGCTTATTTTTAATTTGTATTTTATCAGTTAACATGTATCTGCAATGGATTTAGAAAAATACAACAAAATTCACAGTGGTATACAAGAATTTGAAAAAAAATTTAATTAAGAATAAATTGAATGGCTAGGCATGGCATTGGATACTAGTAACTGCAGTACGCCAGAGGCTTATGAGTTTGAACTATATAGTAAGACTCTGTTGAGAGAGAGATTGAAATTAGATTTTTTTTCTTTCTTTTTCTTGTTTTTTTTTTGAGACAGGGTTTCTTTGTGGAGCCCTAGCTGTCCTAGAACTCACTCTGTAGACCTGGTTGGCCTTGGTCTCAGAGATCCAACTGCCCCTGCCTTCCAAGTGCTGGGATTAAAGGAGTATGCCTCTACTGCCCAGTGAAATTTAGAATTAGATACCAAATAATAATCGTGAATTGACTGTAACTTTTTTAAACATTTATTACCTTATTTTGTAGCTTAGATGTATAAACCATATGTACTCCTCATTTTGGATGAATTTTTAGCTAGTATAATTTGATCTATTGTAATGTATCCTCACCTCTCTTTGTAGACATATGCCTGGACATACAAGTAGAGAAGTACTAATCATCTTTAGCAGCCTGACAACCTGTGATCCGTCTAATATTTATGATCTCATCAAGGTAGGACCACAACTGAAGCAGACTCTAAAGAAAGTGTGGTAGTGAATTTATCACTAGTTTTCAGAACACTATTTTTCAAAGTTATTATTCATAAATGTTTTTCTTTCTCTTATGAAATATTTCATCTTTCTGGATCTTATGAAGACCCTGAAGGCAGCTAAAATCAGAGTGTCTGTTATTGGATTGTCTGCAGAGGTTCGAGTTTGCACTGTACTTGCTCGTGAAACTGGTGGTATATATCTCCATTCTCCAATAATTATAGTTACTGTGTAAGAAGAAGTTTATTAATTAAGTAGGATGTTTTGCACTATTAAACTGAAACCATTTTATGTCTGTAGTTGAAAATATAGCTGTAATCTTAAGCATATTGATTTTACTAAACAAACACTTAAAATTCAAGGAACTTTCAGTAGGTCAGTGTTTAGAGTTACAGCTTTCAAAACACTAGTAAGCTCACTTTATGTAATACTTTGTAAAGACTATAGCTTGACTTTAATTTTAGTTACTATTATGCCTAGAGAATTGGATTGAGAGATTTATTTAAATTATTTTTAAATGATAATTTACTTAAAATGGTTATGAAATGTATATTTTCACATGATGAAACTTCCTTAGACTGACAGAGAAGCTCTTGTCTTTATAACTGCTGTGTTTTGCTTTTGTTTGTTAGGCACATACCATGTTATTTTAGATGAAACCCATTACAAAGAGTTGTTAACACATCATGTTAGCCCTCCTCCTGCCAGCTCAAGCTCCGAATGCTCACTCATTCGTATGGGTACGTGTTTCTTCTGTGTTGGTTACGTGTTTGCCTTTGGTTCAAACTAAGCATTTTGCTTTCATTTGTGCAAGCTATTTAACATTTAAGATTTTTCTTACTTAAATCCTTTATAATAAAAAATTGCATGCTGAAGTGTGTGGGTTTTTTTTGAAATATTTATTTATTATGTATAAAATATTCTGTCTGTATGTGTGTCTGCAGACCAGAAGAGGGCACCAGACCTAATTACAGATGGTTGTGAGCCACCATGTGGTTGCTGGGTATTGAATTCAGGACCTTTGGAAGAGCAGGCGATGCTCTTAACCTCTGAGCCATCTCTCCAGCCCCTGAAGTGTGTTTATAAAATGAAGAGAATTGATAGTTACCTATAGTCATGTCATACGAAAACACTTCTGGCCTTTTTTAGCTAGGAAGGTACAAAGGTGTTTTATTTAATGAAAAGTATTTGTGGTAAGGAATTTCTTAAATAAGCTACAAAATCTTTATTATATGATCAAAGTATGTCATACAAACCGCAAAGACAAAAGTTGCAATGAGTACACCAGTTACTCATTGATTCTCCCTCCCCCAGGAAACAGGAAATGATTGGTCATAAAAATGATCATTTAATGCTTTTTTTTCTTTCCTTCCTTTCTTTCTTTCTTTCTTTCTTTCTTTCTTTCTTTCCTTCTTTCGAGATAGGGTTTCTCTATGTAGCTAGCCCTGGCTGGCCTGCTTCAAACCCATTGATATCTACCTGCTTCTTCCTCCAATGTGCTGGGATTAAAGGTGTACATCACTATGCCTGGCATTTATAAGAATTTTTTGCTTTTATTTTCTAAAAAAAATTATAATGAACACATGTTATATTGATGCTTTTAGAAGGTATACATATATTTTTTTAAACATTAAAAATGAATCTCCTTGCTTAATTTGCCTTTTTAAAATACCAGTGAAATGAAATGCTTTTCTATCTTAGTTTTGGCTATTTGTGATACCAGTAACTTCTTTCTCCTGTGGGTTTTTTTTTCTTCTGTTGTTTTTGTTTTTGTAAACTATGTTAATATATACTTAACTGTGTGTTGGAAAGATTGAAAGATTGAGTTAATATAGATGAAGCATTTAGAATTTTTTTTTCATGTAAAGTGTATTTTATTGTAGATTTGCTAATATATATATATGGGTACTTTATCTGCATATACATCTGGATATCAGAAGATGGCACCAGACAGTTGTGAGCTACCATGTGGGTGCTGGGAATTGAACTCAGGACTTTTGGAATAGCAGTGAGTGCTCTTAACCACTGAGCCATCTCTTCAGCCCTAGAATAATTTTTATTTTTATGTGCATTGGTATTTTGCCTGCATGTGTATCAGTGTGAGGGTACCAGATTCCCTGGAACTGGAGTTACAGAATTGCTGGGAATTGAGCCCAGTTCCTCAGCCAGTATTCTTAACTGCTGAATCATCTCTCCAGTTCCTAGAATAATTCATGATGTAAATATTTAGTATTTTTTTCAGTGATATGTTTGCCAGTCTTTTAAATTTAGTGATATATTTTTTTACTCCATTTGAAAGTTATTATTTAATTTATAGTTTATTTGAAATACTTTCTCTTCATGCTTCTAATGCAAATAATTGACCTTACTTTAAAACAAAAACTCGCAAACAATATCTCTTTATGATGTTCACACTGGCCTCAAATTCCAGGGTTCATGAAATCTTTTTGCCTTCGCCTCCTAAGTAGCTGGAACTACTGGTGTGTTGTACTGCACTACCCTTGCTGTTTTTGTTCATTTGTTTAACTATTTTGTGATGCTGGAGATTAAACCTCAGGCCTTCTACATACTAAATACATGCCATACATACTTAACTTAAGTTTTTCTTAACTTACGTTTGTTTTTATTTGTAGATCCATTTTTCAGTTTTATGTAATGATCTCTCTTGCTCTCATCTTTCTGGTTTCTGCTTTTCCTAAAATTTCTTCCATATCTATTCCCTTAAATTTCAAAAATTTAAAATTTAAAACAAATATGTACTTAAAGAGAAACTATATCATGTAGTATATTTATTTCTATTAGGAGCTATATAAAATGTGCGAACTGTTTCTTTTTAGATGCAGTATTAGTAAATTAAAATATAGATAGACATTTTGGAATGTGAGGTTATATGTATAGCTAGATCGTTTCCCTTTTCTCTACTTTTTCTTATATCTTTGAATTAGAGTTTCATCATATTATGATAGGCAAATATATCCTGAGAGGTAGGAAAGAGCTTTCATACAACTTTGTTGATTTTCTAGTAGGACTATTTTTAGATTCATAGTTCTAAAATTCTGTTCTTTGTCCATGAAAAGAAATTAATACTTTAATTTTTTTTAAATTTATAAAGGATTTCCTCAGCATACCATTGCTTCTTTGTCTGATCAGGATGCAAAACCATCCTTCAGCATGGCGTAAGTAGAGAGCAATTGTCAATGATATTTTAGCATTCAAAATTTATTCCTCTAAGTTTTAGCTTAGATAGAAGGTCTTAAAATACAATGATTTTTATAAACTAATAACATGTACATGGCCATAAAAAGAAATGATCCGCCGGGCGGTGGTGGCGCACGCCTTTAATCCCAGCACTCGGGAGGCAGAGGCAGGCGGATCTCTGAGTTCGAGACCAGCCTGGTCTACAAGAGCTAGTTCCAGGACAGGCTCCAAAGCCACAGAGAAACCCTGTCTCGAAAAACCAAAAAAAAAAAAAAAAAAAACCCCAAAAAAGAAATGATCCTCTTGTATATGTCTATGCTATGATAGTCAGGATATATTACTAAATAAAATGGCAAGGCTGGGTGGTGGTGGTGCACACCTTTAATCCCAGCACTCGGGAGGCAGAGACAGGTGGATCTCTGTGAGTTCAAGACCAACCCGGTCTTCAGAGTGAGTTCCAGGACGGGCTCCAAAGCTACAGAGAAACCCTGTCTCAAAAAACAAACAAAAAAAAAAAAACCAGACAGACAAACAAAGACAAGGTAGAAATGTATACTACATTACCAGTCATCTAAATTAAAGGTGGGGAGGGATACTGGCTCACACCTGTAATTCCAGAACTCAGGGAGACTGAGGCAAGGTGATAGTGTTTAGTTTGCGGTCACTCTGGTCTGTAGAATGAGATCCTGTGTCAAAAAGCCATAAAGAATAAATAAAATAAAAATGCAGATATGAGTAAATGTATTTACTTGTTTATTCTAAGGATAAAAAAATAGTATTGGGAATAGAAAGTTAAAAAAAAAACCATTAACCTTGGTGGGTGCTTGGGTAACTTAGGGAGGCTCTTCTCAGAATAAAAAGGGAAAGGAAGGTTGGCTAGAGCTAAGTGGTAAAGTGCGTAACTATTCTGCATAAGGCTGCACAAAGGACATTTGATAGAGCCCATAGTAATGGGGTCACATTAGGTTAGTGGCTGATCTAGACCAGACAAGCGATACTAAAAACAAATTTTGAGTAGATCGGTAAGTATCTCAGTTACTTTATTCTAAAACAAAGCTCTGAATGTTAATGGAGAAAAAAGTTAGCACCCAGAACAGCACAATTTATAGTATCTGAGAGCATGCAGAAGTGACCAGGCAGCCAGCTGTGCTGATGTATTGTCATATGCCAGCCAGCACTCAGGGATGAGATAGGAGGATCATGGCAAGTTTAAGGCTGGCTAGCTTGGGTTGTAAAGAAAACTGGGAAGAGAGGGAAGGAATAAATGAGAGGGTGGGAAGGAGGCAGGGAAATTGGTAGTGGTGGTAGGGATTTCCCTAGAGAGAGAATATGAGATAATGAGAAAAGATAGAGATAAAGAAAAAATAAAGAATGGAGAACACTTACTAGAATTAGGAGATGACTATTAAAATAGCCAATGTAAATACACTTTATAATTCTCTAAGCGAAAGAGAACTTGACAATGTATTAAAAGACTTCTAGAAATGAAATCAAACTTCTAGAAATGAGGAATATAATGTCTGTGATGAAAAGTGCATTGGAGGGCCTGAAGAGATGGCTCAGTGGTTAAGATCACATAACTTTCCTACACAGGACCAAAGTTTGGTTCCTAGTACCTACCTACATTAGGCAGGCCACAGCTGCCGGTAGCTCCAGATCTGGGGGATCTAACACCTCTGGTCTCTGAAGGCATCTGTACTCATGTGCACATACTCACTCACAGACATCCACACTCACACAAAATTAAAAATAAAGTCTTAAGAAAAGCACAGTGGTTGGGATGAACAGAGTAGTCAGTGCAGGAGAAAGGAAAAACAATGAATTCAGTGGCAGCAAGAGAAACTTCAAAATAAAGACAGAAAAAAGTCGAGCATTAGTGAGCAATGAAACATACATGTTTTCAAGTAAAATTTTACTCATTTATCTATCTAATACATATTTTTTAAGACCTGATCTCATTATGTAGCCCTGGCTGGCCTAGAACTCACTATTAGACCAGGCTGGCCTTGAACTCACAGTTCTCTGCTTGCCTTGTCTTCTGAGTGCTGGGATTGAGTTACATACTTTCTTTAGCTTTTTTTACCTCTTAAAAATAACTGTTTTCTCCCACAGGCATTTGGATAATAGCACTGAGCCAGGACTTACATTGGGAGGCTATTTCTGCCCACAGTGTCGAGCAAAGTACTGTGAGCTTCCTGTTGAATGTAAAATATGTGGTAAGAACTCCATTATTTTTCACTCAATAAATTAGTATTGAATAACTTCCTATCTATATAGCTGCTGAAATAAACATAGAGTCCTGCTTATTATGAATTTAATTTGTACATAGAAAGTAGAAGTAATCCACTTCTAAGAATAAACATATCATTATAAATGTTTCCTTATTCTCTTTCTGATAAGTATATTTTTTAAAAGCACCTTAATAGACAATTTTGGGCTCTTAATATAATCTATATATAAATAGAATGAGGAATTAATATAATTCTAAGACCTTTCATTTTTAAGTAAGCAAATTGTTTTCTAAGAGGGGGGTTGCATTTAGTGACAGAACAAATTCTGTCCTGGAATCTTTTTTTATGGCTGTAGGTAAAAAACACTCAAGGTCCTAAAAATACTGAGTGCTGGGTGTGTAGCATAGTGTCAGGTTCTTAGTGTGTGTGAGGCCCTAGATTTGATTCCCCACAAGAAAATAAAAATACTTTGTCTAAGTGTGTTGTTTGACTTTTCAGCGACTGTCTTAATGAGGTTGTGCTTATTATTTCTGTCTTTATGCATCAGGTCTTACTTTGGTGTCTGCTCCTCACTTGGCACGATCTTACCATCATTTATTTCCTTTGGATGCTTTTCAAGAAATTTCCCTAGAAGAATATAATGGAGAAAGGTATATGAGTTTTGATTAATTTTTATGTTATAGTTGTAAACTAATATTTGAAACAGTTAGCACCTAATGTTATATTAATTTGTGCAAAGTTACATCTAATATAGAAAATGACATGTAGAATACTCTGTATTTCTAGAAATCTGTTTATTTCCCTAAGCTCCCATATTGTAGTTGAGAGTGATGTGTACTGTTTTGGTGGGGAGTGGGGATTGGGGTGGGGCCTAAAAATGGCTCATTGTTTAGGAGCATGTACTGCTCATGGAGAGGACCCTGATTGGTTTCCCAGCACCTTGGAGCTGCCTGTACTTCCAGCTCTAGGAGATTCTACGCGTTCTCTCCTACATATACCCGTACGTGTGCATATACATAATTAAAATTAATCTTTTTTCTTTTTTTGGTTTTTTGAGACAGGGTTTCTCTGTAGCTTTAGAGTCTGTCCTAGAACTCACTCTGTAGACCAGGCTGACCCCAAACTCATGGAGAGCCGCCTGCCTCTGCCTCTGCCTCTTGAGTCCTGGGATTAAAGGTGTGCACCAGCATTGCCAGCTAATATGGCTGTTTTGTAATAAATTCTGAGAGCCTGTAGGCAGGGTTGATGCTATGCATTGATTTTAGGGCCTTGTACCTGCTGAGGTTGTAGTCTACTGCTGAGGTATATGAGGTATATACCAGCCCCAGTTCTAAGAACTCTTACCTCTTTTTTTTTTTTTTAATGTTTAAATGCTGTGTGTTTTCAAATTTTAAACAACAGATACATTAAATTAAAATTAATTAAAGTCAGCTAAACATAAGCCTCAGTCATTCAAGACTGTCTCTGGATCTTTTTCTTTTTGCAAATGAGTAGGGTCACATTTTGTAAATAATTGCTTTTTTTTTTTGGTTTTTCGAGACAGGGTTTCTCTGTAGCTTTGGAGCCTGTCCTGGAACTAGCTCTTATAGATCAGGCTGGCCTCAAACTCACAGAGATTTGCCTGCCTCTGCTGGGATTAAAGGCGTATGCCACCACTGCCCAGCATAATTGCTTTTTAAAATTGTTTTTATTGAGCTATGCATATTTCTGCACTCCCCTTCCTTCCTCCCCTGAACTCTTAACTCTTACAACCAGCCCTGGAAAACAAAGCCACAGGCATCCACTATATGTAACAAATTCCTTGGTAACCTCTAGGATTCTCTGCTATTCACTGTATTTTGGAGAACTGAAAAATAATAATTCAAATATTTTCTGTAGGGATCAAAGTCTCATAAAATTCTAGTTTAGAAAGCATGTGCTTATTTAATCATAATGAAAATAATAACTAAGCTTTGGGTTATGTGATGACCTGGGGCATATTGTATAATTTTTCTTGTTGTTCTGAGGAATTATAAACAGGGTTTATTGGGTATGCTGCAAGGGACACAGGCTAGACTGTAAGAAGAGTTCCATAACCCATACTATATGGTTAAAAGAACTATTGACTTCTTAAAATGCTCCTTAAAAGTCACGTGTAAATACAATTACTTATTAAAGGATTCTAGGTTCTAAGATTTTGCTAAATCATTTTATTTATTTATTTATTAAATTTTATTTATTATTTTTTAACATATGGGTATTTTGTCTGCCTGTATGCTTACAGGCCAGAGGAGGGTATCAGATTCCATGATAGATGGTTGTGAGCCACCATGTGGTTACTGGGACTTGAACTCAGGACCTCTAGAAGAGCAGTCAGTGCCCTTAACCACTGAGCTACCTCTCCAGCCCACTAAATTATTTTAATGAGTGAGAGCAAGTAATGATTGTCAAACTTTTTTTTTTTCAGGTTTTGTTATGGATGTCAGGGGGAATTGAAAGACCAACATGTAAGTTCATTGGCTTTATCAACATTAAGTGATACATTAGAAATATTGAGACAATGACACTGTAATAAGTTGGAAATAGATTGGTGAAGGTCAGGCTTGTATCAGGTTGTTCCCTATAAGACAATAAGTAGAAAGAGTTAAAATGGGAACAAAGTAGTTTAAATAGTTTTGTCATTCTCATTCTAACTTACTATAGGGGATTTTAATACTGGTGCTTCAGTTTTTCAAGCTAAAATACATTTAGTTTAGAAATATTGTAGTATTATACTTTAGGATCTATTATAATTTATTTTGAAATTAGAACTATGGTTCATAAACAAAACATTGTGCTAATAAGAAAATACTTTAAACTTTTTTTTGATGACAGAGCCAGGTGCAGTGGCATGCGCCTATAATTTCAGCTATTGGGATGGTAAGGCCAAGAAATACTTGAGCTAGGAATTCAAAGTCACCCTGGGCAGCAGAGTGAACTCTCCCTTAAGACATAGCAGAGTTTAGAGCTGAGATCACAGGCTTGTGCTCCCATGCCCTGCTTGCTTTCACAGATAGGTACAATAGCAAGTGCATAATGTCATAGCTGTTCGTTCAGGAGGCTGAGGCAGGAGGGTCTGAAGTTTAGGACCAATGTGGGTAATGTAGTCCCATTTTTCAAAAATAAACAAGTAATAATAAAGAAAACAAGTAGAAAGAGAAATGTCTTTTTTCTTTTCATTAAATTTTATATCCCTTAGTACCAGTGGAGTAGGTCAGTGGTAGAGCACCTACCTATCATGCATGAAGCCCTGGCTTTGAATCCCTGCACTGAACAAAAAGGGTTTGCATTTTCTTTGTCATTAGTAGCTTTGTTCTCACCAGAACCACTTTAAAAAATCATTTGGCAGTATTAAAATTTATTATTATTATTGCGTGCGAGAGTATAATGTATATGTGAGAGTGTGAGCACATGTGCCAAGTGCGTGTGTGGAGGTTGGAGGACAACTTCTGGGAGCCATTTTTCTCCTGCAATTTTCATATGGGTTTTGAGGATCAAATTCAGGTTTGCGTGGTGCTTTATGCTTTGAGCTGCATCCATCCATCCATCTTTATTTTATTTTATTTTTTTGTAATCATACGAGGCTTTAATTGATGAGATGAGACTCATAACCCATGCAGGGGAAGAGTTCGACCCCGAGTGACCTGGAGAAGGGATTTTTAGAGGAAGAAACCACAGCCCAATAATAGGGACAGGGAGGACGTCGCAGAAAGTCACAAGGGGACAACTCCCTGCCTCTCAAGATCACTCAAGGTCATAATCAGCTAATTCCTAAAATCACAAGGGGGAAACTCCCTGTTTCTCAAGATTATTCTCAAGATTACAATCTAACTTTATCTCCAGCTAGTTCCTAAAACACAGTCACTGAACCAGCTAATCCTAGATTTTTGATTCTTCTCTTCCTGCTTGGATTTTTGGCTATTTTCATCCTGCTGGCGAGGTCTGGATTTATCCAGGTCTTTCAGTTCCAGTCCTGGTGGAGAACACTTCTAGAAACCTTGGGGCTGGAGAGATGGCTCAGTGGTTAAGAGCATGCCTGCTTTTCCAAAGGTCCTGAGTTCAATTCCCAGCAACCACATGGTGGCTCACAACCATCTTTAAAGAGGTCTGGTGCCCTCTTCTGGCCTTGGTCTGAGCAACTCAGAAAGTTTCGTGGACCCCAGAGTCCTGCCTGTTCTCTCTGGTGTCCTCCACAACCCCTGGGTTTGAGCTGTCCATTCTTTCCCAGGGAGGGAATCTCAGCTAGTAGCACCAGGTAGGGCTATGTCATCATAATATAAATAGGCCCCACTGGTCTCAGGGCCCTTTGTTGGGAAGCAAGGTCAGTGACCCAGCAGTGGAGGACACCAAATAGCTTTTTGGGAGGCCAAGGTTTTTCTTTTTTGTTATTTTTTTTTTCCAGAGAGGATTTCTCTGGCTGTTCTAAAACTCACTTTGAAGGCCAGACTGCTCTCCAACTCACAGAGATCCGCAGGCCTCTGCTTTCTGAGTCCAGATCCCATCCATCCATCTTTAAATGAACAGTACAACTTTCTCTGTCTGTATAATGCTATGTGTGTATGTTTTCAGGGCTGACCACTAGTCCTGGATAGCCCATTGGGAAGACTTTCTCCCACTCTCAGTGTTCCGTGGTTGCTTATAGTTCTTTGTGTTGTTGGGTTGATGCCCCATGGGCTTGGCACATGTGCTCACACTCTCACATAACATTATACTCTCACACGCAATAATAATAATAAATTTTAATACTGCCAAATGATTTTTTAAAGTGGTTCTGGTGAGAACAAAGCTACTAATGACAAAGAAAATGCAAACCCTTTTGTTCAGTGCAGGGATTCAAAGCCTACGTTCGTGTTAGCATGTCTTCTGGTGTCCTTGTTCAGCTAATGTTTAGGCAGTCACATTAGTGCGACTTCATGGGTGTAGCTTCTCTAACATTTCTAGGAGATAGAATCTCACAACATACTCTCTATTTCTGGCTCTTAGAATCTTTCTATGCTCTCTTTTGTAATGATTCCTGAACCTTAGGTGCAGGAGTTGTATTGTATCAGTGGGATTGGGTTCCATAACTCACTCTGCATTTTGATAGGTTGTGGTTTTCTGTAACGGTCTCTATCTGTTGCAAAGATAAGTTTCTATAGCTGGAGACTTCTCTGTCCTTCTCGATTCTACTGGACCAGTTTCTCTCCTGCCTCTGGTCCCCACAGCCACTTATAAAATAATCATTTGGAGGCTTAATGTTAATTATAACTATTTGGTCAATGGTTCAGGCTTACTGGCTAGCTCTGCATATAAATGAACCCATTTCTAATAATCTGTGCATCACTATGTGCCCCATTCTGGATCTTACTCCTCCCGTGACTGCTGGCATCTCCACGACTCCTCCTTCTTTTTCCCCATCTCTCTGCTTTGATTTCTTGTCTAGCTGCATTCTGCCCTGCCATAGGCCAAAGCAGCTTCTTTTTTAACCAGTGGTAATAAAACATATTTACAGCATACAGAGGGGCATCCTGCATCATGTTTCCTTCATGAGGACTACAGTTATCTGTGGGTATAAGGACAAATATTTAGAATTAGTATTTTCGCTAGTTTGGTAAACTGGTGGTTGTAGATTCTCCTCCAAGATTTAACTAACTCTGGTAGACTAGGTTTCTAGTACCAGGCGTAATTTCTCTCTTGTTGAGTGGACCTTAAATCCAATTAGAGAGCCGTTGGTTACTACTGAAGTATGCGTGCTACTATTACACCCTTAGGGCTGTCGTGCCTTGCTGATTATTCTTGCATAGCTGAGTAGGACTGTTGGTTGCTTTCCTCCTTGGAAAACAAGTATGGATCCTAATGGTACCATGAAAACTGGGCCTCAGGGAGGAGGCTTCCAGGTCAGTTTCCTCAGGACTAGCTGTCATGTTACCAGAAGGTGCTCCATTGTCAGTTTTAAAGAACACATCTTAGTGTAGTGATTTGGAATCTGTGTGTTGTTGCCCTAGAAATCTTAGACCAAAGTGCAAAGATCCCCATATGTAATGTTGATAAAATAATGCATTTTTTTCTTTATGTCTTATGTGTTTCATTTGACATACTCTTGTGTTTGTTTTTGTGCTTTGCTTTTTTTGAGATTGGGTCTTGTAACCCAGGCTGGCTTGGACCTTGATTCGTAGGCTAGGATGACTTTGAGTTTGTTATCTTCCTGCCTCCACTTCCTAAGTGCTTTAATTATAGGTGTGTATCTACCCTCGCTCCCAGATGTTTGCCATATTCCTTAAAGATTTAATAGGGGAATATAGCTTTTGTAATTGAGAGTTCATTCCCTAAGAATAATCAATCTGTAGTAAGTTTTTGTGCTTTTCATTTTATTTTAATTGTCAAATGCCTTCAAATCTAGTACTGGTTTTAGATTCATGTGTCTTCCCCAAGTTGTTATTTAAAAGCAAGTAATGTGACTGTCCTATAATAGAATAGACTTTAAGGTCTCAAAACAGAGTAGCTCCTTACTCCTAAGGGCCAACTTAAGAGGAAAATATGTATTGGATTTGAGAAAACTGTGTTATATTTAGTACTTGGAAGCAATACAGTCTATAGGTGGGTAGGGAAGATTGATGAGAGCAGAGAGCAAGGCTTTACATGTCTCTGGCTGTGCTGCACTTAGCTTTTGGAAACTAGCTTGGTTCATTCACTTTTCTCCTTTTCATTGCAGGTCTATGTTTGCACAGTGTGCCAAAACGTTTTCTGTGTGGATTGTGATGTTTTTGTTCATGACTCTCTCCACTGTTGTCCTGGCTGTATTCATAAGATCCCAACTCCTGCAGGTATTTGATTCCAACATGTAGGACACACACTGAGTGGGTTAAGAAAGCTTGTAACTTAAATAAAATGATTCTTTGAATAAATTGATTCTCTAATTAAAGCATGAAAACACTTTGAAAGAATCTGACTTCAGAAACTTTTGCTATGAACTGTTTTCTATGAAAGAATATTTTTATTTATATTCTATCAAAAATATGCATATAGATTCAATTAATTTTGTTTTATTTTGAGTCGTATTTTCAGTTTAACTCAGTATTATATATTAATTACTTACAGTGACTAAATTGATGTCATAGTCTCAATTTTTGTTTTTAGATTGTTATTTAAATGTTTGTGTGGGTGTATACATAAGTTTATGTTTATCATAACGTGTGTAGATGCCCACAGGGGTCAGAAGAGGGGTCAGATCTCCTGGAACTGGAGTTAAAAGGCATCTGTAAACTGCTCAGTGTGGGTACTGGGAACCGAACCCAGGTCCTGAGCAAGAGCAGCAAGTGCTTTAATCACTGAGCCATCTCTCCAGCTCCAGAGGATGTTCTTTAAGAAAAAAAAAAAGCGCGTGCACACACATACACACCCCCCCCACACCCACCCACACGCACACCCACTCAGAGGTTCTTTTTTTAAAATTTATTTTGTTTTATATTTTATATTATATTGTTTTATATTGGGTTTTGCCTGTATGTTTGTCTGTGTGAGAGTATCAGAAGCCCTGGAACTGGAGTTACAGACAGGTGTGAACTGCCATGTGGGTGCTGGGAATTTGTGGTGATTTGAAAGAAAATGGCCCCCAAAGGGAGTGGCACTATTAGGAGGTGTGGCCTTGTTTGAGTAGGTGTGGCCTTGTTAGAGGAAGTGTGTCACTGTGGAGGTGGGCTTTGAGGTCTCATATATGCTTGAGTCATTTCCAGTGAGATAGTTCACTTCCTGTTGTCTTTGGATCAAGATGTAAGGACTCTGAGCTCCAGCACAATGTCTGCCTATGTACTGCCCCCCCCCCCACATGATGATAATGGACTAAACCTCTGAACTGTAAGCCAGCCCCAATTAAATGTTTTCTTTATAAGCGTTGCCTTGGTCATGGTGTCTCTTTGAATTGTACCCCGCTCCTCTTGAAGAACATTTTGCTCTACTGATTGTTTTCTGTGGAACCAATTTCTGTTACAGGTAACCTGGTAACTATCTTTTTTCCTTGTCAACAGAGCTGTTAGTTACTTGTAAGACATATCTCTAGCACTGTCAGAGTATTCTCTATCCCCTACTCCTACCATACTTAGAAGAAAGGCCTTACTCAAGAACAATGGCAATGGGTTTTTGATCCTACTGCACGTACTGGCTTTGTGGGAGCCTAGGCAGTTTGGATGCTCACCTTACTAGACCTGGATGGAGGTGAGTGGTCCTTGGACTTCCCACAGGGCAGGGAACCCTGATTGCTCTTCGGGCTGATGAGGGAGGGGGACTTGATGTGGGAGGGGGAGGGAAATGGGAGGCGGTGGTGGGGAGGAGGCAGAAATCTTTAATAAATAAATAAATAAATAAATAAATAAAAGGCCTTGAATGTCTCCTCTTGAAGTCACCAGAGCTGGCCATGGTAAACCCAGCACTTGGGAGGTAGAGGCAGGTGGATCTCTCTGAGTTCAAGGCCAGCCTGGTCTACAAAGTGAGCTCCAGGACAGCCAGGGCTATTACATAGATAAACCTGTCTTGAAAAACAAAATGAAACAACAACAAAAAACTCAACAACAACAACAAAAAACAAAAAGAAAGAAGGAAAGAAAGAAAGAAGTCACCAGAGTGTTTTAGAGACTGTGGCAGCTAGTTTTTGTTCTTTTTCATTTAGGTCTTTTTTAAATTTTAATTCTTCTCTCATACATTACATCCTGACAGCAGTTTTCCCTCCCTCTACTCTTCTCAGTTCCTCTCCTTTCCGCCAGATCCACCCCTTCTTGGTTTCCCTTCAGAAAAGAACAGGCCTCCCAGGGATATCAACTGAACACAGCATAACAAGTTACAATGAGACTAGGCACAAACCCTCATGTCAAGGCTGAATGAGGCAACCACTATAGGAGGTCCCCAGAGCTGGTGAAAGAGTCAGAGACAGCCCCACTCCCACTTGGAGGAGTCCCACAAGAGCGCTGAGCTACACAACCAGAACCCATCAGGCTCCGTAACTGTTGCTTTAGTCTCTGTGAACCCCTTTGGGTCCTGCTTAGTTGATTCTGTGGACCATTTCTCATATGCCCTAGATCCTTCTGGCTCATACTTTCTTCTCCTCTTCCATGGGGTTCCCTGAACTCCACTTAAAGTTTGTCTGTGGGTCTGCATCTCCTCCCATCAGTTGCTGGATGCAGCCTCTCTGATGACACCTGGGCTAGGCGCTGATCTAAGAGTATAGCAGAATATCATTAGGAATCATTTCATTGACTTGTTTAGGTTTTTGTTTTTGTTTTTGGCCGGTTGTGTTTGGTTCTGTCTAGGTCTCTGGGCTGTCCAGCCTCCAGATTCTGGCCCTCCAGCCAGTGCTAGGCATGGGCTCCCTCTCATGGCGTGGGCTTCTAGTTTTTTTAGCTTTCTGAAACCTGGAGTAGAAGATAGACAACTCTGAAAAGAAGGGATTCAAGGAACTCTGAGATGGTGTCAGGAGTTTGTGATCATCATAAAGTACAAAAGTCTAAAGTTAGTATGTTCCATACTCTCCCTTCAGGAAATAAAAGGACCAAAATAATCTTAATTCATCTAATTCTTCCCTCAAATAAGTTGTTATATATTTCATTTTTTTCTGTTTCACAAAACATTACTATTTGTTTTTAATCAGTTACCATTTGTTAAGATGCAATAAAAAATTTACCACTTTCTTGGCTCTTCATTTTTTCTTTCTTTGAGGTCCATTTAGGATCATTTTTCTTTTCCTTGAATTACATTTTTTTTTTAGAATATAGTAACATTCACAGCCTTGAACACATGGGCACAGGAGACCACTTCCTAAATATAACCCCAGTAGCACAGACACTGAGAACAACAATAAGTGAATGGCACCTCCTGAAACAGAAGCTTCTGTAAGGCAAAGGACACAGTCAATAAAACAAAACGTCAACCTACTGAATGGGAAAAGATCTTCACCAACCCCATATCAGACAGAGGACTGATATTCAAAATATATAAAGAGTTCAAGAAACTAGACATCAAAATACCAAATAATCCAATTAAAAATGGGGTACAGATCTAAACAGAATTCTCAACAGAAGAATCTCAAATGGACAAAAGATGCTTAAAAAACTGCTTAGCATCCTTAGCCATCAGGGAAATGCAAATCAAAACGACTGTGAGGTACATCAGTCAGAATGGCTAAGATCAAATGAAAACACCAATGACAGCTTATGCTGGAGAGAATGCAGAGTAAGGGGAACACTCCACCATTGCTGGTGGGAGTGCAAACTTGTTTAGCTACTTTGGAAATCAGTATGGCGGTTTCTCAGAAAATTGAGAATCACAGTGTAGTTTATGTCATATATATATTTTGAGTGGGTAAAGATAGCGTAAGCAAAAGGAAATACTGGGAACTAGTAGAAATCATGAAGTCCAGATACAAGATCTACACAATTTGTAATTTTTAGTAGATTCACCAATAAAAAAGAAGACCAGATTACTAACATCCAAATAAGATGAAGGCTGGTGAAAAAGCTCAGAGCTTAAGGCAAGGGCCACTGAGCCACTGACCTGAGTGCAACCTCTGGGGTCCTCATAGGTGGCCTAGGGAAGTGGTTGCTACAAATTGTCGTCTGGCCGCACATGTGACATGTGCATTCACACAAACACACTGAAAATGTAGGGAAGAGTAAACAGAAGTAAAAGATGATCCAGGTGAGACGGTACACTCCTGTAATTCTAGGGCTTGGGAAGCTGAGACAAGGGTTGCCTCAAGTTCAATGCCAGCTTGGGCTGCAAAGCAAAACCTTGTCTCAGAAACCAAACAAAACAGGAAATGGGAGCTAGTCTAAAACTTTAGAATTCACATATTTACCCTCCAAAGAAATACTCATTTCCTAAAACAGTGCAGTGGCGCATGTTTTTAGTAGCTTTCCTTAATCCTTCTAAAGGGTCCTAGCGAAAATCTCCTTGGTCATTGTTGGACAGAAGGAAAAATCTGTCTTGTTCAGGCCATGTTGCCTGCAGCAATTTCCCTCCCAACCTAGGGTCATTTTTTGGTTTGGTTGTTTTTTAACAAGAATGGTGGTTTTATAGATCATTGGTTTAAAAGGAGACATAAATTTATAAAAGAGAAAGGAGTGGAACTTCTCTTTTCCTTCAGACTCAGCCCAGGGAAATTTTCTCCCTTCTCTGTGGCTGCTTAGAGCAGGCACAGAACACAGCAGAAGAAATGCTCATCTGGGCGGGACTATTTCCCTCTTCCTGTGTGCATTCTGCTTAGCTGTCATGGGACCCTGGATGAGAGGAACGGTCTCTCTTGACCTCCACACAGGGACCAACCCTGACCATGAGCAGGAGTCAAGCAACAAAACAAGCAAGTGTTCCTGCTCCCAGAGTGGGACAGGTGGGGGTTTTTGGGGTTTCTCTGGGTAACCTGGCAGAGCCAAAAGGATTTGGGTCCCCAGTAACACAAGTGTTAAACCAGGGGTTTTCACACCAGATAAAGCCAATGGTCAATACAGGAACACAAAACTGACAGAAATACACAGAAAGAAACAGAGACACAGTAAAGACAACCACGGGTGGCCACCACACACCCATACACCTAAACAGACAGCATCCAGGGACGTCTCACTTAGATCCTGCATACTGCATCAGCAGTGTGTTGAGCTCTCCTGTGTGTCCAAATGGAAGGCTCCTTAACCAGACTAACCCCTGGGAGGTGACAGACCAAGGCTACTTTCTAATTTGCTCTTTTTTGGGGGTGGGGGGCTGGAGGTGTCAGATCCCTCTTAAGGGTTAGGCAGCAGCTGATTTAAGGGAACCCTGGGGATCTGGAACATTTCAGGTTGCACACCCCTAGAAGCCTCCTGTCCGTTGTACTCTTCCTTACACCAAGGGATTCTGAGACCCCTGGTATCTCCAAGTCTGGTCTCTGGGGTCTCAGTGGAACCTCCAGAAATGTTGTGGGGGCCTTCACCAGAGAAGACTACTCGAACATGGGTTTCAGTCAGTAGAAAGTCTTTATTAGCTGGGCAGCAACTAGACTGGGTGCTAGGCATCCAGTGTAGCACTGAGCCTTTTTTAGAATGAGTTTTTAAGCATAAAATCCATGTTCTGGGTTAACATACTTCAGCTAATAAAACAATCGAAAGCGGAACAACAAAAGTTAAAAAATTTAGAGACTTTCCCAGAACTATGTGGACTTTGCCTTGTTTTGGTTTTGTCTACGTGCTGGGATGGGCTTTTGTTGATACAACTCTGAGTCATTTCTGTTCCTGTAAGTAACTCCTCACCCATCTTCCTGTAAGGACCCCAGTAAAACTTTCTGGTTCACCAAGTTGGACTTTTCTTTTTCTTTCTTTTTTTTTTTTTAAAGACAGAATTCACTATATATCTCTGGCTTGCCTGGAATGTGTTCTGTAGATCAGGCTGCCTGCCTCTGCCTCCCAAGTCCTGGGACTAAAGGTGTGCACCATCATCTCTGGTCCCAGGTAGGACTTTGTATTCTTACTTTTGTCTGTGTCTGAGGCTCCTTATTTGGGGTGAGTAAATGTTTGTTCATGTCTCCCAAAGAATAGTGTCACAAAAAGCTATGACACTCTTAAACTGTTCAAAATGAAATACCGCTTTATGGGACTTACTGTTCCTCTGGGGTCCTGACTAGCACGCTAATGCAATCCAGAGCCTTAACTGGTGGCTTCCCTAACTTTGCAATTTGAGTTCTAGTTCCTCAAATACTTTCTTGGTTTCTTATTAAAGGGCTTCTATGGGATTCCGGGCCAAAACAAAAGAATCAGATCAGGAGATAACCATCCCCAAGATTTACCTAGCTGAAGGAGAGATCTGACCTCTGCTATATGGCATGTGTGTACCTCACTACAAACACACAAAAAATAAGGAATATCTAATAAAACATTTTTAATAATGTTTTAATAATGTTCTTTTTAATAAAAGAAAGAGGAGCATAAGGATGAGGTGGGAGAGGAAATTGTTCAGATATGTATGAAGTTAGTGTAGACTACTGGTTCTTGATTATTGTGATATGATTGTAAAATAGCCCTTTTAGGCTGCTCATGTGTTTGACTATTGTCGTCCAGTTCCCAGTGCTGCTTGGGTAGTTTGTGAAACCTTTAGGAGGCGGAGCCTCACTGCAGGAAGTGAATACTTCTGGGTTTAGAGCCTGGCTCAGCTTCTTATTTTCTCTGCTTCTTTCCTGAGGATGCAATTTGGCCAGAAGCCTGTGCTCCTCCTACCACACCTTCCTTGCCTCGATGGAATGTATGCCTTCAAACTGTAAGCTGGAATGGACTTTGTCTCTTTTAAGTTGCTTCTGTCAGGGCATCTTATCCCAGCAAAAGGAATAATGCAGCTTGTGCTGGCAAACATGAAGTAACCAAGCAAAGCTGCCAAGTCATGGCCAGTTCCTTCTGTAAAGAGGAGGAACAGGAAGCTAGTCCTTCAGAAGGATAATTCCTGGGGGATTTTATATACTAGTGATAAGTGGTTTGTTTTTTTAAGTCTTATTAAATATTGTTAAATGTGATAGTTTCCACATGATGGCCAGTTGTACCTTTAAATGAAAAGGTGAACTTTACCTTAAAGGTCTATCATTTGGCACACACACATAAGCCCAACACTCAGGAGACTGAGGCAGGATGATATCAACTTTGAGGCTGATTTGGGCTTATAACAGGACTCTGTCCCCAAAACAAAATAGAAACAAATGGAACAAATTAAAAACTTTAGGTTGCTGAAGTTTTTGCAGAAATATAGGTAGTAGACAAATTTCAAATTAGATAAGACAGATCAAGGCAGAGTATGTGAAGTGTTATAAAGAGAGTTTGTTCAACCTACAAAAAGATATTGAACTAGGATAATTGAAATGCTGGGAATGCAGGCAAGGGTCTATGGTTAGTGGGGTGTTTGTAAGTTTATGCCTTTGCTTTAAGTAATGATTCATTTCTAGAATGAACTTTATATGTGACCCAGTTGTTGAGGAAGTAAATGAGAGAAGCTGCTGTAGACTAACTTGGTCATTTGCTCTGAATTGTGTGGAATGATGACCTGAAGGTCAATGCCATCCATAAGGAAGGAAACAGAAAGATCTCAAGTCTAGTAAACCGGATGGTGGTGTTCAGGCGAATCATTAGACTTGACATCCAAAAAGGAGGAAAGAGATGGAGTTACTTCTGAAATTTCAGAATATGATAATTTATGCCAATGTTCCACCTATTTATAGTCTGTTCCACCAACTCCTCAGATTGTCAAAGCACCATAGTAAGTCTCTCATTTGTTACAGCCTTGTTGAATTAAAGAAACATTCTGGGGGGCTAGAAAGATGGCTCAGTGGTTAAGAGCACTGGCTTAACTTCCAGAGGACCAGGGTTCAATTCCCAGCACCCACATGGCACATAACTGTCTGCCACTCCTGTTCCAGGATACCCAATACCCTCATGCAGGCAGAAACTTTCTGATGACACCAAAACAGAATCCATAGTCTCTTTACAACAGTTATGATTGGGTGCATGGTGGGAAACGCCCATTATCCCAGCATTCAGGATGTGGAGGGTGAGGACTGTTGTGGACTCCCTTGGGTCCCTGTCTCAAATGCACATATCAAAGAAACAAAATACCCAAGTAGGCAGTTGTTCTGAGAGTGCCATGCCTGCTGCTGTCTTTACAGTGTAGTAATGTACAGTGTACATTTCTTTCTAAATGAACTAAAACAATAAAGAATGTGATGTGATGAAGGTCTTGGGCTTGAAATGAGGACCTAAGGGCATTTGTAGTGATCTGTGTAAAATAGTCGGAAGGTAGTGAGAAAACTTTAATGGTGTGATTAGACCATGACACATAACATATTGCCATATCTAAACCTGATAATTAGAAGCAAAGGACAATTAAATTGTCTGTATGAAAAATGCACTTACAGATTTTAGAGTGAAAAATGCCCACACTTGAACAGTAATGTGTACACTAGCATTATTCGTAAAATCTAAAACAGTATAATCAAATCAAATGCATGGGTAAGTATGAGTGGTTAAATAAGATACGACATGCAGAAATATAGTATTTGACAAGGGAGTGTGAAGTACTGATGCATGTTATATTGCATGGATGAATCTTGGAAACATTACGCTAAGTGAATGTAACCAAATAGAAGGACTACATATTATAATTTAGTCTTGTGATATATCCAGGATATGTAAATGTAAAGAGACACAGTAAATTAGGGACTCATCACTGTCTGCTTCCTCACAATTTTACCAGCTACCTCAAGCTTCTGGGACCACGGTTTCCATGCTATTAATGACTGTTCCCTGGAATTGTAGAGATTTTAGCTTGTGCCCCTCCCTCCACATGAGGCTCTCCAGGGAAAGATCAGGGAGCCTCTCAGGGGGAGGGACTTCCCCCTTTTCTTCCCTGAATTTCGCTGTGCTACCCGCTGGAGACTTTGCATCCTCTATCCCACAAATTCGTACTGTGACTCTAGCCTTCAGAGGTATGCTAGCTAGGAGAGACTCAGTCCCTTTCTGAAGAGTTTACACAGAAGACTTTAAAAGTTGTCCAGTTCAGGCTTCTCTGAGATGTAACCCGGAAGAAATCTTTTTCTCTAGATGATTCTCTTTAAATTTTTTTAATTATTATTTGAGAGTCTCAAATATATATTATATCTTTTTAAATCTTTCCAAAAATTTATTGGCTGTATATATTCTGTGACTTTGTGTGTTAAAATCTTAAAATTTGGCTATTTTCTTTAAAGCTTTTAAAATTTATTTTAATTTATTTTTTGAGTTTGTATACATGCATATAATGTATCTTGATCATACACCCCCTTAGAGCCATGCACAGACCTCATACAGTTCCCTTTCCCATCTTCATGTGTCCTTTTTTTCCCATAATCAACTGAGTTCAGCTGGTGCTGTCTGCATGAGTGTGGGGAACCTACAACTGGTCACACCTCTGGAAAAAAAGACTGTCCCATAGCCGCCATAAACTGCCTATAAGCTGTTCAGTTGTGACCTTATGAGCCACTTCCCTGTCTGTGCTAAGAATGTTGACTGACTTAGTCTTATGAGGTCTTGTGCAGTTAACCACAGTTGCTATGAGTTCATGGGTTCAATGTCCATGTCATATTCAGAAAACATTTTACAGCTTTCCTCCTCATTTTTTAACTCTTATTTTCTTTCTCTCCTCTGGTCCATGATGTTCCCTAAGATAAGGTTGATATAGCTGTCTCATTGAGGGCTGATCATTCTCAGCCCTAAGGTGAGGTTGAAATAGCTGTCTCATTGAGGGCTGATCATTCTCAGCCCTAAGATAAGGTTGATATAGCTGTCTCATTGAGGGCTGATCATTCTCAGCCCTAAGGTGAGGTTGATATAGCTGTCTCATTGAGGGCTGATCATTCTCAGCCCTAAGGTGAGGCTGATATAGCTGTCTCATTGAGAGGTGATCATTCTCAGCCCTAAGGTGAGGCTGATATAGCTGTCTCATTGAGAGCTGATCATTCTCAGCCCTAAGGTAAGGTTGAAATAGCTGTCTCATTGAGGGCTGATCATTCTCAGCCCTAAGGTGAGGTTGATATAGCTGTCTCATTGAGAGGTGATCATTCTCAGCCCTAAGGTAAGGTTGAAATAGCTGTCTCATTGAGGGCTGATCATTCTCAGCTACTCATCCTGAGAACTTTGACCCAATGAGTCTATACATGGCTTCTACCCTCTGCAGAAGGAACTTCTTTGACCAAGACCGAGAGCAGCACTAATGTATGGGAATAAACATTAATATTCAGAGAGCAGCTTGACAAGACAACCACAGAGCAAAGCATCAGTAATATGTTGCTGCCCTGGTTGGCTTTGGAGGTCAGCTTGACACAGCCTAGGATTATCTGAGAGGAGAATCTCAGTAGAGGAAATTCAAGGATCAGATTGCCCTGTAGCCATGACTGGGAATATTGTCTTGACTGTTACTGTCAGAGGGCCCACTGCGGGCAGTTCCATCCCTAAGCAGGTGGTCATGATTTATTTAAGGCTAGCTGATTATAAGGTGGGCTGTGAGCCAGCTAGCAAGCAGCGTTCTGCACAGTGTATTGTAACAAATAATAAAAATGCAGAGACAGATATTGGGGTTCATCATGAAGATCAGAAAAGCAAAGCAGCCAACCACTAGAGAGACCTTTTACCTCTACCAAATCTTCAGACCTAAGGGACAAGATCCAGATCCTGTCTTCAGGAATCCTCAGACTTCACATTCCACTGAGTTCCTGTCTTTTCCCCTTTATATTCCTCTCTCCACCCAGCCATATCTCTCCTGTTGCCACCTCCCTAGTGCTGGTATTAAAGGTCTGTGATCCCAAGTGCTGGGATCACCTTTGTGTGAGCTCTGTTTCTCTTTTAGACAGATTCAATCTTGGGCAGCCCAGAGTGGCCTTGAACTCACGGAAATTCATCTGCCTCAGTCTCCCGGAGTCCTGGGATTAAAGGTGTGTGCCACCACTCCCTGGCCTAAATGGCTGATTAGTGTGACTACTTTGCCCTCTGACCTTCAGGCAAGCTTTATTTATTAAAACACAAAGAATACTATTATATATCCCTTTTTTTCTAAAATAAAGAAAGAAGGCTATAACTAATATAAGAAAAACTATATACAATAAGTACAATAACTATATATAATATATACAGGCAATAAATACATCAACAATGTCTAGTTCATTTGCTTTTGACAAATACAGAGAAAATACTCCCTTATCTATCCTATCTTGGTGAGTCCAAAGTCTTGTACGTAATTTACTTACTATCATAACTTGCTTTCTGCATCTGGTAAACAAGGAAAACTGTAACTTTCTAGTCTTCAACTCCCTCAGAGACCCAAGAAAAAAAAATATTAACTGAATAAGCAGAAAATACAAGCAAGTGACTTCCAAAAAAAGAGAGTAATGACAGAAACAGCTGGCTGTCTGAACAGTCACCCTAAGTTCCTCTGCAACATTGGGGCATCTATCTTTGGCCTATAGGCCTATCCTATCTTACAGACTTTTCTGTGAAGCAGAATATTCTGAAGGGCTGTCCCTCCTTGTCTTGACAATGTTTGGCAATCACTTTCTTTTGTGTCTTGCTTGTCCAATTAGGGCAGTATACTGTCAGTCTATGCTGTCCTTATTTGCCTGTGAAGTGAGTTCCTTATTTGGAGGTGATGTTGTGTGCAATAGCAAACAGACCTGCCTTCAGGTTCCTGACTTGACTTTCCTCAATATTGGACTGTAACCTGCACTTGTATACTAAAATAAACCTTTCCTTCTTGAAGTGGCTTTTGGCTCTTGGTCATAGAATTCATTACATCATGAAAGAAAAGAATTAGAAAAAAAGATGAAAAAAATTAGAAAAAAGTAATTAGAGCAGTTCCTCCCTAGGGTATTCTGCCTTGTGGTGGGCATGGCTTCAATCCCAGCACACAGGAGGCATGGCTCAGCAAGTAAAGGCACCTGTCTGACGACCTGAGTGTGATCCCTGGGATACACTTGGTAGAAAGAGAACAAGTTGTTCTCTGACCTCCACACAGTTGCCATGCATGAGTCTCTCTCTCTCTCTCTCTCTCTCTCTCTCTCTCTCTCTCTCTCTGTCACACACACACACACACACACACACACACACACACACACACTTTCAAAATGTAATAAAAATGCATTAAGATATCTAGCATTTGAGAGACTGAAGCAGGAAGATTACCGTACGTTCAAGGCTAGCCAAGACTATACAGCAAGAACACAGTAAGCTCAAGGATATTGGTGCTCTGTTAAGGAGCTGGTCCATGCTTTCTTTTTTATTCCTATTTTACAAGAACTTAAAAATTAAGCTCGGAAAGGGGGAAGGATGCCAATGTACATTTAAGATGCTCCCAGAGTATATTTGTTTATTTAGTATTCTTTTTGGGGGGGAGTGGAGAGTGGCGGTTTGAGACAGGTTTTCTCTGTGCAGCCCTGACTGTCCTGGAACTTGCTCTGTAGACCAGACTGGTCTCAAACTCAGAGATCTGCCTACCTCTGCTCCCAAGGGTTGGGAATAAAGGTGTGCACCACTACAACTGGCTATCACAGAAGATATTTAAATTCTCTTGCTTACTCTTACAAACTAGTGATGGAAAGTTTCAATTTGATTCAACGGGGAAGCACTGCTTCATTATATACATGAATCCGAATTATCTAAGATTGAACTGAAAGTTGCAGTTAATAAAATAACCACTAGGAGGGGCTAGTTACAGGAGAAAAACAAGACCTAAAATGATAAAATTTTAGGATTTACTTGGATTATTCTTAATAACCCCAATTTACAAAACTAATATACTAGATACCAGATAGAGATAAAGTTGAACAAAACTTGGCTAGGTTTTTTGATTCCTGGAGAAATTTTGTGTCATGTTTGAATTTTTTGGTAAACTTCAGTTCTCAAAGTTACTGGGGTTGGATGGGCAGGTGTCTGGAGAAAAGGAGTGAATTAATGTGTGGTTTGAATGATAACAGGCTCTGGTGGGTTTTGATGGAGCCGCACAACCTTAGTTCCAAGGAAGTATCAGTCACATACTTGTGGGTATGCTGGAGCCTCTTGTCAAAGACCATGACTGCCACCCCGGATGGCCACTGAGATATTGGACTCGGAGTCATCAAAACTGCTGACAGATCTTTTCCCATGCGAAATCAGTTCTCAGTTTGTAATCAGACTTTTCTTCCTGTTACAGAGAGACACGAAATTCTGCTATGTGAAGTCCCATTGCAGGGAGCTACCTGAGGAAGAAGCAGGACCCTGACTCTTCTGAAGGTAAAGAATCTCAGGTGACCACTAGCCAGACATCCACCAGAATCCTTAAAACTATGCGTGCGGCTGACTCAGCAATTCTGATTTCAGGACTTTATTCTGAGGCAATGTTAAAGCTTGGAGAAAAGGTTTTGTTTTGCATATTGGAATGTTTGTTTATGAAGAGAAAAATGGCAGTGGTCTAAATGATCTGCTGTAATTAGCCATTGAGAAGTGTTACTGAATTAAACAACACCAGCAAAACAAACAAAACCAAAAGCACTGCACAGAAAAGAGATTGCCTTGCAAACCCGAGTTCAGTTCCTGGATCCCACTGTGGAGGGAGGTAGGAGAAAACAGCTTCCAAAAGTTGTTGTCTGACCTGCACAGGAACACTGTGGTGCAGGTGTGCCCACGTTCAGAAATCACAACTATGCTCACACAAAAAGTGTTAAGGGAAAATCAAGGTTTCCCTTTTTGGGTTCTTGAGTCTTGCGAATTAAAACATTTATAGAATCAGAAGGAAGCTCAGGGATCATTTGTTAGAGTTTCAGAGGAAAACAATGGGGCAGCAAGCTATAAATATGGCAACTGGCAGAAGGAGAGAAATGGAGAAAAGGAGAGAAAGTTATGCTTTTGAGTTAGGACCCTAGAGCTCAGACAAATTCAGCACTGGATTTCGGTAAGCAGCTGCATGGGCTGAGACCTCCACAAATGCAAACTCTAAAGCAGCAGAAGCCCCTGCTTAGGCCTTAGCTCAATATCCAAAGAATAATAGGAAGAAAAAGGAAAAGTTACATGTTTAAAGAATTTTATTTATTATTTGTTTTTACGTATGCATGCCTATGCAACCAGTTGTGAGCCTGGTGCCCATGGAGGCCAGAAGAGGGCGATAAATCCCCCTGAATCTGGAGTTAGACCATTGGGAGTGGTCACGTGGATTCCGGGAATGGAACCCAGGTCCTCTGGAAGAACATCAGTGCTTGTAACCATCGAGCTTTTGAATTAGAACTGAGAAAACTGGGGAGGCTTAGCAGAAAGACATGACGGAAGATCCGTAAATAACGTTATCCTTTGAGGAGATAACTGTCCCTTCATTTTCTTAGCATATCTTCAGGTGAATCAGATTTCCTGGGGAGTGGTCTCTTGGTTGGGTAACTGACAAGCCTGTTGGATTAGCTCTTAAAGTAGGAGACAGTAATATAAATATTCTAATCTTTGGATAAGATCACAGTGTCACAAGGGCAAGGAAATATAAAAGGAAGAACTCAGATAAGGGAGTAAAAAATACACAAGTCCTGGTTGCAATGCTGTCTCTAGCAACTAGCTAGACAATGTATAAGTAGGTAGTGGGGAAATAAAAACAGTTTACTCTTGAAGGGAACCCAGAGTCTTGTGTCTCCATCTACTATTGCTCACCTTTCTACTTTCTATGTCTCTGTGACATTCATGGCTGTGCTGGCCGAGGTAACTCATGAGTGTGTGTGTGTGTGTGTGTGTGTGTGTGTGTGTGTTCTAGCCTAGTATGCAAAAAGCATTGGGCTCAATCTCTAATACCCAACCTAGACACTGAAAGAGCTCAGGGCTTGGTTAATCCAAGCCTGGTAGCCAAAATAGAGAACCTGACTTCAATCCCCAAAAACCACCCCAGTACATTGCAGATTTATATTTGCTCATGGTACAATGTAACTTTTAGCTAAGAGAAAAATAGTTCATAAAATAAATTCTGTAGCACTTATAACAATAATTATGTACCTGAGTCAGAAGAATAGGGAATAGGGTGAGGAAGAGGCTCCAAAGTGATGTGGGATTCCCCTCTGTATGCTGTGAATACCATTGGTTAATAAAATACTGACTGCTTTGAGCCCATAGCAGAGCAGGGCGGAAAGAGCTAGGTGGAGAAAACTAAAGTGAATGCTGGGAGAAAGAAGGGCTGAGTCAGAGAGAAGCCATGTAGCCCCACTAAAGACGGACACCAGAACTTGACCTGGTAAGCCATGGCTTCTTGGCAATACACAGATTCCTAGAAATGGATTAAATTAATATGTAAGAGTTAGCCAATAAGAAGCTAGAGCTAATGGGCCAAGCAGTGATTTAAATAATACAGTTTCTGTGTGATTATTTCAGAAGTCTGGGCGGTCACGAAATGAACTAGCAGCCTCCTTGTAACACCAAAGATTAAGATCAGCAGTGAAGGACTGGAAGCCCTTACCCACCTGGGCTTCATTCCACCAAGGGAGCATGCTCAAGAAGAGCTAGCTTTGTAAGAACACTGGGAAAAGCAAATACTGTACAAAATTTTGTGAAATGTCATGCAGATCTATCCCTTTCCTCTCTTGGATCCGGGTCACGATCAGGCCTGACATCATTCGTAGCTGGTCAGAATCTCTCCTGTAATAAACTATCTCCTTCATGTAACTATCCATGTGCTCTATACACAGCCATGGTAAAGTGGTATAAGAGCCCTGAATCCTAGTGGCTGCCTACCAGACTCAGATCCTCACCTGCAACAGTGGGGCATCTGGAGTTTGTAAGCCAGGGCGCAGTCAAGCCACCGAAATGGACCACTCATGGGAGAAAGAAAAGTTGATTTGGGAAAGCAAACTGCCAGGTATTCCCTTGGAGGGCAGAGAATAGCATCCTGGGGAAAGCCTTGTCAATTTTAAGCGGACAGGTTGTAATGAGAGGAGAGGTGTGGGCCAGAGCAGCCTAGGAGTTCGTGCAGGCCATTTGGGTTATCAGGAACTAGATGCCTTTGTCTCAGAGAGCTGACTGTTGGGGGCAGGTGGATAGGGAAGTAGTGGTTTCCTGGTAAACAGAAACTTGCCTTTTGAGATTCTTGAGGAAAGCTGAGTTTAGCTTCTGTTTACTCAGTGACCTTCAGTTTACCTACCTGGGTTAGGATGTTGATGCTAACATTATCATTTTGGGGTCCTCTTTGGGCTTAACAGAGTTTAGATGCAGAGCACGAAACCCGAAAACTGTGCTCACAACACACAACAGTTTCAAAGAACTGAGTAATTTTATGAAACTGCCGGTACCAGCCTATGGAATAATGTATATATTTTTTCTGACATGCATTGTAAATAAATGCCCATGTCACAAAAATGATTTCATAATTAACGTTTGGCACTGGTCTTGGTGATGCAAACCTGTACAGCATTCTGGAAACTGAGGTTGTCTGGGTTGTGTTCCAAGAGGCTCTTGGCCTCTTATTCAAACAACTGAAAATAAGGGCTCACGAATTTTTAAAAGAAGCAAAATAACTGTCCAGAGCAAAGTGATGTTATACAGATTTAGAGAGGGATACACTGTCAGATCGACAAATGGCCGTGCGGACGAGAGTGCTGAAGGGCCCTGATCAGCGTTTGGAGGCTTTCGTTCATAGGGCTGAAGAAAAGGACCGGGTTTGGTCACTGGTAGTGAGAATAGTTCTCTATTTTGGCTGAAAGGCTTAAACTAACCACGCCTTTAGTTCCTGAGCATGTCCTTCCCATAATGCATCTGACTTTCTTCTTATGCATACTAATTAAGCATAATTTGCATAAATGTTTTACTTCCTTGCACATGCCCCAAACCAGTTCAGGCAAGATCAACCTGTTCATTCTTCCTTCCTAATACATTGTTGATACACTTGATTAGAGATTGTCTAAACTTGATTATTGCCAAGTGCTTTAGAGATGAGAGTAGTCCACTGCAGGCTGGTGTACCCGGCTGCTTAGTCACTGCTTGGCCAATCACTTAAGCGTATTGCTAGCTAGCTCTTTTGTCTTTGGTTAACCCATTTCTATTATTTTATATTTTTCCACGAGGATCGTGGCCTACCAGCAAAGTTTCAGCTATAGCTTGTGTCTTTTTCCTCTGGTGGCTCCATGGTGTCTCACAACTCTGCCTTCTTTATATATCTTTTCCAACCTGACTATATTCTGTTAAGCCATTGGCCAAAAGCAGCTTCTTTATTCATTAACCAGTAAAAGCAGCACATATATAGGACTTCCCACACCAGGCTTGAGTCTGAAGGAGGGGTGTGTGTAGTATATATATAGGTTATTGCAAGAGGAAAATGTGCATAACCTAAACCAAACAGGGTCTATGGCTAAACAATATCCTATAATGCCTGCCTCAAGTTCTAGGCTGGCATGGGGTACATGACATGATTCTAATCCAAAATAACAAGCAAAAAAAAAAAAGGAAGAAGAAGAAGAAGCCTTTATAAATGGAACCAGGTCTGTTTGTCTTGTTCATCGCTGGTCCTCGTGGCACACAAGTAGACAGCGATTATTTCTTGAGTAAACAGATGAATACTGATGTTTTATAATTTCCCAAATAACTTTCCTTTCGTTTTGACAATCCAGGTATTTCTTCAATATATTCTGCCTTCTTTAAAAGCTGAGAACATGATCTGTATTTAAATTTTTTATTTCTTTTATTTGGTTGTGTGGGGCAGGGGCATGAGTATGTGTATCGCTGTGTCCATGTGGATGGAGGTCAGAGGACAACCTGTGGGAGTCAGTTCTCCTTCTACCATGTGGGTCCAGGGATTGACTACATGTGTCTTACCCACTGAGCCACTTCATGGACCCTGAATTCAAGCTTTTTATACTAAAAACCATCCTTGTCATCACCATCTGCTTTCCCTTTCCTTTTAGAAAATGGCTGCTCCCCTGGAGGCCTCTGAGGAGCGAGTTTCTGAGTTTGATTACAATTTTCTCCCTGAGCTCTCTGCTCTTCTTGATATGGACGTGGGTCAGCTTGTAAGGAGTCAAGAAGAAGAAGAGCATAAGTTACGAAAGAAAATGAAGAAAGGTTTTAACTCACAGATGCACAATGAAGCCAAACGATTAAAGACTTTTGTGACCTATGACACATTCAGTTCATGGACGCCACAGGAGATGGCAGCCGCTGGGTTTTACTATACCGGGGTGAAGCATGGTGTTCAGTGCTTCTGCTGTAGTTTAATCCTCTTTGGTACCAGCCTAAGGAAAACTCCCATAGAAAACCACCAAAGATGGCGTCCAGAATGTGCGTTCCTTTTGGGCAAAGATGTTGGGAACATTGGCAAGTATGACATAAGGGTGAAGAGTCCAGAGAAGCTGAGGGGCAGCAAAGCAAGATACCAAGAAGAGGAGGCCAGACTAGAGTCCTTTGAGAACTGGCCGTTCTATGCCCATGGGACATCGCCACGTGTGCTCTCAGCAGCTGGCTTCGTCTTTACAGGTAACTGGATTCCATTGTGTGATGTGTTTATATAAATATAAAGTTCAGTTTCATGTTTTTATTTGCAATATTTGTCAATTGTTAACGTTGTATCAGGTATAAACCTATTTTATTAAAATTCAACAACTAGTATAGAATCACTAACTTGCTCTATATGTGTTTAAGGAGAAGCGGGTTGCTTGTTCTTCCTGCCAACCGGCTAGCTTAACCCCTGAAATAATCACACAGAAATGTATTAATTAAATTACTTCTTGGTTCACTATCTCTAGTCTCTTATTGGCTAACTCTCACATCTTGATTTAACCCATTTCTATTAATCTGTGTTCACTACAAGGTCGTGGCTTACCGGGAAAGATTCAGCATGTCTGACCTGGTGTCTCCATGGTGGCTCTCTCCCTCTCTGCTTTCTTCCTCCCAGAATGCAGTTCTGTCTTCTCTACCTACCTAAGTTCTGCCCTATCAGGCCAAGCAGTTTCTTTATTAATTAACTAGTGAAAGCAACATACAAACAGAAGGACCTCCTACACCATATATGTATAAAATAAAAGGTTACTTTTCTTTAAATGTGGACATTAGAAAATATTGCTGGCTTGAGGGTGTAGCTTGGTGCCAGACTCCTTAGCTAGCATGTGCAGGGCCCTGGGGTACGCCTATGTCAGAAGACCATGGCTAGAGGGTGGAGGTCCCATGTTCAGAGGGGGTCATTTACGGCAGTGGGATTCTGAATGTAGATTCAGCCTGAGAGGTCATGAGGAGTCCATCTTGTTTCGGTACAATATGATCATCTCTAAGACACCTCTGGTGTTATTGCTGGCCAGTCAGAACATGTCACTGAATTGTAGGTAAAAGGGACACCGTGCAGTGTTTCTCCTGCGCTGGATGCTTGGGAAACTGGGAAGAAGGAGACGATCCTTGGAAGGAGCATGCCAAGTGGTTCCCCAAGTAAGTGAACAAATATTTTATGATTAAAATTTCAATTTTTTAAAAGAGCAAAATAAATTAGAGACAAAGAGGCACATTGTTGGAGTAGTCCCTTGAGTTCTAATCTTTCTCCTGTTCAGTATAGGATCACCCAGAATTTTTCAGGCAAGGAAGAGCTGGTCACAGTGATAAGTTTGAATCACACGAACTTATAGGTGGGTCTCTGTGACTTTGAGGTCATCCAGGTATACAGAGTGAGTTCCAAGACGGCCAAGGCTTTTATACAGAGAAACCCTGTATCAACCCCCACCCCCAATTTATTTCGCTTTCATTTTAAAACATTTTTTTTGGTTTGATTTGTTGCATGTGTATATAGTGTAAGTGTGGGCACATATATGGACCACAGGTTGACCTAGCCTGTCTTCCCTCTCACTCTGTACCTTGCTTGAGACAGAATCATTGAACTGAGCTCATAGATTGGCTATACTAGCTAGCAAGTGATCCTCTAGGACCTGCCTGTCTCTGCTTTTGCATGGCTAGGGTTAAAGTTATGTGTGACCATACTTGTTCACCTTGGTGTGTGTACCAGGGATTCAAACTCTAGGTCACCATGAATTTTTTTTTAAGTATTTATTTATTTATTATGTATACAATCTTCTGTCAGTGTGTGTGCCTGCAGGCCAGAAGAGGGCACCAGACCTCATTACAGATGGTTGTGAGCCACCATGTGGTTGCAGGGAATTGAACTCAGGACCTTTAGAAGAGCAGGCAGTGCTCTTAACTGCTGAGCCATCTCTCCAGCCCATGAATTTTTTTTATAATTGCACATCTGCCACTTTAAATTTTATCTTCCAGGCTGGAGAGATGGCTCAGAGGTTAAGAGCATTGCCTGTTCTTCCAAAGGTCCTGTGTTCAATTCCCAGCAACCACATGGTGGCTCACAACCATCTCTAATGGAGTTTGGTGCCCTCTTCTGGCCTGCAGGCATACACACAGACAGAATATTGTATACATAATAAATAAATAAATATTTTTTAAATAATAAATTTTATCTTCCTCCTCTGTATACTTTAAAATTTACATTTGTTTATTTATTTTTATTTATTTATTGTGTATATAGTATTCTGCCTGCATGTCTGCCTTCATGCCAGAAGAAGGCACCAAATCTCATTACAGATGGTTGTGAGCCACCATGTGGTTGCTGGGAATTGAACTCAGGACCTCTGGAAGAGTAATTAGTGCTCTTAATGTCTGAGCCCTCTCTCCAGTCACATCACCAAATACTAAGATAATGTCTTGTCAAGAAGCACTTCCTGGATTTACCTTAACTAATAAATAAGTTACTCTATGCAGGGGTGGAAATGGTGCATAAATGAAAGAAAGTAAGAATGTTTAAAGCGTTGTAAGCAGTTTCACATACTGCAGAATATGTACCGAATGAAAATGCTTGCTGGATGCAGTGCTCACACTTGTAATCCCAGCTCGAGGAAGGTGGAAACTCGAGAATTAGGAGTTCAAAACCACCCTCTGCTAAAAGAACGAGAGGACCAGATACCTAGGTTGCCCACATCCCAGTGCCACAAGAGAAAAAAAGGTTTGTGTCCAAGATTCAAGGTTTTGTTATTGCAGTGGACAGTGGTCTTCAGATTGTGCAGAGGGAACATGACCCACATAAGAAGAGAGACAGTCCAGGGGCTGGCCCCACAGCTTGAAGGAGTGAGGCTTGCTCACACAAGAAGTGCCAGATAGAGGCAGGCTTGCACATGCAGGCTGCCTGACTCCAGTCCTGAAATGAAGCACTGCCCTCTTAGATGAATGTAAAATGCAGACAATAATCTGTAGCCGTAGGCCTTGCATAAGTCTACCACACGTTACGTGCAGTAACTGCTGTCCTGTCTGTCTGTCAGCATGAGCACAGGGCTGGCTTCAGAACTCAGCCTCTAAATTTCTTGTTGTTTCATTTATCCTTAGCTTCTTAGACTTCAGTTTTGAACACTGGCTTGATCACTTCTTTTATGAAATATTGGCAAAATATCTGAATATTTTCTTTTTGATTTTAGTATAATTTTAAGTTTTGAAACATGGACTTGCTATATATCTCAGACTGGCATCAAACTCACGATTCTCCTTTCTCCGACTCCCAAGTTCTGGGATTGTAATTTGTGTCAACATGTCTGGCAATTGCAATTTTTTTTTAAAATACCATTTGAGAAAGTAATGTTGAGGTGGGAGTGTAGGCACATGCCTGTAACCCCAGGCCTTGTGAGATGGAGGCAAGAGGAGCAGGAACTCAGGGTTTTTATCTTTGCTATCCAGAGAGCCTAAGGCAAGCCTGTCCCATATAAGACCCTATCTCAAGAGAAAAAAAAGTACTGAAATGTTTTAAAAGCAAGTTGGCTTATTATAATATTTGTAAAAGGACCAATAACCTCAGTTCACTATAGTCCACCCCAGGTGCTGTGTGCTACACGGGCTGCATTCAGGCCCAGAAGAATGCATGGAGAGGGAGGAGAAGTGGAGCCAGAATCCCTGGCCACCACAGACATCGAATCATGTGACCTTTTGAGTCATGTGATTGAGTTCATCTTCTTATGTGATTAGAAGGGACCAGGGCATTTCAGCATCCCATTGATGAAAGAGCTCTCAGCCCACTCCTCACCACACCATCAGAAAGAAACGTTCTTGTCAGTTAGAGCAATACTGTTTAGTCTTCAAAGTAGCTTAGTTTTTATGGAAAAGGAATGCCTTGCAGGAAGCTGTTCAATATACTTTGTAAAAAGTCAAAATTAAAAGGTTAATACCTGTTACTTTAAAAAAATTATCATGGTCTTTTTGTTTAGTAGGTGAAATATGGTACAACGAATTTTCATATTTTCTCTTTACTATTAGTGACTGATCTGCCATGGGAACTAGGCTTATCCCCTCAGAAAGGCCGAGTTCTCCCCACTCTGTCTCTGTGCCAGTCTCTCTGATGCTTTTTTTTTTTTTTACACCACAGTGCTGTGGTGTGTGCTTACAGCTGAAGCTGCTCCTGAGGCTGAAGATTGCTTCAGGCCAGGAGGTTATCACCAGCCTGGGCCACACAGGGACGCCCCATTATAAAATAAAAATAAAAGTGATCTGAAGATTCAGTTGTGAATAACCACATGTGTTGTCACTCATATAAATAAAAAACAGTGGTGCTTCTCATGAGAAACGTTGGAGTGAATTTTCTAACAATATATTTTAATTATGCCCCCCTCAACTCTCCAGTTCTTCCCAGATCTTCCCCAATTCACCACCCACACTGCTCAGCCAACTTTATGTTTTCTGTGTTTCAGCACAGACACACACACACACACACACACACACACACACACGGAAACCAAAATAAATAAATAACAAGTAAGACAACCAAACAAAACCCCCAAATGAAAGGGATGCCCATAAAAATAATATGGAGTTTATTTTGTGTTGGCCATCTCTTCCTGGGCCTGGGGCCTGTCCTGGAGTGTGGTTGTTATACCCAGTGACACTTCACTGGAGGAAACCGATTTCCCTTCATCAGCAGGGATCATTTGCAAACAGCTTCTTTTTTTTTTTTTTTTTTTTTTTGGTTTTTCGAGACAGGGTTTCTCTGTGGTTTTGGAGCCTGTCCTGGAACTAGCTCTTGTAGACCAGGCTGGTCTCGAACTCACAGAGATCCGCCTGCCTCTGCCTCCCGAGTGCTGGGATTAAAGGCATGCGCCACCACCGCCCGGCCTTGCAAACAGCTTCTTGATTAAGAGTCAGACTCTGTGTCTATATGCCCTCTGAGTCCGGGGCCCCATCTGGTTTGGGTCTGGGCAGGACTTGTGCCTACTATTGGGGCAAGGCTTTTTTTTTTTTTTTTTTTAACAGTTTTACTGATGTATAAAGTCCAGTGGTTTTATAGGTTTTATCAAATGCTCATTGTGTTTGAGAACACCTCTATTTATTGGGATGTATTTTAATTATAGGTGTGAATTTCTTCGAAGTAAGAAATCCTCAGAGGAAATTGCCCAGTATATTAAAAGCTACGAGGGATTTGTCCATGTTACGGTAATTCACAGCAGCAAACTCTTCCCACTGGTGTGGAGTCATTGAGGAGTTTTATTTTTTCATAGATTTCATGCTCCTACATCTCATCCGCAGAGTGGAGACGCAAAAGTCTTGCTAAGCTGCAACCATGTAGACGTGGTTTTTCAGGCAGACTTTGGGTGGCTTCTGCTACTTTCTCCGTCTTCTCTCTGACTGAGCCCACTTCCCCAGTTTCTTTTTGCTGCCCCCATCTAGGTGCCCGACCCAGTCTTCTGTCCTAGTACCTGGTGACAGCAGGGCTCTCAGAGCTGGCTCCCGCCCCTGGTTGTCTAGGGTCTACACTAGTAGGGACTTCCCAGTGGTAAGCGGTGAGAAACTTAGCCCACACAGAAGCCAAAGGAGAATGGAATGGCTGATGACCCAGAGGCTGTGTCTGCAGAGAGCAGGGCTGAGAGTCTGGGCGCAGTTTTCTCAGAGGGAGAGTTGCCCAGTTGGAAAGGTCCTTCTGAGGGGAGCTTCCTTCCCATGGCGCAGTTCCCCCTGAGCCAAATGCATCTGTGTGTGTGACTGCAGTTCTGTTGCTGAGCTGCGTGTCTGTTGAGAGTGACCCCGAGAAAGCTCCCATTTGCACAGGTAAACATTCGCTGCTGTCTGTACTGCATAAAATTCCCGAGATCAACAGAAATCGGACTAAAGGTCTGCTTTGCCAACACTTCCGCTGCTCTAGTGAAATGTCGCTTTAGTGCTGGGGGGCAGGGGAGTCCTTCAGTTGCAGCTCACAGACAGACGTCTATTTTATAAATCAGTTAGTAATCTGAATTTTTTTCCTTCAGGGAGAACATTTTCTGAATTCCTGGGTCAGAAGAGAATTACCTATGGTGTCAGGTAAAACCTCAGGCACTTTCTAAATGCTTTGCTTGTTTCTTTCCTTTCAGCAAGTGAGTTGAAAGCCAGTCTGGTTTTAACCAGTTCTGTTTCCAGGACAGCCAGGCGGGGCTGAAGGAAGGAAAGGAAGAAGAAAGGGAGGGAGGTAGGGAGGGAGGAAGAGAGGGAGGGAGGGAGGGAGGGAGGAAGAGAAGGGGGGAAGGAGGGAGGGAGGGAAGGAGGGAGGAAGGAAGGAAGGAAGGAAGGAAAGGAGAAAGAAGAAAATAATCAACCTACATTCTAAAACAAGCAAGCAAACAAACAATAATAAACAAACAAATAAATAAATGAGGCAAGTTGGTTGACTCCCTGATTGTGTTTTTTGTCCCCGTTCTTTCTTAAACAACACTAAAAGAGAGAAAAGAAAAATAACAACAATAAATAAATGAACAAATAAATATGCATACATACAAAAAGGCAGCTCCCTGGTCATTTATTTTCCCCTGCTTCTTTAGGAAAAAAGCAGCACACACACACACACACATACACACACACACACACACACACACACAAAACCCAAAGACAAGCAAATTTTACCAGCTGTCCCATTCTTAATAAATAAAAAAATTAAAAGGATGACTAATTGACCTCCATCTAAAGCTTTTAGAAAAAAAAATCTACAGAGCCAACTGATCAACCTCTGTGTTCAATAAAAAGACAACCAACTATAGGTCAACCTGTATACAATATTAGTATATATTAAAAAAATCACTAAAAGAAAAAAATAAATTATACTGCCTACCCCATCCTTATTTAAATAAGAAATTTTTAAAAATTTTAAAATAAAAATTCAATAAATTACACCACCAGCCCTGTTCTTATTAAAGAAGAAAAATTTAAGAGGCCAGCTGGTCAACCTCCATTTAAAAGCTTTAGAAACAAATTCCACAGAGTCAACTGGTCAACTTCCATGTTCAATAAAAAGACAACTAACTGGTTGACCTATATATTAAAAAAAAAGTTCAGTCAGGTCATCATATCTGGTTGACCCACGTCCAAGAGGAAGAAAAGAGCAGCTAAGTCCAGCCATATCTGGTTGACCCAAAGGGCAGGGTTTTTTTTGCCAAAAGAATATATGTATTGAGCATTTTAAGAGCTAGTAAGGCCTGGGTATAATGGCACACACCTAATCCCAGCATGTAGGAGGCAGAGACAGGCACATTTCCGTGTGCTCAAGGCCAGCCTGGTCTACATATTGAATTCCAGGCTAGCCAAAGCTACATAGTAAGACCCTGTTTTCAAAAACCACAAACAAAACAAACTAATAAGGGTTGGGAGTACCTTTAGAGAACAAAGGTCTTTAGAGAACAAAGACCCGGGCTCTATCTCCAGAATCCATGTGAAAAAGCAATGTGTGGCAGTATGGGCTTGTGATCTCAGCACTGGGAGGCAGGCATGTCCATCCTTAGATATCCATAGCCAGATAACCTAGTTGGCTTAGTGAGTTCAAGGCAAATGAGGGACTTTCTCAAAAAAAAGGGGGGGGGGAGTATTGAAAAATAACAGTGAACGTTGTCTTCTGGTCTCCTTGTATGTGCCCACAATGCACATGTGCCCACACACATACAGGTACCTGTACACACATGGAACACATACATACACATGTCAGTGGGGGGGGGAGGTAGAGGAGGAAGAGGAGAGAGAAACTAAGAGCTGAATATGCTCCTTGAAATGAGTGATGGAAAATGATCAGAGGAAGGAAGCCAAAGAGAAACTGAAGTGCCAACCTGCTCCTCCCAGAGAACACACATCGTGGTCCTAGGGAGCTATTCCCTATTATTCCATGGTTCGATAGAAGTAAAAAGTAAAATAAAATGAAGACATATAGACTGTAAAAATATTTTTCTTAGTTATTCTTGGATTGTATCTTTTATTCTTTTGTGCTTTTCTAACCACTCTCAATTATTTTGATGCAAGCACAGTACATCAGATCATTCCATCTACTCACACAGCTAACTTGAACTTTTCAAATGCTGGTCTCATATACATCTGTTTTTTTCTCTCTCCCCACAACTCCCAAGCTTACTGCAATGATAGTGTCTTTGCTAATGAAGAGCTAAGGCTGGACACTTTTAAGGACTGGCCCCAAGAATCACCCGTGGCTGTTGAAGATCTGGTCAGAGCAGGCCTTTTCTACACAGGTGAGTCAGTATTTGTGTCCATCTGTTGCTAAGGAAGAATGGGAGAAAGTAGGGTGTGGATCACTTTTTACCATATAGTGCTCACAGGAGAAACAAAATTCATTTCCTTAGTTTCAACCTATGAAGGATCTTCCACAAGTTCCTCATCTCTCTTTTGCTGCTGCCCCTCAGAAGCTCCACTTGGTAATAGACGAAACTCATTCCCCTCAGCTGGGTCACTGCCTAAAGTACAAGGAGAGGAAGGAAAAGATACGATGCCCTCCCTGGTTATCTTGCTAATGTTCCTCCTACCAGGTGCACTCCTGAGTTGAGATGGAGTTTTGTGTGGCTCTGTCACTGTGGTAACGTAGTACTGTGTGGTTGTCAGAGCAGTTCAGAATGTGAATTGTGGAGACACTTTACCTAACAGACGTGTTCCACTGGCACGAACGGTCTTTTTACCTCACAGTCTTAACCCTTTGTCCCTTCTTTATTGCGTCTCCTCTTGCCAGCCTTCATCAGGTCTCATGGGCAACGTGCTCCTATTTTTAGTGAACTAGACCTGGAAACAACGTGGGAAGAGACAAGGAATTCTTCACGATCTCACTTACAGAGAGCCCCTAAGCTTGCTCCTGTGTTTCTCCACCTCCGTTCCTCACGTGTCTTCTTTCTTATTGATTGCCTGTCTGTGAGAGTCCACCATGTCATCATTGTCCAAATCAGACAGAAATCTCTACTCCCACGGAGCTTCTGTTCTTTGAAAATCTCTTAGAATGACAGGGCTGAGATGGTCAAAATACACAGTGCACAGGAGCATTCAGTGACTGTTGCTGGCCACCCCATTGGAGGACCGAGAGTCCCCTGTGAACTGTTGCCCCCCATGACCCATGCATGACTTTGCCACACAATTCAATTGGGGATGTAAATAGGGTTTTACTCTCAAGATCTTGAGTTATTATCTGCGTGTGAGTTGATACGCATGTGTTGGAGTAACACACTGACCACATTTTCTTACTTCTAGGCATAAGGGACATGGTCCAGTGTTTCTCCTGTGGTGCATATATGTGGAAATGGGAGGAAGGTGACGACCCATTAGAAGATCACACCAGATTTTATCCCAAGTGAGCAGGATGAATTCCCATAACTTTGAATGTACTTCAGCGGTTATTCCGTCACTGCTCTCAAACCTGCTTTCTCTGTGGATAGTCTCTGCCCATCTTCCGGTTCCCACTATGAAGGACACATACTTTATCTTCATGTCCTTCCTCCCATGACATCTTCCCTGTCTAGCTTTCCTCTCATAGTTAGACTTGGTTTTTACTGGATATATATATATATATATATATATTGGTTTTTCAAGACAGAGTTTCTTCTCCGTGCTGCTTTGGAGCCTGTCCTGGAACTAGCTCTTGTAGACCAGGCTTGCCTCGAACTCACTGAGATCTGCCTTCCTCTGCCTCCCGAGTGCTGGGATTAAAGGCGTGTGCCACCACCACATGGCAATATATATGCTTTTAAAGACGGGATCTTGCTATATAGCTCATACCATTCCAAACTGTCTATGCAGCCCAGTTGAATTTGAAGTCATGACTTCCTTCATCAGCCTCTAAAGTGATGAGTGTCCAGGATGTGCGTGGCAGTTTCATACTGTTTTGATTCCTTTGATTAGAAACTACTTTCCCCCTCCTAGAAGCTTTTAGAATTTCCTATTTCCAATATCTAAGATTTCACACATAATATTTCTTTTTTTAAAAAAATTTTTTTTTTCCCAATGCTGGGAATGGAACCAGTAAATTGGGCGACTCTCATCCCCTTTCTGTGCTTCAAGTTTATTTTTACTCATTTTCTACACATAAAAAACTCTCTAGAAATGTTCAGTTGCAAGAAGAAATTTGTTATTTTTACTAAGTAATTATCTTGAATTTTTTCAGAACTAAATACCAGTATGTGCAGAGTTAAATGTGAGTGTTTTGACTGGACAGTGGTGCACACCCGCAGTCCTAGTTCTCAGAGAAGACACTGTGTGGTTTTCTTTCATATGAAATCATTTAGTACGAGTGACTTTAAAACCACTTTATTTTTAAAGTCAAGCAAGTGAATACAGAAAAGCACAGTTGAAGATGTCTTTTGGTATGGCAGCCTTTGCAGGCTTGGAGAGCGTAGCCGCATGGAAGCCCGCTGTTCTGTTCTGTTCCACAGGTGCCCTTTGGACATCGAAAGCATAAGTAAAGTTGCACTACATTATTTTGATGCTAGAAGAATTTAAGTTTTGTTTAACTTTTAAAGACAACGCTCTGTTTGTGAGATAGAATGGTGATAGTAGGACAAACCCTTAGACATATTCTTCTAAAGGCTATTACTATATATTAGTTTTAAGTAATAATGGGTTTAATTTTGACATTTTTATACATGTATACAGTGTAGTTCAGTTATGTTTACCACCATCCCCCTGTTACCCTCACTTGTCTTCCTTTCACTCCCATTAACTCCTCCTCTTGGGAGCATGTGTTGGAGGCCAGCTGGGACTCCATAGTGAGATCCCATCTAAACTTCCTTAACTAAGACTGTTTTATTCTCATTGTGAGTTTGAAGATGCTTGAGAGCAAGGCTCACTTTTTTCTTTTTACTTGTGTGTAGTAGATAGTAAATTGGGAAGACAGGGCCTTCTTAATCCTTGTGCTGATAAGTTAGGATGCAGTCTAGTTTCATTTAGAGCTTTTTCTAAAAAAAAAAAAGTCTATCAACTCCATCTTTATGTGAAATTTTTTTTGTTTCTTCTGCCTCTTTTTTATTTTAAATTACCAACTGTCTTTATGTTAGTACCCAGAATATTTTCATGTACGTTTGTGGTGGTTTAGATGAGAAATGTCTGCCATAGCTCATATATCGGAACCCCGAGTCCCTAGTTTGTGGCATTGCTTGGGAAGGTTATAGAACTTTTAGGTAGAGGATCCACACTGGAAGAAATAAGCCACTGGAAGTGTGCTTTGAGTGTGTATAGCCCTGCTATACTTCCAGTTAGTCCTCTCTGTTTCCTATGTTTAGTGGATTTTTTTAAATCTTTGGGGGCCCACCAGACAGCACCCAAATAAGTACATGGAGACTTAGTCTTACTTATGAATACCTGGCCTTAGCTTGGCTTGTTTCTAGTCAGCTTTTCTAACTCAAATAAATTATCCTGTTTTCATTTCTCTTTAACTATGTTTTGCCTCTTGGATTTTTACCTTTATTTGTTCTATTTTCTTTCTTTCTTTCCTTTTTACTCTGTGGCTGGCTGTGTGGCTGGCCCAATGGCATCTTCCTCTCCTTTTCCTTTTTTCACTCCTCTGCTAGATTTCTCCTATTTATTCTCTCTGCCTGGCAGCCTTGCCTATTTCTTTCTCCTGCCTTGCTATAGGCCATTCAGCTCTTTATTAGACCAATCAGGTGTTTTAGGCAAGCAAAGCAGCACAGTCAGGTTCCTGGTGTGGGTGTGGCTAGGGGACAGCAGAGGCTGAGTGGAAGAGACTTGTAGGTTCTGTACTGCTTCCTGCTGGCTCTCTCCTGGAGGCCAGATGGATGTGGCTATAATGTCCACCCTGTAGTACTGGCTTGCCTGTTTGTGATGCTCAAATAAATGGAAGCATAGGGCATGATTCTTTAGAGGTTGGCTTGTTTTGTTTCACATTGTTTCTCAGACTAGCTTAGAAGTATGAACACGTTTTTAGTTCACTTGTTTTTTGGCACATAGCTTACAATAACTTATTCGTGCTGTTGATTTAATGCTTGGGCTATTTTGAGTGTTGCCCTGTGGATATTCGCCTATGTATTTTCTAATGCTCATATGTCTTTCTCGAAGACACAGAAGAAAGTATGGAATCTTAGTTGTACTGATGCACATTCCTACTAACATAGATAAGCTTACACTGCTCTGAAACTTTTCAACTTGACATTGTATTGTGGGTGTTGTGGTACAGGCGTGGGCTCAAGCAAGTCCGTCGAAAGAAGGCTCAGAGACACTTTGAGAATGAACTTAGCCTTTTGCAGCTGCAGGGGTCTCCAGCCTTGATGGACTGAAGTACTTCCCCTTCACCCAGGGCATTTTTATTTTTCTCAATATTTACAATTATGCCAGTTGATCTCATATGCTCAAAACAACCTGATGAAGCTTCTAAAAATACAATGCCAAGCACAGTCTTGGTAAAGGGTTTCTCTCCCAACCTTTGTATCTTGGGAAGCTCTCAGACAAGATTCACATAGAGCAACAAAAGGTATCTGTTTCTTGGAGTTAAATATTCACCTCTGTTCTTTGCAACCCTGCTTCTCGTCAGTTTCAATGGTTTTTCTCATTGTTGCTGCCATCTCAGTGATCTTGTCAACACTTGCTTGTAACTCTTTCCCATTTGTTTCCAAGTGCTTCCTCTCCAGTGCCCGTGGAAGTGCTTTAAGGATGTGCAGAGATGTACCACGGAAGAGCCGCCTGCTGTTGTTGAGATGTGCTAGGCTAACCTTGACTGTGGCTCTTCTGACTGCAGTATCACATCTCGGTCATCATTTTTCTATCCCTCAGCACTCTATAAACTTTTGTTTCAGGTACTTGCTCATTCTTAGTTTCAGTGCAGACTGGTGTTCTTCCAAAAATGTCAGCTCTTTGTCCTCTTGCTGGATTCTCACAGCTAGCGTGACTGTGGTTGACGTCTTGCAACATCATTAAGTTCTTGATTATTTTCCCGATGCTGCTAATTTGCTTCCACTCACTTGCTGAGAGTAGTGAGTGGTCTGCTCAGTGAGAGACTGCTGTATTTTCCCGGTCTCTCAACCTTTCAACAAGGACTTTGGTGCCAGAAAGTTCCTTCCCTTTCTCAGTTGCAGAGAGGAGCTCCGTGGAGCATGGATAGGGGTGGTGGCTGGGCCGGGGGCAGGTCCCTGGACTCACTCAGGAGTGTGTTATTTCACTCACTTGGTTTTGGTACCCCTCAGCTGTCAGTGACAGCAACAAGGACCTTCGAGACTGAGGTACCCAGAAGACTGTTCCTATGCTCTTACTCTACCTCTAGGGAGTGGATGCACAGCCCTGGAAAGACAGCAGAGGTGACTGAGAGGCCCACACTCTGACCCTATTCCAGGCTGAGATAAGTCTCCAGGTTTTGTTTCTCTGTTGTCTCTCTGTCCCCTGCTTATCCACAGAGATGGCTTTTCTCTTTTTTTCACTCTTAGAAATTTATTTATTTTAGTGTGTGTGTGTGTGTGTGTGTGTGTGTGTCATGGAATGCCCTCCATCACTGTACCCTGTCTCTTGAGTCTCTCATTGACCTGGAGCTAGGCTAGAGTCCATCAGTGCTATGTGGGGAGCAGGAAATCTGGAGTGAAAGTACATTATTGACAGCTGCAGGGCCATGTCAAGCATCTCAGTGCCTCAGATCCTTCCCCTGCAGTGTGGATGTTGACAGTGTGTTAGTGTGTGCAGAGTGCATCCACTGATGCTTCCTCCTATCTGATGTTTACAGCCCAAGGCTGCTTTCCTTTAGAGACCTCCTACAGAGACTAGCTAACCCTCCTCCTCTTCCCCATGTTGTATATAGTAAAGGGACTGAGTTTCTGAGTTGAGTAGGGGCTCACCAGAGTGAGCACACCCACCAGCTCCCAGCTCTTCTGTATCTGTGTCATTTCTTCCCCCCTGTGTTACCCCAGTTAGGTTTCCAGGGCCAAGCCATTTGACAGTGCAGGCTACTAGTTTTGGGTCTCTATGTTCATTTTATCTGTTTGTATAGACAGACATTAACTATATGCACTCCCCCACCCTGTGCTCCATATATTCTCACCATCACTTACGAGCCACATGCACTAAGTTGTGGAAAGTCAAAGTGAAAGACCCTCAGGGAGGACCTTCCCTCAGAAGGAGACCCCTAGACCCAAGGAACAGTCCGAGACCACTGGCTGCAACCGGCAAGAGGTTTTTTTATTGAGAGTACACAGGTACCTGAGGGTGGCAGAGTCTATTCAGAAGACTTGCCAGAGTCTATTCAGAAGACTTGCGAGCCCTCAGGCTAGGCAGGAGGTCTTTTATATGGAAACGGGTGGCAGAAGCAGGCATACAGAAGCAGACGCATGGTTACAGGGATCCCATTGGTCCTTTCAAATGTGGCCAGGGGTTTACTTGAGGACAAACCCCCTGGCTCTTGGCTGGGGACACAAACATCTGATTATAGCTGACTAGGCTCTATCTAGGGCATATGGGGTCTTCCCCAGAACTCTTCGTTGCCCCCCTAGGCCAGATATCTGACCGCAGATATCCTGTTTGGCTGCCTAGGAGTACTGACCTTACCCTGAACTTTACTTGTTTGTTTTAAAGCCTTGCAAAATGGCGTTACAGCAGCTAAGCTGGGGTCTTTCAAAAGTATATTATTATTATTATTTTGTTTAAGACAGGGTTTCTCTGTGTCATCCTGGCTGTCCTGGAACTCACTCTGTAGACAGACTACCTTGAACTCACAGTCTACCTCTGCCTCCCTAGTGCTGGGGTTAAAGTTGTTAGCCACCACTACCCAGCTGTGAAAGTCTTATATGATAACCACTGAAAGAGTCACAGAAAATGTTAGCTTTCCATTTCATTCTTATTTTTGTCCCTGTGTTAAAAACTCAATACAAATGCTTACTTGCATGGAACTATTTTTTGACTTTTTTCTCCTCTGCTTAGCTGTGTCTTTCTGCAAAACCTAAAGTCCTCTACTGAAGTGATTCCAGCCTTTCAGAGCGACTCTGCACTTCTGAAAGCCATGGTAATGGACCCCACCCCTTCTCAGACTTGGCAGTTCTTGATCCTGTAGTTGAACGCTGTTTTGAACAGCAATTGCCCATTGTCAGTATAGGGTTAAATAAATTCTACAAATCTTTACTAAGCAACTATGATCTGATAGCTGCATATGGGACTTCACAGTGAACAGAAGACGCACCTAACACTACCTTTCCAAGTGACAGGACTGTAAGCTTGTGTGCCAACATACATAGCTGAGTTTTTATTATTGTCTTGCTTTATTTTTTGTAGTTCAAATGCAGGCAAGGACTCTGTAACTGACCTACATCGCTGACCTGTAGATGTGTTTCCTTAACAAAAGCAATGTGTAGCAAAATTGTAATCTAGATAATAGTTTGAACCCGACATTACTCAGGGATGCAAACTACCAACTGAGTAGTCACACACATGTCCTCACCTGGAGGTGGTAAGGCAGTAGACTATGGATGTCACTCCCCAGAAGAACTAAAGCTTGGCATGATGCCCCGTGCCTGCAAACAGGAACTCTGGAGACTGAGGCACAAGGCTAGCTATAAGTTTAAGGCCACCCTTAACTATGAGTCTCCTTATTAAAAATAACCAAACAGGGGAGGGAAATCAAAACAAAAGGAAAAACAACTTGGGTCAATTGACTAATGTCTTGTATTTGTAATTTTAAAATGACATTGAAGTCACTGAAGATGTAGCTCAACTGGCAAAATGTTAGCCCAGTATACACGAAGTCCTGTGTATCCTCAGCACTGATCGAACTGGATGTGGTAGAATACCTGGAGTCATAGCAGTGGGAGGTAGAGGCAGGGGGATCAGATGTTCAAAGTCCTGGTCAACACAACTAAGTTTGAGGCCAGTCTAAGTTAAACAAGTCTATGTTTGAAAAACAGAAACAAAAATAAAAAGCAAGACATTGAAGCCAGGTGTTATGATTCATGCATTTAATCCCAGCACTTGGGAAATAGAGGAGGATCACTGCAGCCTATGTCAAACCTTTTCTCAAAAAGAGAACACAAAAAACTGTGTGTGTGTGCATGCATACATAATAACTTTTCTCTACCCTAGTATGTGGTATTACATATGTAGTTGCTAGTAACCAAGGATGGAGCCCATATACAATGCTTTTTGCAGGACCATTCTTGTTCTAGACGCTACAATTTTGATTACCCCCATAGCAATCACCCATAGAGAGGATGTATATCCTATGCATGCACCATCTAGGAACACACTCTTGCAGACGTGTGAGATTAACTCTTTCATATCTGGAGCACTCTTCCTTCAGTCAGCACCGAGTGTAGGCTGTGTTTAGAAGATGTTGGGTTTTGATTGATTGTATTATCAATTTGGTTGATAATATTGATTATGTTATCAGTGATAACATAATATCCAATCTTGATTTAAGACCCAGTTTTGATTTAATAACGGATTCTCGTTCAAAGGACAGCACAGGGGAAAGCGATCATGGGGACCCAGCGGCAGTTCACTCCACCATAGCCGGTAAGCACTGGAAAGCAACATGGGATTGTGTGTGTTTGTACCTAGGGATTTAAAAGGAAAGTGTATTTGTGAATGTCCAGGGAGCTCTAGAGAGGAAAGAACAGACACGGAGAGTACTGTGGAGGAGAGCGTGTCAGCATTCCTGTGACATCTTGAGAATTAAGGACTAATGACACAGTCCTTGTGTCAGGTCCCAACCAGGCAGCGTTAAAGGTCTTAAGCAGCAAGCCGGTTTCCTGAGATCTTCAATGGGAAGTTGGAATGGCAGAGTATTCTTGATAAGCACACATTATGTCTAAGTCCCCAGGTCAAATAGAACACTTGGACACATGATCCCACATTCTGATGATATGAAAAGGTCTGAGAGGATCTAAAGGGAGATCATGGACATTGGAGGAAAGTCCTAATCTGTCCCTAGCAAACAGGCAGAACAATGTAACAGACACCACAGCTTTAGGATCGAGGGATTTGACTGCATCTCCTACAGGGTCTCCCTTCTTCCCTCCACAGATGATGCTCCAAGTGAAGCCCATGGAAGTGAATGTCCATCCAGTGGTTCCTCCCTTCTCTCCACAGACCTGGCTCACAGGGAAGCCCAGTGGTTTCAAGAGGCAAAGAGTCTGAGTGAGCAGCTGAGAGGAGCCTACACCAAAGCCACTTTCCGCCACATGGATTTGCCAGAGGTGTGTTCCAGCTTAGGCACTGACCACTTGCTTGGGTGTGATCTGTCCATCGTCTCAAAGCACATCAGCAGGCCAGTGCAAGAGGCCATGATGCTTCCTGAGGTCTTCACCAACTTCAGCTCTGTCATGTGTGTGGAGGGGGAGACCGGCAGTGGGAAGACAACCTTCCTGAAGAAAACAGCTTTCCTCTGGGCATCAGGATGCTGTCCCCTGCTGAACAGGTTCCAGCTGGTCTTCTACATCTCCCTGAGGTCCACCAGACCAGACCAGGGGCTGGCCGACATCATCAATGCCCAACTCCTAGAGGCAGGAGGATACGTTAGTGACGTGTGCCTGAGCAGCAGCATCCAGCAGCTAAGGCACCGGGTGCTGTTCCTGTTGGATGACTACCGTGGGATGGACTCACTGCCCCAAGCCATACAAACACTGATTACAAAAAACTACTTGTCACGAACCTGCCTATTGATCACTGTCCATACAAACAGGGCCAGGGCCATCCGCCCATACCTAGACACAATCCTAGAGATCCAAGAGTTTCCTTTCTATAATACTGTCTCTGTACTAAGGAAGTTCTGCTCACATGATATAACCCGTGTGGAAAAGTTAATGGTATACTTTGGAATGAATGTGGATTTGCAGGGAATTCACAAAACCCCCCTCTTCGTGGCAGCAGTCTGTACTGACTGGTTTAAAAATCCTTCTGACCAGTCCTTACATGATGTGGCAGTTTTCAAGTTCTATATGAAATACCTTTCCTCACAGCACAAGGCTACGCCTGAGCCTCTCAAGGCCACTGTGTCCTCGTGTGGTCAGCTGGCCTTGCGAGGGCTTTTCTCATCTTGCTTTGAGTTCAGTAGTGAGGACCTCACAGAAGCAGGAGTCGATGAAGATGAAGATCTGACCACCTGCCTGATGAGTAAATTCACAGCCCAGAGACTGAGCCCAGTCTATCGGTTCCTAAGTCCTTTGTTCCAAGAATTTCTTGCTGCCATGAGGCTGACTGAACTCCTGAGTTCAGAAAGAAAGGAAGACCAAGATCTGGGACTTGATTATTTGAGACAGATTAACTCACCCTTGAAGGCTATGGGTGTCTACAACAATTTTTTGAAGTATGTCTCCAGCCACCCTGCATCAAAGGCAGCGCCAATGGTTGTGTCTCACTTGCTTCAGTTGGTGGATGATAAAGAGTCGCTGGAGAACATGTCTAAAAATGAGCATTATGGGAAGCTCCACCAAAAAACTCTTCAGATGATGAAGTTAATTAAAGAAATGTGGCAGTTATCTCCTGAAGCTTTTTCCTCATTCATCTCAGAACATCTATTGAGCGTTGCTCTAAACATTGCTTATGAAAGCAACACTGTCGCTGCATGTTCTCCAATTATTTCACAGTTCCTTCGAGGGAGAACACTGGCTTTGAATGTCCTGAATTTCCAGTACTTTGAGGACAACCCAGAGAGCCTGCTACTGTTGAGGTGTGTAAACGTCTCCATAAATGGACATAAAATGCCACCAAGAGTCTTTAGTTACTCAGTCATGGAAAAATGTTTTGAATCATTACAGCTACCAACAGTAGATGAGGACTACGCTCCTGCCTTTGAACATATGAAGGAATGGGAGAAAAATTTAGCTGAAAATGAAGATAATGTGAGGAATTTCATGAACAGCCAACCTCTGCATCCACCCAACATCAGTGCTGGCTATTGGAAACTGTCACCCAAGCAGTACAAGATCCCTAGGCTGGAAGTTGCAGTGGCCAACATGGATCCCGCAGACCAAGCACTGCTCCAGTTCCTAATGGAAGTCTTCTCAGCATCACAGAATATCGAACTCCTTTTGAACCACAGCAATGGCTTTCTTGAAAGCATCCGCCCTGCTCTGGAGCTGCAGAAGTCCTCTGTCACCAAGTGCTCCATGTGTGGACTGGAGCTCAGCGCAGCAGAACAGGAGCTGCTTCTTACCCTGCCTGCCCTGCAGTCTCTTGAGGTCTCAGGAACAAACCAGTTACCAGGTAACCCTGAGTGTCACATACCCATTCTGGCTGGCACTGTGTTTTCTCGTTGTGAGTTTTAGATGAATGAAGCTTCTCAGGCACAAGGTCATAAATGTGTCTTGAGAGAAGAGATCTGATCACTTTCACTGTTCGGGGCAGTGTATAAATCAGTGAAAGGTCCTGAATCACAGGATGGGCTTGAAGTCACTCAGACAAAACTAGGAAAACATTACCATCCCTCTCGTCATCATTCCTCTCCCAAGGTTGTTAATAAGTTTGGATTGCTTGTTATCGGTAAATGATGGTCTGTGGGTAAGACAATAATGTAGAATCGTCTGCACCCTGGCTGCCTGAAGGAGGAGGGGATTTAGCTCTGCAGAGGATTTTTTTACACAAGTAAATATTTATGTCTTCTTCTAAGATGGCAGCAGGGATAAACTGTGTGCCGAACGATTCCTCAGAGAAGTGGAACGACCCTTTCACAAGGATCGGTCGCCTAAGATCATCAGACATCTCAGACCTTTGCATTACGGTCCATAACAGCAGCAAAATTACAGTTAGGAAGTAGCAATGAAAATAATTTTATGGTTGGAAGTCAGCACAACATGAAGAACTGATTTAAAGGGTTGCAGCATTAGGAAGGTCGAGAACCCCTGCTCTGAGCAATGTTTGATCTTTTTAATAGACTTTATAATGATTTTTTTATATATTGATTTTATTTTATCATTATTTTTTTTTGTGTGTATGTGTTCATGTGCATGTATGTGGATACCTCAGAGGCCAGAAGAGAATGGCAGATCCTTGGAGCTTTGGTTACAGGCTGTTGTGTGCTGCCTAATGTGGGTGCTAGGAACCTCACTGGGGTCCTCTGCAAAACAAGAGCTCTTGATTGCTGAGCCGTCTTTTCAGCTCCTGGACTTGACTTATCTCTCCTTCAGTTCATTTCCAAGTTTTTATACCACTGTAAATATTTGATTTGTAAATTTTGTAGTCGTTAGTCACAAAGCTTTGATCATCAGCAGCCTGCTATATGCTCTAGTATGCTTTGCTCTCTATCATCCTCTTTTTTCCTTTCTTTTAAGCATAAGTTCTCTATTGGATGTTTGGGAATTTCACAATATGCACCTCAACTTGCTTACCTCCCAGTCCTACCATTTGCCTGCCTCCAAAACAAACCTGTAGTTAGAATTTTGGGGGGGCCACCAACCAGCTCCCAAATAATGACACAGAGACTTATTAATTATGAATGCTCAGACTTAGCTTAGACTTGTCCCACTAGGTCTTGTAACTTGATTTAACCTGTTTCTATTCATCTACAATTTACCTGGGGCTTTAACCTTTCTTTCATTCTGTATGTTTTACTTTTCTGTTTCCTCTGTGTCTGACTGGCTGACCCCTTGTGTCTCCCAGGTTTTTCCCTTTGTTTCTTCCTCAAACTGAAATTCCTCCTCCTACTTACTCTTCCTGCCTGGAAATTCTGCCTAAATCACCTCCCTCTCTATTGGCCATTGAGCTTTTTACTAGACCAATCAGGTGCCTTAGGCAGGCAAGGTAAATTAGCAGTACAACTTTACATAGTTAAACCAATGCAACACATCTTTACATAGTTAAACAAATACTTTGCAACACAAACCAAACCAAAATAAATGAACCACAGAGAAAAACAAAAACAAAACAAAACAAAAACCAAAGAAAAAACCAAAACTACACCAAAAAACCCTCTTTACTCCTCCATCTTTCCCACCTCTCCAGTACTTCTTCATTTGTCCTGGTGGCATTGGGAGCCACGATGTCACCATTATATCCTTTTGTCCAATCAGCTTTACTTGCAAATGTTCATTGCTACGAGTCTGATCCAAGGCCTCTGGTTTCTGGTATACCATCACCACTGGTTCCTCACTAACAACTCCTCTCAGATATCCCGCAGCTGCCTTGAGTCATGGAGAGCCTGTGGTTATCACTACATAGGACCATTCCCTTCACAAGCTCCAGCAGGGGTAGATGTTAGGGTGGGCCAACCCTAGGTGAGTCTGGGTAGTAGTTGAGCCGGTCAGTCCAGGTGACCAGCTGGGAGTGACCACCTCAGGTGAGGAAAGGAGCCAGCTCCCCATGCCCATGCCATCAGGGTCAGCTCTCCCCTGCCTTACTTGAGTGCTGTGGCCATCTCTGCAGAGGCCAGCTCTCCCATGAGGGTTAAGCCAGCTTTCTTGCTGCAGCATCTGGTGAGGACAGCACCCGCTATCCCGGGGCCAGCAAAGGGCAAGGTCAGCTCAGCATGGCCCTGTGATTCCATCATGCATGATCCCAATGGCTCTATGAGGCTACATGGGCCACAGACATCAACACAGACCCAGACATGGTTCTCGGCAGGAGCTTGGGCCCGCACCACATCTGGGCTCTGGGTAGAAGCACAGGGCACTCAGTTCAGGATGGCTCTGGCGGTGGAATGGCTCCTGGACACCAACAAGGCCATAGGTTGCAGCCCTAACCCCAGGTTTTCATGTAACTTTGGTGGCAAAACACCCTGACTGTGGTGGGACCAGGGACCCAGACATGAATTTTGGCAGCAGCCTGGTCTTATTTATTTATTTTTAAAAATATTTCTTTATTTATTATGTATACAACATTTCTTCCATGTATGCTTGCATGCCAGAAGAGGGCACCAGATCTCATTACAGATGGCTGTGAGCCACCACATGGTTGCTGGGAATTGAACTCAGGACCTCTGGAAGAGCAGTTAGTGCTCTTAACCTCTGAGCCCCGGGCCACTCATTTTAGCATGGCCCCAGGGCATGTGTCGCCCTTGGACACAAGTTTGGCCCTAGATCTTGGGCATCCATGTGGCCTTTGATGGTAACAGGAACCTTGTACATCAACACTGACCTTAGCTGAAGTAGGGCCATGAACCTAGACATAGCCTCCAGCTGCAACCCTGGCCCAGATATTACCATGGCATCAGGTAGCAGCTCAGCCCACTCAGATCTGCCTGTCCCCAGCTGCAGCATGTCCCTCGGCCACTGACATGGACTCAGGTGGCTGACTGACCTCGGGCATTCACACGGTCCTTGGTGGCAATGTAGGCCACAGACTTCAACACAGACCCTTACTGTAGAAGGACCACTGACCCAGACATGGTCCTTAGCAGCAGCTCATGTCTGCATGTCACCATGACACTAGGTGCCAGCACAGACCACCCAGACTCACATGTTCCTGGTGGCAACTCATTCCTCAGACACAAACACCCGCCCAGACCCTGGAAATCTACATGGCCCTTGGTTGCAACAGGAGCCACAGACGTTGGCTCAGATATTAATTGGTATTAGATAACCAATTGACGTGTTCTTCTCTAGAGAAAACTATTTCTCCCATTACTGACATCCCTTAGTTTTCTGTAGTTCTTTGTGTAGGGTTGAAGCCTTATGAGTTTTCATTTAATTTGAGTACTATTTTCCATACTTTTACTCTATATCAATTCCTATCTTTAAAGCTGACTTACTGATAGGCAACAGGTAGATGAATTATTATGATAATGGATACTACTACTTTGATTTTTTGAGACAGGGTTACTCTGTGTAGCCCTGGCTCTCATGAACTCACTCTGTAGACAGGCTGGCCTTGAACTCACAAAGATCAGTCTGCCTCTGACTCCTGAGAGCTGGAATGAAAAGTGTTCACCACCACCGCCCTACAGGATTTTATTTCTTGACCCATTCAGTCAGCCTGCATCATTCGATTGGGGAATTGGGCCATTAAAAATTGAAGTGTGTGTTGAAGTTATTATCGAAGTGTTGTGTTGACCTCAGTCACTGTGTTGTTGTGTTCTGGTGTTGTTTGTGTTCTCAGTTGTACTTTGTAGTTTAGTAATTGTATCTTCAAGTTTCTTTCCATGTTCTTAGCTGTGCTCATCCCCGTCTTCTACCTGAAATTATTGCCTCCTTGTTCTTTTTAGGTCTAGTTTGTTGGTTATAATTTTTAGGGTGCTTATATCATGGAAAATGTTTTCCTACTCAACTACAGCAGATAGTTTTGTGCTGCAAGGAGCTGCTTGTTCGGTCCAGCCACCCAGAACCGAAATAATCACACAGAAACTATATGTTTTAAATCACTGGTTAGCCCATTAGCTCTAGCTTCTTATTGGCTAACTCTTACATTTTAATTTAACCCATTTCTATTAATCTGTATATTGCCATGTGGCAGTATCTTACCAGGTAATGTTCCCAGTGTCTGTCTCAGGTGGAGGATCCATGGTGTCTCTCTCTGACTCCACTCTTCCTTCTCCCAGCATTCAGTCCATTCCTCCCTGCCTACCTAAGTTCTGCCCTATCAGCAGACCAAGGCAGGGTTTTTTTTTTTTATTCAGTAATGCTACTCACAGCACACAGAGGAAAATCCCACATCAGTTTTGCTCACTAGTCTAGGTTGGATGTGGTTTTTTAAGACTTGGGAATCATTGCTCCAGGATCTTCTGCCATCTAAAACTTCCAATGAGAAATCAACTGTTATTCTTATGGGTCTACCTTTATATGTGACTTGTGTTTTTTCTCTTGATGCTTTCAATATAATCTCTTATTTTCTGTATATTTAACATTTTTTTTCATTTTTGTTTTATTTTTCGAGACAGGGTTTCTCTATGTAACAGTTCTGGTTGTCCTGGAACTCACTTTGTAGACCAGGCTGGTCTCAAACTCACAAAGATCTGCCTGACTCTGCCTCCCAGGTGCTGGGATTAAAGGTGTGCACCACCACCTCCTGGCTATGTATACTTAATGTTTTTTTAAATATTTATTTATTTATTTATTATGTATACAATAGTCTTTCTGTGTGTATGCCTACAGGCCAGAAGAGGGCACCAGACCTCATTACAGATGGTTGTGAGCCACCATGTGGTTGCTGGGAATTGAACTCAGGACCTTTGGAAGAGCAGGCAATGCTCTTAACCGCTGAGCCATCTCTCCAGTCCTATACTTAATGTTTTAATTATGTTATGCCATGAAGAGTTTCTTTTCTGGTTCTCTATATTTGGTGTTCTCTGTGATTCTTGCATCTTCTCTTAGCTGGGGAAGTTTCCTTCTGTGATCTTGTTGGAGAGCTGATCTATACCATTCACCTGGAATTCTTCTCTCTCCTCTGATCCTAAAATTAAAAAGGTTGGTCTTTTCTTGGTGTCCCACATTTCCTATATGTTTCTTTTCTGTTTTTATTTTCTCCACATATTCTTAGCTTCTTTCATCTAGATCTTTACTTCATCTTCAAACCATCAAATTATAAGTTCTGCTTGATTCATTTTACTTGTAAGTCTTTCCATTGAGTTTTCTAGTTCAGTTATTGTGTTTTTCAATTTCATATACATTTTAACTTGAGTTCTCATCAGTGTTCCTCTTTATTGAATTTTCTTTTTCTTTTTTTTTTTTTTGGTTTTTCGAGACAGGGTTTCTCCGTGGTTTTGGAGCCTGTGAATTTTATTTTTCAAATCCTGGATTATCCTCATTATTCTCTTAGCCTTATGTTTCTGTTTTCTTAGGTATCACTCAGGTGTTTATGCTCTTTCTTATTAAGATGACTGAGCTATGTCATTTTTAAGAGGTGACATCATAAAAAATATCATCTTTAAAACTTCTCAAATTCTCCATAAACTTCTTGGTGAAGTTTATAGTTGTTCTTCTAACTTCTGCGTCCTGGGGTTCATCCAGGACAATCTTATTGACAGACATTTCTACAGGATGGTAGATTTGGCAGTCGGAGACTACTGTCTTGATCTTTCAGTGTCCATATCTTTGCGATGAACTGTCTTTTGTTAGTTTTGTGTCTGATATAAATAGAGCAGGTAGGGAAAACGACAGGATGTGTGGATTGAATTGAGCCTGATGTTGGTTGGATATGGCTCATGTGGATCCAGGACTGGGTTGGTACGAAAGATGCTCTGTCTGGTCCAAGACTGGAGTTGGGAGTGTATGCAAGAGTTGGGGTAGGTGTGACGATGCGAGCATCAGGCAAACTCACCTAGCTAGAACCTCGAGGAGGATGTGTAGGGCCTGGCCTGATAGAGAGGTTGGATGTGGTGTGTGAGTGGCTTGAAGGTTGGGGGCAGGGAAGAAGGCAGAGTGGGTCACAGCATAAGCCTACATGTTGGTAGTGCCATAGGCAGGAGTGGCTAGACTAGGGCCACGATTTGGATGTGGAACCCAGGCTAGATCTAGGGTGTTGTGGGTGAGTGGAAGGGAGATGTCAGATTTATCTGGTACTTGACCTTGGAAAAAGATATGCAGCATAAAAAGGTTTGGTAGAGAGGTTCTGAGTTACATTTATATATATATTGGAGTCCAGCTGTATTCTTTTGCATGTGCAAAACCAGTTGGTCCCACACGGTTGGTTGGAGAGCTCTGTTATTTATTTTGTGAGTCCAGAGAGCAGCACAGGCATTCCCCTATATATGACCAGCAGATTCAGGATCTTCATGGATGTGCTTCTTAATGTTAAAATCTCTGAGAGGTCTTATGAAATGATCTAAAAATCAAAGCACAGTTGGAACTCCCACTTGGGACTCTTGAGTGATGGGAACTGCGTGCTGCTTTCCAGATCAACTCTTCAGTAACTTGGACAAGTTCCCAAACCTGAAAGAACTCTCTGTGAGACTAACTGGCAAACCAGATGTGCTTTCAGTCATCCCTGGAGATTTCCCAAGTCTCCACCACATGGAGAAGTTATGCATCGAAACTTCCACAGAGTCTGACATCTCCAAACTGGGTAAGGATGGTGCCTGGATCTCCCAAGGTCGTGTTTCAGCTGGAAAAGCTACTTAGCTAATAATTGTTAGAATCATTAAATCATCAGTAGCTAAAACATCTGTGGGCCATACAGCATGAACCATGTCCTGGGGAAGGTGTAGGAACAGCGCTCTTCCTCTTGAAGAGGGCAGACAATCATTTGTAACCTCAAGATCTTGACATGTCTGTGACTCTTCTGAGCTCTTCACAAATGCTAACTCACCCTTCATCCCCCCCAATGATTGTTGCTGGTTTTTAGCTGGGAAATTGAGGTCAGAGACAGCTCAGGTTTGTTCAGCTGAGAAAATGCTTCCTCAAAGGAAAAGATTTGAGTCCACGGCCTGAGCTTTAAACTCCCAACACACTTCCTCTCCATGGCAGTTTGTGGGGTTCTTTTCTTTTGCTGTTGTTTTAGTGGAATTGCAGATCTGCCTGCTGAGGGAGAAGGAAATCTGACATGGGGCCACCTAAACCTTTTCTCCATTTCCCTCCACCCCAGGCTTCTGTTGGTGGACAGCTGTACAGCCATCTTTCTAGAACATGGCATTTAGCAAGTGACTCAGGCACCATCAGATCCTTAATTTGGAAAACCCTGAACACTGAGTGCTAAAGAAATGTAAAAATGGGACCAGAGTGAGGCATGGTAGTTCATGCCTGTAGCCCCAGAATTTGGGAGGCTGAGGCAGGAGGATTATCACAACATCAAAGCCAGTTTATTTCTATAAATAAAGTTATTTCCAGTCTACCAGAGATACAATTTGAGACCTTATCTGAAAATAAACAAAAGAAACAAACAAAAATATTTTGTAGGTTGGGAAGATCGATCAGCAGAAAAGGTACTTGCTGCCAAGTCTGATGACCTCAACCCCAAGGATCCATATTGTGGAAGGAAGCAGCCAATTCTCCCACTTTCCCCTGAACTTTGCATATGTGCTGTGGCACATGGGTGACACCCCAAATACCGTATACACGTAGACAAATAAATAAGTTTACATATTTTTTAAGTTGTGCTTCAGAGTTGTCCTCTCTTTTTCATTCTTCTGTGAAGAATTCCTGCTCTGTCAGGGCAGTGTGCAAACACAGAGACATCAGGGTGCTGATGCTGCAGGTGAAATATGGAGAAGAGAAAACTGATCCAGAGAGGGCCAGGAACTTGCCCAGGTCATCTGCTCTCTAGTCAGCTACAGAAGCTGAGCACACGCCCACCGTGTCCTGAGCACTAGATCACTGCGTCACTGCCTGTTTAATTGGTGTGGCTGGGATATGGATTGAGAGGCCAGATTGGATATGAATTTGTAACCTTCTCTAATTTCTGAAACTCCTTCATCTTTTCCAGTTAAATTGATTCAGAACTCTCCAAATCTTCATGTTTTCCGTCTGAAAGATACTTTCTTTTTGGATTTTGAGTCTCTCATGACTGCGCTTGCCTCCTGCAAGAAACTCAGAGAGATTGAGTTTTCTGGACAACGCTTTGAAACCATGCCATTTGGTAAGAACGATACAGTGTTGACTTCAGGTACTCCTGTGTACAAAGTCATTAAATACTCTAGAGTTCAGATGCAACTGATGTCACAGAAACCATGATAGCACTGACTTCAGTGAGGCTTTCCCAGCAGTGAAGTGATCTGTGTCTACAATGTAAACATTCCCTGTGCCTAGTCATAGTAATTCAACCGGAATATCATATTACCTTCATCACTTTGAGATACTCTTATTTCCACAGTATTCCTCCATGTCGCAGAACATATCTGAACTAACTAAATTTATTTTCCCTTTCCTAGTCACTATTTTGCCAAAGTTTGTTTCACTGAAGATATTAAATCTTACATGTCAACAATTTCCAGATAAGGAAACATCAGAAAAGTTTGGTAAGTTTATAAAAGTGTTTCTTAATGTGTTCTTTATCCTCCTCTCCTCATCCTTCTTCAGTGAACCCACAACAAAGTGAGCTGTGTCCCCTGACATCCATGGCAGCTGGGTCCAGGACCTCTGCTGATGTAAGCACTAGAAGATCCTCCACTCTGTGGTATAAAATGGTGCAGTGTTTGCTCATGACTCCACATATCCTCCATATACATTAATCCATCTCTCGACTGCTTATAGTAGCTAATGCAATGTAAATGCTATATAAACAGGTGTTACTCTGTGTTGTTCTGGGAATAATGATGAGGGGGAAATGTCTGTACACATTGGCACAGACACAATTTTTCAAAATTGAATCAGTGGTTGGTGGAATCTGCTGATACAGAGGGTTCGCTGTATCAGCCATGCTGGTCCTTAGGAGGACACCATGGTGATGCTCAGTATCACCCCCAGATACCGTCACTGTGGGTCCCACACATGTCATGTCAAGTCTAACAACCAAAGTTAGATCCCTGGGGCTCACATGGTGGAAGGAGAGAAGCAGCCCCTGTAAATTGTTCTTTGACCCCACAATGCTCTGTGACATGTGGGTGCCAATCCACCAAACACAAGCCTTACATAAGTAAATGAATATAAACAGAAAAGGGATGGGGGAGGATGAATATCCCAGGGAAAGGCCACACCCCAGGGTGCACCAGACCCAGTCAGGAGGAGGCAAGTGTACAGATTTCTGTGCCAGTCTGAGAGCCGTCCCCATCTCATGAAGGTATGTCCTCCTTTTTAAAATTCATTGCCTTGTGTGGGCTGGAGAGATGGCTCAGTGGTTAAGAGCACTTAAGAGCACTGACTGAAATTCCAGAGGATCTGGGGGTTCAATTCCCAGCACCCATATAACATTTCGCAACTGTCTGTATCTCCAGGTCCAGGGGACCCAACACCTCACAGAGACATATATACAGGAAAACACCAATGCACATGAGATAAAAATAAAAGAAATAAATTTATTAACCAACCAGGCAGTCGTGGTGAATGCCTTTAATCCCAGTATTTGAGAGGCAATGGTAGGTGAATCTTTGTGAGTTTCAGGCCAGCCTGGTCTACAAAGAGAGTTCCAGGCTAGCCAGGGCTACACAGAGTTGGGGAAAGCCAAAGATTAATCTGGAATATTACTTCATGCCAGAAAGTCTTCTAATTAGTTTCTGTGAGGCCACAGAAGTAGAGACTCAGTGACCACGTGATCTACAGAGAATACGCTAAGGGGAATTGGATGAGGGGTGGAAGCTGTCAGAATAGTGGACCATGCTTTAGTGAGGAGGGTGGATGTCCTCAGAGTGATGGCAGGAGGCAGATGGCAGGGGAACAGGCTGAAGGCGCTGTGCAGCTAGGAGAGTGACCTGCAGTGGAGGCTGCAGTTAAGAAGAGAGAGCAGAAAAGGGGAGACAGCCTGGACTTGTGCTGAGAGACAGGTTAGGGAGGATGGAGGAGCCAGCTGCAGAGAGGCAGGAACAGCTGTGTGCTGACCCCTTCTCTTTTCCGTGGAGAGGAAGTGACCAGGAGGGTGGGGCTCCTAGACTGCAGATGTCCAGGTCATAGCTGCTCACGATGGGACAGCTGCTGAGGATGGCTTTGTGGTGTCTCCCTCAGCCCAGGCTCTGGGTTCTCTCAGGAACCTGGAGGAACTGCTCCTTCCCACTGGGGACGGGATCCAGCAAGTGGCCAGACTGATTGTCCAGCAGTGTCTGCAGCTTCAGTGTCTCCGAGTTCTTGCCTTTCACCACACCTTGGATGACGACAGTGTGATGGAAATCGGTGAGTTTCCCCCCGGGAAAGGGTTTCCCCTGTGTGGAAGCAGTGGCATCATTGGAGCTGTCTGCTGCAAATATCTAGGATGGGAAAGTCTTCTAAACTCTTCCTCATGTCCACAACCAGTGTTTCCTCTCGTGTCCTCCAGGCTCAGGTTCACCCTGATTGGACTGGCAAGGTTGACAACCTCTCTTTTTTGAGGGGGTATAGAAGCCTGTGGTTTACTTTCCTAGTGCTCGGAATTGAACTCAGTGACACACACACACACACACACACACACACACGACCAATAAATCTGTGTTCTGACACCTGGTGTTTCAGACACCTGGCAGATCCTCTGTTGGTCAACTAAATATTGATAATATGTAAACAAAGTGCAACACGCTGGAGCGTAGAACTGGATCAATTTTCCTGTTCACATTGCTGAAAATGTTATACAAGTGACTGTAGATCAGCCAGATGCTGACCCAGACCTGCACCCGTGCCCAGATGCTCAGTCCATGTTCATTCTCCACTGTGCCCTCCACTTCCTCTACAGATGACCCCTGCATTGCTCTTCTTCACCAGAGATTCATTTGCCATGAGACTTTTCATGTTAAGAGGATCCTATGCCATAGGCGCCCTCTGTGTTGTCTGAAAATGTGTCTGTGCTTTACATTCATAGTAACACATGTGACCAGAGTACGTTTATTTCACTGTGTGTCATTACTCCATTATCTGACCATGTCTGCACTCTATGTGTCCATTCAATGGACACTTGAGTAGTTCCTAGCGATGGTTTCTGTGGACTGTTTCTAAGAACATTCTCATACAATGTATGTATTTAGTCATTTCTAGGGGTGGAATTTCTGAGTTACCTCACATAGATTATTTATTTATTTATTTATTTTTTAAATTTATTTATTTATTAAGGATTTCTGCCTCGTCCCCACAACCGCTTCCCATTTCCCTCCCCCTCCCCCGATCAAGTCCCCCCCCCCCCCATCTGCTCGAAGAGCAATCAGGGTTCCCTGACCTGTGGGAAGCCCAAGGACTGCCCACCTCTATCCAGGTCTCGTCCAAAGACAAACACATAGGCATCCTCAGGAATATTAACCTTCATCAGGCGATGAAAGGAGACAGAGACAGAGACCCACACGGGAGCACCGGACAGAAATCTCAAGGTCCAAATCAGGAGCAGAAGGAGACGGAGCACGAGCAAGGAACTCAGGACATAGATTATTTAAAACCAAACTTTTGGTTAGATGTATCACATGCTTGTGATTCAACACTTGGGAGGCTCAAGAATTTCCTGGTTCAAGGTTAGGCTGGGTTCCATGAGACGTTGAGCACAAACAAATAATCAAAGGAGCAAAGATTTCTGTGGTATTGTGTCCATTTTCTCCCTCCACAGAGGTTGCTTCACATTCTGGGTGCAGAAGATCTTGTCCATTCCTTACATTCAATACTGATGATTCTTGTGGGTACAAAAACCCAAAGCTTTAGTTGAGGAGTGTTTTTCAGATTGACCAGCACCTGAAAGAAAAAGACAGAACTAGGAGAAAGAAATTTTGCCCCTTTTTGATGTGGATTTCAGAAAGCTAGGAAGACCCCACCAAACCTAATGGAGGCTTGGCTGGTAGACAATGCTCTAGGAATTCTGGGAAGAAAAGCTCGTTGTCTTAAGGTGAACCTATCCTCCTAAGTGTGGTCTCCTAGCCAGGTCCCTTACCTGCCCCACACGATTAACCCTCAAAGGAGGAGCTAAGAGCATTCTCCATCTGAGGTAGCTTCCATTCTTTCTGTCATAGTTGACCCCAGAGGGTGTGTCTAATTCTCAGGCTGTGGGGCTGGAGATTCAGCGCAGCAGTACTCATTTAGATTTTGTGAGGTCCTGAGTTCAATATCAACTACCACAAAAAGTCATTCAATCAACCAATCAGTTAATCAATTAAACTCTGCTACCTTGTCTACCTTCCTTCTAGTTCTAGTTTGTACTTCTGTCTCCAAGCTGGGAGCACAGCACATGCAGGGCTGTGAGATCTTCCTGGTAGACCAGCTCTTTACTTGTGATGGCGACTCCTGCCTTACTCTCATTCCTGTGTATTAGCATGGGTGTCCTGCATCCTTTTCATGTCTTTCTACTTCCTTTTACTTTTCCCCTATCTAGCCCTGACCATTGAAGGTATGTTTCCCGTACAGTTAGGTGGTTAGATTTTGAAAATCCAGTCCAGGCAGAAAGCAGTATTGTATTAGTTCAGTCCCAGCACTGGAGAGGAAGGCAGATCTCTGTGTGCTCCCAGGAATCATGGTAGCACTAATAATAAAACCCAGAGACAGATATTGGGGTTCTAACTGAAGATCAGAAAAGCAAAGATTCCAGCCACTGGCTCTTACTTCTACCTCAGAACAAAATGGGTGGTCCTGTCTCCATGAATCCTAGACAGAGACTGAGCCTGAGACCTGTCTCCTCCCATCTCACATTCCTCTCTAGTGCTGGGATTAAAGGCATGTACCACTGCCGCCAGCCTCTGTGGCTAACTAGTGTGCTGCTGGGACTAAAGGTGTGTGCCACTACTGCCTGGCCTGTATGGCTGACTAGTCTGTCTGCTTTGCCCTCTAATCTTCAGGCAAGTTTTATTCATCAAAACACAAGTAATATACCACTATATTTCCACTTTTGTCTGAAATAGAAAAGAAGGCTATAATTAATATAAGAAAGAGTATATACAAGAATTATAAAAACTTTATATAATAGATAGGCAATAAATATATCAGCAATGTCTAGTCCATTTGCATTTGATAAATTGAGAGAAAATACTCCATATGTATCCTATCTTGATAAGTCTAGAAGTTTGTACCTAATTCACTTTCTATTCAAATTTACACCATCGAATTATCTTTTATGTCTCTTAATCTTTTACACTTTACACCTCTCTGGTGAGATTGTTTTCTGAGTCTGGTAAGCAAGGAAAACTTTAATTATCTAGTCTTCAACTACCTCAGCGACCTGAAAAGGAAATACTATTAACTGAGTAAGCAGGAAGTGCAAGCAAGCGACTTCCAGAAAAATGTGAGAAATGGTAGAAACATATGGCTGTCTAGACAGTCACCCAGAGTTCCTCTGCAATATTGGGGCATCCATCTTTGGCCTACAGGCATAGAATATTCAACAGACTTTTCTGTGAAGCAGGATATTCTGAAGGGCTGTCTAGCCTTGTCTTGATAATATTTGGCTATCATTTTCTTTTATGCCCTGCTTGCATAGTTAGGACAGCATACCCTCAGCTGGTCAAGGTAAGGGCACTTTCTTGCCCAGTGACCTACTTTTGCACTAAGAAAATAAACTCTAGGGGCTGGAGAGCTGGCTCAGTGGTTAAGAGCACTGTCTGTTCTACCAGAAGTTCTGAGTTCAATTTCCAGCAACCACATGGTGACTCACAATCATCTATGGTGATATCTGATGCCTTCTTCTGGCCTTCAGGTGTCCATGCAGATACAACACCATATACATAAATAAAAAAAATAAATACTTAAAAAAAAAGAAAATAAGTAAACTCCATAGCTGGGTGGTGGTTGTGCACGCCTTTAATTCTAGTGCTCAAGAGGCAGAGACAGGCGAATCTCTGTGAGTTCAAGGCCAGCCTGATCTACAAGAGCTGGTTCCAGGACACACTTCCAAAGCTATAGAGAAACCTTGTCTCAACAAACAGAAAACAAACACCTTGTCTCAACAAACAGAAAACAAACAATCAAAAAAAGATAAAGTAAACTCCATGTGGAATTTCTTTGATGCCCATCATCTTCTCTGAAGTACATTGGTGCTGCCGGGAACAGGTGTATCTCATAATCATAAAAAAGAGTCTTTGTTATTAGAACAGTGTAAATGCCATAATCTGTAGATCTTTGAAGTGTTTGAAGATGACCTGTCTATCTAAAACATATTTTTGTTTGACCTTGAAAGCTTACCTAATGTGACTACAAGTTAAATTGTAATAGGCAATTACCTACTAAACTACATCTCCTTATTATCCTAAGCAGTTGGTAGTAATAATTTTCAAGGACTAGAAATTTGTATCACATTGTTAAATGACTTGTATATGTACAATACCACGGACAAGAATAGAAATGTATGTATAGTTCTAACAACTATAATACTATATTACTATACTACAACTATCAATGTATGTATGTATGTTCTAACAAAATTAATCTCAAATTTGTTTCAATATATATGGCACCTACATCACCTGGAACTGCGACTGGGCAAGGGTCTGGGGATTAAAAAACACACAGAGACACGGGTCACTCCTCAAACAAGAATGCTAATTTTATTGTGTCTCAGGGCAGCTTATATAGGGCTCTCCTTGACTAATGGCCACGCCCTAGCTCCCAGGATTTTTCAGCTGCAAGCCCACCAGAAACCACATCCCAGTTATCAGGAACTCATGAGGGTCTCTTGTTCAGAGCAGCTGCAAGCATAGGAAAACAAGTTGTTTACTCCAGCAGGCAAGGGGTTATAGAAAGTTCAGGGTCTTAGGGCCCATAGTCCCTGACAAATACACAAAATGTATATATATAGTCTACAAAAGTACAAGCCAATGTAAAACATTTAAAACTAGTAGTTGCTTTTAAGAGTAGATTCAATAATGTACCTTTTTATTTTATATCCACATCTTCCCTTTTTTCTTTTTAGAGTAGATTCAGTAGCCTACTTGTTTATTCTATCATATCTATATCCACCTTTTCTCTTTAAAGCAAGAACTTTGAATCTAATTTCCTTTTTTCAACTTTTTTTCCTGACCTTTACCAATAACAACTTGTAGCCAGTTTCCCTAAACAATGAAAAATATCCATAACCTAATAAAAGACCAAAAACTACCCACACCACCTCTTGGGAATCTGGGCATGGTGTTTTTAAATTTACTTCCTGCTGTCTGGGGGCAAGGGCATCTTTAGGGGATCCTGAAAAGAAAAATTTGGGATAATTGTCAAGTCCTGGAAGAGATAGTTGTAACATTTGTTGTCCAGTCCCTGCATAATGGGAAAGTGCAGGGTGTCTCAAGTCCTGGCTAGAGTAGTGTGTGAGGCTGGATCATCTCAGCTAGCCACGTTGAAATTGTTCTGAGCACAGTTTGTAGTCCAAAGCTGATCTTTAGGTGGTGTTTTTCAACTTAGCAGTGTTATCATAGTCCTGGAGGAATCATCGTTGTGGGGCCCCATCCTCATTTGGAGACTTCAAAGGTCACTGTTAGGTGTGGTCATGGTTCACTGCAGAAAACTGATAGAGACTCATCTGAAGTCAAGCAGAGGAAGCTAAATGAAGCCTTTTTCTAGAGTTAGTTAGTCCTCTACATAACTGTTAACATCATGACAAAAACTTTAAGTACCTATATACTAATCTTATAAATATTGAGATAATATTTATGCCTAAAAAAGCTGTTAAAAATTCAAAATCAAACCAAAATATTATGAGATTAGTGGTAATAAAATAGTTCTTAATTTTTTTCTGTCCCATATTAACAACCTGATCTACACAGCAAGTTCCAGGATATCCAAGGCAGCATAGTGAGACCCTGTCTGAAATGAAAACAAAATAATTTAGCCTGGCGTGCAAGTGATTATGTCTGGAATCCCAGTTCTGGGGAGGCTGAGGAAAAAGACCAAGAGTTCAAAGTCACCCTGGCTGCAAGACACCCTGTGTACAAAATAACCACTGGGGGAGGGTGTGTGTGTGTGTGTGTGTGTGTGTGTGTGTGTGTGTGTTGGACTTAAGACCTTTTCATAAAAGCTGCATTTTTCTCTCCTTAAGATTTGTACAACATTAAGCCGGGCAGTGGAGGAACACACCTTTAATCCCAGCACTCGGGAGGCAGAGGCAGGCAGATCTCTGTGAGTTTGAGGCCAGCCTGGTCTACAAGAGCTAGTTCCAGGACAGGTTCTAAAGTTACAGAGAAACCCTGTCTTGAAAAAACAAACAAACAAATAAACAAACAAACAGATTTGCACAACATTGGATTTTATAGCTTCTTTCATCACTGTTTAATATAAATTGCTATTTTTTAAAGATTTATTTTATTTATTATGTATACAGTGTTCTGTTTGTCTGTATGCTTGCTGGCCAGATGAGGACATCAGATATCATTACAGATGGCTGTGAGCCACCATGTGGTTGCTGGGAATTGAACTCAGAACCTCTGGAAGAACAATCAGTGCTCTTAACTCTGAGCCATCTCTCCAGCCCCTAAATTGCTATTTTTTAAAATCTTTTTTCCAGTATGTTATGTCAAAACCTTTGTAGCAATTGAATCTCACATAGATTTGGGAATCAATAATTCCTTTCCCTCCCAGAACCCAGCACTGGTTGCCTGGCACACATGGTAGGAAGTCAATAAGTATCTGTTTAACCTAATATGAAACACTTAATTTTTGGAGCTGGACATATGGTTCAGCAGTTAAGAGCTCTGACTGATCTTCTGGAGGACTTGGGTTTGATTCTCAGCACCCATGCAGCTGCTGCTCACAGCCACCTGTAACTCCAGCTCCAGGGATCTGTCGCCCTCTTCTGACCTCTGAGGACAATAGGCATGTCGTGGTGCCCTTAACATGGGCTACAGGCAAAATATCCATAAACATAAAATTAGAAATTATTTTTGAGACAGATTTTTCTCTGTAACTTTGGTTATCCTGGTACTCTCTTTGTAGACTAGGCTAACCTTAAACTCACAGAGATCTGCTTGCTTCTGCCTCCTGAGTGCTGGGATTAACGTATACACTACCATCCCTAGAGATAATTTTTTTTTAAAAAAAATGCTTACCTTAATAAGACTCTTAAAACCATTGTTTATTTGTTTGCTTGTTTGTTTCCCTATTGAGACAGGAGGTAGGGAGGGAAAGGGAGAGAGAGGGAGGGAGGGAGGGAGAGAGAGAGAGAGAGAGAGAGAGAGAGAGAGAGAGAGAGAGAGAGAGAATGTGCTGTGGCAGGTATATAGAGGTCAGATTTCTTGGTTCTACAGATCAAACTCAGGTCATCAGTTTGCCCAGAAGGTGCTTTACCTGCTGATCATCTCACTGTGGCAACGGTGTCCATCTTTTGAGGGACAGCTGACAGGTTACTCCTGGACAGTGTTTAAATTCACAGCTAGGAGACATCACTTACACACCATAGAATCAGATAAGTGTACAGTGCAATATGGAGAATAAAGGAAACCAGGGGACAACAGGCCATGGATGGGGGCGGCCCGAGCTTTCCTCTAGTCCTTCTGGAAGAGTCTTCATTCAGGGAGTGGGGAATAACTCCTGACTACCACAGAAGATCCCTATTCATGACACAATGGAAACACTTTCTCAGGGCCTATGTCTTCAAATCAAGCTCCCACATGATTCTGGGTGAAGTCTTTCCTAACCTTCCTTTATTAGGGGGAAGTGGGTAGCAGCTGGACTAGATCTTCACTCCAGAGGCTCAGATTCATGGCAACTGAGAACTCACCATGTGTCTGGTTCCATTTCCTTCAGAGCTCGTGCTCTCAGTAACCAGGGAGTCCCTTCTGGGCATTGGTGGAAGGCATGGAAGTAGCCAGTGAGAAGACAGCTTTTAGGATTGTCACCTTCCCTGCTCTGCAGAAAGGGAGACACTGTTGGCATAATTTCTCAGTCCCCTATGCTGTAACCTGTTCAATAGCCGTGCCCTGCCCTGACCTATGTCCTCTGTGAGACCAGAAGAGAAGCGCATATTGCCCTGACCTATGTCCTCTGTGAGACCAGAAGAGAAGCCTGCATTGCCCTGACAGCCAAAGCTCTGTGCTCAGCTTCCCGAGCTCTGCTTCCTCCAAACTGCTTGTGGTTTGACCGGGTGGTTCCCTGTCAACCAAGCAGCTCTTTAGTGCTGTCTAAGAACAGTCTCTAAGACATTGTGTTCAGAATGTCCCACTTTCGTCGTCGTGGTGTGGGAATGGTACCAATAACGTGTCACCATTATTGAAGTCCTTAGGATTTTGTTTTCATGAATGTTGTTTTCCAGCCAAGGGAGCGACCAGCGGAGCTTTCCAGAAACTTGAGAACTTAAATCTTTCAATGAATCACAAGATCACAGAGGAAGGGTACAGAAATTTCTTTCAAACCCTGAACAACCTGCCAAACTTGAAAGTTCTGAGCATCTGCAGGAGTCTCCCAGAACGCATCCAAGTTCAGGCCACCACTGTCAAGGCTCTGAGTCAGTGTGTGTCCCGACTGCCCAGCCTCACCAGGCTGGAGATGCTCAGTTGGCTCCTGGATAAAGAGGATCTGAGGGTGATTAATGCTGTGAAGGAAAGGCACCCTCAGTCCAAACGCTTGATTGTCCTCTGGAAATGGATAGTGCCCTTCTCTCCTGTCATCCAGAAGTAGCAGATGGAGCTGAAGGCTACTGGCAGTTCTAAATACCTAATTTCCTAATACATTTTACTCTTGTTGAGTATGGTGGTACACACCTGTACTATCATCTGATGTGGGATTCCCCTCTGTATGCTGTGAATATGTTTTATTACCATTGGTTAATAAAGAAGCTGCTTCCAGCCTATTGCAGTGCAGAATAGAGCAAGGCAGGAACTCTAAGCAGAGATAGAGGAGAAAAGAAGGCAGAGTCAGAGAGACACCATATAGCTGCAGAAGGAAACAGATGCCTAGGAACCTTACTAGGAAAACTACAGTCCCTGTAGTAAAATACAAAATAATGGAAATGGGTTAATTTCAGATATAAGAGCCAGCTAGCAATATGCTTAAGTGATTGGCTAAGCAGTGCTGTAATTAATATAGTTTCTGTGCGATTATTTTGGGTCTGGGTGGCCAGGAATGAACAGCCTCCACCTACTTTCACTTTTTGGGAGACTGAGGTGGGAGAATCAAGAGATTCAGGCCAGCCTTGGTTATACAGGAAGATCCTGTCTCAAATCCAAAGGCATAACTATCATATTAAATGTTATTCATTAGATGTGTAGGCTGATATTTTTTTAAAGCTTCATACTCATCACTGAACATATGATGCACTATGATGCGCAGTCCTTGCATGGTCCTCCTGTCTATTGAAAGTCTGAGGGCCCCACTGAGCTATGACAAGCAGACCTTGGCAATCCTTGTATAGTCCTCCTGTCTAAAGACTAGAGCTAGTCAAGTTCATTCCTAGAATTGTACATTGTCAAGGTCAACAAGAAAGGATGGGGAAAGGAACATGATCTGTGTAAAAGTCACTATGTGGATGGAGTATTTGATGGAGGTAAGGAATGTCCAGTTTAAGGATGAGTCAGTCCCACACACGATGAAGCACAAGACGACTCTTTTCAGAGATGCTCTTCACTCTTCTCAGGGCTTCTGTGCACTCACCAGCCTCGGTGTGGCCTTGCTTGCTCACACCATCTCTCATCCATGGCCAACGTGAGGATGACTTTGGACCTAGAGAAAACTGCGTTTGTTCCAGAGACTTTTGAGTGTTTTGCATGTACTGTAGTGGCCTTAAGTTTTTCTTTCTTTTTTCTTTTTGTTGTTTTGAGACAGGGTTTCACTATGTAACTTTCAATGACATGGAACTGAATACATAGACCAGGTCTACCTGGAACTCACAGAACTCTGCCTGTCTTTGCTTCCTGAATATTGGGATTTTTAAAACAATAGTTATAAATACATTAAGGATTTCATGGGTCTGTTAACTTGACTATGATAGTGATTTATCATTTTATGTTTATAAGAATCTCATGTCTATACTTGCATTGGTTCAACTTAAATACCATGTGCTTTTAATTTATCTGTTATAGCTCAATAAACCTGGACAAATATTATTTACAAACAGCTTTATATATTTTTAAAGCTTTGGTTATATCTGGGTAGTGATTTGGGAAGTATTCTTACTTTTAATTCTACCCATTTCTGTGCTATTATTATTTTACAATTCAATGTGTTATTTTCATGCTTAAAATAAAAATTTGGGACTTGAGAGATGGCTGGGTGGTTAAGAAGACTTGTTGTTTTCACAGAGGACTTGTATTTGTCTCCCAGCTCTCCAGACAGCCTAACTCTATAGAAACAGCCCTAGATAGCCTATCTATATAGGAACATGTATATTGTCTTGTTTATTATCTGATTTGACAGTTGATACGTTTGTAGTCAGAAATGTTTAGACATTACATCATAGTCCAGTGAGAAGACAGAAATGGCAGGTAATTCTTTCCAGGTGGCAAGGTGAAGTTATGCTCGACAATAAGCTGTATAAGCAGTGCTTTCACTAATGAGATCGACAAATCAGTAATTAATAATTAATATTCTGTTATTCTACTTCATTGCTAGTAACTCTGATGGCGCTCACTACTGACCTCTAGGAACCACTTGTGTCATCTGCTCTTAGAGCATCACTCCTGGTTCCCTCCTCAGAGAGCTCCTATTCAGCCCTATGCTGTTTTTCTTCAATCTACTAGGAGAATCTGAGTTCTCCTGACTCTGTGTAAGTGCACTTCCTGGGAGACCTCCTCAAGCTGAGTGGCTTTAAGTTCCATGCCTGCACTACCTCCTCTATCTCCAGCTCTAGTCCTGAACTCTACCATATAACCCTATTAGGCATCACAGATTTCACATATGCAAAGCTAACCCTAACCTTCCCCTTCACTGCAGTACTCTCATTGTGCACTTCCATCTTTGAAACTCCCTCTTGACTCCTCGTGTTGCTTAGGGAAACCCTTGAACTTGTCCTTAGCTTTTCTCTTTCTTAGTCCATATCTAAGCTAGTGACAAATCCTGGCAATTACTTGCAAAATAATCTGATCTATCAGGGCAGTGATGTCTCACACCTTTAATTCCAGCCCTTGGGAGGCAGAGACAAGTGTCCATTTGTGTATTAGAGGCCAGCCTGGTCTACATGGTGAGCTCCATACTAGCCAAGACTACATAGTGAGACCCTGTCTCCAAAACAAACGAACACCCAGCAGATTCTGTCTGGTTGACCTGCCTCCTTTTCTGAAAGCAGTGGCGTATTTTCACCATGCTGTCAAATGCTCCACTTTTGAAGTCAGATCATGTTCTCCCTCTGCCTTACTATTCTTCACTGGAAGCTCAGCTTAAAGTAAACGCTGTCAGCTCAACAGTGGGCTACATAAGGCCTGAACCTTGACCTTCCTTTGTGCTGTCTCCTTAATTTATCCTCTTAGCCTAAATACACTGGCTTCCTTGTTCTTCCTGAATATTCCATATATATTCTTGTCCAATGATTTTTGTAGCGGTCCTCTCCCTTTCTTAGAAATTTCTCCCTTGCTATATTTAGATACAGTTTGTGTTCCCCACAGGTTCATGTGTTGACATGTAATGCCATTATGAGATTCTAGGAGTGGGAACTTAATCTATTGTGTTTAGAGGTGGACCTTTTGGAAGGTTATTAGGAAAATACCATTAGGGTAAATGAATATCAGTGGCTTGCTAAAACATACCAAACACACACACACACACACACACACACACACACACACACACACCTGCCTTGTTTCTATGAGATAGAATCTTTGTCTGAATCTGGAGTTCTCTCTCTCTCTGACTGTTCCAGTCCCAAGTTCTCGTGACACATACATGTGATCACATCTAACTTCTTATGTGGGTGCTGGGGATCTGGACTCTAGTCCTCATGCTTGTGCAACAAGAATTTTGCCCACTGTGCCAACTTCTGAGAGTCCCCTATTTTCTTTAGAAACCATCAAGTGTCCTTAATGCTTTCACCTCTCAGATTGAGACAGCCTCTGGTCATCTAATGAAGTCTCAATTGTGGGATTTGTAGACAGAAGCTTCTGTCCTGCCTGGTCCCGCAGCCATTTAGTCCCAAAGAAACACCCCGAGGCTTATATTGATTACAAACTGTTTGTACTGTTAGTTCAGGCTTATTTTATTAACTAGATCTTAAAACTTAAATTAACCCATAATTCTTTTCTATGTTTAGCCATGTGGCTTGGTACCTTTTCTCAGTAAGGCATTCTCATCTTGCTTCCTCTGCATCTGACTGGTGACTGACTCTCTGCCTTTCCTCTTCCCAGAATTCTCCTAATCTAATGTCCCCACCTATACTTCCTGCCTGACTACTGGCCAATCAATGTTTTATTAAACCAATATGAGTAACAAATCTTCACAGTGTACAAGTGCTTTATCCCACAGCAGGATTGGCTTGTGTCCATGTCTGTGAGAAATTTTCTTGGTTTGTGATTGATGTGTGTGGCAGTTTGATGTAATTGACGCCCATAGGGAGTGGCTCTATTAGAAGGTGTGACTTTGTTATAATAGGTATGGAGTTGTTGGAAGAAGTCTGTCACTGTGCATTAGGTTTTGAGGTCTCATATGAACAGTGTCCCAATTCACTTTCTGTTGTCCTCGATCAAGATGTAGAACTCTTAGCTTTTTCTCCAGCTCTATGTCTGCCTGCATACCACCATGTCCCACCATGATGATAATGGTCTGAACCTCTGAATTGTAAGTAAGCAAATCCCTCAAATTAAATGTTTTTCCTTATAAGAGCTTCTATGGTCATGGTGTCTCTTCGCAGCTATAGAAATCCTAACCAAGACAATGTGGGAGCTCCTATCTTAGTATGGGTGGTACCACCCTTAGGCAGGTGGGCCATTGCTGCATAAAAAGTCAGCTAAGCATGAGCCAGAAGGGGAACAAGCTAGTAAATAGCATTCCTCCATGGTCCATGCTTCAGTTTCTGCCAGGCTCCTACTTTGAGTTCCTTGACTTCCCTCAGTGATGGATTGTTATATGGAACGGTAAACTGAAATATATAAACCCTTTCCCTCCCTAAATTCCTTTTAGTTATAGGGTTTATTACTGCAACAATAAAAAAACAAACTAGAACAGAACTTGGTTGGGGTGGAATCTTGATGTGATGGACTTGGCCATGTGGCTTTTTACAACTTTGGACTATGCTGCCAGAATATTTTTTTATTTATTCTTTTCAATTGAGTTATACATTTTCCCCTACTCCTCTTCATTCCTCTCCTCTCCCCTTCCCCCTGCTCCCACAGTCCCAATTTACTCGGGAGATCTTGTCTTTTTCTTCTTCCTTGGTGGATCCATTTTTGCCCCTTCTAGGGTCTTTTTGGTTGTCTAGATTCTCTGGGGTGGTGGATTGTAGGCTGGTTATTCTTTGCTATGTGTGAAGCCATTTATGAGTGAGTACATATTATATTTGTCTTTCTGAGTCTGGGTTACCTCACTCAGTATTTTTTTTTTTTTTTAGTTCTGTTCCTTTGCCTGCAAATTTCAAGGTATTTTTTTTTTTATCACTCAGTAGTTAGTACTTTATTTTATAAATTTACCACATTTTCCTTATTCATTCTTCAGTTGAGGGACATCTGGGTTGTTTCCAGGTTCTGGTTATTACGAATAATGCTGTTATGAACATAGTTGAGCAAATGTCCTTTTGGTGTGATTGAGCATCCTTTGGGTATATTTCCAAAAGTGGTATTGCTAAGTCTTGAAGTAGATTGATTCCTAAGTTTTTGAGAAATCACCAAACTGATTCCCACAGCGATTATACAAGTTTGCGATCTCACCAGCAGTGGAGGAGTGTTCTCTTTACTCCACATCCTCTCCAGCATAAGCTGACATCGGTGTTTGTGGTTTTTGGCCATTCTTACAGATGTAAAATGGTAAGATGATATTTGCATTTCTCTGATGGCTAAGGATGTTGAGCATTTCCTTAAATGTCTTTTGGCCATTTGAGATTCCTCAGTTGAGAGTTCTCTGTTTAGATATATATTCTATTTTTTGTTAGATTATTAGTTCTTTTGATGTCTAGTTTCTTGAGTTCTTTGTATATTTTAGAAATCAGTTATTTATCAGATGTATTGAGGAAGATCTTTTCCCATTCTGTAGGCTGCTGTTTTGTCTTGTTGACTGTGTCCTTTGTTTTACAGAAGCTTCTCAGTTTCAGGAAGTCCATTTATTAATTGTTTATCTCAGTGTCTGTGCTACTGGAATTATATTTAGGAAGTGATCTCCTGTGACAATGTCTTCAAGGCCACTTTCTTTCTCTTCTGTAAGGTTCAGTGTGGTTGGTTTTATGTTGAGGTCTTTGATCCATTTGGACTTGAGTTTTGTGCATGACAATAGATATGGATCTATTTGCATTCTTCTACATGTTGACATCCAGTTATGCCAACACCATTTGTTGAAGATGCTTTCTTTTTTCCATTTTATAATTTTAATTGAAAAATCATATGTTCATAGGTCTGTGGACTGATATCTGGGTCTTCAATTTGATTACATTGGTCATCCTGTCTGTTTTTATGCCAATACCAAACTGTTTTCATTACTATAGCTTTATAGTAGAGTTTGATGTCAGGGATAGTGATGCCTCCAGAAGTTTCTTTATTGTACTGGATTCTTTTGGCTATCCTGAGTTTTTTTGGTTTTCTATATGAAATTGAGTAATATTCTTTCAAGGTCTGCAAAGAATTTTGCTGGGATTTTGATGGGTATTGCAATGAATCTGTAGATTGCTTTTGATAAGATTGCCATTTTTACTGTGTTAATTATACATATCCAAGAGATGGGAGATCTTTCCATTTTCTGATTCTTTTCTTTGATTTCTTTCTTCAAAGATTTAGAGTTCTTGTCATACAGGTCTTTCATTTGTTTGGTTAGAGTTACACCCTGATGTGGGAGTGTCATATATCAATCTGTTGATTTCATTGGTTAAGTAATAAACAAACTGCTTAGGCTCATAGCTTAGAACATAGGTGGGTGGAGTAAACAGAACAGAATGTTGGGAGGAAGAGGAAGTGAGCTCAGACTCGCAGCTCTGCTCTCAGGAGCAGAGAGGCCATGCTCCGCTCTTCCGGGAAGACGCATAGCTCTGCTCTCTGAGGCAGATACACGCAATGAAGCTCCAACCCAAGATGGATGTAGGCTAGAATCTTCCCCGTAAGCGCACCTAGCTGTGCTACATAGAATATTAGAAATGGGCTAGTCCAGATGTGAGAGTTAGCCTAGAAGAAGCTAGATAGAAATGGGCCAAGCAGTGTTTAAATGAATACAGTTTGTGTGTTGTTATTTTGGGCATAAACTAGCAGGCAATCGGGGTGCTGGGGACGCAGCCCCACCACTCTTATTACTACAACATCCAAGATATTTTATATTATTTGTGGGTATTGTAAAGGGTGAGGTTTCTCTGATTTCTTTTTCAACCTGTTTATCATCTGTACTTAGGAGGGCTACTGTTTTTTTTTTAAGTTTATTTTGTATCCTGGTACATTACTGAAGGCGTTTATGAATTGTAGAAGTTCCCAGGCAGAATTTTTGGGGTCATTTATGTATACTATCATATCATCAGCAAATAATGAAAGTTTGACCTTCTTCTTTTCCAGTTTGTATCCTCTTAATCTCCTTTTGTTGACTTACTACTCTAACTAGAACTTAAAGTACTATATTGAATAGATATGGAGAGAGTGGACAACCTTGTCTTGTTCCTGACTTCAGTCTGATCACTTTGAGTTTCTCTCAATTTAGTTTGATGTTGGCTGTTGACTTGCTTTATATTGCCTTTATTATGTTTAGGTATGTTCCTTGTATCTCTGCTCCCTCCAAGACCTTTTTCATGAAGGGGTGTTGAATTTTTCAAAGTCTTTTTCAGCATCTATTAAGATGATCATGTGGTTTTTCTCTCTCAGTTCGTTTATATGGTGGATTACCTTGATGGATTTTTGTATGTTGAACCATCCCTGCATCTCTGGGATGAAACCTACTTGGTCATGGTGGAAGATTTTTCTGATGTGTTCTTGGTTTTGGTTTGCCAATATTTTATTAAGTATTTTTGCATCAATGTTCTTGAGGAAGATTGGTCTGTAATTCGGTTTCCTAGTTGTGTCTTTCTGTGGTTTGGGTATCTGAGTAACTGTAGCCTCATAAAAAGAGTTGGCAATGTTCTTTCTGCTTATATTGTGTGGAACAATTTGAGGAGTATTGGTATTACTTCCTCTTTGATAACCTGGTAGAATTCTGCACTGAAACCATCTAGTCCTGGACTTTTTTTTTTTTTGTTTGTTTGGGAGACTGTTGATTGTTTCTATTTCCTTAGCCATTATAGGTCTATTTAATTGTCAATTTTGGTCTATGCTGTTATCCGTCATTTTGATTGTGGGTGTTGTTGGCTTTCTCTGGGTTGCAGTTAATTGTCTCTTCTGCTGTCCTTGAGAGTCCTGAACTAAAATTACCAGTAAACTAAGGTTTGAAAGTGGGCATAAAGAGTTAAGAATCTTTTGAGTGGGCTAAAACCAGAAAAGTAACTTTTGGCTGGTGGCAATTCTATGTCCTTGGAGATCAGTGACTATCTTAGATGGGATGCTCTATGCCTGGACCCTAAGCACTGACCAAATGGCCTGCTGATAAAGATAATTGCAGAAAGGCAGATCTCCGTGCTCACTTAGGAGAGAGGAACAAGGCTTGGCAGTGGAAAACATTCTGAATTAGGGAATTAATCCCCAAATATGTAACAGAAAGGGAATTCAGCTACAGAAAAAAAAATCTACAGCAAAGGACAGCCATTTATTCACAAAACAGTAACACCAAAAAGCCTTGCTTTTTGGTTTAGCCTTTACCAGATCTCTTGGTTCTGATAAGTTACTTGTGAAAAGGTGGCTGAGCAATTACTATATAATGTTGTGACTTGTAGCATGCCTGAAGATCAGAGAGTAAAACAGTCCCACTGGACAGCCTTACAGACCAGGCAGTGGTGACACACACCTTTAATCCTGGTAGCCACACTAGTTGCCATAGAAACCAGGCCCAGGTGGTAGTAGTACAGGCCTTTAATCCCAGTGCTAGAGAGGAATTTAAGACGTGAAGAGACAGCTCTCAGACACAGTCTCTTTCTAAAGATTCCTGGAGGCAGGATCACCATTTTGGACTGAGGTAGGGGTAAAAGCCAGTGGCTGGCTATTTTGTTTTCCTGACCTTCAGGTAGAACCCCAATATCTGTCTTTGGGTTTTTTTTTCATCTTTAGGAAAAATCATGTTTTGAGATTATGAAAGTGGTGTGTGTAATTATGAAAATCTCACAATACAAAGAAAAGCACTGAGAAGAAAATCAAAGGCATCCATAATGCTTCTACTTGGAAGGCGCTATTGATAGTTGATATGCAATCACGTAGCCATCCTGTAGCCACCATACAGAACCAGAGAGATACATGGGCATGGGTTTTGATTTTGAGACCAAACTAAGCTATTTTTTTCATAACTGGCCAAATCACTTAACATGTTATTGTCTTGCTCTTCGAGCTGATGAGGGAGGGGGACTTGATCGGGGGAGGGGGAGGGAAATGGGAGGCGGTGGCGGGGAGGAGGCAGAAATCCTTAATTAATAAATAATTTAAAAAAATAAGAATAAAGGAAATTGATTAAAGTATGCTACACTCAAAATATGTAAAATTAAACCTGTCTTTGGGTTTTTATTAATCACACTACAGTTTAGTTCATTGTCCATCACAGGAAGCATGGTGGCATGCAGGCAGAGATGGTGCTGGAGAGGTAGCTGAGAGTTCTACACCTGGATCAGCAGCAGCAGCAAGAAGAGTGGGTGACAGTGGGCCTGGCTGAGCTTCTGAAACCTCAAAGCCCACCCCCTGTGACATATTTCCTCCAACAAGGCCACACCTACTCCAACAAGGTTACACTTTCAATCATGCCACTCTCTATGTGTTTATGAGGGCCATTTTCATTCCAACCGTCCCAGAGGGATTTTCCTAACTGCTCCACTTTGCTTCTGTAACCACACTGGCTGACAGAACCCCAATTCTCTGCTTTTACCCTAAAAAGAGACTTGAAATACTGGCTCAGGGCTGGTTTTTTTGAGCCCAGCCTTAGGGGAGAGCGTCACAGACCTTTATAAAGCTTCCTTTGATTTGGCCATAATTTGTGGAAGGTGGTTGTTGACCTCATGTCTATGGGATCAGCACAACCTCTTAAATGTTATGATTACACATATGAGTCACCGCATCTGCTTATGAGTCACATGAGTCTTGCCCATCGTTTATTAAAGGAGATATTTCAGGACCACAGTTCTCACTAAGTGGGGTTTTAGTTATCATCTGTGAGGAGTGTTATTAGAGTTCTTACTGTCACTTTCTAGAGACCCAAAATTTTGAGTTTGCTTTCACTGTAGGAATGTTATAATTTTATAATTTCTAAGGTGCTTGGTTCAATTTTTGGTTTTATTATATTATACAGAATATTCCTTATACTGTTTTTTTTTTTGAGTCAGGGTCTATGTAGTTTGGCTGCCCTGGAACTCAACCAGTTTGCACTCAAACTCAGCGATCCCCCTGCCTCCGTATTCTGAGTGCTGAGATTAAAAGCATGTGCTACCTCACTCAGACTAAAAGAGGAAGCTGAAGAGACAATGCTCTTCTGGGTGCTGGGAACTGAATACACTTCTGCCTCTTTATGTCTAAGTCTGAACCTTTAGCAGCTGATCTATCTCTTCAGCCCATTATTTTAATAATATAATTAACACATGATTTTAGTAATTGATTTCAAGTATGTTTTATTCATTTAATAACAAACAGAACAAAAAAAGAAAAAATGAAACAACATATATGGTTCAATGTCCAATCTTTGGGATTCACTCATAATCTTCTGGGCTCCAAATTTCTGAGCCCAATTTCTCTGGCTCTGCCATTCACAACATGCATAGCTCATCTGACAGACTCAGGCTGGCTCTGCTCTATACCTACTACTGTCCTTGGCAGGTGTGCCATGGCCCTGGCATCTCTAGGTATCATGGTATCTCCAGTGTACTGAAGAGTCATCATCACTAATGATCTCTCTTTGGGGACTCCTGTCCCCACACAATACCAAGCTTTCCCTTCTATCTATTGTCTCTTCAACTCTGGAGTCTCCACTGAAATTGAAGGCACACACTCACCAGTGGCTGTTTAGGGACTCTGGGACCCCTGCAAATTGCCAGGTCTCAATTGTTCTCCATGATCATTCCATGTCTTCAAAATCAGCACTGTGAGAGAGGCTATTACATAGTCTTTGCCAAGCCTGCTGCCAACTTGGTGTGCAGCCTCATCCCTCCTGGGACAGTTTCTGCATGCTGACCTGGAGGAAATACTTTTTAGTAGACTTCACATCAATGGTGCTGATCTCTTACCAACAACTGATTTCTTTCAGCCCCACGGACCAGCATTGTCCCAGTGAAGCACAGAGGGTTCCATTTCAGCGGTACTGCTCTTTTGTTAAGCATAGCTGACCAAAAAACACAGATTCTTAATGTAACACATCACATGACGATCCCGATAGAGTCTGCTTTCCTTTGAAACTTCACAAGTCAGGCTCCATCATCTGCATGTCTCCCAACATTCTTATTTTCTAAGTTCTACAACAGCTCCTTAAGCTCTAAACACTCAGTGACTTTTCCAGCTCCAAGTTCCCAAATCTTCCACAATATTCCAAAAGCAGAAGAAGCATGAGCAGCAGCACACGGGCCAGGCCAGGGTCCCGGGAGGAGAAGAGAGAGCACAGGCACGGTGAGCCATGAGGCCAGCAGTGGATGAACAACCATCTAAGCCTTGGGCCCATAGGCACCTGGAGGAACGATCACCAAAGGGTCTGCTCTGCCTACTCCTAGAGGAACATTCAACGAAGCCACAGTCCCCAACTACACCAACTGTAGAAAAAAGGAAACCTCTGAAAAACAGGTTCCACCTGTTCCAATTGGAAGAAGAGATGGATAGACAAGATGGTAAGAATACACTCAACAACATAAAGAGCAATACAGCACCACCAGAAACTGGTTCTAGAACATAAGACCTGAACCTTCCCAATGCAGATGAAACAGAAGAAAATGACCTTAAAAATAACTTTATAAAGATGACTGAGGTCCCTAAAGAGGAAATGAAGAATTCCCTTAAAGAAACAGAGAAAAAGATAGCGAGAGAGAGAGAGAGAGAGAGAGAGAGAGAGAGAGAGGAGAAGAAATCAACAAATCCCTTAAGGAAAACCAAGAAAAAAAGAAAAAGGAAATCAAACACCTGAAAGAAATTGTTCAAGACTTGAAAATGAGGCAATGAAAAAACACAAATTGAGGAAAATCTGGAAATGAAAAATCTGGGTAAATGATCAGGTATTACAGATGCAGGCATAAACAACAGAATATGAGATGGAAAAGAGACTCTCAGGCATTGAAAATACAATAGAGAAATAAATTCATCTGTCAAATAAAATGTTAAATCCAACAGATACTTAACACAAAACATCCAGGAAATATGGAACACCATGAAAAGCCTGAACTTAAGAATAATAAGAATTGAAGAAGAAGTCCTGCTCAAAGGCACAGAAAATATTTTCAACAAAATCATCGAAGAAAACTTTCTCAACCCAAAGAAGGACATGCCTATGAAAATACAAGAATTTTACAGAACACCAAATAGATTGGACCAAAAAAAGGCAGATAATCAAAACACTAAATATACAGAATAAAGAAAGAACATTAAGAAATACAAAGGAGAGTGTGAGGAAGCAGCGAGAACGACCCCCGGACAGACCCGAGCCGTGCACCGCTGCAGCCCCACGTTCAGCGCCGACGTCCCACCCGCCCCCGCCCCCGCCCCCGCCGCCGCCATGCCCAAAAGAAAGGCTGAAGGGGATACTAACGGAGATAAAGCCAAGGTGAAGGACGAGCCACAGAGAAGATCGGCAAGGTTGTCTGCTAAACCTGCTCCTCCAAAGCCAGAGCCCAAGCCTAAAAAGGCCCCAGCAAAGAAGGGAGAGAAGGTACCCAAGGGGAAGAAGGGGAAGGCCGATGCTGGTAAGGATGCCAATAATCCTGCAGAGAATGGAGACGCCAAAACAGACCAGGCACAAAAAAGCTGAAGATGCTGGAGACGCCAGGTGAAATGTGTGTGTTTTTGATAACTGTGTACTTCTGGTGACTGTACAGTTTGAAATACTATTTTTTTATCAAGTTTTATAAAAATGCAGAATTTTGTTTTACTTTTTTTTTTTTAAAGCTATGTTGTTAGCACACAGAACACTTCATTGTTTTGGGTGGGGAGGAACATGTGTCACTAGCAGTGTCTCCCAAACTGGATGAATGATGGTTCATGATGGAAAACATCTTTCCCTGATAATTTTGAGAGACTCCTCTTGGCTCCCAGGAGAGGCGTCCTGGGGACATGTTGACATGTGTGGCCACCATGGCACACATGCCTTGTGTGGGAAAACTCAGTTCATTTTTATATCCTCCTCCCCCTGTACCATCAACATAGACTTAACTCCCTTAAGACCAGAGACCTGTTGGAACCTGATCCCCAAAATTGGTTTTGCCAGTCTGTTGGGCAATCCGGACTTTGCAGTGATATCATTGAGTGTCCTCAAAAGCGCAGTGATTCCTTTTATAGAAGATTGTGGACCTGCAGACTGATAATTCTGCCATTTTCATTTCATTTCCTGAAAGTCAGGGTCGGCTTGTGAAGAGTTGTGAAACAACATCCTCGATGTGAAATGTCAGCCCTCACTCTAAACTCCTCCCCCTTTGCAGAGCATCCAATGAAGACTCACCAGGTTTTATAGTGGCTTTCTGATTTTGGTAGTCGATACAAGAAGGGAGTTTGGAAGTTCTTGTATTCTGTTACTGATTGTCTGCCCATGTTCTGCCTGGAAAACCATGATTGTTTATGGAAAGTGTCTTTAATAAAGCTGGATACAGTTTGTCTTGGAAAAAAAAAAGAACTACAAAGGAAAAGGCCAAGTAACATAAAGGCAGGCCTATCAGAATTACACCCAGCTTCTCAGTGGAAACAATGAAAGCCAGAAGGTCCTGGTCACATGTTATGCAGCCACTAAGAGACAATGGGTGCCAGTCCAGGCTACTATACTCAGCAAAGCTTTCAATCAACATAGACAAAACAAGATATTCCAGGATTCCAGGACAAAACCAGATTTAATAAATACCTATCCACAAATTCAGTCCCACAGAAGTACTAGAAAGAAAATTCTAACCCAAGAAAGTTAGCTACACCCACAAAAACACAGGAAACAGATAACCCCACACCAGCAAATCCCAAAGAATAGAAACACCCAACATCGCTACCACCACCACCACCAACAACAGTAACAGCAACAACAACAAAATAAGAGGAACTAGCAATCACTGGTCAATAATATAAATAGCCTTATTATAAATGGACTCAACTCACCTATAAAAAGACACAGGCTAACAGACTGGATATGAAAACAGAATTCATCCTTCTGTTCCATACAAGAAACACAAGTCAACTACAAAGACAGACATTGCCTCAGAGTAAAGAGTTGGTAAAGGATTTTCCAATCAAGGGGACCTAAGAAACAAGCTGGTGTAGCTATTCCAATATCTAATAAAATAGACTTCAAGCTAAAATTAGTCTAAAGAGATGAAGAATGTCATTTCATATTCATCACAGGAGAAATCCATCAAGAGTAAATCTCAATTCTGAACATCTATGCCCCAAATACAAGGGTACCCTCATATGTAAAACAAACATTAATAAAGTTTAAATTACACATCAAACCCTACACACTAATAGTGGGAGACTTCAATACTCCACTCTCACCACTGGACAGATCTGCCAGACATAAACTTAACAGAGAAATAAAGGATCTAACAGATGTGAAGCTGCACATGGGCTTAACAGACATCTATAGAACATCTCACCCAAACACAAAAGAATATACCTTCTTCTCATCACCTCATGGATCCATCTCCAATATTGACCACATACTTGATAACAAAGCAAATATCAACAGATAGAATTGGAATAACCCTCTGTGTGTTATCAGATCATCATGGCTTAAAGTTAGAATTCAACTGCAACACTAATTTCAGAAAGCCCATAAACACGTGGAAATTAAACAATGCTCATATGAATCACCAATGAATCAAGAGAGAAGTAAGAAAGAAATTAAAGATTTCCTAAAATTAAAAAAAAATGACTGCACAACATACCTAAACTTATGGGACACAATAAAAGTAGTGCTAAGAGGAAGCTCATAGCACTCAATGCCCACATAAAGAAGCTGGAAAAATCCCACACTAGCAAATTAACAGAACACCTGAAAGCTCTAGAACAAAAAAGAAGCAAACTCACTCAGGAGGACTAGACATCAGGAAATAATCAAACTAAGAGCTGAAATCTACAAAATAGGAACAAAAGAAAATAATACAAAGAGTCAATGAGACAAAGAGTTGTCTCCTCAAGAAAATTAACAAAATAGACAAACCTTTATCTAAACTAATCAAAAGGCAGATGGACAATACCCAAATTAACAAAATCAGAAATGAAAAGGGGGATATAACAACAGACATAGAGGAGTTGATGGGGAACCTCTTTCAGCCAATGGCCTTGAGAATCTGGACTATGTGGGGCATGGCTTTGGATACCAAAAGGTCAGTGGGACTGCCCTCTCAGCCTCTTCCTGCTAGCCACACCTGGATGTTGGATCCCATTCATGTTTCCTCCTTGTGATTTGTGAGTTTCCCTTTTAATAAAGAAAACCTTAGTATACCCTATTCGGAGCTAGTGTGGGATTATTTGATTCATGGTCCCCCCATCTGAGGCATTCTGGCTGCCCAACTTGGGGCCAAATCCACTTACTGGAACTCCCCCCCCCAATCCCCTCCATGCTCCCGGTTCACCAGCCTGGGCATATTTTTCACCCACTTGTGTCCCACCTGCTGCTGCTTAGGAACCTGACTTTCCCAGCCCAATGGCTCACTACTCACTGGCTGTCACTTCTTCAGCTAGCACCCAGATTGCCCCTCTCACACCATGCTTCTGCAATCTCTCCTGCCGCCCAGGTATTTTTTTTTTTCTTCATGCCGCAATCCCGCAGCGTTACATCTGCTGGCTGCACACAGTTCACAGCTTGCAAATGACAGAAAACTTTGGGCTTCTTTCTTATTTTGGTCACCAACTCTCTCCATGTATGGAATCACTTTAATTGTCCTTAATAACTGCTCTTAATTTGTTAAACAAAGCATATTTGTCAGCATCTAAGTAGGCGACAGTACACACTGAACCAGAGCAGGATGCTTTGCAGAACCAGTGAGGTAGTGCGACCAATTCCTGAGAAGCCAGCAGTAGCCAGGACTGCTCACTTCTCTACTCAGCTTCCCTCTGCCACGCAGCTGCAACCACGACACCTGCTGGCCAATGAAGCTTATTATGCCTACCCCAATTCACTGTAACTGCCTAAGGCAAGTAAGTATTATTGAATTTTGGAAGTTATATGATGACTGACAATATTACCGTTCATGAATTTAGTAACAATTTTGCTTACACTATGGATTATATTCTGCAAGGCTTATGTGATTTTCCTTACACACCCATCTATTTGATTTTGGGAATTAGCTTTATTTTTCATATTATATCTTTAAGAAAATGGTTTGATAACAGAGCCAAGAATAAGGCACTTTTAGAAACGGTACAGTCTTTTTAGACTAATAATGAACAGCCAGCTGAAAAAATTAATACTATTGAAAAGGATAGAGCCGGGCGGTGGTGGTGCATGCCTTTAATCCCAGCACTCGGGAGGCAGAGGCAGGCGGATCTGTGTGAGTTCGAGACCAGCCTGGTCTACAAGAGCTAGTTCCAGGACAGGCTCCAAAACCACAGAGAAACCCTGTCTCAAAAAACCAAAAAAAAAAAAAAAAAAAAAAAGGATAAAATTAATTTGACAAAATCCAATCCATGTCAAAGGTTGCTGATAAATTATCTGAAAGTATTCATACTGTTGAATTTAACAACCAGAATCGGTTGAAAAGTTATGATAGGTTAATGGACAAGGTATCTCTCCAGGAAGGCAATATGAACACAATCCAAATAATGTCCATGGATGAGACATTATCTTTACTGGACAAATTTCATACTTTGGAATCATATGTGCAGAATGAGGACCAGAAGCTAATTGAATCAATGAGAGCACTGGAATAGCACACAGAACTGGAGATTCACACTTTCCAAAAGGCAGTGATAAAAAGATTAGAAACGAACGAGGAAATTATTAGAAATAATGAGCAGGAAGAGAAGGTACAAGGACAGGATTTAGCCTCACCAGTATGTGCCAGAGCCCAGGATGACTTACCCAGGGTTTTAGCTGCCTATCCAATAATATCATCTCAGAAGCTGTCTGGTACTAAATACCCTAAAATATTCAAAGAATGTAAATACTAACCTATAGGTATGAGAGAACTAAAGAAAATTAAGCAAATAATAGTATCTTATGGATTTAACTCTCCATTTGTTGGGGGAAATACTGAATACATGGGCTTCAAGCAACAAGGCTACATCACATGATTGACCTCAATTAGTCTCAGCAGTCCTAGAAGATGGACCCAAGTTGCCATTGAAATGCAATTGGCAAGAAGAGGCAACAATTTTAGAATACAGGGAAAAGCAAATGGACTTAAGGCTTCCCAAGATCAAATTCCTGGCAAAGGCTATTACTCAAACCTACAGGACCAGGCTCTCTATGACAAACGCACCTTGTCCCTATGAAGCAGAGCAGCTTTAAATTCTTGGGACAGGATTCAGGAACTAGAAAAGAGAAATGAATCATATGCCAGGGTTAAACAGGGCCAGAGAGAACCCTTTGGTGATGTTTTTAAAAGATTAGCTAAGGCTCTATAAGTAGGAGTAACCAACCCAGAAGCTAGATATGTACATATTGACTCTCTGGCTTTTGAAAATGCCAACATAGAATGAAAAAGATACTTGGGCCTGTAAAGGTCAGATCAGCACCAATAGATGAATGGATCCTGCATACAATGAATGTTGAGACATTTGACTACAGTACTGAGGCTTGGGTAGGAGAAGCAATTTCCAATGGCATGAAGAGACACCAAATTGCCAAAAGTTATAATTGTTGTGGAATAGGACATCTGAGAAGGGATTTTAGTCAAGGAATTACTAGAAATAAGGTCTCCTCTGGGAATGGTAAGATTAGATGGTCTCAACTTTCTGGAATATGTAGGAGATATGGCAAAGGCTGACACTGAAACAAGGAATGTAGGTAAACAAAAGGCAGACAAGGCAACCCTATATCATCAAGAAACTCCTTGGAGGGGCCTCTTGCAGGCCCCCAAGTCAAATGTGGTCCAGTCATTCCCAGTAACTTAAAACTTAAAGTCACTTAAAAATAAAAACTGGTTTTGGAATTGGACAATGACTATCCTTCTCTAAATCCAAGCAAGTTGTTAAAAGGAAAATTCAGAGTTTCTGACTCATGTCAGGAGCCTTGCAGTATGAGACAGAAAGAAGAATGATTTTAGAAAAAATTTTACTTTTCTCTATACCTATTTTGTCTATATTGTATCTTTCATTGAATATATGTCTATATGAATAATGTTTAAGTTTTCCATTATGACCAATATATTTTCCTGCCATAATCTTTGAAGTTTCCAGAAAGAAGATGGGACCCCACAATAACGACTCCACCTGGTTGATATGATATCATGATGCTGATAGTGCTACTATAAGACTGGTTTTGGGCAGCAGCTGCTCAAAATAGTTCCAACTTGATTAGCTTACATGGTGCACTTTCTTACAATGTTCTGGCCAGAACTCTAAATAAGAACTTCAGAAAAGCCCTATTGACTACTCAGAGACCATTTGCAATTATTTTGTATTTTACTACAGGGACTGTAGTTTTCCTGGTAAGGTTCCTAGGTATCTGTTTCCTTCTGCAGCTACATGGTGTCTCTCTGACTCTGCCTTCTTTTCTTCTCTATCTCTGCTTAGAGTTCCCGCCTTGCTCAATTCTGCACTGCAATAGGCTGGAAGCAGCTTCTTTATTAACCATTGATAATAAAACATATTCACAGCATACAGAGGGGAATCCCACATCAGATGATAGTACAGGTGTGTACCACCATACTCAACAAGAGTAAAATGTATTAGGAAATTAGGTATTTAGAACTGCCAGTAGCCTTCAGCTCCATCTGCTACTTCTGGATGACAGGAGAGAAGGGCACTATCCATTTCCAGAGGACAGTCAAGCGTTTGGACTGAGGGTGCCTTTCCTTCACAGCATTAATCACCCTCAGATCCTCTTCATCCAGGAGCCAACTGAGCATCTCCAGCCTGGTGAGGCTGGGCAGTCGGGACACACACTGACTCAGAGCCTTGACAGTGGTAGCCTGAACTTGGATGCGTTCTGGGAGACTCCTGCAGATGTTCAGCACCTGCAAGTTTGGCAGGTTGTCCAGGGTTTGAAAGAAATTTCTGTACCCTTCCTCTGTGATCTTGTGATTCACTGAAAGGTCTAAGTTCTCAAGTTTCTGGAAAGCTCCGCTGGTCGCTCCCTTGGCTGGAAAACAAAATATTCATGAAAACAAAATCCTAAGGACTTCAATAATGGTGACACGTTATTGGTACCATTCCCACACCCACAATGAAAAACGTGGGACATTCTGAACACGATGTCTTAGAGACTGTTCTTAGACAGCACTAAACAGGGTATTTAAGTGGGCTCCTAGAGGTGAAACACGTAGTTCCGAGTTTGCATGGGCTCCCCCGTGTCCTGTCTTCCCGTCATGCGCTCAGCCACCCAAGAGCGCCATATCTAATAAAACAATGGACATTTTGATTTGAACAAATTGGACTTCTTTGTGCTGGCAGAGCTGACTTTTTTGTTATTTTTTCTTAACACTGTGCACCAAGCTTATAGATATAAGTCAAACTAGAACTGTAAGGAAGGTAGACAAGGTAGCAGAGTTTAATTGATTAACTGATTGATTAATTGATTGAATGACTTTTTGTGGTAGTTGGGATTGAACTCAGGACCTCACACAATCTAAATGAGTACTGCTGCGCTGAATCTCCAGTCCACAGCTGGAGACTTAGACACACCCTCTGGGGTCAACTATGACAGAAGGAATGGAAGCTACCTCAGGTGGAGACTTAGACACACCCTCTGGGGTCAACTATGAATGAATGAAGGAATGGAAGCTACCTCAAGGGGAGAATGTCCTTAGCTCCTCCTTTGAGGGTTAATCATGTGGGGGCCAGGAGACCACACTTAGGAGGATAGGTTCACCTTAAGACAACAAGCTTTTCTTCCCAGAATTCCTAGAGCATTGCCTACCAACCAAGCCTCCATTAGGTTTGGTGGGGGTCTCCTAGCTTTCTGAAATCCGTATAAAAAAGGGGCAAAATATCTTTTTCCTAATTATGTCTTTTTCTTTCAGGTGCTGGTCAATCTTAAAGACAGTCCTCAACTAAAGCTCTTACCCACGAGAATCATCAGTGTCTAATGTAAGGGATGGACAACACCTTCTGCACCCAGAATGTGAAGCAACCTCTGTGGAGGGAGAAAATGGACACAACACCAAGGACAGGTTGGCTCCTTTGCTTATTTGTTTGTGCTCAACGTCTCATGGAACCCAGCCTAACCTTGAACCAGGAAATTCTTGAGCCTCCCAAGTGTTGAATCACAAGCATGTGATACATCTAACCAAAAGTGTGGTTTTAATCAATCTATGTGAGGTAACTTGGAAATTCCACCCCTAGAAATAACTAAACATGTACATTGTAAGAGAATGTTCTTAGAAGCATCCACAGAAACCATCGCTAGGAACTACTCAAGTGTCCATTGAATGGACACATAGAGTGCAGACATGGTCAGATAATGGAGTAATGACACACAATGAAATAAACGTCCTCTGGTCACATGTGTTACTATGAATATAAAACATAGACACATTTTCAGACAACACGGACAGTGCCTATGGCATAGGATCCTCTTAACATGAAAAGTCTCGTGGCAAATGAATCTCTGGTGAAAGAAAGCAGTGAAGCGGTCATTTGTTGTTTTTCATTAAATGCAGTGGCTGCCCGTTAATCAATCGCTGCCCTAATCGGCAACTGCAACTCAGAAGCTACTGGCAACTGGTTCAGAAGCACTGGCCACAGCCAGGCAGGGATTCTGTACCCTCAGGCACCATCTCTACCAAGGCCTCTAAAGGAAACTTTATTTAGATGTCTATCCCTCTACAGAACTCGGGATTCAAAGGTTGAGGTAAAATTCTGCACACTCAGAAAGAGTGAATAGCAAGCAACTCACCCAACTCACATTTTCTGGAAAACCAGGCATACTTCTGCTCGGCCCCCACTTAAGAACCCTAGCTACACATGGTTCCTCCCTGCCACTTCCTGTCAGCTAGTGGCTGGCTCAACCTCCTGACCCCAGCTTAATTTTATTTACAAACAAATGCAACATGTAATTGCACTGTTAACAAAAGCAGCACAAAAATTAACACATTTACACAGTTCTAATAATATTCCCCAGCAGTCTATGGAGGAAGTGGAGGGTGCACATGGAAAATGGACACAGATCAGGCGTCTGGGCACTGGGGAAGGTCTGTGGCATCATCTGGTAGACCCTACACTTACTGGATAACAACATTTTCAGCAATGTGAGCAGGAAAATGGATCCAGTTCTACACTCCAGCGTGTTGCACTTTGTTTACATATTATCCATGTTTAATTGCCTAACAGCATCTGCCAGGTGCCTGAAACACCAAGTGTCAGAACACAGATTTACTGGTCCTGTGTGTGTGTGTGAGAGAGACAGAGGCACTGGGTTCAATTCCGAGCACTAGGAAAGTAAACCACAGGTGGATGACTCCTATGCCTCTCTCTAAATAAAAAGGCAGTTGACCTTGCCAGTCCAATCAGGGTGAACCTGAGGCTTGAGGCTGGAGGACACGAGAGGAAACACTGGTTGTGGACATGAGGAAGAGTTTAGAAGACCTTCCCATCTTAGACATTTGCAGCAGACAGCTCCAATGATGCCACTGCTTCCACACAGGGGGAAACCCTTTCCCTGGGGGAAACTCACCGATTTCCATCACACTGTCGTCATCCAAGGTGTGGTGAAAGGCAAGAACTCGGAGACACTGAAGCTGCAGACACTGCCGGACAATCAGTCTGGCCACTTGCTGGATCCCGTCCCCAGTGGGAAGGAGCAGTTCCTCCAGGTTCCTGAGAGAACCCAGAGCCTGGGCTGAGGGAGACACCACAAAGCCATCCTCAGCAGCTGTCCCATCGTGAGCAGCTATGACCTGGACATCTGCAGTCTAGGAGCCCCACCCTCCTGGTCACTTCCTCTCCACGGAAAAGAGAAGGGGTCAGCACACAGCTGTTCCTGCCTCTGTGCAGCTGGCTCCTCCATCCTCCCTAACCTGTCTCTCAGCACAAGTCCAGGCTGTCTCCCCTTTTCTGCTCTCTCTTCTTAACTGCAGCCTCCACTGCAGGTCACTCTCCTAGCTGCACAGCGCCTTCAGCCTGTTCCCCTGCCATCTGCCTCCTGCCATCACTCTGAGGACATCCACCCTCCTCACTAAAGCATGGTCCACTACTCTGACAGCTTCCACCCTTCATCCAATTCCCCTTAGTGTATACTCTGTAGATCACGTGGTCACTGAGTCTCTACTTCTGTGGCCTCACAGAAACTAATTAGAAGACTTTCTGGCATGAAGTAATATTCCAGATTAATCTTTGGCTTTCCCCAACTCTGTGTAGCCCTGGCTAGCCTGGAACTCTCTTTGTAGACCAGGCTGGCCTGAAACTCACAGAGATTCACCTACTATTGCCTCCCAAGTACTGGGATTAAAGGCATTCACCACGACTGCCTGGTTGGTTAATAAATTTATTTCTTTTATTTTTATCTCATGTGCATTGGTGTTTTGCCTGTATGTATACCTCTGTGAGGTGTTGGGTCCCCTGGACCTGGAGATACAGACAGTTGCGAAATGTTATGTGGGTGCTGGGAATTGAACCCCCAGATCCTCTGGAATTTCAGTCAGTGCTCTTAAGTACTCTTAACCACCGAGCTGTCTCTCCAGCCCACGTAAGCTAATGAATTTTAAAAAGGAGGACATACCTTCATGAGATGGGGGTGGCTCTCAGACTGACAGGAATCTGGACACTTGCCTCCTGACTGGTCTGGTGCACCCTGGGGTGTGGCCTTTCCCTGGGATATTCATCCTCCCCCATCCCTTTTCTGTTTATATTCATTTACTTATGTCAGGTTTGTGTTTGGTGGATGGGCATCCACGTGTCACAGAGCATTGTGGGATCAAAGGACAAATTACAGGGGCTGCTTCTCTCCTTCCACCATGTGAGCCCCAGGAATCTAACTTTGGTCCTTGGACTTGACGTGACACATTTACCAGCTGAGCCGTCTGGCCGCCCCACCCTCTTTTTCAATGCTTGTAAATTCTTTCTTCAGTAGTGAGGAGACCTGGCTCTCATACTTCATGTCTGATTGCACAATACTGTGATACACATTAGTCATTCTGGTGCCTGATTCTGTCCATGCTATTTGAACACATTGAATTATGCATCCACTGTCCCCACAACAAAAGACATGCAGGGACACATGAGCATGTACACGTTCAGACATACATACGCACGTTGTCTCCACAGAAACGGAGAGAAAGAAGCAAGAAGACACCCGGGCTCTCCTTATGCACAGTAAAGGCTGAGCAGAGCTGGGAAGCTAGAGCTCTGCTCCCATAGCAACCTTGTCTTTTTAACCTTTTAGAGCGTTTCCCATAAACACTATTTTCAAAATCATTTCTTTCTTCTTTTTTCCCCTTTGCTTTGGTTTTTTGAAACAGGTTTTTTTGATTGGCCTTGGCTTTATTTTAACTTGCTCTGTACCCTATGATGGCCTCAAATTCAGAGATCTTATTGCCTCTTCCTTCAGAGTGGATGAGGGACAGAAGAATTGGCACAGTGCGATCATGACCACATTCTCTCCTAAGAAGCCAGTGAGTCTGAGAACAGTGCATTTAATGAGATCAAGTGTGAGGATGTGTGGGACCTACAGTGATGGCATCTGGGGGTGATACTGGGCATCACCATGGTGTCCTCCTAAGGACCAGCATGGCTGGTACAGCAAACCCTCTGTATCAGCAGATTTCACCAGCCACTGGTTCAATTTTTAAAAATTGTGTCTGTGCCAATGTGTACAGACATTTCTCCCTCATCATTATTCCCAGAACAACAAAGAGTAACACCTGTTTACATAGCATTTACATGGCATTAGCCACTGTAAGCAGTCGAGAGATGGTTTAAAATATATGGAGGATATGTGGGGTCATGGGCAAACATCTTCTAGTGCTAACATCAGCAGAGGTCCTGGACCCAGCTGCCGTGGATGTCAAGGGACACAGCTCACTTTGTCATGGGTTCACTGAAGGAGGATGAGGAGAGAAACACTGTTTTAAAAACTTACCAAATGTTTCTGATGTTTCCTTATCTGGAAATTGTTGACATGTAAGATTTAATATCTTCAGTGAAACAAACTTTGGCAAAATAGTGACTAGGAAAGGGAAATTAAATTTAGTTAGTTCAGATAAATTTCCTGTGACATGGAGGAATACTGTGGAAATAAGAGTATCTCAAAGTGATAAAGGTGATATGATACTCCGATTGAATTACTATCGATGACTAGGCACAGGGAATGTTTACATTGTAGACACAGATCACTTCACTGCTGGGAAAGCCTCACTGAAGTCAGTGCTGTCACGGTTTCTGTGACATCAGTTGCATCTGAACTCTAGAGTATTTAATGACTTTGTACACAGGAGTACCTGAAGTCAACACTGTATCGTTCTTACCAAATGGCATGGTTTCAAAGCGTTGTCCAGAAAATTCAATCTCTCTGAGTTTCTTGCAGGAAGCAAGCACAGTCATGAGAGATTCAAAATCCGAAAAGAAAGTATCTTTCAGACGGAAAACATGAAGATTTGGAGAGTTCTGAATCAGTTTAACTGGAAAAGATGAAGGAGTTTCAGAAATTAGAGAAGGCTACAAATTCATATCCAATCTGGCCTCTCAATCCATATCCCAGCCACACCAATTAAACAGGCAGTGACGCAGTGATCTAGTGCTCAGGCCACGGTGGGCTCAGCTTCTGCAGCTGACTGGAGAGCAGATGACCTGGGCAAGTTCCTGGCCCTCTCTGGATCAGTTTTCTCTTCTCCATATTTCACCTGCAGCATCAGCACCCTGATGTCTCTGTGTTTGCACACTGCCCTGACAGAGCAGGAATTCTTCACAGAGGAATGAAAAAGAGAGGACAACTCTGAAGCACAACTTAAAAAATATGTAAACTTATTTATTTGTCTACGTGTATACGGTATTTGGGGTGTCACCCATGTGCCACAGCACATATGCAAAGTTCAGGGGAAAGTGGGAGAATTGGCTGCTTCCTTCTACAATATGGATCTGTGGGGTTGAGGTCATCAGGCTTGGCAGCAAGCCAATGATCTTTCCAACCTACAAAATATTTTTGTTTGTTTCTTTTGTTTATTTTCAGATAATGTTGTCTCTCTGGAAGACTGTAAATAACTCCATTTATAGAAATAAACTGGCTTTGATGTTGTGATAATCCTCCTGCCTCAGCCTCCCAAATTCTGGGGCTACAGGCATGAACTACCATGCCTCACTCTGGTCCCATTTTTACATTTCTTTAGCACTCAGTGTTCAGGGTTTTTCAAATTAAGGATCTGATGGTGCCTGAGTCACTTGCTAAATGCCTTGACCTAGAAAGAGGCTGCACAGCTGTCCACCAACAGGAGGCTGGGATAGAGGGAAATGGAGAAAAGTTCCAGGTGTCTCCATGTCAGATTTCCTTCTCGATCAGCAGGCAGATCTGCAATTCCACTAAAACAACAGCAAAAGAAAAGAACCCCACAAACTGTCACGGAGAGGAAGTGTGTTGGGAGTTTAAAGCTCAGGCCGTGGACTCAAATCTTCTCCTTTGAGGAAGCATTTTCTCAGCTGGACAAACCTGAACAGTCGCTGACCTCAATTTCCCAGTTGAAAACCAGCAACAATCATTGGGGGGGATGAAGGGTGAGTTAGCATTTGTGAAGAGCTCAGAAGAGTCACAGACATGTCAAGATCTTGAGGTTACAAATGATTGTCTGCCCTCTTCAAGAGGAAGAGCGCTGTCCCTACACCTTCCCCAGGACATGGTTCATGCTATATGGCCCACAGATGTTTTAGCTACTGATGATTTAATGATTCTAACAATTATTAGCTAAGTAGCTTTTCCAACTGAAACACGACCTTGGGAGATCCAGGCACCATCCTTACCCAGTTTGGAGATATCAGACTCTGTGGAAGTTTCGATGCATAACTTCTCCATGTGGTGGAGGCTTGGGAAATCTCCAGGGATGACTGAAAGTACATCTGGTTTGCCAGTTAGTCTCACAGAGAGTTCTTTCAGGTTTGGGAACTTGTCCAAGTTACTGAAGAGTTGATCTGAAAAGCAGCACGCAGTTCCCGTCACTCAAGAGTCCCAAGTGGAAGTTCTCAATTGTGCTTTGATTTTTAGATCATTTCATAAGAAAACTTCTCAGAGATTTTAACATTAAGAAGCACATCCATGAAGATCCTGAATCTGCTGGTCATATATAGGGGAATGCCTGTGCTGTTCTCTAGACTAACAAAATAAATATCAGGGCTCCCCAGCCAAGAGTGTGGGACCAAACTGGTTTTCCACATGCAAAAAAAAAAAAAAACAAAAAAAAAACAAAAAAAAAAAAACAATTGGAGTTCAACATATATAAAAATATAACTCAGAACCAGTGATGAAACCAGAGACCTTGAACCAGACTCTTAGCAATGAACATTTGCAAGTAAAGCTGATTGGACAAAAGGATATAATGGTGACACCATGACTCCCAATGCCACCAGGACAAATGAAGAAGTACTGGAGAGGTGGGAAAGATGGAGGTGCGAAGAGGTTTTTTTGGTGTAGTTTTGTTTTTTTCTTTTGGTCTTTTGTTTTTCTCTGTGGTTCTTTTGTTCTGGTTTGGTTTGTGTTACAGAATATTTATTTAACTATGTAAAGTTGTATTGCTAATTTACCTTGCCTACCTAAGGCACCTGATTGGTCTAGTAAAAAGCTCAATGACTAATAGAGAAGGAGGTGGTTTACGTAGAATTTCCAGGCAGGGAGAGTAAGTAGGAGGAGGAATTTCAGTTTGAGGAAGAAACAAAGGGAGAAAACTGGGAGACACAAGGGGTCAGCCAGTCAGACACAGAGGAAACAGAAAAGTAAAACATACAGAATGAAAGAAAGGTTAAAGCCCCAGGTAAATTGTAGATGAATAGAAACAGGTTAAATCAAGTTACAAGACCTAGTGGGACAAGTCTAAGCTAAGTCTGAGCATTCATAATTAATAAGTCTCTGTGTCATTATTTGGGAGCTGGTTGGTGGCCCCCCAAAATTCTAACTACAGGTTTGTTTTGGAGGCAGGCAAATGGTAGGACTGGGAGGTAAGCAAGTTGAGGTGCATATTGTGAAATTCCCAAACATCCAATAGAGAACTTATGCTTAAAAGAAAGGAAAAAAGAGGATGATAGAGAGCAAAGCATACTAGAGCATATAGCAGGCTGCTGATGATCAAAGCTTTGTGACTAACGACTACAAAATTTACAAATCAAATATTTACAGTGGTATAAAAACTTGGAAATGAACTGAAGGAGAGATAAGTCAAGTCCAGGAGCTGAAAAGACGGCTCAGCAATCAAGAGCTCTTGTTTTGCAGAGGACCCCAGTGAGGTTCCTAGCACCCACATTAGGCAGCACACAACAGCCTGTAACCAAAGCTCCAAGGATCTGCCATTCTCTTCTGGCCTCTGAGGTATCCACATACATGCACATGAACACATACACACACAAAAAAATAATGATAAAATAAAATCAATATATAAAAAAATCATTATAAAGTCTATTAAAAAGATCAAACATTGCTTAGAGCAGTGGTTCTCGACCTTCCTAATGCTGCAACCCTTTAAATCAGTTCCTCATGCTGTGCTGACTTCCAACCATAAAATTATTTTCATTGCTACTTCCTAACTGTAATTTTGCTGCTGTTATGGACCGTAATGCAAAGGTCTGAGATGTCTGATGATCTTAGGCGACCGATCCTTGTGAAAGGGTCGTTCCACTTCTCTGAGGAATCGTTTGGCACACAGTTTATCCCTGCTGCCATCTTAGAAGAAGACATAAATATTTACTTGTATAAAAAATCCTCTGCAGAGCTAAATCCCCTCCTCCTTCAGGCAGCCAGGGTGCAGACGATTCTACATTATTGTCTTACCCACAGACCATCATTTACCGATAACAAGCAATCCAAACTTATTGACAACCTTGGGAGAGGAATGATGACGAGAGGGATGGTAATGTTTTCCTAGTTTTGTCTGAGTGACTTCAAGCCCATCCTGTGATTCAGGACCTTTCACTGATTTATACACTGCCCCGAACAGTGAAAGTGATCAGATCTCTTCTCTCAAGACACGTTTATGACCTTGTGCCTGAGAAGCTTCATTCATCTAAAACTCACAACGAGAAAACACAGTGCCAGCCAGAATGGGTATGTGACACTCAGGGTTACCTGGTAACTGGTTTGTTCCTGAGACCTCAAGAGACTGCAGGGCAGGCAGGGTAAGAAGCAGCTCCTGTTCTGTTGCGCTGAGCTCCAGTCCACACATGGAGCACTTGGTGACAGAGGACTTCTGCAGCTCCAGAGCAGGGCGGATGCTTTCAAGAAAGCCATTGCTGTGGTTCAAAAGGAGTTCGATATTCTGTGATGCTGAGAAGACTTCCATTAGGAACTGGAGCAGTGCTTGGTCTGCGGGATCCATGTTGGCCACTGCAACTTCCAGCCTAGGGATCTTGTACTGCTTGGGTGACAGTTTCCAATAGCCAGCACTGATGTTGGGTGGATGCAGAGGTTGGCTGTTCATGAAATTCCTCACATTATCTTCATTTTCAGCTAAATTTTTCTCCCATTCCTTCATATGTTCAAAGGCAGGAGCGTAGTCCTCATCTACTGTTGGTGGCTGTAACGTTTCCAAACATTTTTCCATGAGTGAGTAACCTAGTCTGCGTGGCATTTTCTTTCCATGTATGAAGACTTTTACACTCCTCAAGAGTAGCAGGCTCTCTGGGTTGTCCTCAAAGTACTGGAAATTCAAGACATTCAAAGCCAGTGTTCTCCCTCGAAGGAACTGCAAAATAATTGGAGAACATGCAGCGACAGTGTTGCTTTCATAGGCGATGTTTAGAGCAACGCTCAATAGATGTTCTGAGATGATTGAGGAAAAAGCTTCAGGAGATACCTGCCACATTTCTTTAATTAACTTCATCATCTGAGGAGTTTTTTGGTGGAGCTTCCCATAATCCTCATCTTCAGACATGTTCTCCAGAGACTCTTTATTATCCACCAACTGAAGCAAGTGAGACACAACCATTGGCGCTGCCTTTGATGAAGGGTGGCTGGAGACATACTTCAAAAAATTGTTGTAGACACCCATAGCCTTCAAGGGTGAGTTAATCTGTCTCAAATAGTCAAGTCCCAGATCTTGGTCTTCCTTTCTTTCTGAACTCAGGAGTTCAGTCAGCCTCATGGCAGCAAGAAATTCTTGGAACAAAGGACTTAGGAACCGATAGACTGGGCTCAGTCTCTGGGCTGTGAATTTACTCATCAGGTAGGTGGTCAGATCTTCATCTTCATCGACTCCTGCTTCTGTGAGGTCCTCACTACTGAACTCAATGCAAGATGAGAAAAGCCCTCTCAAGGCCAGCTGACCACACGAGGACACAGTGGCCTTGAGAGGCTCAGGCGTAGCCTTGTGCTGTAAGGAAAGGTATTTCATATAGAACTTGAAAACTGCCACATCGTGTAAGGACTGGTCAGAAGGATTTTTAAACCAGTCAGTACAGACTGCTGCCACGAAGAGGGGGGTTTTGTGAATTCCCTGCAAATCTTCATTCCTCCCTAAGTATAACATAAACTTTTCCACACGGGTTATATCATATGAGAAGACCTTCCGTAGTACAGAGACAGTATTATATAAGGGAAACTCTTGGATCTCTAGGATTGTGTCTAGGTATGGGCGGATGGCCCTGGCCCTGTTTGTATGGACAGCGATCAATAGGCAGGTTCGTGACAAGTAGTTTTTTGTAATCAGTGTTTGTATGGCTTGGGGCAGTGAGTCCATCCCATGGTAGTCATCCAACAGGAACAGCACCCGGTGCCTTAGCTGCTGGATGCTGCTGCTCAGGCACACATCACTAACGTATCCTCCTGCCTCTAGGAGTTGGGCACTGATGATGTCGGCCAGCCCCTGGTCTGGTCTGGTGGACCTCAGGGAGATGTAGAAGACCAGCTGGAACCTGTTCAGCAGGGGACAGCATCCTGATGCCCAGAGGAAAGCTGTTTTCTTCAGGAAGGTTGTCTTCCCACTGCTGGTCTCCCCCTCCACACACATGACAGAGCTGAGGTTGGTGAAGACCTCAGGAAGCATCATGGCCTCTTGCACTGGCCTGCTGATGTGCTTTGAGACGATGGACAGATCACACCCAAGCAAGTGGTCAGTGCCTAGGCTGGAACACACCTCTGGCAAATCCATGTGGCGGAAAGTGGCTTTGGTGTAGGCTCCTCTCAGCTGCTCACTCAGACTCTTTGCCTCTTGAAACCACTGGGCTTCCCTGTGAGCCAGGTCTGTGGAGAGAAGGGAGGAACCACTGGATGGACATTCACTTCCATGGGCTTCACTTGGAGCATCATCTGTGGAGGGAAGAAGGGAGACCCTGTAGGAGATGCAGTCAAATCCCTCGATCCTAAAGCTGTGGTGTCTGTTACATTGTTCTGCCTGTTTGCTAGGGACAGATTAGGACTTTCCTCCAATGTCCATGATCTCCCTTTAGATCCTCTCAGACCTTTTTATAGCATCAGAATACGAGGCCATGTGTCCAAGTGTTCTATTTGACCTGGGGACTTAGACATAATGTGTGCTTATCAAGAATACTCTGCCATTGCAACTTATTATTTAAGATCTCAGGAAACCGGCTTGCTGCACAAAGCCTTTAACGCTGCCTGGTTGGGACCTGACACAAGGACTGTGTCATTAGTCCTTAATTCTCAAGATGTCACAGGAATGCTGACACGGTCTCCTCCACAGTACTCTCCGTGTCTGTTCTTTCCTCTCTAGAGCTCCCTGGACATTCACAAATACACTTTCCTTTTAAATCCCTAGGTACAAACACACACAATCCCGTCCTGCTTTCCAGTGCTCACCGGCTATGGTGGAGTGAACTGCCGCTGGGTCCCCATGATTGCTTTCCCCTGTGCTGTCCTTTGAACGAGAATCTGTTATTAAATCAAAACTGGGTCTTAAATCAAGATTGGATATTATGTTATCACTGATAACATAATCAATATTATCTACCACATTGATAATACAATCAATCAAAACCCAACATCTTCTAAACACAGCCTACACTCGGTGCTGACTGAAGGAAGAGTGCTCCAGATATGAAAGAGTTAATCTCACACGTCTGCAAGAGTGTGTTCCTAGATGGTGCATGCATGGGATATACATCTTCTCTATGGGTGAGTGCTATGGGGGTAATCCAAATTGTAGCGTCTAGAACAAGAATGGTCCTGCAAAAACATTAAGTATTGCCTGTATCCTTTGTCATTAGCAACTACATGTTTTATATCAATGCTGGGAAGAAGAAAGGTTATCTCTCTCTCTCTCTCTCTCTCTCTCTCACACACACACACACACACACACACATACACACACACACATACTTTTGTGGGGTTCTGTTTTGTATTTAGAGAGTCTCATGTGGTATAGGCGGTTCTGGAATTCCATATGTTGCCAAGGTAGCACTGAACTCTTCATCCTCCTTCCTCAGTTTCCCAAACCTGGTATCATAATCATGTGCCTCCCACACCCCAGGCTTCATTGTCATTTTTCTTTTTTCTTTTTTGAAACTCCAAACATGTCTCTCCATTCCCAGTTTTGTTCAGTGATGAAGATTGCGTGTGTGTGTGTGTGTGTGTGTGTGTGTGTGTGTGTGTGTGTGTTGGGGAACATCTAACAACTGAGCTACATCCCCTGCACTTTTAGTTCCATTTTCAAATTTCCAAATATAAGATATTTATTAAGTGAACCTGAAATCGCTCTGCTGTTTTGTTTTCCTCTACTCTTCTTCTGTTATTTTGTTGGTGTTTGTTTTGTTTTTTGAGGTGGTGTCTTATACTGTTGTCCAGGCTAATGTTGAATGCCTGACAATTCTCCTGCCTCAGATCCCAGATTGCTGTCTTACAGACATGCACCACCATGCCCAGCTTTGTTCTCTCTCTGTGGGATGAGAAACCGCGTACTCATTACGACAATGTGAGGTGGTTTGTGTCAGCAAAGAACTGACAGTATCAGAGAAACATCTGGGTCAGACCATTGTCTGACTTCATGATTTTGCTGAGCATTTGAATGTGTTAAAGAAACATGTCTGGAGACCAGGGATATAGCTCACACACAGATTCCGTGCCTAGCTCACACAATACCTTGGGTTTGATCTCTTGAATTGCAGAAAAGAACAAAAGTTAAATAGGAATGATGGCATACAATTGTAATTCCAGCATTTGGAAGGTTGAGGCAGGAGGATCATAAATTCATAGCCAGTCTGGGATTTAAACACAGTAAGTTCAAAGTCAGCTTAGGCTACACAGTAAGAAACTGTCCCTAACAAAACTGCAAACAAACAAAATAAAACTTGCCTTGCGAATCCCCAAAGAAGTTAAGAAGCCAAACCTACTGCCCTCCAGTGATCACAGAGCGGGGCAGTTAGTCTGGATGTTAACAGAAGTAAGAATTTCTAAAAGAATTTCAAAACAGACTTCTCATAGGAGAAGGGGTTGGCTGTGTGTTTCACAAAGCTAGTTAGTGTGTCCCTTGTCCACCCGAAGTTCCCGTGTGCATTTATCACTTGCTAGTGCTTATTAAATAGCTGTAGAATTTATTTAATTATGATACATTTACAATTGCCAATTGCTCATCAAAACAGTGTTCAATCACGGCATCATACTCTGCCGAGTAAGAGAAGGGGCGGGGTCTATTACCATGGATTCCGGAAGTGCACAGTGGCTCTGAAGGGCTGGACTCATTTCTGCAGAGGACTTCATGTTTTGGAGAAAGACACAGCTAAACAGAGGAGATAAAAGTAATAAAATCGTTCCATGCAAGTAAGCATTTGTGTTGGGTTTTTAAGAAACGTGAAGATCCGTGGCCAAGAATGAAGCAGAAAGCTAACATTCTCAGTAATTCTGTCATTGTTGGGTCATATGAGACATTCACACTGTTGCTTTTAATAACATGCTGAAAGTGGTTTGTAAAGTAATGGTATGGATAGTCAGGGAAAGTGTTGTGATGGGTACACAGTTAATGCTTGACCATGAAACCAGGTAAAGTGAGCTTGAAAAATAAAAAAAAACCAGTAACCCAGCACTGTGGGAGTAGAGGCATGAGGATCACTGGGGCTTGCTGGATGCTAGCTAGCTCAGGTTCAGTGAGAGAGCCTGTCTCAGGGGAACAAGATGGGGCTTAAAGAAGAGGAAGCTTGCAGAGGGTGATGGCGCACACGTTTAAATCCAGTACTCCAGAGGCAGAGACAAGCAGATCTCTGAGCTTAAGACCAGCCTGGTCTACAGAGTGAGTTCCAGGACAGTCAGGGCTACACAGAGAACCCTGCCTCAAAAAAAAAATAGGGGTTGGGGTGTTCCATGTCTCCCTTTGCTCCCTATGTAGTATGCACAGCTCATATACTTGTACATACACAGCCAAACCTAGTGGCAATACAGGGATTAATAGAAATGGGTTAATGTAAGATATAAGAGCTAGCTAGGAATATACCTAAGCCATTGGCCCCAAAGCTAGAGTGTAAAAACTAAAAAAGGCCAGTGAAAGAAATACAGTTTGACGCTTAAACCAGAGCTAACTCTATCCCAGACTATCTGAACACAAAACCAAGTAATGTCTGAGTAGGAAAACCAACCAATCCCTGAGCAGGAAACCACCAGTCCCTGAAAACAAAATCTAGCACCTGACCCTGAACCCTGAACTAGTCAAAGAAATACATCTGAAACCTGAGCCAATAGAAAAACCACTTTAGCCCTAAACCCGGAACCAAAGAAACACACCCTGACTCTAAAACTGGAGTCAAAGAAACACACCTCAGCTCTAGAACCAGAGTTACTGAGAGAAATATGTCTTATCCTTGAAAAGGCTAAAAAAGGCCAGCGAAAGAAACACGGTTTGGCCCTGAAACCAGAAGCAACTCTGCCCCTGCCAAACTAAACCAACCGATCCCTGATCAGGAAAACTAATGAACCCCTGAGCAGAAAAATCTTCTCCCTGGGAAAACTCCATCCTAAGAAGCCCTGTATACACCCCTCTGCAAGTTCTTTTGTGGGTTGTCCTTTCCTACCCTGGCAGAAGCATCCACCCTCCTGGACTCCTCCTTCCCCAATAAATCCCTTAAAAGAGTTTGGGTGAAGATCTTTTGCTGGTGCAGAGCAGAAGAACCTTTGCTGAGATGCTCCCTTAGGGAGCTGAGCAGAAAAAGAAGAACTTTGCTGAGACCGTCCCTTGGGTGGGGGAGGGGGCTGAGCAAAAAAAAAAAAAGGAAGAACCTTTGCCAAGATGTTCCCTTAGTGAGGCTGAGAAGAGAGAAAAAGCAAAGCAAAACAAACAAACAAAAACCCATAAGAAACAGTTGCATCTGCTGGGAAACTCCCTTTAGAGTGGATAACTTTTTTGCCAGAGGAAGAGGAGATTTTACATTTCTCCAGTGGGTTCCCTATAGCAGAGCAAAGCAGACGTAACATCTTGGGCCAGAACAGAGCAGAACAGAACAGAAGAAATGGATCGTTCTGTTCTGATGTTCCCTACGGGGAACAGAGTAGAGCTCCGCTGTACTGGCTTTCTCGTGGAGAGGAGCAGGATTGCTACCCCCTGCAGGGAGACCACGCCCCGCCACACTCCAGCTCCAGGTATAGTCTGACTTCATGACAAGCCAGGTACCTTTCCCTCCAGAGCTGTCCCTTCACAGTCCGGGTATAGCCTGACTTTCCAATGAATCAGGATACCTCTCCCTCCATATATCTCCCTACAACACTTGAAAAAAACAAAACTCTCTTGATAGTCTAGAGCAAGTTCTAAATACAACTAGATTGCCTCTCAATTTACCATCACAGGGATTAAAAAGAAGGTCCCTATGTTCCCAACAATTTAGTACATTCTACATCAAAAGAAAAAAGAAAAAAAGTGGGGTCTGGAAAAATGGCTCAGTGCAAGAACATTTGCTGCTCATGCAGAGGACCAGGTTTGGTTCCCAACACCCATATCAGATAGATCACAACCTCCAGCAACTCTAATTCTAGGGGATCCAATGCCTTCTTTGACCTCTGTGCATGTAAGTAGTGCACAGATATACATGCAGGCAAAACATCCATGCACATAAAAGCAAATATTTTAAAAATAAGTAAAAGAAAAAGGGAAATGATTTGAGGAGCTTCTAGTTTCAAAATTAGATGGAAATATTCCATCTATTTATTTTTTTAAGTTGAGGATAGGTCTTGTTACATAGCCCTGGGTTGGTCCCAAACATGTGATTTTAGAAGGAAGCAGACTATGGGGAGCAGGAGGGAGATAAGAGGGTAATTGGAGAATGATGGTGAACAGGATTGTAATGCACTGTATGGATATGTAAAAGTCAAAATGTATGTGTATGAAAATGCCCTTATATATAATTAACATATGCTAACAAAATATTTAAAATTATTTTTAAAAATTTTGGATATTATTCCTATTCAATTTAAAGGCTAAATAATTGGTTTAAAACTTTACATTTAAGTTGGGCAGGTGGTAGTGCACTCCTTTTATCCCAGCACTTAGGAGGCAGAGACAGGCAGATCTCTGTGAGTATGAGGTCAGCCTGATATGGAGTGAGTTCCAGGACCGCTAGGGCTACACAAAGAAACCCTGTTTCAAAAAACTTAAACTAAAAAAAAACTTTACATTTAAAAGTTAAATAATTAGACTTAAATATTTCTAATGCAAAGACAATTTAGTGCAATTTCAGGTTTGCATTCAATGCACACAGGACACAACTGTGGAACTGAACAAAGGCTGCAGAGACATAACACTCTTACAGATTTTCATGCCTTCAAAATGATACCATAGCAAAAGATTTTTATTTCTCATTTACAAGTGCTAGCTTTTAAAAATAGATTGATTTTACACAATTCATAATTTAATAAAATATTTAATATAATTTAATATAAAACAAAGCTATTTTTTCTTCCTTCATCTTTCTGAGCCTAGGATTCCAAGTGTCTGCCTCTGTGTGCAGAAATACTCACTTTTCAGTCTGTATATATTGATATTTATCTCTGAAAAGTCCAATTACTTAGTGAAAACAACAAATTTTGTTTTGCAACTGAACATTTCCAGAGTCTTTTTATGTGTGGGAAAAAAATAAAAATAAACTTGAAGATTGACAGAAAAGAGGACAAGAGCATCTCAATAGGAAAGGGATTGCCTAGTGTGCCCAAATCATTGGTTCCATCCCCAACACTGGGAAAAAAAACTTGGAAAATCCTAGACAATAGCAATAGAAAACCCCAAAGGATTATAGAAGGAGAAGAATAGGAAAACTAGTTTGATAAAAACAACCAGAAAAGTGGGGGAGTTGTCAGACATGATGGTACCACCCTTTAGTGCCAGCACTTGGGAAGCAGAGGCAGGAGGATCATGGGTTCCATTCCTACTATGCTAGATAGCATTTCTACAATAGTCTGGACTACATAGAGAGATCCTGTCTTTAGAAGTGTGTATATGAATGCAACCAAAACCGATATCTAACTACGATGAGAAAAAAGGTATTCTGGAAGGGTGTCATGGGAGGAAAGAGATGAAGATCTGAGCATGAATCCTTTACAACAGGAACCAGAGGAGTGTCCAGAGACTATCCACAGGAAAATTATAGACAAGAGGGAATTCAAAGTCAGTAGAATTCATCTTACTCACTTGGGAAAAAACTTGGTGTGCTCTTCTAATGGGTCGTCACCTTCTTCCCATTTACACATACACCCTTCACAGGAAAAACACCGGACAGTGTCTTTTTTGCCTAGAACAAGGGAATATGGTCAGTTCAACAGCACATACACCTGTCAACTCTCAAGCACATAGCTTTAGATTTCTCTAGTAAAATCCCAATTGCATCTCCAATTGGATTGTGTGGCAAAGTCATGCACAGGTCACCCGGGGCAAAGCTCACACAGGACTTTGGTCCTTTAATGGGTGGTGGTCAGCAACAGTCACTGAATGTTCCTGAGTATAATGTGCTTTGATGAACACCCTCTCCCAAATCAGCCATCCTGAAAGATTTGCCATCAGAATCTGAAACAGAAGCTCCAAGAGAGCCAAGATTTCTGTCTGATTTGGACACCAGTGACTTTCACAGACATTGGCAATCAATAAGTATTTGTTTAATGAATTAGTCAGAAAGAATATACTTGTAGCTGGGGGCAAGTAGAAGAACAAATATAAAAGCCTCTATACAAGCTAGATTATGAAGAATCACTTGTCTCTTCTCACATTATTGGGCTGTGTGATAAAGCTTTTGTACACTGAAAAGATTTGTCACTCATATTGGTTTAATTAAACATTGATTGGTCAGTAGCCAGGCAGGAAGTATAAGTATGGCAACCACACTAAGAGAATTCTGGGAAGAGGAAAGGCAGAGATGCAGTCACCAGTAAGACACAGGAAATAAGATGAGAATGCTTTACTGAGAAAAGGTACCAAGCCACATGATTAAACATAAATAAGAATTATGGGTTAATTTAAGAAGTAAGAGGTAGTTAGTAACAAGCCTGAGTAATAGACCAAACTATATATATATATATATATATATATATATTATATAATAATATATATTATTATTATTATTATTAATATAAGCCTGTGTATGTTTCTTTGGGACTGAAAGGTTATGGAACAGGCAGGACAAAAACTTTCATCTAAAGCCGGGCGGTGGTGGCACACGCCTTTAATCCCGGCACTCGGGAGGCAGAGGCAGGCTGATCTCTGTGAGTTCGAGGCCAGCCTGGTCTACAAGAGCTAGTGCCAGGACAGGCTCCAAAGCTACAGAGAAACCCTGTCTCGAAAAACCAAACCAAACCAAACCAAACCAAACCAAACCAAACCAAAAAAGCTTTCATCTACAAATGGTACCCAATGTGGGGTGAGAATTACCCCATAAATTACCACATAAAGCCAGAGAAAGCTTAACAAAAAGAATTCTAGACAGACAAGAACAGAGTCAAGTACAGCTTCTTGGTAACCATTTTTTCTCTAGTAGGCTCCGTTTGCTACAGGCAATCAGAAGTGTGGCTCCTTTAAGAGAGGCTTCCTGACTCAGCTTTAGTAGCAAACACCTTGCAGATCTTTTAAGAGGTCCTGCCACTAAACAATTCAATGGTGTTGATGAGCTGGCAGCATGCTTCTTGGTGGTATCAGGGACCTACAGAGCTGTGGCAATAAACATGGCTCCTTCCAGTACCTCCATTATGAAGCTAGACTCTCAGAAATCTAAGAAATAGGGTAGAACCTAAAGAAGAAAAAATAGCTATCCAAAAATAATCACCAAACAAAGTAAAATCTGACTGATGACACCACTTAAATTTGTTAAGTCTCACTACCTGAACATACATACCTCCTTACTTCTCAATATAAGGGCAGTCCCCACTCAAAAATCATAGCTGGCTTTGGAGTTGGACTGTGATTCTCTCCTTCTCTAAATCCAAGCCTGTTGTTAAAAGAAAAACTCACTTTCTGTCTCATATTAGGAGAGACACCTGGTGTGAGACAGAAGAAAAAAAATCTAGGGACTAAAGTTATCAAAACTCTGCTTTTACAAATTCTCCTTCTTCCCATACCTATTTTTGTCTTTGTGGTACCTTTCTTTGAATACATGTCTCTCAAAATTCAAACTTTCCATTTTTGATATGAATAATGTTTAAGTTTTCCACAGTGGACAATAAATTTACCTACAATAATCTCTGAAGTCTCCAGGAAAAAGATGGGGCTCTACAATAACGATGCCACCTGGTTCACATAATGTCATTCAGCTGATAGCGCTGAAAGACCCCCACTCACTAAGCAGCAGTAACGCCATTTTGCAAGGCTTAAACTTTGGAGCAACATAAGTAAAATTAGAGCAGGGAAGTTCGACTTGAGAACAAGGGCGGAGAGGCCAGGCAGTCAGCCATCTGGCCCCAAGCGATAAGGAGCCAACTAGAAACAGGGAAAGTAGAAGGCCCTCTGGACACCCCCTCCCAGAACCCAAAGCTGGCCTGCTCTCATAAGAACATCCCGTTTGCTTAGGGAAACAGGATGCCTATAGTTAGTGAAAGACCCCCACCTAGCAGCATTAAGTTAGCAGCAGCCATAACAAGGTTTGAATTCTTTTAGCAATATGACTAAAAGCTAGGATATGGGAATTCAATTTAGAGATAAGGGCGTTGGCCAACTTAGGGGCAGGGGCGTTGAGCCAGGCAAGATATCTATGGTCAACCATCTGGACTGCCAGCAGGGGACTTGGGGTCCAGAGGAAGAGTTTGAGCCTTAGATGGGCCAAGTCAGCATGCATGTCTGATTTCTTGGAAACCATAGAACTGCACCCGAGCCTTATTTGAATTGCCCAATCAGAACCCTGTAACTATGCGTCTCGCTTCTGTACCCGCGCTTCTGCCTCCCCACCTTATAAAAATTCACTGCCCCAACCTGACGGCGCGCTTGTCTCCCGAGAGACTAAGTCGCCCCAGGTACCTGTGTACTGAATAAAGCCTCTTGCTATTTGCATCCGAAGAGTGGTCTCGCTGTTCCTTGGGAGGGTCTCCTCAGCCTGAAAGACTGCCCACCACTGGGGTCTTTCAGCGCCACTTAAAGATCAGCTTTGGACTAAAAACTGCTCAGAATAATTTTGAGGTGGCTAGTTGAGCTGATCCAGCCTCACAGACTACTCTAGCCAGGATGAGACAAGCCCTCCACTTTCCCATTACACATAGACTGAACCAAAAAATGATACAACTATCTCTCCCAGGACTTGACAATTAACCCCAATTTTTCTTTTCAGGATCTGCTAAAGATGTCATCACCCCCAGGCAGCAGGAAGAAAATTTAAGAATACTATGCCCACATTCCCAAGAGGTGGGGTAGAAGTTTTTTGCTCATTCAATAAATTATGGATATTTGTCATTGTTTAGGGTGGTTGGTTATAAGTTATTATTGGTAATGATCAGGAAAAAAGCTAAACAAAGAAAATTATATTCAAGGTCCTTTTTTTTGACAAGATAAAAAGAGGATATATGTGGGAGCCCACTTGTGACTCAGTTTCCATCTAGAGTCATTTGTGACTTCAAAGTTATTTGAGTTCAAGCTTTCTTGCTCTGCCTGCTCCAGTATCCTCGAGAGCTGTGAGAAAACTCTGATTAAACCCATGGGAAAGAATATTTTGCCAATGAGAGAAGAAGACACTATCTAGTAGAAAGAATACTGCTGATGCCAAACCTTAGGGCACATCCAGATAAAAGAAACTACTTGCTCAAGGACAGGAATGGTCTGTGGTTAGATGCTGACTGGCTGTGCTCTGCTGTGTTCTGTTTTTGGATATAAGCAGGCTCTGAAATAAACTCAGGGTTGTCCAGAGTAAACTGGAAGTCCCCCGAATCCATCCTAGGTTTTCTCTCTCAGTTTCTCTCAATCTTTAGCCTCAGCACCCCCTTCCAGGAGCCCTGGCTGACTTTCTTGGAGCAGGCTTTGACAGATGTAGATAGGATAGGATAAAAGGATAGATTATGGAGACTACTCAGAAAAAAAAGGGAGGATATAGATATGATAAAATAAAAAGGTAGATTATTGAATCTATTTTTAAAAACCTACTGCTTGTTTTAAATATTTTACATTAGATTGAAGTTTTGTATATTATATACAAATTTTGTATATTGATGCATTTGAGATTAATTTTGTTAAAACATACTGTACTTATGTTTCTAATCTTGTTAAACCTTTTGTACCTAGACAGTTCATCAACAATGTAAGGCAAATTTTTACTCTTTGAAAGTTATTATTATCAATTCTTTCAGATAATAAGGAAATGTAGGTTAGTAATGAATTACCTAATATAACCGAACTTGTAGTCACATTAGGAATGTTTTCAAGGTCAAACAAAGTTATATTTTAGATAGACAGGTCATCTTCAAACACTTCAGAGATCTGCAGAATATGGCACTTAAGATGTTTTAATAAAATAGGCTTTTTTTTATGACAATGAGTCATGTCTTCTTCTGGCAACACCAATCTACTTCAGAGAAGATAATGGGCATTGAAGAAACTCCACATGGAGCTTACTTTCTTTGTGGTAAAAGTCAACCACTGGGCAAGACCATTGCCAGCATGACATCCGTGCTACTCGAGGAAGACAGGCAAGGAGAGACGAAGGGTTAAGAAAGACCATGTGGGGAAGATCAGCTGTGCCAGTGGAATATGGCTGTTAGCTGAAGCAGTGGAGAGGCCACAAGTTCAGAGGCTGAGCTACAGAAAACTGAAGGTCCATGGGCTCCCAAAGAGATCCATGACAAATGTCGAAGCACAGAGAGAGATACAAGAGCAGGATTAGAGAATATGGTGATGCAAACACTGACTAAGGTGGCAGAGATGCTCAGCACTAGGGTACTTGCTGCTCTTGCAGAGGAGATGGCTTTGGTTCCAGCAGCCACATGATGGCTCACAGCCACTTGTGACTCCAGTTCCACAGGACCCAACCCCCTCCCCTGTCTGCCTATGAGGGCACCACACAGGCAAGTGGCATACGTACACACAGGCAATCACTCTTACACATAAACCTAAAAATAAAGAAAAACAAAGCTGGCTCACCTGTGTAGAAAAGGCCTGCTCTGACCAGAGCTTCAACAGCCACAGGTGACGTGTGGGGCCAGTCCTTGAAAGTGTCCAGCCTTAGCTCCTCATTAGCGAAGACACTGTCATTGCAGTAAGCTTGGGAAAACAGATGCAGGTGAGCACAACTGGATTGATCACAAAGTTCAGGTTAGCGGTATGTGTAGCCGGAATGATCTGATGTGCTGTGCTCACGTCAGAATAAAGGAGGGAGGTTAGGAAAACACAAGGAAGAAAAGACCCAAGAGAGAGCACGTCAGAGCTGCTGGAGCAGAGTGGCGAAGGCTGGGGTATTCCGTCCATTCTATTCTTGTCTCTGTGTGATCCATGTGCCAAAATGTAACTTAAGATGGTCTCTTGCCGGGCGGTGGTGGCGCAAGCCTTTAATCCCAGCACTCGGGAGGCAGAGGCAGGCGGATCTCTGTGAGTTCGAGGCCAGCCTGGTCTACAAGAGCTAGTTCCAGGACAGGAACCAAAAGCTACGGAGAAACCCTGTCTCGAAAAATTAAAAAAAAAAAAAAAAAAAAAAAAAAAAAAAAAAAAAAAAAGATGGTCTCTTGGTCATCTTGCATCAGGACAGAACAAAAGTGAGAGGAGATTTCTGTTTCCAGAGTCAGTGTCAGGATTTGAGAAAGGCAATTTCCCCTGGGGCTCCTGAAAAACGGTCATTGTGATGGCTTGCTCTTTGAGATGTGATGGAGGAAGGTCATTGGCTAATAAAGGAAATGCCTTGGCCCATTTTCTTGGTTAGAAGATAGGTGGGAGGAGTAAACAGAACAGAACGCTGGGAGGAAGAGGAAGTGAGCTCAGATTCGACAGCTCTCCTCTCGGGAGCAGACGCCTCAGAGAGACATCATGCTCCTGGCTCCTGGGCAGATGCATGCTATGAAGCTCCGACCCAGGATGGACATAGGCTAGAATCTTCCCGGTAAGCGCACCTGGGGGTGCAACACAGATGATTAGAAATGGGCCAAATTAATATATGAGAATTAGCCTAGAAGAGGCTAGATAGAAATGGGCCAAGCAGTGATTAAAAGAATACAGTTTCCGTGTAATTATTTTGAATAAAGCTAGCCGTGGGGGCGGCCGGGTGCCAGGGATGCAGCCCTGCCGCCCTTATTACTACAGAGATGACCACACTGTGGGTCTCCATTAGATTTCTGCCTCATCCTGGCTTCTGAACCGTTACATGTCTTTTTCTTACTTTGAACCGTTACAAGTCTTCTCCATGCTGTGAGGACTTGGAAATTAAGTTGCCTTAAACTTGGTTCTGACAAATTTCTCAAGATGAAAGCTTGCCTGTGTTCACACTTAATCCTAGGATTAGGGTTTTGTTATTGATTTTGCTGCTTTACATACTTCATTGGGGAAGCACATCACACTTAGATTTAATAAAGAAAAAGATCTTTACAATTTAGAAACCTTTTATTTTACTTTTGACTTCTATTAAGACACACGGTCATAGGGAGGAGATCCCGCTGCTTTCTTAGTGCCCACATCGTGGGTTCTCTGGTAGGAGCAGGTTGGCACTTCGGACTTTCTTTGGCTTCCTTCTTTATCTGATTGTTTCCTTCCCTATATCAGGAAGCTAACTGAGGACTCACAGTTCTGTATGTGTTCATGTGTGTGCAGGTACATGCACATGTACAGTTCACACTGGGAAAGTCAGAGGACACCCTTCACTAGTTTTCCCTTGTTAGGGAGAGTTTGTCTTTCCCTGGCTAGGTTGTCCAATCCCTGAATTCTAAGTGTCTCTGCTTCCCAGCCCTGGGATTACAAATGCACAACAGTGACACCTGGCTTTTGTCACATGGGTTCTAGAGACAGAACAGGAATCCTTTTGTTTGCATGGAAAGCAGTCTGCACACATTGCTCTGGCCTTTCCCCTTATAGTTCTTAACGTGCACAATATACTCAGTAAATTTCTTCCCAGTAATCATAACCTTAAGTTGCTTGTTTAACAGTGGCAAGAGCATGCTGGGTAACACTGTAGACAACTCCAGTTTTGCTATGGAAACTTTCATGAATGGCCTCGTTTTGAACAGCCCATTCCCTATGCCTACAATATCACCATTCTTGTAGGCTCTCGCATATGTGGCCAAAGGAACAGCTCTGCTTTCTAAAGGCCTAGAACAAACATTGGTTGCCTTTATTTTTCCTTTGTGTTTGACATTTTAGCATGTTACTGGATAATGGAGGTTCCTCCCAGAGAATGTTGTGGTGTGTGTGTGTGGGGGGGGGGTTGTGCGCACATGCACGTGTGTATATATGTTTCCTACATGTATGTATCTGTACCACATGTGTACCTGGGGTCCCAGATGATAAGAAGAGGTTGTAAGATCCCTTCCAGATGGAGTTAGAGCCTCTTGTAATTTGCTACCATGTAAGTGCTTTGGATTGAACCTGACTCCTCTGCAAGAAGAGCAAATAATCTGAAGAACTGAGACATCTTCAGCTCCATGTTTATGGGGCGGGGAGCCCCATGTTTTGCTATGAAGACTAAGCTAAACTATCCTTCAACTTATGATATTTTTGTCTCAGTATTCTTACTTCTGGGATTTCAAGCATGGATCTCTACACTGGCGCTAACCTTGGAATGTATTCCTCTCAGTTTTGTGAGTCAGGATGTCATGTAGCCTACACTGGCCTCTAATCCAATATCATTGTCAAGCCTGGACTTGAGCTCCTCTCTCCCCTTCCAAGAGCAGGGATCACAGGACTGAGCAACCACACTCAGTTGACCATAGAATTCTTGCTGTATTATGATTGTTTCCATCCTGTCCACTGCTGTTGTCCCCATGTCCCTGAATTTGCTGAGACTGTACTCAGAGCATAGTCCTAACTGCTATGCAGATGCTCTGTAACTGAGCTAAAACCCTAACACACTAGGTCATGTTTTCTTTGGGTGCTGGAGTGGAAACAAAGGACCTTGCTCAAGGTAGCCAAGTGACTAATGTCCTCAGATCTGTCACCTCATCTCAGTGTGAATGTTTCTCAGTTTCCTAACAGTGCTCTGGGCCAATTAAGAATGCTTTTGGGTTCAGTTTGCAGAGCGTTCTCTCAGCATCCAGGAAGACCTTGGTGGGTTCCCTCCCCAGCACCCGAGAACTCTGTCTCAGCACTCGACAGGAAGAGGTTGAAGGTCAAGATTATCTGAGTTTGAGGCCAGTCTGGGATAGGAAAGATTCTGAAAAATGCTTCCAAAACATTTTATCCAAGATTTTAGTTGTTTGAAGGGAAACATCACTTACAGCACAGACCATACTATGTTAACTATGGTTACCTACAATAAACACTAAGCTACTCAGTGGTAGCCATGGTGTATAGATGTTTGCCACTAAAGGTGAACCTCCTAATTAACTCCTGGACACCTCCTGGTTGAAGGAGAGAACCAACTCCTGTAAATTTTTGTCTTATTTTTGCACCTTCACACATGGGACCCACTAAGTAATTAACTGAACATAAGTTTTTAAAAATTTTACTTTTAAAGATTTATTTACTTTTATTTTGATGTATGTGTTTTGTCTGCATGTTTGACAGCACCACTTGTGTGCAGTGTCCATGGAGGTCAGAGGAGGGCATTGGATTCTCTGTAACTGGACTTAGAGAGTTGTGAGCTGCCATATGGGTACTGGGAATCTAACCCAAGTTCTTTATGAGAGCAGCAAGTGAGCTTGAGCCCAGAACCATCTTTCCCACCCATAAAGTAAAAACAAAACCAATCCAGTCATTCCATAATAGGGAAATCACTTATGAAAGTAACTGTTAAAGCAAGTTGATGAGGAATGGAGAGATGGCTCAGTGGTACATAACACTTACTGCTCTTCCAGAGGACCCAGGTTCAATTCCCAGCACCCACATCAGGCTGTTTACAAGTGCATGTAACTCCAGCTCCAAGGGATCTGACATCCTCATCTGGCTTCCAAAATCACCTACATACATGTGGTACACACAGAGAGACCTGGAGGCAGATATGGAGGAGGGAGGCACAAAAAGGAAAGAAACAAGCAAAGCTTATTGAATGCGCCTGAGGTTTTACCTGACACCATAGGCAATTCTCTTCTGACCCAGGAATTCAGAAAATGTTCTCCCTGAGGGAAAGAAATTCAGGTTACTGACTGATTTATAAAATAGACGTCTGTCTGTGAGCTGCAACTGAAGGACTCCCCTGCCCCCCAGCACTAAAGCGACATTTCACTAGAGCAGCGGAAGTGTTGGCAAAGCAGACCTTTAGTCCGATTTCTGTTGATCTCGGGAATTTTATGCAGTACAGACAGCAGCGAATGTTTACCTGTGCAAATGGGAGCTTTCTCGGGGTCACTCTCAACAGACACGCAGCTCAGCAACAGAACTGCAGTCACACACACAGATGCATTTGGCTCAGGGGGAACTGCGCCATGGGAAGGAAGCTCCCCTCAGAAGGACCTTCAGAAGTTGGAAACTGGGCAACTCTCCCTCTGAGAAAACTGCGCCCAGACTCTCAGCCCTGCTCTCTGCAGACACAGCCTCTGGGTCATCAGCCATTCCATTCTCCTTTGGCTTCTGTGTGGGCTAAGTTTCTCACCGCTTACCACTGGGAAGTCCCTACTAGTGTAGACCCTAGACAACCAGGGGTGGGAGCCAGCTCTGAGAGCCCTGCTGTCACCAGGTACTAGGACAGAAGACTGGGTCGGGCATCCAGACAGAAGCAGCAGAAGGAAGCAAGGGCAGCCAGCTCAGTGGGGGAGGAGGAAGGAAGCAGCTGAAGTACCCAAAGGCAGCCTGAAAATTCACATATACATGGTTCCAGCTGAGCAAGAGAAGATTTTTCATCTCCACTGTGCAGATGAGATGCGGGAGCTTGAATCCATGAAAAAAATTAAACTCCTTAATGAATCCACACCACTGGGAAGAGTTTGTTGCTGTGAATTACCGTAACATGGACAAATCCCTCGTAGCTTTTAATATACTGGGCAATTTCCTCCGAGGATTTCTTACTTCGAAGAAATTCACACCTAAAACATAATTAAAGTTATCTCAATACTATGATGAACATTTTCTGTATTACAATAAATATTTGCTAAAATCCTATCAAATTGTTGAATTTGATCTTTTAATAAAACTGCCAAAATTTTTCCTCACAGCTTCCTCAGGAGGATTAACATCATGCTGCTAGAAACATTTAAATCATATTACTGATAAGATATATAAATATTTGAAATAAAACCTGTGCCAGTTAGTCTTTTGTCAACTTGACACAAGCTGGAGTCATCTGGGAAGAGGGAGCCACGGTTGGGAAAATCCCTCTATCAGATTAGCCTGTAGTCCAGTCTGGGCATTTTCTCAATTAATGAGAGACGTGGGAAGACTCAGTCCACTGTGGGCAGTGCCACCCTGGGCAGGGGTCCTGAGAAGCATAAGAAAGGCAGCTGGGCATGAGCCTGGGAGCAAGACAGTTAGCGGTGCTCTTTCATGGCGTCTGTCTGTCCCTGCTTTTGTTCTTGCCCTGATGTCCCTCCACGGTGGATGGTAATCTGGACATGTAAGCCAAATAAACCCCTTCCCTCTCAGGCTGCTTTGGGTCATGGCCCAGCAGAGATCAACAGCAACAGAAAGAAAACAATAGGAAACCTTCATCTTGTTTTAATTTTCTTTCAACACAGGCTCTCCCTCTGTTGCGGTGGTGATGTCATGCTCAAGCACAGCCTGGATTGCAGGCCTACACTGCTGCAGCCGCTGTTCTCTTCTTGAAACAAATAGGCAAGAGAATCAACGATAGTGATTCTCAGTCAGTAGAGTGTGGGGCACACACACACACACACACACACACACACACACACACACACTAAATCAATGTAAAGAATCCCAAGGGCTGGAAGGAGAAGGGCCTGTAAACACTGACTAAGATATTTAATGGCATTAGGTATTAAAGCTCATCTTTTTGGGAATAATGACACTGTGGTTCTTTTCTCTTTATTAGTCATGATTTAAAGGCATATGCTAAAAGAATAACAAATGGAACCATGCGTTAGCTGGAACGTGCTTTGACATAACCTTATCATCACTCTTCCGAGCAGATGGCAGGAAAGACACAGGTGAAATTTGATTTGAGCAGACAGGGGCAGGTGCTCTCTACTTTGCGAGATAACATGATGAAAGTCTGGAAACTAGGTACAGGAATGAACCTGTATGTGGCACAAACAAAAACAATAGACACAAAAAGCACCTCTGAACACATTATGAAAAATAATTAAAATATGCTTTCATTTCCTAAGCCGGGTGAAAGACCACTGCAATTACAAAAACTCCGAATCTCTGAAATAAAATACACCTGTTTCCCTTCCGTGGCGCTGCTGTGTGGTGACCTAGGCATCTGTCCTCCTTGTCATTTTTTTTTTAAATCAGAAGATGGCCTTGAACACCTGATACTAGCACCTCCACCCTTGTAGTGCAGGGATGACAGGTGAGTGTCACCGTGTCCAGCAAGTGTTTTCTTTGCGCATGTTCTGCAGTAAATGAAACCTCTTATAATATCTTAAACACTGTTATTTTCCTTCTTTTATACAGCACTTCCACCCCTGTGCAGATTCACTCACTTGTTAGTTAAGGGAAATCATGAAACTGCTACTTGACAAGACATATTGTAATATTGGGGACAATAAAGCAACATTTAGCCAGGCAATGGTGGTGCATGATTTTAATCCCAGTATTCGGGGACAGAAAGATCTCTGTGAGTTTGAGGCCAGTCTGGTCTACAGAGTGAGATACAGGACAGTCAGGACTATACAGAGAACCCTATCTTTTGAAAAACAAAACCAAATGTTTAATAACGGTTGGGAGGGACCGGAGTGCATGCACTTGACACTTGCAGGAGACGTGAGTTCAGCGCCCAGCACCCACATCTTACTGTAGCTCTAAGGTGTTCTGAGACCTCTGCCCTCCATGGACACCTGTAGTAACTTTACATAGACACCGTCCCCCAAATAATTAAAAACGAAAGCTGAACCTGGGGAGATGCCTCGGTAGTTAAAATACCTCAGCATAACTACAAAAGCCTGAAATTGAATCTGTGTTGATTCTGTAAATTCAGGACCCAGTCCACCATGTCTCCAACCCTAACCCTGGAGGGATGGAGTCAGGCAGATCCCAGGTTGCCTATCTCAAAATATAAGGCAGAGAATGATGGAGGGCAGGAACCTATACCAACATGTGACCTCCCCACAGGCATGGATGAATACACATTCATATACTACATACCAACACACCACACACATAAACACACTTTACATTTACCAACACACTACACAGAAAGTATAAAAAGTAAAAACTGATAAGGCAAAAACAGTATAAAAGAGAAAGATCCATTTAAGTTCATGTGGTTTAAAGTTTTCACTATGTGAGCAGATCTTCCTTGTTTGAAAATTCTGGGATGATCCCATGCTGGATAAGAGAAATATCAGAACTCATGTGGTACTCCAACAATGTTGGTCTTTTCTCTCTAGGCTCCTCTTGCTAAAAACAAACAAATCAAAAATAAAATCTGAAAATACAAGTGAAGTGTTTGTCTGCTTACTTGGGGAACCACTTGGCATGCTCCTTCCAAGGATCGTCTCCTTCTTCCCAGTTTCCCAAGCATCCAGCGCAGGAGAAACACTGCACGGTGTCCCTTTTACCTACAATGCAGTGACGTGTTCTGACTGGCCAGCAATGGCACCAGGAACGACCTTGGAGCTGATCATATTGTAGCAGAACAGACAGACCCCAGAATGCCTGTTCTTCCATGACCCCTCAGGCCGGATCCCTGTCCACAGTCGCACTGCCCTAAATGACCCCTTCTGAGCTCTGGACCTCCATCCCCAGCATGGCCTTCCTCCATATACACTACCCTCACACGATGGCTTCGTAGACAGAAGTTACTCTTTAGCTTTCAGGACCAAAGGGATGGAGATGCTAGGATTTGCTAAAATGATGCCATTAGAAGGCCTAAGTGTCACGTTTGCTGCATTGTGTCTATGGAAACAGGAACATTTCATTAGTTCTTTGAACCTCAGTGAAGTCACCTATGAAATGTGGGAAGGGCAAACTAGTCGAAATAGAATTAGTGCTCAATCCATGCACAGCTTACATAAGTGGGTCCCCAGCACACCACAGACGCTGCTATAACGTCATCCACATCTCTCCTAACACCTGGTGTGTGGCTAAGGCATTTCAAAGTGCAGTGTTGTCAAAGGCAGCTTGCCTCTGGATGGGGGTTAAACAAGTACAAAGAGCATCCTTCCAAAACTAAAGAAATGAAATAAATCAAGGAAATACACAATTAATAGTATTCGTGAAACTAGAGGACAGTGGGACTGGTCTATCTCATGGTCCATTTTCAGCACCTTATGAATTGAACTAAGGTTTTCTGCAGTCTATTTAGCTTTGTTTTCAATTGCTGGCACTAAGCAATGGCTAAGTTAGCCCTCTTGTAATGAGCTACACCCTCAACTTCAGGTTCATAGTTTCTCAGGCCCGCATTTACAGAAAAGATCCTTGTGTTTTACACATATTTGGCAAGATAATAGTGCTACACTAAAAGTAAATTAAAGAGAGAGGAAAACTATTAAAGTGGATGTTTAATTAACCAGATCTCCTCTGCCACAATTAACAAATAAGGAATGATTAACAAGAGGTAGTGGAAGAAGAGGAGGATGGGAAGGAGCAAGAGTAGTCGGAGAAGGTAGAGGAAGAGCAGAGGAGGAGGAAGAAGGAGAAGAGAAAGAAGAAAAGAGGAATGAAGGGATGGAGAGATGGCTCAGTGGTTAAGAGGGCTCTTGTAGGGGACTGGAGTTGGGTTCCCCGCACCAACTTCAGACAGTTCACAACCACTGGAATCCACTGCTCCCAGGGTCTGATGTTCTTCTCTGGACCCTATGGCCTCCTGTACTCACAAGTGAAAATCCCCCACCTCCTCACATAACTACAGATATTTTTTAAAAATGGAAACTAAACTATATATTTTACAGAAACACATCACAAAATGGGATCTAATTACCTGTAAAGACGAAGCCAGCTGCTGAGAGCACACGTGGCGATGTCCCATGGGCATAGAACGGCCAGTTCTCAAAGGACTCCAGTCTGGCCTCCTCTTCTTGGTACCTTGCTTTGCCGCCCCTCAGCTTCTCTGGACTCTTCACCCTTATGTCATACTTGCCAATGTTCCCAACATCTTTGCCCAAAAGGAATGCGCATTCTGGACGCCATCTCTTGTGGTTTTCTATGGGAAGATTCCTGAGTCTGGTGCAAAAGAGGATTAAGCTACAGCAGAAGCACTGAACCCCAAGTTTCACCCCGGTATAGTAAAACCCAGCAGCTGCCATCTCCTGTGGCGTCCATGATCTGAATGTGTCATAGGTCATGAAAGTCTTTAATCGTTTGGCTTCATTGCGCATCTGTGGGTTAAAACCTTTCTTCATTTTCATTCGTAATGCATGGTCTTCTTCTTGTTGTCTTTTTAAGACCTGAAGTGCATCCACACCCAGAAGAGCAGATAACTGGGAGACAAAATCATCATCGAATTCAGAAATGCTCTCCTCAGAGGCTTCTCCCTGGGTGGCCATTTCTAACGGAGAAAGGAAAGCAGATGATTGGTGCCTGTGACATTTTTATTATAAAGTGTGTGTCTCAGGGCTAGAGAGACAGCTCAGTAATAGAGCAGCTTGCCACAAGCCCAGTGAGTTCAGCTGGCTCCCCTGCAACCCTCCAGGTAAGTAGGAGACAAGTGACTCTCATAAGCAGACCTATGCAAGTCCAAGGTGGGCTTGAGGCAATGAATCCACCTTGGGTTGGAGTGGGCCTGAGCCAACAAATTCCACCGGAGTGGGACTGAACCAGCTACCTAGGCTTGAGTGCACATGAGAAAGCAAGCTCCGTGGGAGTGGAGTGGATCCAGTCCAGGGACATTTGTGGACCAGGACTGAGCCAGCGACCTGGGCAGAGCAGACCTGAGATAGCAAACTCCACAGGAACAGTTACAGGGAACAACCGCTGAGTGAGTGACCCAGAGCCAGAAACCACTGAAAGTTCGGAATCGAATCTGGGACTTTCAAGGTAGTAGACCTAAGCCAGGACCCCTGTGGGTCTGGGTGTGAGTCTAGGACCTCAGAGGAACTAGGCCTGAGCCAGGACCTCTGCTGGTCTGGGCATGAATCTGGGACCTCCTAGGGAGTATGCCTGAGCAGGGACCTCTGGGAGTCTGGGTGTTGGTCTGGGACATCAAAGAGAAAAGGCAGGAACCAGAAACCTCAGAGGGTCTGAGCATGAGTCTGGGACCTCTGAGGAAGTAAGCCTGAGCCAGGTCCTCTGTGGGTCTGGGCGTACCCAAGCCTGGGTACTCCAAGGGAGTAGAACAGAGCTGGAGTCCTTTACAGGACCAATCCCAAGATAGGCATTTCTGTAGGAATAGATCCAGACCAGGGACATTTACAGAAACAGGTCTGAGCCAACAACCTAGGCTAGAGCAGGCCTGAGATAGCAAACTCCAGGGCAGTGGAGCAAAACCCAGAAGTGCTGAATGACCTCCAGGGACACAAAGTAACCAACAGGGTAACTAGAACCATGGCACTGACTGTACCATGAGGAACAACTATCTGAGCCTTGGATTCACTGGCACCCAGAAGATTAATCAAAAGAATCACAGACATGGGGACCTTGGGAAAGGGTTGAAGGAGAAGGGAGATTCAGGAAGGGGAGCAGAGAAAAATGTAGAGCTCAATAAAAATCAATTTTATAAGGAAGTATAAAAAAAGAGAAAAAGTACAACCTTGTCACTAGCATGTGAAATGTCCTACAGCGTGGTCCTTCTGGGGTTCTGTCAGTCCTCAACATACTCGACTCTGGGACTCAATAACTGTGATTTTACAGTTGTCTCTGGATAGCCCCACCCCCTTACAGTCTCCTCTGCGGTCATGAAACAAAGGTCTTGCTCTTATCTATAGACACAATTGCCCAACTCTATCATCCTGTTCCTTCCCTTTAGAAGGAACTGGGCAAGACTTGGAAGCCTATGGCTCTGCTTAGTTGCTTTCATTTTCAATCAGCACAACCTGTACTTACTTTTTCTGTTGCTGGGATAAAACACCTTCACAAAGAAGCTCACAGAAAATACGGTTTGTTCTGTCTTACAGTTGAAGATACATTTCCACCGTGGCACAGGAGACTTGGTGTCAGGAGCAGGAAACCAGCCGATCACAGAGCATCAATAGCAAGGAAGCAGAGAAAATGAATGGGAAGTGGCACCAGGCTATAAAGTCTCAAGGCCTGTCCCTAGTGACCCACTTCCTCCACCAGGCTCCGCCTCTTAAAGGTTCCAAAATCTTACCAACTAGCAGCCCAGCAGGAAGCCAAATGCTCAAACACGTGAGCTGCTCATAGGAGACTTTTTGCATTCAGACCACAGCATCACCAGACACAGCGTCCTCCCCTAACGTCTGTGTGTGGATACCCCCTCCTGGTCATCTTCTTTCTTTCTTCCTGAAAAATGTTTATAAATCTCGGGGTGTGTGTGTGTGTGTATGTGTGTGTGTGTGTGTGTGTGTATGTACATGTCTTAGTGTGAGCTACTATTGTTCTGATGAAACACCATGATCAAAGTAATTTGGGGAGGAAAGGGGTTCTTTCTCTCACAGTTCCCTGTCCATCATGAAAAGCAGTGAGGGTGGGTGTTGCAGTTTAGAGGCAGTGAATGAACCACAATGTATAACAAACGCACATGGTGTGTCATTGATAGGGGGTGAAAAGAGGGGTCGGTAGGTTGGCCTGCCTGGGAAAAGGAAGTGGTGTAGAGAGAGCGAAGAGTGGGCGGAGCCTGCTTTTTTTTTTTTTGCTTTATAAATAATAGCATTCAAAATTAATTTCCACCTCCTTCCCTCCTCCCATTTCCCTCCCACTCCCCCCCTCCCCATCTAGTCCTAAGAGAGGGCAGGGTACCCTGCCCTATGGGAAGTCCAAGGCTCTCCCCACTCCTTTCAGGCCTAGGAAGGTGTGCATCCAAACAAATTAGGATTCCAAAAAGCCAGTACATGCAGTAGAATCAAATCCCAGTGCATTTATCAATGGCTTCTCAGTCAGCCCCCATTGCCAGCCCCATTCAGAGAGTCTGGTTTGAACACATGCTCGTTCAGTCCCAGTCCAGCTGGATTTGATGAGCTCCCATTAGAACAGGCACACTGTCTCAGTGGGTGGACCAACCCCTTGCGGTCCTGACTGCCTTGCTCGTGTTCTCCCTCTTTCTGCTCTTCAACTGGACCTTGGGAGGTCAGCCCAGTGCTCCGATGTGGGTCTCTGTCTCTATCTTGATCTGTAGCCGGATGAAGATTCTATGGTGATATTCAAGATAATCATCAGTCTGACTACAGGACAAGGCCAGTTCATGCTCCCTCTCCTCCACTGCCCAAGGACCAGAGCCTGCTTTTAAAGAGGCCCTGATGCATGCATACAGAGACTTCTGCAGTCATTCTGTACATGAGCATAGATTACACAGTGACCTTCAGCTCTAGGGTCCTGGGTCTATTAAAGGATTTGCCTGAGTCCTGAAACACATGTGTAGCCATAGGACCCTGGAGCTGGCTAGGCATTTGTCTGAATCCTGATAACACATAGGGAGCCATAGGATCCTGGGACTAGCTAGGAATTTGCCTGAGTCCTGACAACACATGTATAGCCATAGGACTCTAGGGCTGGCTAAGAATTTGCCTAAGTACTGACAACACATATGAAACCATGGGACCCTGGGGCTGCCTAGCCATTTGCCTGAGTATTGACAACACATGTGTAATCTTAGGACCCTGGGGCTGGCTAGGTATTTGCCTGAGTATTGACAACAACGTGTAGCCATAGGACCCTGAGGCTGGCTAGGCATTTGCCTGATTCCTGACAACATAAGTGTAACCTCATGATCCTGGGTCTTGACAGGAATTTGGCTAATTCCTGATGACTCATGTGTAGCCATAGGACCCTGGGCTGGCTAGGCATTTGCCTGAGTCCTGACAACACATGTGTAGCCATAGTTCCCTGGGGCTGGCTAGGTGTTTGCCAGATTTCAGACAAAACATAGGTAGCCATAGGAACTTGCGGCTGGGTAGGGATTTGCCTGAGTCCTGACAATGCATATGTAGTCACAGGATCCTAGGGCTGGCTAAGAATTTGCCTGAGTCCTGACAGCACATGTATAGCCATTGGCACAAAGGCTGGCTAAGTCTTTGCCTGATTCCTGACAACACCTAGGTAGTCATAGGACCCTAGGGCTGGCGAGGCTTTTGCCTGATTCCTTATACCACATAAGTAGCAATATTATCCTGGGGCTGTCAAGGTATTTGCCTGATTCCTGACAACACATGTGTAGCCATAGCACCCTGTGGCTGGCTAGGCATTTGCCTGATTTTTGATAACATATAAAGATACATAGGACCATGGGGCTGGATAGGCATTTGCCTGGGTGTTGACAACAGGGTATAAACATAGGACCCTGGGGCTGGCTAGGAATTTGCCTGAGTACTAACAACACAAAGGTAGTCATAGGACGATGGGTAGGCTAGGAATTTACCTGAGTATTGGCAACACATGTAGCCATTGGACCCTGGGGCTGGCTAGGCATTTGCCTGATTCCTGCCAATACATAGATAGCTATAGGACGATGGGTAGGCTAGGAATTTGCCTGAATATTGACAACATATGTGTAGCCGTAGAACTCTAGGGCTGTATAAGCATTTGCCTGATTCCTGAGAACACAGGTGTAGCCACACGACACTGGTGCTGGCTAAGCCCTTCCCTGATTCCTGACAACACAAGTGTTCCCTCATGACCCTGGGTCTGGCCATGCATTAGCCTCAGTACTGACAACACATGTGTAGCCGTAGGCCTTAGGGCTGGCTAAGAATTTGCCTAAGTCCTGGCAACACATAGGTAGCCATAGGACTCATGGGCTGGCTAGGCATTTGCCTGATTTCTGACAGCACATAGGTAGTATTAGGACCCTGGGGCTGGCTTGGAATTTGCCTGAGTCCTGAAAACACATGTGTAGCCATAGGACCCTGGGGTTAGCTAAGCATTTTCCTGACACTGGACAAAATATGTGTAGCCATAGGAACTTGGGGCTGGCTAGGTATTTGCCTAATTATTGACAACACATGTGTGGCCATAGGACACTGAGCCTGGCTAGGTAATTACCCAAGTCCTGATACACAGTTAGCCATAGGACTCAGGGGCTGGCTAATCATTTGCCTGAGTCCTAACAACACATGTGTAGCCATAGGACTTAGGGCTGGCAAAGAATTTGCCTGATTCCTGATAACATTGTGTAGTCATTGGACCCTAGGTCTGGCCAGGCATTTGCCTGACCTGACAACACATGTGTAGGGGCTGGCTAGGCATTTGCCTGAGTCCTGATAATACATAGGTAGCCATAGGACCCTGGGGCTGGCTAGGAATTTGCCTAACTGTTGACAACACATTGTAGCCATAGGACCCTGGGGTTGGCTAAGCATTTCCCTGATTCCTGAAAAAACATGTGTAGCCATAGGACCCTGAGGTTGGCTAGGTATTTGCCTAAGTCTTGACAACACATAAGTAGCCATAAGTTCCTGGGGCTGGCTAGGCATTTGCCTGAGTTCTGACAACACATGAAGAGCTTAACCCCATTCTTCCACTGTTATCCAATTACAAGGTCCTACTAAGTACATTATCCAAGCTCAGTAAACCCTCTCTCTCCAGAGCCTTAGGGGCTTAAGCGTATTATATGTGACCTTGTTAAAAAAAAAAAAACTATTGTGACCCACCTCTTCTCCCTTTAACACTTCTATAATTGCTGTTACAAAACCTAATAGAACCTATGGCCTTGTTTAAAGCCTCCGACTCATTCTTTCTGCAGTGGTTCCTCTTCATCCACAGTGCCTAACCATTACACACTTCATTCACTTCCTTCAGCTATTCCTCCAGGAACCTCTGACTTCTCAGTTCTAGACCTCAAGGATGCTTTTCTATCTATTCCTCTCCATTCTCAATTAACATCTTTGTCTCCAACTGGACTGACCCTGACACCCATGTCTCCACACAGCTCATCTGGACTGCCCTTCCCTGGGGATTCCGGGACAGGCCCTACCTGTTGGGTCAGGCTTTGGCTTCTGATCTTCTCTCACTGTATCTCCCCAAGTCTAAAGTCAGACAGTATGTGAATAATATTTTACTTTGCAGTCCATCATTTGATATCAATAAAATTGATACCTCTGCTTTTTAAAATTTTCTGTCCAAAAGGAACCATAAAATCTCACATTCTATGGCCCAACTGTCTACCCCTCAGGTCATTTACTTGGCATTGACTATTACCCAAACCCTAAAAGCTATTACCCTAAACAGAAAAAAGCTAATTCAATCCCTTGCAGTTCCTTCCACAAAAGAAGAGGTTTTATCATTCTCATTAATAGCTGGCTTCCTGCATTTCTGGATGCTTCTTTTTCTCTCCTTGCCCGCCCCTTAAACAAGGCAGCTCTTGGCTTTCTGCATGAGCTCCTTCTCCATCCCATTACTAAACCCTTGCAGAGACTCCAGCAAGCCCTTATCCAGGCCCCAGCTCTTCATCTCCCAGATTTAACTTGTCCTTTCTCCCTCTATGTAATGGAGAAGGAGAGATATGCATTTGGGCTCCTAGGACATCAGCTGGGACCTTCTTTTGTACCTGTAGCATGCCTGTCAGAGAAGATGGACCTCACCACACAGGGCTGGGCACTGTGCATATGTGCTTTACTGGCCATTGAGATTCTTGTTCGTGAGTCAAAGAAACTAACTTTTGGGTTGCCCACCACTGTCTTCTCCCACCACTGTGTGTCCCATCTCTTAACTTGTAAAGGCTTACAAACCTTACCCCTTTCCCGTGTTCTTTCCCTCCAATTGGCACTAGTAGAAGATGCCACACTCACTTTCTTATGCTGCCCATCCCTTAATATCTCAAATCTCCTACCTCAACCTAGCATTAATTATTCCCTATATCACTTCTGCCTAGAGACCTTAGAGGGTCTACTGCTCCACTTTTTACATATACAGGAGGGTAAACTGTCCCAGGCCACTTATACCTGGTACACAGTTGGCAGATCCTTTTTATGTGATGGGACCCATAGGGCAGGCTATGCCCTAGTATCAGATACCCGGGTAGTAGAGACACAGGCACTCCCCGCCCATACCACTAATCAGCAGGCTGAGTTACTAGTCTTGACCCGCACCTTCCAGTTAGCTAAGGGATACTCTTTAATTGTTTACACATACTCCAAATATGCCTTTCATAACCTCCTGTCTCACGCAGACTACTGGAAGAAGCATAGACTTCTTATGACAAAAGGAGAATCCATAAGTAACTCAGGTTACATTATAAACCTGTTAAAAAAAAGCCTCCGATCTCCCCAAAGCTATAGGATTTATTCACTGTTGGTCTCATCAGACCGAAGTTCCATTATTTCCAAGGGAAAAAACTGGGTTGACCAAGCAGCTAGAACAGCAACATTCCAGAGCCCAAACCTACCTCAGTCACCACAGGTGGTTCATACAGTACAGCCCACATTCTCGCAGACACCACCTGATACCCAGCAAATTCTCTCCTACTTACATCAGCTCTATCATCCTAATAGCAAAGCTCTATTTCCTTTCCTCAAGGCTCACCTACAACCAACACACCCCTGAGGACTAGAGTTCTTAAAAGCTATCACTGCCTCTTCTAAAATGTCGAAAGTCAGATCCAAAGACCAAATATTGTAGCTTCCCTTTTTCACCACCAGGCCAGAGGCTCCCTTTCAGGATCTGACTAGCAGCTGGATTTTTTTACTCATATGCCCATAATCAGAAGAGTTAAATATCTCCTGGTTTTGATGGATGCCATGTCTGTGTGGATTGAAGTGTTTCCCATCCCTAATAAGAGGGTCCAGATATTCTGATGTTCTTCTCTGAGAAATCATCCCCCAGTTTGTAATCCCAACCTCTCTGTAGTCAGATAATGGCCCAGAGTTTACTTCCCAGATTTCCCTAAATTTGTCTAAAGCTCTTAACATTCCCTGACATTTTCATATCCCATACCACCCTCAGTCTTCATGAAAGGTAGAACAAACTAAAAATGTTCCTTAAAAAATGTTCTTGTTAAAATGTCACAGGAGTATCATCTCGACTGGGTAAAAGTTTTGCCTCTGGCCCTTCTAAGGCTTAGGGCTCTTCCCAAAAGCCCCCTTTCCTTCTTGCCCTTTGAACTCATGTATGGGCAACCAGTTTTAACTCCTGGCCTTTCATCTAAAACCTCTCCCCTTCCTATCATCTGCTTACTCTGCTGTTATCCAATCTTTGCTCATATTATGGAATTTTAGTGACTACTAATTACCTCAACCATGTGCCAATTCAGACCTGCCGCTTATTAAAATTAAGGATCAGGAACTATTCTCTTCCCCAGACCAATGCCCCTCACTCCTTTCCCCTAAATGGGAGGGCCCCTTTAAAATAATTCTTGTGCCTCCCACTGCTGCCAAGCTCAAGGGACTTCCTCATTGGGTTCACCTGTCCCATCTTAAACCCTTTACTCTTCCAGCTCAAGATACTCCCTTGTATATGGTAACTCAAACAGGGCCCTGTTCCCTTAAGATCCAGAGGGCACCAAGATCAGCCACTCTTTCTCCAGTTCCAGAAAAATAAAAGTCTCATCCTGACTCAACTCTCCTGTGCCAAAAACTCCATACACTCTCCCTCTTTCTCTTTCTCTTATATGCTTTACCAACTTCTTCATATCTCCAATGTCATTCTTAAATTTTCAGTTAACCACTCAGCTGTTATACAGGGACCATCATTAAACATAGAGCCAGAGGTACAAGAACTGTCAAAAGCCCAGTTGGTAAGAAACGATAATGAGTTTGCAGGCCAAAACTCCAAAGAAACTCTTGAAACAGATTTTAACATAACAGGTTTTTCACTGCTTACAGCAGTGTTTCCATGGTGCTAAAGGAAAACAAGTGCTTTAAGATACCCTTCAGGTAAAACATTAAAGGGTCTAATAATTATCCTTTTCAATAATTTCCTCCTTCTTTCCCCATCTTTCATTCTATCATCATAATCATAAACGTTTAATATGTCTAAAATTTATTTCTTTTCTGTTGTAGGAGCTGTGGGCTGCATTCTGGCTGCCACAGCTCCTGGTCGCCTGGCTAGCTTTGCCCCAAAATAATTATGCGGACACTGTATTCTTTTAAACACTGCTTGGCCCATTATATCTAGCCTCTTCTCGGCTAACTCTTGCACCTGGACTAGCCCATTTCTAATAATGTGTGTAACACCCCAAGGTGCGCTTACCGGGAAGATTCTAGAAATGACAGAGACATCTCGCTGCATGGACACTCACCCAAAGTTTATCTGTACCGTTGGGGTATCCATCTTCGGCCTCCAGGCCCATATTATCCAGAGACATTTCCATGAAGCAGGAAATTTCAAAGGCAGTTCAGTCACTATCTGCTGTGTCCTGCAGAATGTCTCACAGACTCTTTCATGAATCAGGAAATAGACCAGACTTACCCAAAGTAAGTATCATTTAATTCTTCCCTTATCATTCCTGGTCTCGGGAACCCTGTGAAATTCTGTTCTCCCCCCGAAAGATTCCTCCCTCTATCTTTCATCTTGGGACTCTTCTCTCTTAGTCACCAGGGTATAAAACTTTTCCAGAAATAATTTTCTGCCTTTCCAGTTTTTGCGAGATCCAAGCTGCCAGCCAGCCAGTTCCTCACAGCCTGGAAAAATAGAATAGTAATCAGCTACCCCAAGACATGGTCAAGCATCTCAACTCCCCGACACCCACAAAATCAGCAACAAAGCCCAGAAACTCAGCATGAAGCAGTCACGAGAGACCTTATGATGTCCCATTCCCACCCATTAAGACCCCCAAACCTGAAAATTTTTGTCATAAACAAAAGGGTGGAATGTAATTATTTAGCCAAAAACAAGGCATACTTCCAGGTTCTAAAGGCAAGCACATGCAGACAGGACCTCAGGCATGGATATACCTGAATGTGAAAGGGCCCCATGTGAAACACATGCACACATGTGTGATTCCATCCATGTATGACTCAGCTAAACCCTTACACTCATGCAAGAGCCTGTCATTCTGCATATGACATAGTCACTCAAGACCCTGTTCACCTGCGCTAGCATGTTTTAAAAGCTGGATGTGCCATCTTTCTCTCTCTCTCTCTGCACTCTGATTCCTCAGGCCTGTACATACCCCCTCTAATAAACTCCTATGTGGGATTGTTGCATGTTCCATGTGTCCTTTTCACTCGTGCACGTGTAATTTCATGTAGCAATAGGGCCCAAAGGCTGGCTAGGCATTTGCCTAAGTCCTGACAACACATGTGCAGCCACAGGACCCTGGGTCTGGCTAGGCATTTGCCTGAGTCCTGATAACACAAGTGTAGTCAGAGGACCCTGGGGCTGGCTAAAGTTTGCCTGAATCCTGACAAAACATACGTAGATATAGGACCCTGAGGCTGGATAGGCATTTGCCTGATTTCTGAAAACACATGTGTTGCCATAGGCCCCTGGGGCTGGCTATGCATTTGCCTGATTCCTAACAACACATAGGTACACATAGGACCCTGGGGCTGGGTAGGTATTTGCCTGACAACACGTAGGTAGCCATAAGACCTTTTGGCTGGCTAATCCTTTGCTGAGTATTGACAACATATGTGTACCCATAGAACCCTGGAGCTGGCTAAGCATTTGCCTAATTCCTGAAAACACATAGGTAGCCTTAGGACCCTCGAGCTAGCTAGGTACTTGCCCGAGTCCTGACAACACATAGGCAGCCAAAGGACCCTGGGGCTGGCTATGCATTTGCCTGAGTCCTGACAACACATAGATTGCCATGGGACCCTGGGGCTGGCTAAATATTTGCTGGAGTTCTGACAACACATACATAGATATAACACTTTTGAGTTGGCTAGGCATTTGCCTGAGTACTGAAAACACATAGGAAGTCAATGGTCCCTGGTGCTGGCTCAGCATTTGCCTGAATCCTAACAACACATAGGCAGACATAGGACCCTAGGGCTTTCAAGGCATTTGCCTGATTCCTGACAACAGATAGGTAGCCATAGGACCTTAAGGGCTGGCTGAACAGTTGCCTGATTCCTGAAAACACCTAGGCAGTCATAGGATCCTAGAGCTGAATAAACATTTACGTGAGTACTGAAAACACCTGTGTAGCCAAAGGACCCTGGGGCTGGCTAAGCAGTTGCCTGATTCCTGAGAATACACAGGTAGTCATAGGACCTGGGGCTGGCTAGGCATTTGTCTGATTCCTGACAAGACAAACGTAGGCATAGAACCCATGAGCTGGTTAAGAAGTTGCCTGATTCCTGACAATACATACATAAATGTAGGACCAAGGGACTGGCTAGGCATTTACATTTAGTACTGAAAACACCTGGGTAACCATAGGACAATGGGGCTGGCTATGAATTTGCCTGATTCCTGATAAAACATGTGTAGCCATAGAACCTTAGGGGCTGGCTGAACATTTGCCTGAGTCCTGACAACACATACATAGATATAGGATGTTGGGGCTGGCTAAGCATTTGCCTGAGTACTTACAACCCATGTGTAGCCATAAAACATTGAGGCTGGCTAGCTGTTTGCCCGATTCCCTATAACACAGAGGTAGCCTTAGAACCCTGAAGGTGGTTAGGCATTTGCCTGCATCCTGAAAACACATAGTGGCCAGAGGACCCTGGGGCTGGCTAAACATTTGCCTAAGTTCTGACAACACATATGTAGGCATAGGACCCTGGGGATGTCTAGGCATTTGCCTGAGTCCTGACAACACATAGGTAGTCATAGGACCCTGTGACTTGTTAAACGTTTGCCTGAGTTCTAACAAAACATACATAGATATAGGTCCCTGGGGCTGGCTAGGCATTTACCTTTAGTACTGAAAACACCTGTATAGCCATAGGACACTGTGACTGGCTAGGCATTTGCCTGATTTCAGTAACACATTGGTAGCCAAAAGACCCGTGGGCTTGCTAAACACTTGCCTTAGTTCTAACAAAACATACATAGATATAGGGACAATGGGGCTGGGTAGGCATTTGCCTGAATATTGACATCACATGTGTAGCCATTGGACCCTGGAGCTGGCTAAGCATTTGCCTAGGTTCTCACAACACATGTGTAGCCATACGACCTTAGGGGCTGGCTGAACATTTCCCTGAGGACTGACAACACATACATAGATGGAGTACCCTGGGGCTGACAAAGCTTTGCCCGGGTATTGACAACCCAAGTATAGCCATAAAACCTTGAGATGGCTAGGTGTTTGCCTGATTCCAGGATAACACAGAGGTAGCCTTAGAACCCTGGAGCTGGCTAGGCAGTTGCCTGATTCCTGACAACACATAGGTAGCCAGAGGACCCTGGGGCTGGCTAAACATTTGCCTGAGATCTGACAACACAAAGGTAACCACAGGACCCTGAGGCTGGCTAAGCTTTTGCATGAATATTGACAAAACATGTGCAGAAAAAGGACCCTGGGGATGTCTAGGCATTTGCCTGAGTCCTGACAACACAAAGGTAGTCATAGGGCTCTGGAGCTGGTTAGGCATTTGCCTGATTCCTGACAACACAGACGTAGCCATAGAACGTGTGGGCTGGCTAAACGCTTGACTTAGTTCTAACAAAACATACGTAGATATAGGGATCCAGGGGGCTGGGTACGCATTTGCCTGAGTCTTGACAACACATGCATAGCCATAGGACCCTTAGGCTGGCTAAGACCTTAAATGAATCCTGACAAAATATGTGAAGACTCGTGACGCTGGGTCTGGCTAGGCATTTGCCTAAGTCTTGACAACATATAGGTAGCTATATGACTCTGGGGCTGGCTAGGCATTTTCATAGGTTCTGACAACACATAGGTAGCCATAAGACCCTATGGTTGGCTAAGCATTTGCCTGAGTGTTGACAATACATTTGTAGCCACAGGAACCTGGGACTGGCTAAGCATTTGCCTGAATATTGACAACACATGTGTAGCCATAGGACCCTGGGGATGTCTAGGCATTTGCCTGAGTGCTGACAAAACATGTATAGCCATAGGACCTTGGGTTGGCTAGGCCTTTGATTGAGTATTGACAACAAATATGTAGCCATAGGACATTTGGGACTGGCTAAACATTTGGCTGTGTCCTGTCAACACATGTGTAGCCAAAGGACTCTGAGGCTGGCTAGGAATTTTCCTGAGTCCTGACAACACAGAGGTAGCTATAAGGCCCTGTGGCTGGCTAAGCATTTGCATGAATATTGACAACACATGTGTAGCCATAAAACTCTGGGGCTGGCTATGTATTTGCCCAAGTCCTGAAAATACAAGGTAGCCATAGGACACATGGGCTAGCTGAACATTTGTCTGAGTCCTGACAACACATAGGTAGACATAGGACCCTAGGACTTTCTAGGCATTGGCCTGATTCCTGACAACACATGAGTAGTCCTAGAACCCAGGGGCTGGATAGGCATTTCTCTAATCCTGACAATACATATGTGGCCACAGGACACTTGGGTATGGCTAGGCATTTGCCTGAGTCCTGACATCACATAGGTAGCCTTAGGACCCTGGAGCTGGCTAAGCATTTGCTTAGGTTCTCACAAAACATGTGTAGCCATAGGACCTTAGGGGCTGGCTGAACATTTCCCTGAGTCCTGACAAAACATACATAGATGGAGTACCCTGGGGCTGACTAAGCATTTGCCCGGGTATTGACAACCCAAGTATAACCATAAAACCCTGAGATGGCTAGGTGTTTGCCTGATTCCAGGATAACAGGTAGGTAACCTTAGGACCCTGAAGCTGGTTAGGCATTTGCCTGCATCCTGAAAACACATAGATAGCCAGAGGACCCTGGGGCTGGCTAAACATTTGCCTGAGTCCTAACAACACATACATAGATAAAGTATCTTGGGGCTGGCTAAGCATTTGCCTGAGTACTTACAACCCATGTGTAGCCATAAAACATTGAGGCTCGAGAGCTGTTTTCCCGATTCCCTATAACACATAGGTAGCCGTAGAACCCTGGAGCTGGCTAGGCATTTGCCTGCATCCTGAAAACACATAGGTAGTCAGAGGACCCTGGGGCTGGCTAAACATTTGCCTGAGTTCTGACAACACATAGGTAACCATAGGACCCTGAGGCTGGCTAAGCTTTTGCATGAATATTGACAACACATGTGTAGACATAGGACCCTGGGGATGTCTAGGCATTTGCCTGAGTCCTGACAACACAAAGGTAGTCATAGGACCTTGGAGCTGGTTCGGCATTTGCCTGATTCCTGACAACACAGACGTAGCCACAGAACCTGTGGGCTGGCTAAGCATTTGCCTGAGTACTGACAATCCATGTGTAGCCATAAAGCCCGAGACTGGCTAGCTGTTTGCCTGAAACCCGGTAACACATAGGTAGCCTTAGGACCCTGGAGCTGGCTAGGCATTTGCCTGCATCCTGAAAACACATAGGTAGTCAGAGGACCCTGGGGCTGGCTAAACATTTGCCTGAGTTCTGACAACACATAGGTAACCATAGGACCCTGAGGCTGGCTAAGCTTTTGCATGAATATTGACAACACATGTGTAGACATAGGACCCTGGGATGTCTAGGCATTTGCCTGAGTCCTGACAACACAAAGGTAGTCATAGGACCTTGGAGCTGGTTCGGCATTTGCCTGATTCCTGACAACACAGACGTAGCCACAGAACCTGTGGGCTGGCTAAGCATTTGCCTGAGTACTGACAATCCATGTGTAGCCATAAAGCCCGAGACTGGCTAGCTGTTTGCCTGATTCCCGATAACACATAGTAGCCTTAGGACCCTGGCGCTGGCTAGGCATTTGCCTGCATCCTGAAAACACATAGGTAGCCAGAGGACCCTGGGGCTGGCTAAACATTTGCCTGAGTTCTGACAACACATAGGTAACCATAGGACCCTGAGGCTGGCTAAGCATTTGCCTGAATATTGACAACAATGTGCACACATAGGACCCTGGGGATGTCTAGGCATTTGCCTGAGTCCTGAAAACACATAGGTAGTCATAGGACCCTGTGACTTGTTAAACGTTTTCCTGAGTTCTAACAAAACATACATAGATATAGGACCCTGGGGTTGGCTAGGCATTTGCCTGATTCCTAATAACACATTGGTAGGCAAAGGACCTGTGGGCGGGCTAAACACTTGCCTTAGTTCTAACAAAACATACGTAGATATAGGGATCCAGGGGGCTGGGTAGGCATTTGCCTGAGTCTTGACAACACATGCATAGCCATAGGACCCTTAGGCTGGCTAAGACCTTAAATGAATCCTGACAAAATATGTGAAGACTCGTGACGCTGGGTCTGGCTAGGCATTTGCCTAAGTCTTGACAACATATAGGTAGCTATATGACTCTGGGGCTGGCTAGGCATTTTCATAGGTTCTGACAACACATAGGTAGCCATAAGACCCTATGGTTGGCTAAGCATTTGCCTGAGTGTTGACAATACATTTGCAGCCACAGGAACCTGGGACTGGCTAAGCATTTGCCTGAATATTGACAACACATGTGTAGCCATAGGACCCTGGGGATGTCTAGGCATTTGCCTGAGTGCTGACAAAACATGTATAGCCATAGGACCTTGGGTTGGCTAGGCCTTTGATTGAGTATTGACAACAAATATGTAGCCATAGGACATTTGGGACTGGCTAAACATTTGGCTGTGTCCTGTCAACACATGTGTAGCCAAAGGACTCTGAGGCTGGCTAGGAATTTTCCTGAGTCCTGACAACACAGAGGTAGCTATAAGGCCCTGTGGCTGGCTAAGCATTTGCATGAATATTGACAACACATGTGTAGCCATAAAACTCTGGGGCTGGCTATGTATTTGCCCAAGTCCTGAAAATACAAGGTAGCCATAGGACACATGGGCTAGCTGAACATTTGTCTGAGTCCTGACAACACATAGGTAGACATAGGACCCTAGGACTTTCTAGGCATTGGCCTGATTCCTGACAACACATGAGTAGTCCTAGAACCCAGGGGCTGGATAGGCATTTCTCTAATCCTGACAATACATATGTGGCCACAGGACACTTGGGTATGGCTAGGCATTTGCCTGAGTCCTGACATCACATAGGTAGCCTTAGGACCCTGGAGCTGGCTAAGCATTTGCTTAGGTTCTCACAAAACATGTGTAGCCATAGGACCTTAGGGGCTGGCTGAACATTTCCCTGAGTCCTGACAAAACATACATAGATGGAGTACCCTGGGGCTGACTAAGCATTTGCCCGGGTATTGACAACCCAAGTATAACCATAAAACCCTGAGATGGCTAGGTGTTTGCCTGATTCCAGGATAACAGGTAGGTAACCTTAGGACCCTGAAGTTGGTTAGGCATTTGCCTGCATCCTGAAAACACATAGATAGCCAGAGGACCCTGGGGCTGGCTAAACATTTGCCTGAGTCCTAACAACACATACATAGATAAAGTATCTTGGGGCTGGCTAAGCATTTGCCTGAGTACTTACAACCCATGTGTAGCCATAAAACATTGAGGCTCGAGAGCTGTTTTCCCGATTCCCTATAACACATAGGTAGCCATAGAACCCTGGAGCTGGCTAGGCATTTGCCTGCATCCTGAAAACACATAGGTAGTCAGAGGACCCTGGGGCTGGCTAAACATTTGCCTGAGTTCTGACAACACATAGGTAACCATAGGACCCTGAGGCTGGCTAAGCTTTTGCATGAATATTGACAACACATGTGTAGACATAGGACCCTGGGGATGTCTAGGCATTTGCCTGAGTCCTGACAACACAAAGGTAGTCATAGGACCTTGGAGCTGGTTCGGCATTTGCCTGATTCCTGACAACACAGACGTAGCCACAGAACCTGTGGGCTGGCTAAGCATTTGCCTGAGTACTGACAATCCATGTGTAGCCATAAAGCCCGAGACTGGCTAGCTGTTTGCCTGATTCCCGATAACACATAGGTAGCCTTAGGACCCTGGCGCTGGCTAGGCATTTGCCTGCATCCTGAAAACACATAGGTAGCCAGAGGACCCTGGGGCTGGCTAAACATTTGCCTGAGTTCTGACAACACATAGGTAACCATAGGACCCTGAGGCTGGCTAAGCATTTGCCTGAATATTGACAACAATGTGCACACATAGGACCCTGGGGATGTCTAGGCATTTGCCTGAGTCCTGACAACACATAGGTAGTCATAGGACCCTGTGACTTGTTAAACGTTTTCCTGAGTTCTAACAAAACATACATAGATATAGGACCCTGGGGTTGGCTAGGCATTTGCCTGATTCCTAATAACACATTGGTAGGCAAAGGACCTGTGGGCGGGCTAAACACTTGCCTTAGTTCTATCAAAACATACGTAGATATAGGGATCCAGGGGGCTGGGTAGGCATTTGCCTGAGTCTTGACAACACATGCATAGCCATAGGACCCTTAGGCTGGCTAAGACCTTAAATGAATCCTGACAAAATATGTGAAGACTCGTGACGCTGGGTCTGGCTAGGCATTTGCCTAAGTCTTGACAACATATAGGTAGCTATATGACTCTGGGGCTGGCTAGGCATTTTCATAGGTTCTGACAACACATAGGTAGCCATAAGACCCTATGGTTGGCTAAGCATTTGCCTGAGTGTTGACAATACATTTGTAGCCACAGGAACCTGGGACTGGCTAAGCATTTGCCTGAATATTGACAACACATGTGTAGCCATAGGACCCTGGGGATGTCTAGGCATTTGCCTGAGTGCTGACAAAACATGTATAGCCATAGGACCTTGGGTTGGCTAGGCCTTTGATTGAGTATTGACAACAAATATGTAGCCATAGGACATTTGGGACTGGCTAAACATTTGGCTGTGTCCTGTCAACACATGTGTAGCCAAAGGACTCTGAGGCTGGCTAGGAATTTTCCTGAGTCCTGACAACACAGAGGTAGCTATAAGGCCCTGTGGCTGGCTAAGCATTTGCATGAATATTGACAACACATGTGTAGCCATAAAACTCTGGGGCTGGCTATGTATTTGCCCAAGTCCTGAAAATACAAGGTAGCCATAGGACACATGGGCTAGCTGAACATTTGTCTGAGTCCTGACAACACATAGGTAGACATAGGACCCTAGGACTTTCTAGGCATTGGCCTGATTCCTGACAACACATGAGTAGTCCTAGAACCCAGGGGCTGGATAGGCATTTCTCTAATCCTGACAATACATATGTGGCCACAGGACACTTGGGTATGGCTAGGCATTTGCCTGAGTCCTGACATCACATAGGTAGCCTTAGGACCCTGGAGCTGGCTAAGCATTTGCTTAGGTTCTCACAAAACATGTGTAGCCATAGGACCTTAGGGGCTGGCTGAACATTTCCCTGAGTCCTGACAAAACATACATAGATGGAGTACCCTGGGGCTGACTAAGCATTTGCCCGGGTATTGACAACCCAAGTATAACCATAAAACCCTGAGATGGCTAGGTGTTTGCCTGATTCCAGGATAACAGGTAGGTAACCTTAGGACCCTGAAGTTGGTTAGGCATTTGCCTGCATCCTGAAAACACATAGATAGCCAGAGGACCCTGGGGCTGGCTAAACATTTGCCTGAGTCCTAACAACACATACATAGATAAAGTATCTTGGGGCTGGCTAAGCATTTGCCTGAGTACTTACAACCCATGTGTAGCCATAAAACATTGAGGCTCGAGAGCTGTTTTCCCGATTCCCTATAACACATAGGTAGCCATAGAACCCTGGAGCTGGCTAGGCATTTGCCTGCATCCTGAAAACACATAGGTAGTCAGAGGACCCTGGGGCTGGCTAAACATTTGCCTGAGTTCTGACAACACATAGGTAACCATAGGACCCTGAGGCTGGCTAAGCTTTTGCATGAATATTGACAACACATGTGTAGACATAGGACCCTGGGGATGTCTAGGCATTTGCCTGAGTCCTGACAACACAAAGGTAGTCATAGGACCTTGGAGCTGGTTCGGCATTTGCCTGATTCCTGACAACACAGACGTAGCCACAGAACCTGTGGGCTGGCTAAGCATTTGCCTGAGTACTGACAATCCATGTGTAGCCATAAAGCCCGAGACTGGCTAGCTGTTTGCCTGATTCCCGATAACACATAGGTAGCCTTAGGACCCTGGCGCTGGCTAGGCATTTGCCTGCATCCTGAAAACACATAGGTAGCCAGAGGACCCTGGGGCTGGCTAAACATTTGCCTGAGTTCTGACAACACATAGGTAACCATAGGACCCTGAGGCTGGCTAAGCATTTGCCTGAATATTGACAACAATGTGCACACATAGGACCCTGGGGATGTCTAGGCATTTGCCTGAGTCCTGACAACACATAGGTAGTCATAGGACCCTGTGACTTGTTAAACGTTTTCCTGAGTTCTAACAAAACATACATAGATATAGGACCCTGGGGTTGGCTAGGCATTTGCCTGATTCCTAATAACACATTGGTAGGCAAAGGACCTGTGGGCGGGCTAAACACTTGCCTTAGTTCTATCAAAACATACGTAGATATAGGGATCCAGGGGGCTGGGTAGGCATTTGCCTGAGTCTTGACAACACATGCATAGCCATAGGACCCTTAGGCTGGCTAAGACCTTAAATGAATCCTGACAAAATATGTGAAGACTCGTGACGCTGGGTCTGGCTAGGCATTTGCCTAAGTCTTGACAACATATAGGTAGCTATATGACTCTGGGGCTGGCTAGGCATTTTCATAGGTTCTGACAACACATAGGTAGCCATAAGACCCTATGGTTGGCTAAGCATTTGCCTGAGTGTTGACAATACATTTGTAGCCACAGGAACCTGGGACTGGCTAAGCATTTGCCTGAATATTGACAACACATGTGTAGCCATAGGACCCTGGGGATGTCTAGGCATTTGCCTGAGTGCTGACAAAACATGTATAGCCATAGGACCTTGGGTTGGCTAGGCCTTTGATTGAGTATTGACAACAAATATGTAGCCATAGGACATTTGGGACTGGCTAAACATTTGGCTGTGTCCTGTCAACACATGTGTAGCCAAAGGACTCTGAGGCTGGCTAGGAATTTTCCTGAGTCCTGACAACACAGAGGTAGCTATAAGGCCCTGTGGCTGGCTAAGCATTTGCATGAATATTGACAACACATGTGTAGCCATAAAACTCTGGGGCTGGCTATGTATTTGCCCAAGTCCTGAAAATACAAGGTAGCCATAGGACACATGGGCTAGCTGAACATTTGTCTGAGTCCTGACAACACATAGGTAGACATAGGACCCTAGGACTTTCTAGGCATTGGCCTGATTCCTGACAACACATGAGTAGTCCTAGAACCCAGGGGCTGGATAGGCATTTCTCTAATCCTGACAATACATATGTGGCCACAGGACACTTGGGTATGGCTAGGCATTTGCCTGAGTCCTGACATCACATAGGTAGCCTTAGGACCCTGGAGCTGGCTAAGCATTTGCTTAGGTTCTCACAAAACATGTGTAGCCATAGGACCTTAGGGGCTGGCTGAACATTTCCCTGAGTCCTGACAAAACATACATAGATGGAGTACCCTGGGGCTGACTAAGCATTTGCCCGGGTATTGACAACCCAAGTATAACCATAAAACCCTGAGATGGCTAGGTGTTTGCCTGATTCCAGGATAACAGGTAGGTAACCTTAGGACCCTGAAGCTGGTTAGGCATTTGCCTGCATCCTGAAAACACATAGATAGCCAGAGGACCCTGGGGCTGGCTAAACATTTGCCTGAGTCCTAACAACACATACATAGATAAAGTATCTTGGGGCTGGCTAAGCATTTGCCTGAGTACTTACAACCCATGTGTAGCCATAAAACATTGAGGCTCGAGAGCTGTTTTCCCGATTCCCTATAACACATAGGTAGCCGTAGAACCCTGGAGCTGGCTAGGCATTTGCCTGCATCCTGAAAACACATAGGTAGTCAGAGGACCCTGGGGCTGGCTAAACATTTGCCTGAGTTCTGACAACACATAGGTAACCATAGGACCCTGAGGCTGGCTAAGCTTTTGCATGAATATTGACAACACATGTGTAGACATAGGACCCTGGGGATGTCTAGGCATTTGCCTGAGTCCTGACAACACAAAGGTAGTCATAGGACCTTGGAGCTGGTTCGGCATTTGCCTGATTCCTGACAACACAGACGTAGCCACAGAACCTGTGGGCTGGCTAAGCATTTGCCTGAGTACTGACAATCCATGTGTAGCCATAAAGCCCGAGACTGGCTAGCTGTTTGCCTGATTCCCGATAACACATAGGTAGCCTTAGGACCCTGGCGCTGGCTAGGCATTTGCCTGCATCCTGAAAACACATAGGTAGCCAGAGGACCCTGGGGCTGGCTAAACATTTGCCTGAGTTCTGACAACACATAGGTAACCATAGGACCCTGAGGCTGGCTAAGCATTTGCCTGAATATTGACAACAATGTGCACACATAGGACCCTGGGGATGTCTAGGCATTTGCCTGAGTCCTGACAACACATAGGTAGTCATAGGACCCTGTGACTTGTTAAACGTTTTCCTGAGTTCTAACAAAACATACATAGATATAGGACCCTGGGGTTGGCTAGGCATTTGCCTGATTCCTAATAACACATTGGTAGGCAAAGGACCTGTGGGCGGGCTAAACACTTGCCTTAGTTCTATCAAAACATACGTAGATATAGGGATCCAGGGGGCTGGGTAGGCATTTGCCTGAGTCTTGACAACACATGCATAGCCATAGGACCCTTAGGCTGGCTAAGACCTTAAATGAATCCTGACAAAATATGTGAAGACTCGTGACGCTGGGTCTGGCTAGGCATTTGCCTAAGTCTTGACAACATATAGGTAGCTATATGACTCTGGGGCTGGCTAGGCATTTTCATAGGTTCTGACAACACATAGGTAGCCATAAGACCCTATGGTTGGCTAAGCATTTGCCTGAGTGTTGACAATACATTTGCAGCCACAGGAACCTGGGACTGGCTAAGCATTTGCCTGAATATTGACAACACATGTGTAGCCATAGGACCCTGGGGATGTCTAGGCATTTGCCTGAGTGCTGACAAAACATGTATAGCCATAGGACCTTGGGTTGGCTAGGCCTTTGATTGAGTATTGACAACAAATATGTAGCCATAGGACATTTGGGACTGGCTAAACATTTGGCTGTGTCCTGTCAACACATGTGTAGCCAAAGGACTCTGAGGCTGGCTAGGAATTTTCCTGAGTCCTGACAACACAGAGGTAGCTATAAGGCCCTGTGGCTGGCTAAGCATTTGCATGAATATTGACAACACATGTGTAGCCATAAAACTCTGGGGCTGGCTATGTATTTGCCCAAGTCCTGAAAATACAAGGTAGCCATAGGACACATGGGCTAGCTGAACATTTGTCTGAGTCCTGACAACACATAGGTAGACATAGGACCCTAGGACTTTCTGGGCATTGGCCTGATTCCTGACAACACATGAGTAGTCCTAGAACCCAGGGGCTGGATAGGCATTTCTCTAATCCTGACAATACATATGTGGCCACAGGACACTTGGGTATGGCTAGGCATTTGCCTGAGTCCTGACATCACATAGGTAGCCTTAGGACCCTGGAGCTGGCTAAGCATTTGCTTAGGTTCTCACAAAACATGTGTAGCCATAGGACCTTAGGGGCTGGCTGAACATTTCCCTGAGTCCTGACAAAACATACATAGATGGAGTACCCTGGGGCTGACTAAGCATTTGCCCGGGTATTGACAACCCAAGTATAACCATAAAACCCTGAGATGGCTAGGTGTTTGCCTGATTCCAGGATAACAGGTAGGTAACCTTAGGACCCTGAAGCTGGTTAGGCATTTGCCTGCATCCTGAAAACACATAGATAGCCAGAGGACCCTGGGGCTGGCTAAACATTTGCCTGAGTCCTAACAACACATACATAGATAAAGTATCTTGGGGCTGGCTAAGCATTTGCCTGAGTACTTACAACCCATGTGTAGCCATAAAACATTGAGGCTCGAGAGCTGTTTTCCCGATTCCCTATAACACATAGGTAGCCGTAGAACCCTGGAGCTGGCTAGGCATTTGCCTGCATCCTGAAAACACATAGGTAGTCAGAGGACCCTGGGGCTGGCTAAACATTTGCCTGAGTTCTGACAACACATAGGTAACCATAGGACCCTGAGGCTGGCTAAGCTTTTGCATGAATATTGACAACACATGTGTAGACATAGGACCCTGGGGATGTCTAGGCATTTGCCTGAGTCCTGACAACACAAAGGTAGTCATAGGACCTTGGAGCTGGTTCGGCATTTGCCTGATTCCTGACAACACAGACGTAGCCACAGAACCTGTGGGCTGGCTAAGCATTTGCCTGAGTACTGACAATCCATGTGTAGCCATAAAGCCCGAGACTGGCTAGCTGTTTGCCTGATTCCCGATAACACATAGGTAGCCTTAGGACCCTGGCGCTGGCTAGGCATTTGCCTGCATCCTGAAAACACATAGGTAGCCAGAGGACCCTGGGGCTGGCTAAACATTTGCCTGAGTTCTGACAACACATAGGTAACCATAGGACCCTGAGGCTGGCTAAGCATTTGCCTGAATATTGACAACAATGTGCACACATAGGACCCTGGGGATGTCTAGGCATTTGCCTGAGTCCTGACAACACATAGGTAGTCATAGGACCCTGTGACTTGTTAAACGTTTTCCTGAGTTCTAACAAAACATACATAGATATAGGACCCTGGGGTTGGCTAGGCATTTGCCTGATTCCTAATAACACATTGGTAGGCAAAGGACCTGTGGGCGGGCTAAACACTTGCCTTAGTTCTATCAAAACATACGTAGATATAGGGATCCAGGGGGCTGGGTAGGCATTTGCCTGAGTCTTGACAACACATGCATAGCCATAGGACCCTTAGGCTGGCTAAGACCTTAAATGAATCCTGACAAAATATGTGAAGACTCGTGACGCTGGGTCTGGCTAGGCATTTGCCTAAGTCTTGACAACATATAGGTAGCTATATGACTCTGGGGCTGGCTAGGCATTTTCATAGGTTCTGACAACACATAGGTAGCCATAAGACCCTATGGTTGGCTAAGCATTTGCCTGAGTGTTGACAATACATTTGCAGCCACAGGAACCTGGGACTGGCTAAGCATTTGCCTGAATATTGACAACACATGTGTAGCCATAGGACCCTGGGGATGTCTAGGCATTTGCCTGAGTGCTGACAAAACATGTATAGCCATAGGACCTTGGGTTGGCTAGGCCTTTGATTGAGTATTGACAACAAATATGTAGCCATAGGACATTTGGGACTGGCTAAACATTTGGCTGTGTCCTGTCAACACATGTGTAGCCAAAGGACTCTGAGGCTGGCTAGGAATTTTCCTGAGTCCTGACAACACAGAGGTAGCTATAAGGCCCTGTGGCTGGCTAAGCATTTGCATGAATATTGACAACACATGTGTAGCCATAAAACTCTGGGGCTGGCTATGTATTTGCCCAAGTCCTGAAAATACAAGGTAGCCATAGGACACATGGGCTAGCTGAACATTTGTCTGAGTCCTGACAACACATAGGTAGACATAGGACCCTAGGACTTTCTGGGCATTGGCCTGATTCCTGACAACACATGAGTAGTCCTAGAACCCAGGGGCTGGATAGGCATTTCTCTAATCCTGACAATACATATGTGGCCACAGGACACTTGGGTATGGCTAGGCATTTGCCTGAGTCCTGACATCACATAGGTAGCCTTAGGACCCTGGAGCTGGCTAAGCATTTGCTTAGGTTCTCACAAAACATGTGTAGCCATAGGACCTTAGGGGCTGGCTGAACATTTCCCTGAGTCCTGACAAAACATACATAGATGGAGTACCCTGGGGCTGACTAAGCATTTGCCCGGGTATTGACAACCCAAGTATAACCATAAAACCCTGAGATGGCTAGGTGTTTGCCTGATTCCAGGATAACAGGTAGGTAACCTTAGGACCCTGAAGCTGGTTAGGCATTTGCCTGCATCCTGAAAACACATAGATAGCCAGAGGACCCTGGGGCTGGCTAAACATTTGCCTGAGTCCTAACAACACATACATAGATAAAGTATCTTGGGGCTGGCTAAGCATTTGCCTGAGTACTTACAACCCATGTGTAGCCATAAAACATTGAGGCTCGAGAGCTGTTTTCCCGATTCCCTATAACACATAGGTAGCCGTAGAACCCTGGAGCTGGCTAGGCATTTGCCTGCATCCTGAAAACACATAGGTAGTCAGAGGACCCTGGGGCTGGCTAAACATTTGCCTGAGTTCTGACAACACATAGGTAACCATAGGACCCTGAGGCTGGCTAAGCTTTTGCATGAATATTGACAACACATGTGTAGACATAGGACCCTGGGGATGTCTAGGCATTTGCCTGAGTCCTGACAACACAAAGGTAGTCATAGGACCTTGGAGCTGGTTCGGCATTTGCCTGATTCCTGACAACACAGACGTAGCCACAGAACCTGTGGGCTGGCTAAGCATTTGCCTGAGTACTGACAATCCATGTGTAGCCATAAAGCCCGAGACTGGCTAGCTGTTTGCCTGATTCCCGATAACACATAGGTAGCCTTAGGACCCTGGCGCTGGCTAGGCATTTGCCTGCATCCTGAAAACACATAGGTAGCCAGAGGACCCTGGGGCTGGCTAAACATTTGCCTGAGTTCTGACAACACATAGGTAACCATAGGACCCTGAGGCTGGCTAAGCATTTGCCTGAATATTGACAACAATGTGCACACATAGGACCCTGGGGATGTCTAGGCATTTGCCTGAGTCCTGACAACACATAGGTAGTCATAGGACCCTGTGACTTGTTAAACGTTTTCCTGAGTTCTAACAAAACATACATAGATATAGGACCCTGGGGTTGGCTAGGCATTTGCCTGATTCCTAATAACACATTGGTAGGCAAAGGACCTGTGGGCGGGCTAAACACTTGCCTTAGTTCTATCAAAACATACGTAGATATAGGGATCCAGGGGGCTGGGTAGGCATTTGCCTGAGTCTTGACAACACATGCATAGCCATAGGACCCTTAGGCTGGCTAAGACCTTAAATGAATCCTGACAAAATATGTGAAGACTCGTGACGCTGGGTCTGGCTAGGCATTTGCCTAAGTCTTGACAACATATAGGTAGCTATATGACTCTGGGGCTGGCTAGGCATTTTCATAGGTTCTGACAACACATAGGTAGCCATAAGACCCTATGGTTGGCTAAGCATTTGCCTGAGTGTTGACAATACATTTGCAGCCACAGGAACCTGGGACTGGCTAAGCATTTGCCTGAATATTGACAACACATGTGTAGCCATAGGACCCTGGGGATGTCTAGGCATTTGCCTGAGTGCTGACAAAACATGTATAGCCATAGGACCTTGGGTTGGCTAGGCCTTTGATTGAGTATTGACAACAAATATGTAGCCATAGGACATTTGGGACTGGCTAAACATTTGGCTGTGTCCTGTCAACACATGTGTAGCCAAAGGACTCTGAGGCTGGCTAGGAATTTTCCTGAGTCCTGACAACACAGAGGTAGCTATAAGGCCCTGTGGCTGGCTAAGCATTTGCATGAATATTGACAACACATGTGTAGCCATAAAACTCTGGGGCTGGCTATGTATTTGCCCAAGTCCTGAAAATACAAGGTAGCCATAGGACACATGGGCTAGCTGAACATTTGTCTGAGTCCTGACAACACATAGGTAGACATAGGACCCTAGGACTTTCTGGGCATTGGCCTGATTCCTGACAACACATGAGTAGTCCTAGAACCCAGGGGCTGGATAGGCATTTCTCTAATCCTGACAATACATATGTGGCCACAGGACACTTGGGTATGGCTAGGCATTTGCCTGAGTCCTGACATCACATAGGTAGCCTTAGGACCCTGGAGCTGGCTAAGCATTTGCTTAGGTTCTCACAAAACATGTGTAGCCATAGGACCTTAGGGGCTGGCTGAACATTTCCCTGAGTCCTGACAAAACATACATAGATGGAGTACCCTGGGGCTGACTAAGCATTTGCCCGGGTATTGACAACCCAAGTATAACCATAAAACCCTGAGATGGCTAGGTGTTTGCCTGATTCCAGGATAACAGGTAGGTAACCTTAGGACCCTGAAGCTGGTTAGGCATTTGCCTGCATCCTGAAAACACATAGATAGCCAGAGGACCCTGGGGCTGGCTAAACATTTGCCTGAGTCCTAACAACACATACATAGATAAAGTATCTTGGGGCTGGCTAAGCATTTGCCTGAGTACTTACAACCCATGTGTAGCCATAAAACATTGAGGCTCGAGAGCTGTTTTCCCGATTCCCTATAACACATAGGTAGCCGTAGAACCCTGGAGCTGGCTAGGCATTTGCCTGCATCCTGAAAACACATAGGTAGTCAGAGGACCCTGGGGCTGGCTAAACATTTGCCTGAGTTCTGACAACACATAGGTAACCATAGGACCCTGAGGCTGGCTAAGCTTTTGCATGAATATTGACAACACATGTGTAGACATAGGACCCTGGGGATGTCTAGGCATTTGCCTGAGTCCTGACAACACAAAGGTAGTCATAGGACCTTGGAGCTGGTTCGGCATTTGCCTGATTCCTGACAACACAGACGTAGCCACAGAACCTGTGGGCTGGCTAAGCATTTGCCTGAGTACTGACAATCCATGTGTAGCCATAAAGCCCGAGACTGGCTAGCTGTTTGCCTGATTCCCGATAACACATAGGTAGCCTTAGGACCCTGGCGCTGGCTAGGCATTTGCCTGCATCCTGAAAACACATAGGTAGCCAGAGGACCCTGGGGCTGGCTAAACATTTGCCTGAGTTCTGACAACACATAGGTAACCATAGGACCCTGAGGCTGGCTAAGCATTTGCCTGAATATTGACAACAATGTGCACACATAGGACCCTGGGGATGTCTAGGCATTTGCCTGAGTCCTGACAACACATAGGTAGTCATAGGACCCTGTGACTTGTTAAACGTTTTCCTGAGTTCTAACAAAACATACATAGATATAGGACCCTGGGGTTGGCTAGGCATTTGCCTGATTCCTAATAACACATTGGTAGGCAAAGGACCTGTGGGCGGGCTAAACACTTGCCTTAGTTCTATCAAAACATACGTAGATATAGGGATCCAGGGGGCTGGGTAGGCATTTGCCTGAGTCTTGACAACACATGCATAGCCATAGGACCCTTAGGCTGGCTAAGACCTTAAATGAATCCTGACAAAATATGTGAAGACTCGTGACGCTGGGTCTGGCTAGGCATTTGCCTAAGTCTTGACAACATATAGGTAGCTATATGACTCTGGGGCTGGCTAGGCATTTTCATAGGTTCTGACAACACATAGGTAGCCATAAGACCCTATGGTTGGCTAAGCATTTGCCTGAGTGTTGACAATACATTTGCAGCCACAGGAACCTGGGACTGGCTAAGCATTTGCCTGAATATTGACAACACATGTGTAGCCATAGGACCCTGGGGATGTCTAGGCATTTGCCTGAGTGCTGACAAAACATGTATAGCCATAGGACCTTGGGTTGGCTAGGCCTTTGATTGAGTATTGACAACAAATATGTAGCCATAGGACATTTGGGACTGGCTAAACATTTGGCTGTGTCCTGTCAACACATGTGTAGCCAAAGGACTCTGAGGCTGGCTAGGAATTTTCCTGAGTCCTGACAACACAGAGGTAGCTATAAGGCCCTGTGGCTGGCTAAGCATTTGCATGAATATTGACAACACATGTGTAGCCATAAAACTCTGGGGCTGGCTATGTATTTGCCCAAGTCCTGAAAATACAAGGTAGCCATAGGACACATGGGCTAGCTGAACATTTGTCTGAGTCCTGACAACACATAGGTAGACATAGGACCCTAGGACTTTCTAGGCATTGGCCTGATTCCTGACAACACATGAGTAGTCCTAGAACCCAGGGGCTGGATAGGCATTTCTCTAATCCTGACAATACATATGTGGCCACAGGACACTTGGGTATGGCTAGGCATTTGCCTGAGTCCTGACATCACATAGGTAGCCTTAGGACCCTGGAGCTGGCTAAGCATTTGCTTAGGTTCTCACAAAACATGTGTAGCCATAGGACCTTAGGGGCTGGCTGAACATTTCCCTGAGTCCTGACAAAACATACATAGATGGAGTACCCTGGGGCTGACTAAGCATTTGCCCGGGTATTGACAACCCAAGTATAACCATAAAACCCTGAGATGGCTAGGTGTTTGCCTGATTCCAGGATAACAGGTAGGTAACCTTAGGACCCTGAAGCTGGTTAGGCATTTGCCTGCATCCTGAAAACACATAGATAGCCAGAGGACCCTGGGGCTGGCTAAACATTTGCCTGAGTCCTAACAACACATACATAGATAAAGTATCTTGGGGCTGGCTAAGCATTTGCCTGAGTACTTACAACCCATGTGTAGCCATAAAACATTGAGGCTCGAGAGCTGTTTTCCCGATTCCCTATAACACATAGGTAGCCGTAGAACCCTGGAGCTGGCTAGGCATTTGCCTGCATCCTGAAAACACATAGGTAGTCAGAGGACCCTGGGGCTGGCTAAACATTTGCCTGAGTTCTGACAACACATAGGTAACCATAGGACCCTGAGGCTGGCTAAGCTTTTGCATGAATATTGACAACACATGTGTAGACATAGGACCCTGGGGATGTCTAGGCATTTGCCTGAGTCCTGACAACACAAAGGTAGTCATAGGACCTTGGAGCTGGTTCGGCATTTGCCTGATTCCTGACAACACAGACGTAGCCACAGAACCTGTGGGCTGGCTAAGCATTTGCCTGAGTACTGACAATCCATGTGTAGCCATAAAGCCCGAGACTGGCTAGCTGTTTGCCTGATTCCCGATAACACATAGGTAGCCTTAGGACCCTGGCGCTGGCTAGGCATTTGCCTGCATCCTGAAAACACATAGGTAGCCAGAGGACCCTGGGGCTGGCTAAACATTTGCCTGAGTTCTGACAACACATAGGTAACCATAGGACCCTGAGGCTGGCTAAGCATTTGCCTGAATATTGACAACAATGTGCACACATAGGACCCTGGGGATGTCTAGGCATTTGCCTGAGTCCTGACAACACATAGGTAGTCATAGGACCCTGTGACTTGTTAAACGTTTTCCTGAGTTCTAACAAAACATACATAGATATAGGACCCTGGGGTTGGCTAGGCATTTGCCTGATTCCTAATAACACATTGGTAGGCAAAGGACCTGTGGGCGGGCTAAACACTTGCCTTAGTTCTATCAAAACATACGTAGATATAGGGATCCAGGGGGCTGGGTAGGCATTTGCCTGAGTCTTGACAACACATGCATAGCCATAGGACCCTTAGGCTGGCTAAGACCTTAAATGAATCCTGACAAAATATGTGAAGACTCGTGACGCTGGGTCTGGCTAGGCATTTGCCTAAGTCTTGACAACATATAGGTAGCTATATGACTCTGGGGCTGGCTAGGCATTTTCATAGGTTCTGACAACACATAGGTAGCCATAAGACCCTATGGTTGGCTAAGCATTTGCCTGAGTGTTGACAATACATTTGCAGCCACAGGAACCTGGGACTGGCTAAGCATTTGCCTGAATATTGACAACACATGTGTAGCCATAGGACCCTGGGGATGTCTAGGCATTTGCCTGAGTGCTGACAAAACATGTATAGCCATAGGACCTTGGGTTGGCTAGGCCTTTGATTGAGTATTGACAACAAATATGTAGCCATAGGACATTTGGGACTGGCTAAACATTTGGCTGTGTCCTGTCAACACATGTGTAGCCAAAGGACTCTGAGGCTGGCTAGGAATTTTCCTGAGTCCTGACAACACAGAGGTAGCTATAAGGCCCTGTGGCTGGCTAAGCATTTGCATGAATATTGACAACACATGTGTAGCCATAAAACTCTGGGGCTGGCTATGTATTTGCCCAAGTCCTGAAAATACAAGGTAGCCATAGGACACATGGGCTAGCTGAACATTTGTCTGAGTCCTGACAACACATAGGTAGACATAGGACCCTAGGACTTTCTAGGCATTGGCCTGATTCCTGACAACACATGAGTAGTCCTAGAACCCAGGGGCTGGATAGGCATTTCTCTAATCCTGACAATACATATGTGGCCACAGGACACTTGGGTATGGCTAGGCATTTGCCTGAGTCCTGACATCACATAGGTAGCCTTAGGACCCTGGAGCTGGCTAAGCATTTGCTTAGGTTCTCACAAAACATGTGTAGCCATAGGACCTTAGGGGCTGGCTGAATATTTCCCTGAGTCCTGACAAAACATACATAGATGGAGTACCCTGGGGCTGACTAAGCATTTGCCCGGGTATTGACAACCCAAGTATAACCATAAAACCCTGAGATGGCTAGGTGTTTGCCTGATTCCAGGATAACAGGTAGGTAACCTTAGGACCCTGAAGCTGGTTAGGCATTTGCCTGCATCCTGAAAACACATAGATAGCCAGAGGACCCTGGGGCTGGCTAAACATTTGCCTGAGTCCTAACAACACATACATAGATAAAGTATCTTGGGGCTGGCTAAGCATTTGCCTGAGTACTTACAACCCATGTGTAGCCATAAAACATTGAGGCTCGAGAGCTGTTTTCCCGATTCCCTATAACACATAGGTAGCCGTAGAACCCTGGAGCTGGCTAGGCATTTGCCTGCATCCTGAAAACACATAGGTAGTCAGAGGACCCTGGGGCTGGCTAAACATTTGCCTGAGTTCTGACAACACATAGGTAACCATAGGACCCTGAGGCTGGCTAAGCTTTTGCATGAATATTGACAACACATGTGTAGACATAGGACCCTGGGGATGTCTAGGCATTTGCCTGAGTCCTGACAACACAAAGGTAGTCATAGGACCTTGGAGCTGGTTCGGCATTTGCCTGATTCCTGACAACACAGACGTAGCCACAGAACCTGTGGGCTGGCTAAGCATTTGCCTGAGTACTGACAATCCATGTGTAGCCATAAAGCCCGAGACTGGCTAGCTGTTTGCCTGATTCCCGATAACACATAGGTAGCCTTAGGACCCTGGCGCTGGCTAGGCATTTGCCTGCATCCTGAAAACACATAGGTAGCCAGAGGACCCTGGGGCTGGCTAAACATTTGCCTGAGTTCTGACAACACATAGGTAACCATAGGACCCTGAGGCTGGCTAAGCATTTGCCTGAATATTGACAACAATGTGCACACATAGGACCCTGGTGATGTCTACGCATTTGCCTGAGTCCTGACAACACATAGGTAGTCATAGGACCCTGTGACTTGTTAAACGTTTTCCTGAGTTCTAACAAAACATACATAGATATAGGACCCTGGGGTTGGCTAGGCATTTGCCTGATTCCTAATAACACATTGGTAGGCAAAGGACCTGTGGGCGGGCTAAACACTTGCCTTAGTTCTATCAAAACATACGTAGATATAGGGATCCAGGGGGCTGGGTAGGCATTTGCCTGAGTCTTGACAACACATGCATAGCCATAGGACCCTTAGGCTGGCTAAGACCTTAAATGAATCCTGACAAAATATGTGAAGACTCGTGACGCTGGGTCTGGCTAGGCATTTGCCTAAGTCTTGACAACATATAGGTAGCTATATGACTCTGGGGCTGGCTAGGCATTTTCATAGGTTCTGACAACACATAGGTAGCCATAAGACCCTATGGTTGGCTAAGCATTTGCCTGAGTGTTGACAATACATTTGCAGCCACAGGAACCTGGGACTGGCTAAGCATTTGCCTGAATATTGACAACACATGTGTAGCCATAGGACCCTGGGGATGTCTAGGCATTTGCCTGAGTGCTGACAAAACATGTATAGCCATAGGACCTTGGGTTGGCTAGGCCTTTGATTGAGTATTGACAACAAATATGTAGCCATAGGACATTTGGGACTGGCTAAACATTTGGCTGTGTCCTGTCAACACATGTGTAGCCAAAGGACTCTGAGGCTGGCTAGGAATTTTCCTGAGTCCTGACAACACAGAGGTAGCTATAAGGCCCTGTGGCTGGCTAAGCATTTGCATGAATATTGACAACACATGTGTAGCCATAAAACTCTGGGGCTGGCTATGTATTTGCCCAAGTCCTGAAAATACAAGGTAGCCATAGGACACATGGGCTAGCTGAACATTTGTCTGAGTCCTGACAACACATAGGTAGACATAGGACCCTAGGACTTTCTAGGCATTGGCCTGATTCCTGACAACACATGAGTAGTCCTAGAACCCAGGGGCTGGATAGGCATTTCTCTAATCCTGACAATACATATGTGGCCACAGGACACTTGGGTATGGCTAGGCATTTGCCTGAGTCCTGACATCACATAGGTAGCCTTAGGACCCTGGAGCTGGCTAAGCATTTGCTTAGGTTCTCACAAAACATGTGTAGCCATAGGACCTTAGGGGCTGGCTGAACATTTCCCTGAGTCCTGACAAAACATACATAGATGGAGTACCCTGGGGCTGACTAAGCATTTGCCCGGGTATTGACAACCCAAGTATAACCATAAAACCCTGAGATGGCTAGGTGTTTGCCTGATTCCAGGATAACAGGTAGGTAACCTTAGGACCCTGAAGCTGGTTAGGCATTTGCCTGCATCCTGAAAACACATAGATAGCCAGAGGACCCTGGGGCTGGCTAAACATTTGCCTGAGTCCTAACAACACATACATAGATAAAGTATCTTGGGGCTGGCTAAGCATTTGCCTGAGTACTTACAACCCATGTGTAGCCATAAAACATTGAGGCTCGAGAGCTGTTTTCCCGATTCCCTATAACACATAGGTAGCCGTAGAACCCTGGAGCTGGCTAGGCATTTGCCTGCATCCTGAAAACACATAGGTAGTCAGAGGACCCTGGGGCTGGCTAAACATTTGCCTGAGTTCTGACAACACATAGGTAACCATAGGACCCTGAGGCTGGCTAAGCTTTTGCATGAATATTGACAACACATGTGTAGACATAGGACCCTGGGGATGTCTAGGCATTTGCCTGAGTCCTGACAACACAAAGGTAGTCATAGGACCTTGGAGCTGGTTCGGCATTTGCCTGATTCCTGACAACACAGACGTAGCCACAGAACCTGTGGGCTGGCTAAGCATTTGCCTGAGTACTGACAATCCATGTGTAGCCATAAAGCCCGAGACTGGCTAGCTGTTTGCCTGATTCCCGATAACACATAGGTAGCCTTAGGACCCTGGCGCTGGCTAGGCATTTGCCTGCATCCTGAAAACACATAGGTAGCCAGAGGACCCTGGGGCTGGCTAAACATTTGCCTGAGTTCTGACAACACATAGGTAACCATAGGACCCTGAGGCTGGCTAAGCATTTGCCTGAATATTGACAACAATGTGCACACATAGGACCCTGGGGATGTCTAGGCATTTGCCTGAGTCCTGACAACACATAGGTAGTCATAGGACCCTGTGACTTGTTAAACGTTTTCCTGAGTTCTAACAAAACATACATAGATATAGGACCCTGGGGTTGGCTAGGCATTTGCCTGATTCCTAATAACACATTGGTAGGCAAAGGACCTGTGGGCGGGCTAAACACTTGCCTTAGTTCTATCAAAACATACGTAGATATAGGGATCCAGGGGGCTGGGTAGGCATTTGCCTGAGTCTTGACAACACATGCATAGCCATAGGACCCTTAGGCTGGCTAAGACCTTAAATGAATCCTGACAAAATATGTGAAGACTCGTGACGCTGGGTCTGGCTAGGCATTTGCCTAAGTCTTGACAACATATAGGTAGCTATATGACTCTGGGGCTGGCTAGGCATTTTCATAGGTTCTGACAACACATAGGTAGCCATAAGACCCTATGGTTGGCTAAGCATTTGCCTGAGTGTTGACAATACATTTGCAGCCACAGGAACCTGGGACTGGCTAAGCATTTGCCTGAATATTGACAACACATGTGTAGCCATAGGACCCTGGGGATGTCTAGGCATTTGCCTGAGTGCTGACAAAACATGTATAGCCATAGGACCTTGGGTTGGCTAGGCCTTTGATTGAGTATTGACAACAAATATGTAGCCATAGGACATTTGGGACTGGCTAAACATTTGGCTGTGTCCTGTCAACACATGTGTAGCCAAAGGACTCTGAGGCTGGCTAGGAATTTTCCTGAGTCCTGACAACACAGAGGTAGCTATAAGGCCCTGTGGCTGGCTAAGCATTTGCATGAATATTGACAACACATGTGTAGCCATAAAACTCTGGGGCTGGCTATGTATTTGCCCAAGTCCTGAAAATACAAGGTAGCCATAGGACACATGGGCTAGCTGAACATTTGTCTGAGTCCTGACAACACATAGGTAGACATAGGACCCTAGGACTTTCTAGGCATTGGCCTGATTCCTGACAACACATGAGTAGTCCTAGAACCCAGGGGCTGGATAGGCATTTCTCTAATCCTGACAATACATATGTGGCCACAGGACACTTGGGTATGGCTAGGCATTTGCCTGAGTCCTGACATCACATAGGTAGCCTTAGGACCCTGGAGCTGGCTAAGCATTTGCTTAGGTTCTCACAAAACATGTGTAGCCATAGGACCTTAGGGGCTGGCTGAACATTTCCCTGAGTCCTGACAAAACATACATAGATGGAGTACCCTGGGGCTGACTAAGCATTTGCCCGGGTATTGACAACCCAAGTATAACCATAAAACCCTGAGATGGCTAGGTGTTTGCCTGATTCCAGGATAACAGGTAGGTAACCTTAGGACCCTGAAGCTGGTTAGGCATTTGCCTGCATCCTGAAAACACATAGATAGCCAGAGGACCCTGGGGCTGGCTAAACATTTGCCTGAGTCCTAACAACACATACATAGATAAAGTATCTTGGGGCTGGCTAAGCATTTGCCTGAGTACTTACAACCCATGTGTAGCCATAAAACATTGAGGCTCGAGAGCTGTTTTCCCGATTCCCTATAACACATAGGTAGCCGTAGAACCCTGGAGCTGGCTAGGCATTTGCCTGCATCCTGAAAACACATAGGTAGTCAGAGGACCCTGGGGCTGGCTAAACATTTGCCTGAGTTCTGACAACACATAGGTAACCATAGGACCCTGAGGCTGGCTAAGCTTTTGCATGAATATTGACAACACATGTGTAGACATAGGACCCTGGGGATGTCTAGGCATTTGCCTGAGTCCTGACAACACAAAGGTAGTCATAGGACCTTGGAGCTGGTTCAGCATTTGCCTGATTCCTGACAACACAGACGTAGCCACAGAACCTGTGGGCTGGCTAAGCATTTGCCTGAGTACTGACAATCCATGTGTAGCCATAAAGCCCGAGACTGGCTAGCTGTTTGCCTGATTCCCGATAACACATAGGTAGCCTTAGGACCCTGGCGCTGGCTAGGCATTTGCCTGCATCCTGAAAACACATAGGTAGCCAGAGGACCCTGGGGCTGGCTAAACATTTGCCTGAGTTCTGACAACACATAGGTAACCATAGGACCCTGAGGCTGGCTAAGCATTTGCCTGAATATTGACAACAATGTGCACACATAGGACCCTGGGGATGTCTAGGCATTTGCCTGAGTCCTGACAACACATAGGTAGTCATAGGACCCTGTGACTTGTTAAACGTTTTCCTGAGTTCTAACAAAACATACATAGATATAGGACCCTGGGGTTGGCTAGGCATTTGCCTGATTCCTAATAACACATTGGTAGGCAAAGGACCTGTGGGCGGGCTAAACACTTGCCTTAGTTCTATCAAAACATACGTAGATATAGGGATCCAGGGGGCTGGGTAGGCATTTGCCTGAGTCTTGACAACACATGCATAGCCATAGGACCCTTAGGCTGGCTAAGACCTTAAATGAATCCTGACAAAATATGTGAAGACTCGTGACGCTGGGTCTGGCTAGGCATTTGCCTAAGTCTTGACAACATATAGGTAGCTATATGACTCTGGGGCTGGCTAGGCATTTTCATAGGTTCTGACAACACATAGGTAGCCATAAGACCCTATGGTTGGCTAAGCATTTGCCTGAGTGTTGACAATACATTTGCAGCCACAGGAACCTGGGACTGGCTAAGCATTTGCCTGAATATTGACAACACATGTGTAGCCATAGGACCCTGGGGATGTCTAGGCATTTGCCTGAGTGCTGACAAAACATGTATAGCCATAGGACCTTGGGTTGGCTAGGCCTTTGATTGAGTATTGACAACAAATATGTAGCCATAGGACATTTGGGACTGGCTAAACATTTGGCTGTGTCCTGTCAACACATGTGTAGCCAAAGGACTCTGAGGCTGGCTAGGAATTTTCCTGAGTCCTGACAACACAGAGGTAGCTATAAGGCCCTGTGGCTGGCTAAGCATTTGCATGAATATTGACAACACATGTGTAGCCATAAAACTCTGGGGCTGGCTATGTATTTGCCCAAGTCCTGAAAATACAAGGTAGCCATAGGACACATGGGCTAGCTGAACATTTGTCTGAGTCCTGACAACACATAGGTAGACATAGGACCCTAGGACTTTCTAGGCATTGGCCTGATTCCTGACAACACATGAGTAGTCCTAGAACCCAGGGGCTGGATAGGCATTTCTCTAATCCTGACAATACATATGTGGCCACAGGACACTTGGGTATGGCTAGGCATTTGCCTGAGTCCTGACATCACATAGGTAGCCTTAGGACCCTGGAGCTGGCTAAGCATTTGCTTAGGTTCTCACAAAACATGTGTAGCCATAGGACCTTAGGGGCTGGCTGAACATTTCCCTGAGTCCTGACAAAACATACATAGATGGAGTACCCTGGGGCTGACTAAGCATTTGCCCGGGTATTGACAACCCAAGTATAACCATAAAACCCTGAGATGGCTAGGTGTTTGCCTGATTCCAGGATAACAGGTAGGTAACCTTAGGACCCTGAAGCTGGTTAGGCATTTGCCTGCATCCTGAAAACACATAGATAGCCAGAGGACCCTGGGGCTGGCTAAACATTTGCCTGAGTCCTAACAACACATACATAGATAAAGTATCTTGGGGCTGGCTAAGCATTTGCCTGAGTACTTACAACCCATGTGTAGCCATAAAACATTGAGGCTCGAGAGCTGTTTTCCCGATTCCCTATAACACATAGGTAGCCGTAGAACCCTGGAGCTGGCTAGGCATTTGCCTGCATCCTGAAAACACATAGGTAGTCAGAGGACCCTGGGGCTGGCTAAACATTTGCTTGAGTTCTGACAACACATAGGTAACCATAGGACCCTGAGGCTGGCTAAGCTTTTGCATGAATATTGACAACACATGTGTAGACATAGGACCCTGGGGATGTCTAGGCATTTGCCTGAGTCCTGACAACACAAAGGTAGTCATAGGACCTTGGAGCTGGTTCGGCATTTGCCTGATTCCTGACAACACAGACGTAGCCACAGAACCTGTGGGCTGGCTAAGCATTTGCCTGAGTACTGACAATCCATGTGTAGCCATAAAGCCCGAGACTGGCTAGCTGTTTGCCTGATTCCCTATAACACATAGGTAGCCTTAGGACCCTGGCGCTGGCTAGGCATTTGCCTGCATCCTGAAAACACATAGGTAGCCAGAGGACCCTGGGGCTGGCTAAACATTTGCCTGAGTTCTGACAACACATAGGTAACCATAGGACCCTGAGGCTGGCTAAGCATTTGCCTGAATATTGACAACAATGTGCACACATAGGACCCTGGGGATGTCTAGGCATTTGCCTGAGTCCTGACAACACATAGGTAGTCATAGGACCCTGTGACTTGTTAAACGTTTTCCTGAGTTCTAACAAAACATACATAGATATAGGACCCTGGGGTTGGCTAGGCATTTGCCTGATTCCTAATAACACATTGGTAGGCAAAGGACCTGTGGGCGGGCTAAACACTTGCCTTAGTTCTATCAAAACATACGTAGATATAGGGATCCAGGGGGCTGGGTAGGCATTTGCCTGAGTCTTGACAACACATGCATAGCCATAGGACCCTTAGGCTGGCTAAGACCTTAAATGAATCCTGACAAAATATGTGAAGACTCGTGACGCTGGGTCTGGCTAGGCATTTGCCTAAGTCTTGACAACATATAGGTAGCTATATGACTCTGGGGCTGGCTAGGCATTTTCATAGGTTCTGACAACACATAGGTAGCCATAAGACCCTATGGTTGGCTAAGCATTTGCCTGAGTGTTGACAATACATTTGCAGCCACAGGAACCTGGGACTGGCTAAGCATTTGCCTGAATATTGACAACACATGTGTAGCCATAGGACCCTGGGGATGTCTAGGCATTTGCCTGAGTGCTGACAAAACATGTATAGCCATAGGACCTTGGGTTGGCTAGGCCTTTGATTGAGTATTGACAACAAATATGTAGCCATAGGACATTTGGGACTGGCTAAACATTTGGCTGTGTCCTGTCAACACATGTGTAGCCAAAGGACTCTGAGGCTGGCTAGGAATTTTCCTGAGTCCTGACAACACAGAGGTAGCTATAAGGCCCTGTGGCTGGCTAAGCATTTGCATGAATATTGACAACACATGTGTAGCCATAAAACTCTGGGGCTGGCTATGTATTTGCCCAAGTCCTGAAAATACAAGGTAGCCATAGGACACATGGGCTAGCTGAACATTTGTCTGAGTCCTGACAACACATAGGTAGACATAGGACCCTAGGACTTTCTAGGCATTGGCCTGATTCCTGACAACACATGAGTAGTCCTAGAACCCAGGGGCTGGATAGGCATTTCTCTAATCCTGACAATACATATGTGGCCACAGGACACTTGGGTATGGCTAGGCATTTGCCTGAGTCCTGACATCACATAGGTAGCCTTAGGACCCTGGAGCTGGCTAAGCATTTGCTTAGGTTCTCACAAAACATGTGTAGCCATAGGACCTTAGGGGCTGGCTGAACATTTCCCTGAGTCCTGACAAAACATACATAGATGGAGTACCCTGGGGCTGACTAAGCATTTGCCCGGGTATTGACAACCCAAGTATAACCATAAAACCCTGAGATGGCTAGGTGTTTGCCTGATTCCAGGATAACAGGTAGGTAACCTTAGGACCCTGAAGCTGGTTAGGCATTTGCCTGCATCCTGAAAACACATAGATAGCCAGAGGACCCTGGGGCTGGCTAAACATTTGCCTGAGTCCTAACAACACATACATAGATAAAGTATCTTGGGGCTGGCTAAGCATTTGCCTGAGTACTTACAACCCATGTGTAGCCATAAAACATTGAGGCTCGAGAGCTGTTTTCCCGATTCCCTATAACACATAGGTAGCCTTAGGACCCTGGCGCTGGCTAGGCATTTGCCTGCATCCTGAAAACACATAGGTAGCCAGAGGACCCTGGGGCTGGCTAAACATTTGCCTGAGTTCTGACAACACATAGGTAACCATAGGACCCTGAGGCTGGCTAAGCATTTGCCTGAATATTGACAACAATGTGCACACATAGGACCCTGGGGATGTCTAGGCATTTGCCTGAGTCCTGACAACACATAGGTAGTCATAGGACCCTGTGACTTGTTAAACGTTTTCCTGAGTTCTAACAAAACATACATAGATATAGGACCCTGGGGTTGGCTAGGCATTTGCCTGATTCCTAATAACACATTGGTAGGCAAAGGACCTGTGGGCGGGCTAAACACTTGCCTTAGTTCTATCAAAACATACGTAGATATAGGGATCCAGGGGGCTGGGTAGGCATTTGCCTGAGTCTTGACAACACATGCATAGCCATAGGACCCTTAGGCTGGCTAAGACCTTAAATGAATCCTGACAAAATATGTGAAGACTCGTGACGCTGGGTCTGGCTAGGCATTTGCCTAAGTCTTGACAACATATAGGTAGCTATATGACTCTGGGGCTGGCTAGGCATTTTCATAGGTTCTGACAACACATAGGTAGCCATAAGACCCTATGGTTGGCTAAGCATTTGCCTGAGTGTTGACAATACATTTGCAGCCACAGGAACCTGGGACTGGCTAAGCATTTGCCTGAATATTGACAACACATGTGTAGCCATAGGACCCTGGGGATGTCTAGGCATTTGCCTGAGTGCTGACAAAACATGTATAGCCATAGGACCTTGGGTTGGCTAGGCCTTTGATTGAGTATTGACAACAAATATGTAGCCATAGGACATTTGGGACTGGCTAAACATTTGGCTGTGTCCTGTCAACACATGTGTAGCCAAAGGACTCTGAGGCTGGCTAGGAATTTTCCTGAGTCCTGACAACACAGAGGTAGCTATAAGGCCCTGTGGCTGGCTAAGCATTTGCATGAATATTGACAACACATGTGTAGCCATAAAACTCTGGGGCTGGCTATGTATTTGCCCAAGTCCTGAAAATACAAGGTAGCCATAGGACACATGGGCTAGCTGAACATTTGTCTGAGTCCTGACAACACATAGGTAGACATAGGACCCTAGGACTTTCTAGGCATTGGCCTGATTCCTGACAACACATGAGTAGTCCTAGAACCCAGGGGCTGGATAGGCATTTCTCTAATCCTGACAATACATATGTGGCCACAGGACACTTGGGTATGGCTAGGCATTTGCCTGAGTCCTGACATCACATAGGTAGCCTTAGGACCCTGGAGCTGGCTAAGCATTTGCTTAGGTTCTCACAAAACATGTGTAGCCATAGGACCTTAGGGGCTGGCTGAACATTTCCCTGAGTCCTGACAAAACATACATAGATGGAGTACCCTGGGGCTGACTAAGCATTTGCCCGGGTATTGACAACCCAAGTATAACCATAAAACCCTGAGATGGCTAGGTGTTTGCCTGATTCCAGGATAACAGGTAGGTAACCTTAGGACCCTGAAGCTGGTTAGGCATTTGCCTGCATCCTGAAAACACATAGATAGCCAGAGGACCCTGGGGCTGGCTAAACATTTGCCTGAGTCCTAACAACACATACATAGATAAAGTATCTTGGGGCTGGCTAAGCATTTGCCTGAGTACTTACAACCCATGTGTAGCCATAAAACATTGAGGCTCGAGAGCTGTTTTCCCGATTCCCTATAACACATAGGTAGCCTTAGGACCCTGGCGCTGGCTAGGCATTTGCCTGCATCCTGAAAACACATAGGTAGCCAGAGGACCCTGGGGCTGGCTAAACATTTGCCTGAGTTCTGACAACACATAGGTAACCATAGGACCCTGAGGCTGGCTAAGCATTTGCCTGAATATTGACAACAATGTGCACACATAGGACCCTGGGGATGTCTAGGCATTTGCCTGAGTCCTGACAACACATAGGTAGTCATAGGACCCTGTGACTTGTTAAACGTTTTCCTGAGTTCTAACAAAACATACATAGATATAGGACCCTGGGGTTGGCTAGGCATTTGCCTGATTCCTAATAACACATTGGTAGGCAAAGGACCTGTGGGCGGGCTAAACACTTGCCTTAGTTCTATCAAAACATACGTAGATATAGGGATCCAGGGGGCTGGGTAGGCATTTGCCTGAGTCTTGACAACACATGCATAGCCATAGGACCCTTAGGCTGGCTAAGACCTTAAATGAATCCTGACAAAATATGTGAAGACTCGTGACGCTGGGTCTGGCTAGGCATTTGCCTAAGTCTTGACAACATATAGGTAGCTATATGACTCTGGGGCTGGCTAGGCATTTTCATAGGTTCTGACAACACATAGGTAGCCATAAGACCCTATGGTTGGCTAAGCATTTGCCTGAGTGTTGACAATACATTTGCAGCCACAGGAACCTGGGACTGGCTAAGCATTTGCCTGAATATTGACAACACATGTGTAGCCATAGGACCCTGGGGATGTCTAGGCATTTGCCTGAGTGCTGACAAAACATGTATAGCCATAGGACCTTGGGTTGGCTAGGCCTTTGATTGAGTATTGACAACAAATATGTAGCCATAGGACATTTGGGACTGGCTAAACATTTGGCTGTGTCCTGTCAACACATGTGTAGCCAAAGGACTCTGAGGCTGGCTAGGAATTTTCCTGAGTCCTGACAACACAGAGGTAGCTATAAGGCCCTGTGGCTGGCTAAGCATTTGCATGAATATTGACAACACATGTGTAGCCATAAAACTCTGGGGCTGGCTATGTATTTGCCCAAGTCCTGAAAATACAAGGTAGCCATAGGACACATGGGCTAGCTGAACATTTGTCTGAGTCCTGACAACACATAGGTAGACATAGGACCCTAGGACTTTCTAGGCATTGGCCTGATTCCTGACAACACATGAGTAGTCCTAGAACCCAGGGGCTGGATAGGCATTTCTCTAATCCTGACAATACATATGTGGCCACAGGACACTTGGGTATGGCTAGGCATTTGCCTGAGTCCTGACATCACATAGGTAGCCTTAGGACCCTGGAGCTGGCTAAGCATTTGCTTAGGTTCTCACAAAACATGTGTAGCCATAGGACCTTAGGGGCTGGCTGAACATTTCCCTGAGTCCTGACAAAACATACATAGATGGAGTACCCTGGGGCTGACTAAGCATTTGCCCGGGTATTGACAACCCAAGTATAACCATAAAACCCTGAGATGGCTAGGTGTTTGCCTGATTCCAGGATAACAGGTAGGTAACCTTAGGACCCTGAAGCTGGTTAGGCATTTGCCTGCATCCTGAAAACACATAGATAGCCAGAGGACCCTGGGGCTGGCTAAACATTTGCCTGAGTCCTAACAACACATACATAGATAAAGTATCTTGGGGCTGGCTAAGCATTTGCCTGAGTACTTACAACCCATGTGTAGCCATAAAACATTGAGGCTCGAGAGCTGTTTTCCCGATTCCCTATAACACATAGGTAGCCTTAGGACCCTGGCGCTGGCTAGGCATTTGCCTGCATCCTGAAAACACATAGGTAGCCAGAGGACCCTGGGGCTGGCTAAACATTTGCCTGAGTTCTGACAACACATAGGTAACCATAGGACCCTGAGGCTGGCTAAGCATTTGCCTGAATATTGACAACAATGTGCACACATAGGACCCTGGGGATGTCTAGGCATTTGCCTGAGTCCTGACAACACATAGGTAGTCATAGGACCCTGTGACTTGTTAAACGTTTTCCTGAGTTCTAACAAAACATACATAGATATAGGACCCTGGGGTTGGCTAGGCATTTGCCTGATTCCTAATAACACATTGGTAGGCAAAGGACCTGTGGGCGGGCTAAACACTTGCCTTAGTTCTATCAAAACATACGTAGATATAGGGATCCAGGGGGCTGGGTAGGCATTTGCCTGAGTCTTGACAACACATGCATAGCCATAGGACCCTTAGGCTGGCTAAGACCTTAAATGAATCCTGACAAAATATGTGAAGACTCGTGACGCTGGGTCTGGCTAGGCATTTGCCTAAGTCTTGACAACATATAGGTAGCTATATGACTCTGGGGCTGGCTAGGCATTTTCATAGGTTCTGACAACACATAGGTAGCCATAAGACCCTATGGTTGGCTAAGCATTTGCCTGAGTGTTGACAATACATTTGCAGCCACAGGAACCTGGGACTGGCTAAGCATTTGCCTGAATATTGACAACACATGTGTAGCCATAGGACCCTGGGGATGTCTAGGCATTTGCCTGAGTGCTGACAAAACATGTATAGCCATAGGACCTTGGGTTGGCTAGGCCTTTGATTGAGTATTGACAACAAATATGTAGCCATAGGACATTTGGGACTGGCTAAACATTTGGCTGTGTCCTGTCAACACATGTGTAGCCAAAGGACTCTGAGGCTGGCTAGGAATTTTCCTGAGTCCTGACAACACAGAGGTAGCTATAAGGCCCTGTGGCTGGCTAAGCATTTGCATGAATATTGACAACACATGTGTAGCCATAAAACTCTGGGGCTGGCTATGTATTTGCCCAAGTCCTGAAAATACAAGGTAGCCATAGGACACATGGGCTAGCTGAACATTTGTCTGAGTCCTGACAACACATAGGTAGACATAGGACCCTAGGACTTTCTAGGCATTGGCCTGATTCCTGACAACACATGAGTAGTCCTAGAACCCAGGGGCTGGATAGGCATTTCTCTAATCCTGACAATACATATGTGGCCACAGGACACTTGGGTATGGCTAGGCATTTGCCTGAGTCCTGACATCACATAGGTAGCCTTAGGACCCTGGAGCTGGCTAAGCATTTGCTTAGGTTCTCACAAAACATGTGTAGCCATAGGACCTTAGGGGCTGGCTGAACATTTCCCTGAGTCCTGACAAAACATACATAGATGGAGTACCCTGGGGCTGACTAAGCATTTGCCCGGGTATTGACAACCCAAGTATAACCATAAAACCCTGAGATGGCTAGGTGTTTGCCTGATTCCAGGATAACAGGTAGGTAACCTTAGGACCCTGAAGCTGGTTAGGCATTTGCCTGCATCCTGAAAACACATAGATAGCCAGAGGACCCTGGGGCTGGCTAAACATTTGCCTGAGTCCTAACAACACATACATAGATAAAGTATCTTGGGGCTGGCTAAGCATTTGCCTGAGTACTTACAACCCATGTGTAGCCATAAAACATTGAGGCTCGAGAGCTGTTTTCCCGATTCCCTATAACACATAGGTAGCCTTAGGACCCTGGCGCTGGCTAGGCATTTGCCTGCATCCTGAAAACACATAGGTAGCCAGAGGACCCTGGGGCTGGCTAAACATTTGCCTGAGTTCTGACAACACATAGGTAACCATAGGACCCTGAGGCTGGCTAAGCATTTGCCTGAATATTGACAACAATGTGCACACATAGGACCCTGGGGATGTCTAGGCATTTGCCTGAGTCCTGACAACACATAGGTAGTCATAGGACCCTGTGACTTGTTAAACGTTTTCCTGAGTTCTAACAAAACATACATAGATATAGGACCCTGGGGTTGGCTAGGCATTTGCCTGATTCCTAATAACACATTGGTAGGCAAAGGACCTGTGGGCGGGCTAAACACTTGCCTTAGTTCTATCAAAACATACGTAGATATAGGGATCCAGGGGGCTGGGTAGGCATTTGCCTGAGTCTTGACAACACATGCATAGCCATAGGACCCTTAGGCTGGCTAAGACCTTAAATGAATCCTGACAAAATATGTGAAGACTCGTGACGCTGGGTCTGGCTAGGCATTTGCCTAAGTCTTGACAACATATAGGTAGCTATATGACTCTGGGGCTGGCTAGGCATTTTCATAGGTTCTGACAACACATAGGTAGCCATAAGACCCTATGGTTGGCTAAGCATTTGCCTGAGTGTTGACAATACATTTGCAGCCACAGGAACCTGGGACTGGCTAAGCATTTGCCTGAATATTGACAACACATGTGTAGCCATAGGACCCTGGGGATGTCTAGGCATTTGCCTGAGTGCTGACAAAACATGTATAGCCATAGGACCTTGGGTTGGCTAGGCCTTTGATTGAGTATTGACAACAAATATGTAGCCATAGGACATTTGGGACTGGCTAAACATTTGGCTGTGTCCTGTCAACACATGTGTAGCCAAAGGACTCTGAGGCTGGCTAGGAATTTTCCTGAGTCCTGACAACACAGAGGTAGCTATAAGGCCCTGTGGCTGGCTAAGCATTTGCATGAATATTGACAACACATGTGTAGCCATAAAACTCTGGGGCTGGCTATGTATTTGCCCAAGTCCTGAAAATACAAGGTAGCCATAGGACACATGGGCTAGCTGAACATTTGTCTGAGTCCTGACAACACATAGGTAGACATAGGACCCTAGGACTTTCTAGGCATTGGCCTGATTCCTGACAACACATGAGTAGTCCTAGAACCCAGGGGCTGGATAGGCATTTCTCTAATCCTGACAATACATATGTGGCCACAGGACACTTGGGTATGGCTAGGCATTTGCCTGAGTCCTGACATCACATAGGTAGCCTTAGGACCCTGGAGCTGGCTAAGCATTTGCTTAGGTTCTCACAAAACATGTGTAGCCATAGGACCTTAGGGGCTGGCTGAACATTTCCCTGAGTCCTGACAAAACATACATAGATGGAGTACCCTGGGGCTGACTAAGCATTTGCCCGGGTATTGACAACCCAAGTATAACCATAAAACCCTGAGATGGCTAGGTGTTTGCCTGATTCCAGGATAACAGGTAGGTAACCTTAGGACCCTGAAGCTGGTTAGGCATTTGCCTGCATCCTGAAAACACATAGATAGCCAGAGGACCCTGGGGCTGGCTAAACATTTGCCTGAGTCCTAACAACACATACATAGATAAAGTATCTTGGGGCTGGCTAAGCATTTGCCTGAGTACTTACAACCCATGTGTAGCCATAAAACATTGAGGCTCGAGAGCTGTTTTCCCGATTCCCTATAACACATAGGTAGCCTTAGGACCCTGGCGCTGGCTAGGCATTTGCCTGCATCCTGAAAACACATAGGTAGCCAGAGGACCCTGGGGCTGGCTAAACATTTGCCTGAGTTCTGACAACACATAGGTAACCATAGGACCCTGAGGCTGGCTAAGCATTTGCCTGAATATTGACAACAATGTGCACACATAGGACCCTGGGGATGTCTAGGCATTTGCCTGAGTCCTGACAACACATAGGTAGTCATAGGACCCTGTGACTTGTTAAACGTTTTCCTGAGTTCTAACAAAACATACATAGATATAGGACCCTGGGGTTGGCTAGGCATTTGCCTGATTCCTAATAACACATTGGTAGGCAAAGGACCTGTGGGCGGGCTAAACACTTGCCTTAGTTCTATCAAAACATACGTAGATATAGGGATCCAGGGGGCTGGGTAGGCATTTGCCTGAGTCTTGACAACACATGCATAGCCATAGGACCCTTAGGCTGGCTAAGACCTTAAATGAATCCTGACAAAATATGTGAAGACTCGTGACGCTGGGTCTGGCTAGGCATTTGCCTAAGTCTTGACAACATATAGGTAGCTATATGACTCTGGGGCTGGCTAGGCATTTTCATAGGTTCTGACAACACATAGGTAGCCATAAGACCCTATGGTTGGCTAAGCATTTGCCTGAGTGTTGACAATACATTTGCAGCCACAGGAACCTGGGACTGGCTAAGCATTTGCCTGAATATTGACAACACATGTGTAGCCATAGGACCCTGGGGATGTCTAGGCATTTGCCTGAGTGCTGACAAAACATGTATAGCCATAGGACCTTGGGTTGGCTAGGCCTTTGATTGAGTATTGACAACAAATATGTAGCCATAGGACATTTGGGACTGGCTAAACATTTGGCTGTGTCCTGTCAACACATGTGTAGCCAAAGGACTCTGAGGCTGGCTAGGAATTTTCCTGAGTCCTGACAACACAGAGGTAGCTATAAGGCCCTGTGGCTGGCTAAGCATTTGCATGAATATTGACAACACATGTGTAGCCATAAAACTCTGGGGCTGGCTATGTATTTGCCCAAGTCCTGAAAATACAAGGTAGCCATAGGACACATGGGCTAGCTGAACATTTGTCTGAGTCCTGACAACACATAGGTAGACATAGGACCCTAGGACTTTCTAGGCATTGGCCTGATTCCTGACAACACATGAGTAGTCCTAGAACCCAGGGGCTGGATAGGCATTTCTCTAATCCTGACAATACATATGTGGCCACAGGACACTTGGGTATGGCTAGGCATTTGCCTGAGTCCTGACATCACATAGGTAGCCTTAGGACCCTGGAGCTGGCTAAGCATTTGCTTAGGTTCTCACAAAACATGTGTAGCCATAGGACCTTAGGGGCTGGCTGAACATTTCCCTGAGTCCTGACAAAACATACATAGATGGAGTACCCTGGGGCTGACTAAGCATTTGCCCGGGTATTGACAACCCAAGTATAACCATAAAACCCTGAGATGGCTAGGTGTTTGCCTGATTCCAGGATAACAGGTAGGTAACCTTAGGACCCTGAAGCTGGTTAGGCATTTGCCTGCATCCTGAAAACACATAGATAGCCAGAGGACCCTGGGGCTGGCTAAACATTTGCCTGAGTCCTAACAACACATACATAGATAAAGTATCTTGGGGCTGGCTAAGCATTTGCCTGAGTACTTACAACCCATGTGTAGCCATAAAACATTGAGGCTCGAGAGCTGTTTTCCCGATTCCCTATAACACATAGGTAGCCTTAGGACCCTGGCGCTGGCTAGGCATTTGCCTGCATCCTGAAAACACATAGGTAGCCAGAGGACCCTGGGGCTGGCTAAACATTTGCCTGAGTTCTGACAACACATAGGTAACCATAGGACCCTGAGGCTGGCTAAGCATTTGCCTGAATATTGACAACAATGTGCACACATAGGACCCTGGGGATGTCTAGGCATTTGCCTGAGTCCTGACAACACATAGGTAGTCATAGGACCCTGTGACTTGTTAAACGTTTTCCTGAGTTCTAACAAAACATACATAGATATAGGACCCTGGGGTTGGCTAGGCATTTGCCTGATTCCTAATAACACATTGGTAGGCAAAGGACCTGTGGGCGGGCTAAACACTTGCCTTAGTTCTATCAAAACATACGTAGATATAGGGATCCAGGGGGCTGGGTAGGCATTTGCCTGAGTCTTGACAACACATGCATAGCCATAGGACCCTTAGGCTGGCTAAGACCTTAAATGAATCCTGACAAAATATGTGAAGACTCGTGACGCTGGGTCTGGCTAGGCATTTGCCTAAGTCTTGACAACATATAGGTAGCTATATGACTCTGGGGCTGGCTAGGCATTTTCATAGGTTCTGACAACACATAGGTAGCCATAAGACCCTATGGTTGGCTAAGCATTTGCCTGAGTGTTGACAATACATTTGCAGCCACAGGAACCTGGGACTGGCTAAGCATTTGCCTGAATATTGACAACACATGTGTAGCCATAGGACCCTGGGGATGTCTAGGCATTTGCCTGAGTGCTGACAAAACATGTATAGCCATAGGACCTTGGGTTGGCTAGGCCTTTGATTGAGTATTGACAACAAATATGTAGCCATAGGACATTTGGGACTGGCTAAACATTTGGCTGTGTCCTGTCAACACATGTGTAGCCAAAGGACTCTGAGGCTGGCTAGGAATTTTCCTGAGTCCTGACAACACAGAGGTAGCTATAAGGCCCTGTGGCTGGCTAAGCATTTGCATGAATATTGACAACACATGTGTAGCCATAAAACTCTGGGGCTGGCTATGTATTTGCCCAAGTCCTGAAAATACAAGGTAGCCATAGGACACATGGGCTAGCTGAACATTTGTCTGAGTCCTGACAACACATAGGTAGACATAGGACCCTAGGACTTTCTAGGCATTGGCCTGATTCCTGACAACACATGAGTAGTCCTAGAACCCAGGGGCTGGATAGGCATTTCTCTAATCCTGACAATACATATGTGGCCACAGGACACTTGGGTATGGCTAGGCATTTGCCTGAGTCCTGACATCACATAGGTAGCCTTAGGACCCTGGAGCTGGCTAAGCATTTGCTTAGGTTCTCACAAAACATGTGTAGCCATAGGACCTTAGGGGCTGGCTGAACATTTCCCTGAGTCCTGACAAAACATACATAGATGGAGTACCCTGGGGCTGACTAAGCATTTGCCCGGGTATTGACAACCCAAGTATAACCATAAAACCCTGAGATGGCTAGGTGTTTGCCTGATTCCAGGATAACAGGTAGGTAACCTTAGGACCCTGAAGCTGGTTAGGCATTTGCCTGCATCCTGAAAACACATAGATAGCCAGAGGACCCTGGGGCTGGCTAAACATTTGCCTGAGTCCTAACAACACATACATAGATAAAGTATCTTGGGGCTGGCTAAGCATTTGCCTGAGTACTTACAACCCATGTGTAGCCATAAAACATTGAGGCTCGAGAGCTGTTTTCCCGATTCCCTATAACACATAGGTAGCCTTAGGACCCTGGCGCTGGCTAGGCATTTGCCTGCATCCTGAAAACACATAGGTAGCCAGAGGACCCTGGGGCTGGCTAAACATTTGCCTGAGTTCTGACAACACATAGGTAACCATAGGACCCTGAGGCTGGCTAAGCATTTGCCTGAATATTGACAACAATGTGCACACATAGGACCCTGGGGATGTCTAGGCATTTGCCTGAGTCCTGACAACACATAGGTAGTCATAGGACCCTGTGACTTGTTAAACGTTTTCCTGAGTTCTAACAAAACATACATAGATATAGGACCCTGGGGTTGGCTAGGCATTTGCCTGATTCCTAATAACACATTGGTAGGCAAAGGACCTGTGGGCGGGCTAAACACTTGCCTTAGTTCTATCAAAACATACGTAGATATAGGGATCCAGGGGGCTGGGTAGGCATTTGCCTGAGTCTTGACAACACATGCATAGCCATAGGACCCTTAGGCTGGCTAAGACCTTAAATGAATCCTGACAAAATATGTGAAGACTCGTGACGCTGGGTCTGGCTAGGCATTTGCCTAAGTCTTGACAACATATAGGTAGCTATATGACTCTGGGGCTGGCTAGGCATTTTCATAGGTTCTGACAACACATAGGTAGCCATAAGACCCTATGGTTGGCTAAGCATTTGCCTGAGTGTTGACAATACATTTGCAGCCACAGGAACCTGGGACTGGCTAAGCATTTGCCTGAATATTGACAACACATGTGTAGCCATAGGACCCTGGGGATGTCTAGGCATTTGCCTGAGTGCTGACAAAACATGTATAGCCATAGGACCTTGGGTTGGCTAGGCCTTTGATTGAGTATTGACAACAAATATGTAGCCATAGGACATTTGGGACTGGCTAAACATTTGGCTGTGTCCTGTCAACACATGTGTAGCCAAAGGACTCTGAGGCTGGCTAGGAATTTTCCTGAGTCCTGACAACACAGAGGTAGCTATAAGGCCCTGTGGCTGGCTAAGCATTTGCATGAATATTGACAACACATGTGTAGCCATAAAACTCTGGGGCTGGCTATGTATTTGCCCAAGTCCTGAAAATACAAGGTAGCCATAGGACACATGGGCTAGCTGAACATTTGTCTGAGTCCTGACAACACATAGGTAGACATAGGACCCTAGGACTTTCTAGGCATTGGCCTGATTCCTGACAACACATGAGTAGTCCTAGAACCCAGGGGCTGGATAGGCATTTCTCTAATCCTGACAATACATATGTGGCCACAGGACACTTGGGTATGGCTAGGCATTTGCCTGAGTCCTGACATCACATAGGTAGCCTTAGGACCCTGGAGCTGGCTAAGCATTTGCTTAGGTTCTCACAAAACATGTGTAGCCATAGGACCTTAGGGGCTGGCTGAACATTTCCCTGAGTCCTGACAAAACATACATAGATGGAGTACCCTGGGGCTGACTAAGCATTTGCCCGGGTATTGACAACCCAAGTATAACCATAAAACCCTGAGATGGCTAGGTGTTTGCCTGATTCCAGGATAACAGGTAGGTAACCTTAGGACCCTGAAGCTGGTTAGGCATTTGCCTGCATCCTGAAAACACATAGATAGCCAGAGGACCCTGGGGCTGGCTAAACATTTGCCTGAGTCCTAACAACACATACATAGATAAAGTATCTTGGGGCTGGCTAAGCATTTGCCTGAGTACTTACAACCCATGTGTAGCCATAAAACATTGAGGCTCGAGAGCTGTTTTCCCGATTCCCTATAACACATAGGTAGCCTTAGGACCCTGGCGCTGGCTAGGCATTTGCCTGCATCCTGAAAACACATAGGTAGCCAGAGGACCCTGGGGCTGGCTAAACATTTGCCTGAGTTCTGACAACACATAGGTAACCATAGGACCCTGAGGCTGGCTAAGCATTTGCCTGAATATTGACAACAATGTGCACACATAGGACCCTGGGGATGTCTAGGCATTTGCCTGAGTCCTGACAACACATAGGTAGTCATAGGACCCTGTGACTTGTTAAACGTTTTCCTGAGTTCTAACAAAACATACATAGATATAGGACCCTGGGGTTGGCTAGGCATTTGCCTGATTCCTAATAACACATTGGTAGGCAAAGGACCTGTGGGCGGGCTAAACACTTGCCTTAGTTCTATCAAAACATACGTAGATATAGGGATCCAGGGGGCTGGGTAGGCATTTGCCTGAGTCTTGACAACACATGCATAGCCATAGGACCCTTAGGCTGGCTAAGACCTTAAATGAATCCTGACAAAATATGTGAAGACTCGTGACGCTGGGTCTGGCTAGGCATTTGCCTAAGTCTTGACAACATATAGGTAGCTATATGACTCTGGGGCTGGCTAGGCATTTTCATAGGTTCTGACAACACATAGGTAGCCATAAGACCCTATGGTTGGCTAAGCATTTGCCTGAGTGTTGACAATACATTTGCAGCCACAGGAACCTGGGACTGGCTAAGCATTTGCCTGAATATTGACAACACATGTGTAGCCATAGGACCCTGGGGATGTCTAGGCATTTGCCTGAGTGCTGACAAAACATGTATAGCCATAGGACCTTGGGTTGGCTAGGCCTTTGATTGAGTATTGACAACAAATATGTAGCCATAGGACATTTGGGACTGGCTAAACATTTGGCTGTGTCCTGTCAACACATGTGTAGCCAAAGGACTCTGAGGCTGGCTAGGAATTTTCCTGAGTCCTGACAACACAGAGGTAGCTATAAGGCCCTGTGGCTGGCTAAGCATTTGCATGAATATTGACAACACATGTGTAGCCATAAAACTCTGGGGCTGGCTATGTATTTGCCCAAGTCCTGAAAATACAAGGTAGCCATAGGACACATGGGCTAGCTGAACATTTGTCTGAGTCCTGACAACACATAGGTAGACATAGGACCCTAGGACTTTCTAGGCATTGGCCTGATTCCTGACAACACATGAGTAGTCCTAGAACCCAGGGGCTGGATAGGCATTTCTCTAATCCTGACAATACATATGTGGCCACAGGACACTTGGGTATGGCTAGGCATTTGCCTGAGTCCTGACATCACATAGGTAGCCTTGGGACCCTGGAGCTGGCTAAGCATTTGCTTAGGTTCTCACAAAACATGTGTAGCCATAGGACCTTAGGGGCTGGCTGAACATTTCCCTGAGTCCTGACAAAACATACATAGATGGAGTACCCTGGGGCTGACTAAGCATTTGCCCGGGTATTGACAACCCAAGTATAACCATAAAACCCTGAGATGGCTAGGTGTTTGCCTGATTCCAGGATAACAGGTAGGTAACCTTAGGACCCTGAAGCTGGTTAGGCATTTGCCTGCATCCTGAAAACACATAGATAGCCAGAGGACCCTGGGGCTGGCTAAACATTTGCCTGAGTCCTAACAACACATACATAGATAAAGTATCTTGGGGCTGGCTAAGCATTTGCCTGAGTACTTACAACCCATGTGTAGCCATAAAACATTGAGGCTCGAGAGCTGTTTTCCCGATTCCCTATAACACATAGGTAGCCGTAGAACCCTGGAGCTGGCTAGGCATTTGCCTGCATCCTGAAAACACATAGGTAGTCAGAGGACCCTGGGGCTGGCTAAACATTTGCCTGAGTTCTGACAACACATAGGTAACCATAGGACCCTGAGGCTGGCTAAGCTTTTGCATGAATATTGACAACACATGTGTAGACATAGGACCCTGGGGATGTCTAGGCATTTGCCTGAGTCCTGACAACACAAAGGTAGTCATAGGACCTTGGAGCTGGTTCGGCATTTGCCTGATTCCTGACAACACAGACGTAGCCACAGAACCTGTGGGCTGGCTAAGCATTTGCCTGAGTACTGACAATCCATGTGTAGCCATAAAGCCCGAGACTGGCTAGCTGTTTGCCTGATTCCCGATAACACATAGGTAGCCTTAGGACCCTGGCGCTGGCTAGGCATTTGCCTGCATCCTGAAAACACATAGGTAGCCAGAGGACCCTGGGGCTGGCTAAACATTTGCCTGAGTTCTGACAACACATAGGTAACCATAGGACCCTGAGGCTGGCTAAGCATTTGCCTGAATATTGACAACAATGTGCACACATAGGACCCTGGGGATGTCTAGGCATTTGCCTGAGTCCTGACAACACATAGGTAGTCATAGGACCCTGTGACTTGTTAAACGTTTTCCTGAGTTCTAACAAAACATACATAGATATAGGACCCTGGGGTTGGCTAGGCATTTGCCTGATTCCTAATAACACATTGGTAGGCAAAGGACCTGTGGGCGGGCTAAACACTTGCCTTAGTTCTATCAAAACATACGTAGATATAGGGATCCAGGGGGCTGGGTAGGCATTTGCCTGAGTCTTGACAACACATGCATAGCCATAGGACCCTTAGGCTGGCTAAGACCTTAAATGAATCCTGACAAAATATGTGAAGACTCGTGACGCTGGGTCTGGCTAGGCATTTGCCTAAGTCTTGACAACATATAGGTAGCTATATGACTCTGGGGCTGGCTAGGCATTTTCATAGGTTCTGACAACACATAGGTAGCCATAAGACCCTATGGTTGGCTAAGCATTTGCCTGAGTGTTGACAATACATTTGCAGCCACAGGAACCTGGGACTGGCTAAGCATTTGCCTGAATATTGACAACACATGTGTAGCCATAGGACCCTGGGGATGTCTAGGCATTTGCCTGAGTGCTGACAAAACATGTATAGCCATAGGACCTTGGGTTGGCTAGGCCTTTGATTGAGTATTGACAACAAATATGTAGCCATAGGACATTTGGGACTGGCTAAACATTTGGCTGTGTCCTGTCAACACATGTGTAGCCAAAGGACTCTGAGGCTGGCTAGGAATTTTCCTGAGTCCTGACAACACAGAGGTAGCTATAAGGCCCTGTGGCTGGCTAAGCATTTGCATGAATATTGACAACACATGTGTAGCCATAAAACTCTGGGGCTGGCTATGTATTTGCCCAAGTCCTGAAAATACAAGGTAGCCATAGGACACATGGGCTAGCTGAACATTTGTCTGAGTCCTGACAACACATAGGTAGACATAGGACCCTAGGACTTTCTAGGCATTGGCCTGATTCCTGACAACACATGAGTAGTCCTAGAACCCAGGGGCTGGATAGGCATTTCTCTAATCCTGACAATACATATGTGGCCACAGGACACTTGGGTATGGCTAGGCATTTGCCTGAGTCCTGACATCACATAGGTAGCCTTAGGACCCTGGAGCTGGCTAAGCATTTGCTTAGGTTCTCACAAAACATGTGTAGCCATAGGACCTTAGGGGCTGGCTGAACATTTCCCTGAGTCCTGACAAAACATACATAGATGGAGTACCCTGGGGCTGACTAAGCATTTGCCCGGGTATTGACAACCCAAGTATAACCATAAAACCCTGAGATGGCTAGGTGTTTGCCTGATTCCAGGATAACAGGTAGGTAACCTTAGGACCCTGAAGCTGGTTAGGCATTTGCCTGCATCCTGAAAACACATAGATAGCCAGAGGACCCTGGGGCTGGCTAAACATTTGCCTGAGTCCTAACAACACATACATAGATAAAGTATCTTGGGGCTGGCTAAGCATTTGCCTGAGTACTTACAACCCATGTGTAGCCATAAAACATTGAGGCTCGAGAGCTGTTTTCCCGATTCCCTATAACACATAGGTAGCCGTAGAACCCTGGAGCTGGCTAGGCATTTGCCTGCATCCTGAAAACACATAGGTAGTCAGAGGACCCTGGGGCTGGCTAAACATTTGCCTGAGTTCTGACAACACATAGGTAACCATAGGACCCTGAGGCTGGCTAAGCTTTTGCATGAATATTGACAACACATGTGTAGACATAGGACCCTGGGATGTCTAGGCATTTGCCTGAGTCCTGACAACACAAAGGTAGTCATAGGACCTTGGAGCTGGTTCGGCATTTGCCTGATTCCTGACAACACAGACGTAGCCACAGAACCTGTGGGCTGGCTAAGCATTTGCCTGAGTACTGACAATCCATGTGTAGCCATAAAGCCCGAGACTGGCTAGCTGTTTGCCTGATTCCCGATAACACATAGGTAGCCTTAGGACCCTGGCGCTGGCTAGGCATTTGCCTGCATCCTGAAAACACATAGGTAGCCAGAGGACCCTGGGGCTGGCTAAACATTTGCCTGAGTTCTGACAACACATAGGTAACCATAGGACCCTGAGGCTGGCTAAGCATTTGCCTGAATATTGACAACAATGTGCACACATAGGACCCTGGGGATGTCTAGGCATTTGCCTGAGTCCTGACAACACATAGGTAGTCATAGGACCCTGTGACTTGTTAAACGTTTTCCTGAGTTCTAACAAAACATACATAGATATAGGACCCTGGGGTTGGCTAGGCATTTGCCTGATTCCTAATAACACATTGGTAGGCAAAGGACCTGTGGGCGGGCTAAACACTTGCCTTAGTTCTAACAAAACATACGTAGATATAAGGATCCAGGGGGCTGGGTAGGCATTTGCCTGAGTCTTGACAACACATGCATAGCCATAGGACCCTTAGGCTGGCTAAGACCTTAAATGAATCCTGACAAAATATGTGAAGACTCGTGACGCTGGGTCTGGTTAGGCATTTGCCTATGTCTTGACAACGTATAGGTAGCTATATGACTCTGGGGCTGGCTAGGCATTTTCATAGGTTCTGACAACACATAGGTAGCCATAAGACCCTATGGTTGGCTAAGCATTTGCCTGAGTGTTGACAATACATTTGTAGCCACAGGAACCTGGGACTGGCTAAGCATTTGCCTGAATATTGACAACACATGTGTAGCCATAGGACCCTGGGGATGTCTAGGCATTTGCCTGAGTGCTGACAAAACATGTATAGCCATAGGACCTTGGGTTGGCTAGGCCTTTGATTGAGTATTGACAACAAATATGTAGCCATAGGACATTTGGGACTGGCTAAACATTTGGCTGTGTCCTGTCAACACATGTGTAGCCAAAGGACTCTGAGGCTGGCTAGGAATTTTCCTGAGTCCTGACAACACAGAGGTAGCTATAAGGCCCTGTGGCTGGCTAAGCATTTGCATGAATATTGACAACACATGTGTAGCCATAAAACTCTGGGGCTGGCTATGTATTTGCCCAAGTCCTGAAAATACAAGGTAGCCATAGGACACATGGGCTAGCTGAACATTTGTCTGAGTCCTGACAACACATAGGTAGACATAGGACCCTAGGACTTTCTAGGCATTGGCCTGATTCCTGACAACACATGAGTAGTCCTAGAACCCAGGGGCTGGATAGGCATTTCTCTAATCCTGACAATACATATGTGGCCACAGGACACTTGGGTATGGCTAGGCATTTGCCTGAGTCCTGACATCACATAGGTAGCCTTAGGACCCTGGAGCTGGCTAAGCATTTGCTTAGGTTCTCACAAAACATGTGTAGCCATAGGACCTTAGGGGCTGGCTGAACATTTCCCTGAGTCCTGACAAAACATACATAGATGGAGTACCCTGGGGCTGACTAAGCATTTGCCCGGGTATTGACAACCCAAGTATAACCATAAAACCCTGAGATGGCTAGGTGTTTGCCTGATTCCAGGATAACAGGTAGGTAACCTTAGGACCCTGAAGCTGGTTAGGCATTTGCCTGCATCCTGAAAACACATAGATAGCCAGAGGACCCTGGGGCTGGCTAAACATTTGCCTGAGTCCTAACAACACATACATAGATAAAGTATCTTGGGGCTGGCTAAGCATTTGCCTGAGTACTTACAACCCATGTGTAGCCATAAAACATTGAGGCTCGAGAGCTGTTTTCCCGATTCCCTATAACACATAGGTAGCCGTAGAACCCTGGAGCTGGCTAGGCATTTGCCTGCATCCTGAAAACACATAGGTAGTCAGAGGACCCTGGGGCTGGCTAAACATTTGCCTGAGTTCTGACAACACATAGGTAACCATAGGACCCTGAGGCTGGCTAAGCTTTTGCATGAATATTGACAACACATGTGTAGACATAGGACCCTGGGATGTCTAGGCATTTGCCTGAGTCCTGACAACACAAAGGTAGTCATAGGACCTTGGAGCTGGTTCGGCATTTGCCTGATTCCTGACAACACAGACGTAGCCACAGAACCTGTGGGCTGGCTAAGCATTTGCCTGAGTACTGACAATCCATGTGTAGCCATAAAGCCCGAGACTGGCTAGCTGTTTGCCTGATTCCCGATAACACATAGGTAGCCAGAGGACCCTGGGGCTGGCTAAACATTTGCCTGAGTTCTGACAACACATAGGTAACCATAGGACCCTGAGGCTGGCTAAGCATTTGCCTGAATATTGACAACAATGTGCACACATAGGACCCTGGGGATGTCTAGGCATTTGCCTGAGTCCTGACAACACATAGGTAGTCATAGGACCCTGTGACTTGTTAAACGTTTTCCTGAGTTCTAACAAAACATACATAGATATAGGACCCTGGGGTTGGCTAGGCATTTGCCTGATTCCTAATAACACATTGGTAGGCAAAGGACCTGTGGGCAGGCTAAACACTTGCCTTAGTTCTAACAAAACATACGTAGATATAAGGATCCAGGGGGCTGGGTAGGCATTTGCCTGAGTCTTGACAACACATGCATAGCCATAGGACCCTTAGGCTGGCTAAGACCTTAAATGAATCCTGACAAAATATGTGAAGACTCGTGACGCTGGGTCTGGTTAGGCATTTGCCTATGTCTTGACAACGTATAGGTAGCTATATGACTCTGGGGCTGGCTAGGCATTTTCATAGGTTCTGACAACACATAGGTAGCCATAAGACCCTATGGTTGGCTAAGCATTTGCCTGAGTGTTGACAATACATTTGTAGCCACAGGAACCTGGGACTGGCTAAGCATTTGCCTGAATATTGACAACACATGTGTAGCCATAGGACCCTGGGGATGTCTAGGCATTTGCCTGAGTGCTGACAAAACATGTATAGCCATAGGACCTTGGGTTGGCTAGGCCTTTGATTGAGTATTGACAACAAATATGTAGCCATAGGACATTTGGGACTGGCTAAACATTTGGCTGTGTCCTGTCAACACATGTGTAGCCAAAGGACTCTGAGGCTGGCTAGGAATTTTCCTGAGTCCTGACAACACAGAGGTAGCTATAAGGCCCTGTGGCTGGCTAAGCATTTGCATGAATATTGACAACACATGTGTAGCCATAAAACTCTGGGGCTGGCTATGTATTTGCCCAAGTCCTGAATATACAAGGTAGCCATAGGACACATGGGCTAGCTGAACATTTGTCTGAGTCCTGACAACACATAGGTAGACATAGGACCCTAGGACTTTCTAGGCATTGGCCTGATTCCTGACAACACATGAGTAGTCCTAGAACCCAGGGGCTGGATAGGCATTTCTCTAATCCTGACAATACATATGTGGCCACAGGACACTTGGGTATGGCTAGGCATTTGCCTGAGTCCTGACATCACATAGGTAGCCTTAGGACCCTGGAGCTGGCTAAGCATTTGCTTAGGTTCTCACAAAACATGTGTAGCCATAGGACCTTAGGGGCTGGCTGAACATTTCCCTGAGTCCTGACAAAACATACATAGATGGAGTACCCTGGGGCTGACTAAGCATTTGCCCGGGTATTGACAACCCAAGTATAACCATAAAACCCTGAGATGGCTAGGTGTTTGCCTGATTCCAGGATAACAGGTAGGTAACCTTAGGACCCTGAAGCTGGTTAGGCATTTGCCTGCATCCTGAAAACACATAGATAGCCAGAGGACCCTGGGGCTGGCTAAACATTTGCCTGAGTCCTAACAACACATACATAGATAAAGTATCTTGGGGCTGGCTAAGCATTTGCCTGAGTACTTACAACCCATGTGTAGCCATAAAACATTGAGGCTCGAGAGCTGTTTTCCCGATTCCCTATAACACATAGGTAGCCGTAGAACCCTGGAGCTGGCTAGGCATTTGCCTGCATCCTGAAAACACATAGGTAGTCAGAGGACCCTGGGGCTGGCTAAACATTTGCCTGAGTTCTGACAACACATAGGTAACCATAGGACCCTGAGGCTGGCTAAGCTTTTGCATGAATATTGACAACACATGTGTAGACATAGGACCCTGGGATGTCTAGGCATTTGCCTGAGTCCTGACAACACAAAGGTAGTCATAGGACCTTGGAGCTGGTTCGGCATTTGCCTGATTCCTGACAACACAGACGTAGCCACAGAACCTGTGGGCTGGCTAAGCATTTGCCTGAGTACTGACAATCCATGTGTAGCCATAAAGCCCGAGACTGGCTAGCTGTTTGCCTGATTCCCGATAACACATAGGTAGCCAGAGGACCCTGGGGCTGGCTAAACATTTGCCTGAGTTCTGACAACACATAGGTAACCATAGGACCCTGAGGCTGGCTAAGCATTTGCCTGAATATTGACAACAATGTGCACACATAGGACCCTGGGGATGTCTAGGCATTTGCCTGAGTCCTGACAACACATAGGTAGTCATAGGACCCTGTGACTTGTTAAACGTTTTCCTGAGTTCTAACAAAACATACATAGATATAGGACCCTGGGGTTGGCTAGGCATTTGCCTGATTCCTAATAACACATTGGTAGGCAAAGGACCTGTGGGCGGGCTAAACACTTGCCTTAGTTCTAACAAAACATACGTAGATATAAGGATCCAGGGGGCTGGGTAGGCATTTGCCTGAGTCTTGACAACACATGCATAGCCATAGGACCCTTAGGCTGGCTAAGACCTTAAATGAATCCTGACAAAATATGTGAAGACTCGTGACGCTGGGTCTGGTTAGGCATTTGCCTATGTCTTGACAACGTATAGGTAGCTATATGACTCTGGGGCTGGCTAGGCATTTTCATAGGTTCTGACAACACATAGGTAGCCATAAGACCCTATGGTTGGCTAAGCATTTGCCTGAGTGTTGACAATACATTTGTAGCCACAGGAACCTGGGACTGGCTAAGCATTTGCCTGAATATTGACAACACATGTGTAGCCATAGGACCCTGGGGATGTCTAGGCATTTGCCTGAGTGCTGACAAAACATGTATAGCCATAGGACCTTGGGTTGGCTAGGCCTTTGATTGAGTATTGACAACAAATATGTAGCCATAGGACATTTGGGACTGGCTAAACATTTGGCTGTGTCCTGTCAACACATGTGTAGCCAAAGGACTCTGAGGCTGGCTAGGAATTTTCCTGAGTCCTGACAACACAGAGGTAGCTATAAGGCCCTGTGGCTGGCTAAGCATTTGCATGAATATTGACAACACATGTGTAGCCATAAAACTCTGGGGCTGGCTATGTATTTGCCCAAGTCCTGAAAATACAAGGTAGCCATAGGACACATGGGCTAGCTGAACATTTGTCTGAGTCCTGACAACACATAGGTAGACATAGGACCCTAGGACTTTCTAGGCATTGGCCTGATTCCTGACAACACATGAGTAGTCCTAGAACCCAGGGGCTGGATAGGCATTTCTCTAATCCTGACAATACATATGTGGCCACAGGACACTTGGGTATGGCTAGGCATTTGCCTGAGTCCTGACATCACATAGGTAGCCTTAGGACCCTGGAGCTGGCTAAGCATTTGCTTAGGTTCTCACAAAACATGTGTAGCCATAGGACCTTAGGGGCTGGCTGAACATTTCCCTGAGTCCTGACAAAACATACATAGATGGAGTACCCTGGGGCTGACTAAGCATTTGCCCGGGTATTGACAACCCAAGTATAACCATAAAACCCTGAGATGGCTAGGTGTTTGCCTGATTCCAGGATAACAGGTAGGTAACCTTAGGACCCTGAAGCTGGTTAGGCATTTGCCTGCATCCTGAAAACACATAGATAGCCAGAGGACCCTGGGGCTGGCTAAACATTTGCCTGAGTCCTAACAACACATACATAGATAAAGTATCTTGGGGCTGGCTAAGCATTTGCCTGAGTACTTACAACCCATGTGTAGCCATAAAACATTGAGGCTCGAGAGCTGTTTTCCCGATTCCCTATAACACATAGGTAGCCGTAGAACCCTGGAGCTGGCTAGGCATTTGCCTGCATCCTGAAAACACATAGGTAGTCAGAGGACCCTGGGGCTGGCTAAACATTTGCCTGAGTTCTGACAACACATAGGTAACCATAGGACCCTGAGGCTGGCTAAGCTTTTGCATGAATATTGACAACACATGTGTAGACATAGGACCCTGGGATGTCTAGGCATTTGCCTGAGTCCTGACAACACAAAGGTAGTCATAGGACCTTGGAGCTGGTTCGGCATTTGCCTGATTCCTGACAACACAGACGTAGCCACAGAACCTGTGGGCTGGCTAAGCATTTGCCTGAGTACTGACAATCCATGTGTAGCCATAAAGCCCGAGACTGGCTAGCTGTTTGCCTGATTCCCGATAACACATAGGTAGCCTTAGGACCCTGGCGCTGGCTAGGCATTTGCCTGCATCCTGAAAACACATAGGTAGCCAGAGGACCCTGGAGCTGGCTAAACATTTGCCTGAGTTCTGACAACACATAGGTAACCATAGGACCCTGAGGCTGGCTAAGCATTTGCCTGAATATTGACAACAATGTGCACACATAGGACCCTGGGGATGTCTAGGCATTTGCCTGAGTCCTGACAACACATAGGTAGTCATAGGACCCTGTGACTTGTTAAACGTTTTCCTGAGTTCTAACAAAACATACATAGATATAGGACCCTGGGGTTGGCTAGGCATTTGCCTGATTCCTAATAACACATTGGTAGGCAAAGGACCTGTGGGCGGGCTAAACACTTGCCTTAGTTCTAACAAAACATACGTAGATATAAGGATCCAGGGGGCTGGGTAGGCATTTGCCTGAGTCTTGACAACACATGCATAGCCATAGGACCCTTAGGCTGGCTAAGACCTTAAATGAATCCTGACAAAATATGTGAAGACTCGTGACGCTGGGTCTGGTTAGGCATTTGCCTATGTCTTGACAACGTATAGGTAGCTATATGACTCTGGGGCTGGCTAGGCATTTTCATAGGTTCTGACAACACATAGGTAGCCATAAGACCCTATGGTTGGCTAAGCATTTGCCTGAGTGTTGACAATACATTTGTAGCCACAGGAACCTGGGACTGGCTAAGCATTTGCCTGAATATTGACAACACATGTGTAGCCATAGGACCCTGGGGATGTCTAGGCATTTGCCTGAGTGCTGACAAAACATGTATAGCCATAGGACCTTGGGTTGGCTAGGCCTTTGATTGAGTATTGACAACAAATATGTAGCCATAGGACATTTGGGACTGGCTAAACATTTGGCTGTGTCCTGTCAACACATGTGTAGCCAAAGGACTCTGAGGCTGGCTAGGAATTTCCTGAGTCCTGACAACACAGAGGTAGCTATAAGGCCCTGTGGCTGGCTAAGCATTTGCATGAATATTGACAACACATGTGTAGCCATAAAACTCTGGGGCTGGCTATGTATTTGCCCAAGTCCTGAAAATACAAGGTAGCCATAGGACACATGGGCTAGCTGAACATTTGTCTGAGTCCTGACAACACATAGGTAGACATAGGACCCTAGGACTTTCTAGGCATTGGCCTGATTCCTGACAACACATGAGTAGTCCTAGAACCCAGGGGCTGGATAGGCATTTCTCTAATCCTGACAATACATATGTGGCCACAGGACACTTGGGTATGGCTAGGCATTTGCCTGAGTCCTGACATCACATAGGTAGCCTTAGGACCCTGGAGCTGGCTAAGCATTTGCTTAGGTTCTCACAAAACATGTGTAGCCATAGGACCTTAGGGGCTGGCTGAACATTTCCCTGAGTCCTGACAAAACATACATAGATGGAGTACCCTGGGGCTGACTAAGCATTTGCCCGGGTATTGACAACCCAAGTATAACCATAAAACCCTGAGATGGCTAGGTGTTTGCCTGATTCCAGGATAACAGGTAGGTAACCTTAGGACCCTGAAGCTGGTTAGGCATTTGCCTGCATCCTGAAAACACATAGATAGCCAGAGGACCCTGGGGGCTGGCTAAACATTTGCCTGAGTCCTAACAACACATACATAGATAAAGTATCTTGGGGCTGGCTAAGCATTTGCCTGAGTACTTACAACCCATGTGTAGCCATAAAACATTGAGGCTCGAGAGCTGTTTTCCCGATTCCCTATAACACATAGGTAGCCGTAGAACCCTGGAGCTGGCTAGGCATTTGCCTGCATCCTGAAAACACATAGGTAGTCAGAGGACCCTGGGGCTGGCTAAACATTTGCCTGAGTTCTGACAACACATAGGTAACCATAGGACCCTGAGGCTGGCTAAGCTTTTGCATGAATATTGACAACACATGTGTAGACATAGGACCCTGGGGATGTCTAGGCATTTTCCTGAGTCCTGACAACACAAAGGTAGTCATAGGACCTTGGAGCTGGTTCGGCATTTGCCTGATTCCTGACAACACAGACGTAGCCACAGAACCTGTGGGCTGGCTAAGCATTTGCCTGAGTACTGACAATCCATGTGTAGCCATAAAGCCCGAGACTGGCTAGCTGTTTGCCTGATTCCCGATAACACATAGGTAGCCTTAGGACCCTGGCGCTGGCTAGGCATTTGCCTGCATCCTGAAAACACATAGGTAGCCAGAGGACCCTGGGGCTGGCTAAACATTTGCCTGAGTTCTGACAACACATAGGTAACCATAGGACCCTGAGGCTGGCTAAGCATTTGCCTGAATATTGACAACAATGTGCACACATAGGACCCTGGGGATGTCTAGGCATTTGCCTGAGTCCTGACAACACATAGGTAGTCATAGGACCCTGTGACTTGTTAAACGTTTTCCTGAGTTCTAACAAAACATACATAGATATAGGACCCTGAGGTTGGCTAGGCATTTGCCTGATTCCTAATAACACATTGGTAGGCAAAGGACCTGTGGGCGGGCTAAACACTTGCCTTAGTTCTAACAAAACATACGTAGATATAGGGATCCAGGGGGCTGGGTAGGCATTTGCCTGAGTCTTGGCAACACATGCATAGCCATAGGACCCTTAGGCTGGCTAAGACCTTAAATGAATCCTGACAAAATATGTGAAGACTCGTGACGCTGGGTCTGGCTAGGCATTTGCCTAAGTCTTGACAACATATAGGTAGCTATATGACTCTGGGGCTGGCTAGGCATTTTCATAGGTTCTGACAACACATAGGTAGCCATAAGACCCTATGGTTGGCTAAGCATTTGCCTGAGTGTTGACAATACATTTGTAGCCACAGGAACCTGGGACTGGCTAAGCATTTGCCTGAATATTGACAACACATGTGTAGCCATAAAACTCTGGTGCTGGCTATGTATTTGCCCAAGTCCTGAAAATACAAGGTAGCCATAGGACACATGGGCTAGCTGAACATTTGCCTTAGTCCTGACAACACATTGGTAGAGATAGGACCCAAGGGCTTTCTAGGCATTGGCCTGATTCCTGACAACACATGAGTAGTCTTAGAACCCAGGGACTGGATAGGCATTTCTCTAATCCTGACAATACATATGTGGCCACAGGTCACTTGGGTCTGGCTAGGCATTTGCCTGAGTCCTGACTTCACATAGGTAGCCTTAGGACCCTGCAGCTGGCTAAGCATTTGCTTAGGTTCTCACAACACATGTGTAGCCATAGGACCGTAGGGGCTGGCTGAACATTTCCCTGAGTCCTGACAAAACATACATAGATGGAGTACCCTGGGGCTGACTAAGCATTTGCCCGGGTATTGACAACCCAAGTATAGCCATAAAACCTTGAGATGGCTAGGTGTTTGCCTGATTCCAGGATAACAGGTAGGTAACCTTAGGACCCTGAAGCTGGTTAGGCATTTGCCTGCATCCTGAAAACACATAGATAGCCAGAGGACCCTGGGGCTGGCTAAACATTTGCCTGAAACCTAACAACACATACATAGATACAAGATCTTGGGGCTGGCTAAGCATTTGCCTGAGGACTGACAAATCATGTGTAGACATAAAGACCTGAAGCTGGCTAGCTGTTTGCCTGATTTCCGATAACACATTTGTAGCCTTTGGACCCTGAGGCTGGCTAGCTGTTTGCCTGAATCCTGAAAACTCATAGGTAGCCAGAGGACCCTGGGGCTGGCTAAACATTTGCCTCAGTTCTGACAACACATATGTAGACATAGGACCCTGGGGATGTCTAGGCATTTGCCTGCATCCTGACAAAACATAGGTAGTCATAGGACCCTGTGACTTCTTAAACCTTTGCCTGAGTTCTAACAAAACATACATAGATATAGGTCACTAGGCCTGACTAGGCATTTACCTTTAGTACTGAAAACGCCTGTATAGCCATAGCGCACTGTGACTGGCTAGGCATTTGCCTGATTTCTGTAACACATTGGTAGCCAAAGGACCCGTGGGCTGGCTCAACACTTGCCTTAGTTCTAACAAAACATACATAGATATGGGTACCCTGGGGCTGGGTAGTCATTTGCCTGAATATTGACATCACATGTGTAACCATAGGACCCTGGAGCTGGCTAAGCATTTGCCTGCATCCTGAAAACACTTAGTTAGCCAGAGGACCCTGTGGCTGGCTAAACATTTGCCTGAGTTCTGACAACACATAGGTAACCATACGACCCTGAGGCTGGCTAAGCTTTTGCATGAATATTGACAACAAATGTGTAGACATAGGACCCTGGGGATATCTAGGCAGTTGCCTGAGTCCTGACAACACAAAGGTAGTCTTAGGACCCTGGAGCTGGTTAGGCATTTGCCTGATTCCTGACAACACAGACGTAGCCGTAGAACCTGTGGGCTGGCTAAGCATTTGCCTGAGTACTGACAACCCATGTGTAGCCATAAAGCCCGAGGCTGGCTAGCTGTTTGCCTGATTCCCGATAACACATAGGTCCCTTAGGACCCTGGGGATGTCTAGGTATTTGCCTGCATCCTGAAAACACATAGGTAGCCAGAGGACTCTGGGGCTGGCTAAACATTTGCCTGAGTTCTGACAACACATAGGTAACCATAGGACCCTGAGGCTGGCTAAGCATTGCTTGAATATTGACAACATATGTGTAGACATAGGACCCTGGGGATGTCTAGGCATTTGCCTGAGTCCTGACAACACATAGGTAGTCATAGTATTCTGTGACTTGTTAAACGCTTTCCTGAGTTCTAACAAAACATACGTAAATATAGGTCCCTTGGGCTGTCTTTGCATTTGCCTGATTCCTGATAACACATTGGAAGCCAAATGACCTGTGGGCTGGCTAAACACTTGCCTTAGTTCTAACAAAACATACGTAGATTTAGGGAATCTGGGGCTGGGTAGTCATTTGCCTGAATCTTAACAACACATGCATAGCCATAGGACCCTTAGGCTGGCTAAGACCTTGAATGAATCCTGACAAAATATGTGAATACTCGTGACTCTGGGTCGGGCTAGGCATTTGCCTAAGTCTTGACAACATATCGGTAGCTATATGACTCTGTGGCTGGCTAGGCATTTTCATAGGTTCTGACAACTCCTAGGTAGCCATAAGACCCTATGGTTGGCTAAGCATTTGCCTGAGTGTTGACCATACTTTTGTAGCCACAGGACCCTGGGGCTGGATAAGCATTTGCCTGAATATTGACAACACATGTGTAGACATAGGACCATGGGGATGTCTAGGCATTTGCCTGAGTGCTGACAAAACATGTATAGCCATAGGACCTTGGGTTGGCTAGGCCTTTGATTGAGTATTGACACACATATGTAGCCATAGGACATTTGGGACTGGCTAAACATTTGGCTGTGTCCTGTCAACACATGTGTAGCCAAAGGACTCTGAGGCTGGCTAGGAATTTTCCTGAGTCCTGACAACACAGAGGTAGCTATAAGGCCCTGTGGCTGGCTAAGCATTTGCCTGAATATTGACAACACATGTGTAGCCATAAAACTCTGGGGCTGGCTATGTATTTGCCCAAGTCCTGAAAATACAAGGTAGCCATAGGACACATGGTCTAGCTGAACATTTGCCTGAGTCCTGACAACACATAGGTAGACATAGGACCCTAGGACTTTCTAGGCATTGGCCTGATTCCTGACAACACATTGTCAGGAGTCAATTTTCTCCTAAAATCATTACAGGAACCATCACCCTGGGGAGTTTGCAGAGAACCCCACACCCCTAATTCTGTTAAGAATTGTTTTATTGACAGAGACTACCCCACACCCAAATTGTCTGTTGTTGGAGAGCTATCTGTTAGCTGAACCCACCCCACATTCCAAACTATCTAGGGAGCTAGGTGTGTCAACTCGTGACTTCTTGGCCTACAGTGACCTGACCAAAGATAACCTCCTGCCTACATGACCAACTCGGACCATGTGACCAACGTGAACCACGCGGCAAGAGCCCAGGCCCCTGTGCCCATCCCCCAACTCTTTATCCTCTAAAAGTTGTACCCCGTCTCTAATAAACGGAGGCTCTGACAAACTTAGCATGGCCTCCTTCCTGTCTCCTAGCTCATATCTTACAGGTAGTGCCTCTCCAGGACCCTGGAATAACTGACTGCCGGGTGGGTTACAACCCCTAGACTGAGTAGCCCACCCAAAGGCAATCAACAGTGGCACCTGAACCAGTGACTCGGAGCACGGTCAACTATCGGACGACAACGCGCCGTCCCGGGACAACAAGAAGAAAAAAGAAGATTCTGCGGCTGTAGAACTCGGACAGATCTGCAGAATGAGGTAGGCGCAGGATCACTGTCGTCCAAAAAGATATGAGACTTTCAAAGGAAGAGAAATTCATACAGGAATTTAATCAATCACTCAGGGAGAGAGGAGTAAGAGTCAAAAACAGAGATTTATGTGTTTGCCTTATGTGTTTGCTTGTGGACTCAAAAGGGAGTCCCTCGAGATGCAAGAAGTTAGGGTACAATCCACACAGCTATGCCTGCCAAGCAGGCTGGCTGCTAGGGCTAGAGTGCCTATGTCTTTAACCCCCTGCCATATGGAGCGAAAGCTGACAGGCAGGTTTGCTAAAAAGGAATCTAGACTCAAAAAGCTGCAGCTTCATTTAAGACAGTAAATATGCTTCTTTTCCATTTTAGAAATCTTGCTTCTTGGTCAAAAATCTTTAGTTTGTAGGTGTATAAGTTTATATCTAAGGTAGATTAATTTTAGTACTGTGTTTCTGTAGAAAAGTTTTAAAATCAAAGATTGTGATATATTCAGAGGATTTTTAGAATTGTTTAGGCTATCCTGAGTTTTTATTTCTTTCATATAAGGTTGAGGATTGTTCTTTTGAATTCTATATTGTCCTTTCGAGTTCTGTGAAAAGTTTTGCTATAATTTTAATGAACATTTACATAAAATCTATATGTGAGTTCTGTGAGGAATGTTGCTATAATTTTTAATGGACATTACACTGAATCTGTAAACTGCTTTCAGTGAAATTGTCATTTTTGCTGTGTTTCTTCTGTTTTCCCAAGAAAGTAGGGGATCTTTCAAGATTTAAAGTTCTTATACAAGTTTTTCTGTTTGTACGGCCCGCTCATGTCTTATTGTTTCAGCTTGAGGTCCTTTCCTGCGGCCAGGTGTGGCTTCAGGGTGGCCTGCTGAGACTTGGGCCTCTAAATTTATCAAGGGCCAGAGTTATACTCTAATAAGTGATAATGCTTAAAAATAAAAAAAACATTTCCACCTTCACAGGCAGAGATGACGGGACTCAAACTTCTGTCCTGCTTGCTTGGAGTTACTCCAAGATATTTTGTGGTATTCATGGATATTTAAAAGGATAATGTCTCATTTATCCTAGATGTAAAAGAGGTACATTTGGATTTTCAAATTCTGGCTATGAAAAAGTAACTCTGCTCTAAGCAAGGCTGAGCACATGGTCTTATGGTTAAACAACTTTGTATTTAGGCCCAAAAGGGGTATTGCTAAGTTTTGAGGTGGATATTTGCCTAATTTTAAAAAATAGACAAAATGAGGGTCCCTCAGTGCTGGGGAGACTCTCACTCGTGTCTCGGGATGGCGTGGGCCCCTGCATGGCTCACCAGAGACCCTCCTTGCTGAGGTCGCATGCACGTGCCCTTGGTTGGCGGGGGAGGAGTTCGACCCCGAGTGACCAGGAGAAAGAATTTTTGAGGAAATGGGCCATAGCCCAGTGGTCAGGGAGAGTCATAAATTCCAAAAATCCAATGGTGGTCACAAGGGAACTCCCTGCCTCTCAGGACCACTCCCAAGGTCGTAATCAGCTAGTTCCTAAAACAGTAGTACCTGCAGGGGGAAACTCCCTGTTTCCCAAGATTATTCTCAAGATATGGTCTGGCTTTCTCTTGGGCTAGTTCCTAAAACAGTACAATGATAATCTCACTGGGGAGACTCACTGTTTATCAGGATTGTTATCAGGATTGCAGTCTGGCCTTGTCTTCAGCTGGTTCCTAGGGCAGGGTCGCTGAAGCGGCTAGTCCTAGATTTTTTTCTTCCTGCTGGGAGAGTCTGGATTCATCCAGGATTTTTAATACTAGGTATGATCCAGGGGTGGCTGTGCCAGTATGCACTTCTAGCACCAGTTTACACTTCCAGCAATAAAGTTTTTTCTTTACCCACATTTTCTTAGGCATAAGTTGTTACCAATAATTTTTACTCTTGGTCATTTCTACAAGGATAAGGTAAAATCTCAGAGTTTTGGTTTGCATTTCTCTGAGGGCTAAAGGTTGTTATGTCTGAACATTTTTTAAATGTCTCTCAATCATTTTTAAGCTCATCTGCTGAGAGTTTTCAGTTTAGGTCTGTAACAAATTTTTTGGATTAAATTTTTAATAACTAATTTCCTGAGTTCTTCATATATTTTTGGAATGGATTTATGATAAGTAAAGATCTTTTCCCACTATATAGCCTTGTTATACAAAAGTTTCTCAATTCAGGAGATTTATGGTTTCTCCAAATGTTTATGCCACTAAGACTGTGTTTGAGACATGGCAAAATGTACTTCAAAAATTTTTCTCTGAGGTTCAACATAATTTTTATATACTGAGGCCTTTGGCTCATTTAAACTTAAGTTTTGTACATGGAGATGGATGTAGATCTATTTTCATTCTTCTACATGTTGGTGTCTAATGAGGCATAAATTATTAGTTAAAATTCTTCCTTTTTCCATTTTCCTATCTGCAAGGCAGACTTAAAACTTAAGAGGAGGAGAGCTTACAAACTTTTAATTAGATATACAATGGTTAAAGCTCTAGTTATAATATTCTTATGTGAGACCTTGAGCCGCTAGGTAAAATTCTTACAAAAAGAGAGTTTCCAATAGAGAGCTTAAAGAAAGCTGCCTAACAGGTACTCAAGCAGGTAAAATATAAATCAACAGGTGAAGTATACAATAATCAACAAATACAGTATATTAATTATAATTCAGCTATGGCAAGTATGTATATTACATATAAAACTTATTCTACAACAGTTTTATAAAAAATGCTGTTTATGGCTAAACCTTCTCAGTTTTGCCAGTTAAGATATTAAACTCTTAATTTAAAACAGTAGCCTGTCTGATACAAAAGGAGTAGGAAAAAATCTGAAAAATGGTTTGACAAAATATTGACTATGATCAATGTTTCTATACTAAACAATAGATTCATTGATAATTTTAAAATTAATTCCTGGACAATTGTCTTTGCTCAATTCAAAGGCAAAAACAATAATCTTTTCCCAGATCATTGCTACAATTCACACAACTATATTTTACTAATGTTATAGCAAAAAATCCCTTAAAGGATTTTATGCTAAATTTTACAAATGGCTCTTCCAATGGAAGAAGTGCATATATGGTTAAAAAAAAATTGTGGAGCGTAACAAGGCTCCTTGAAAGCAACTCATAAAAAGTTGCAAACAGATCCTGATACAAACGGATCTGGCTTGATAACACCAAGCTAACCTTTGCTAGGGCTAGGTGGAAAAGCCCTTACAATGCATTATGAAAAAACCCGACCCTAGTAATAAGAGCAGCGGAGCTGCGTCCCCAGCACCCCGGCCGCCTGCTTGGCTAGCTTATGCCCCAAAATAACAACACACAAACTGTATTCATTTAATTACTGCTTGGCCCATTCTCTTCTAGGCTAATTCTCACATATTAATTTAGCCCATTTCTAATCATCTGTGTGTAGCACCCCAAGGTTTTTTTTTTTTTTTTTTTTTTTTTTGTTTTTTTAAACCGAAAAAGGGGAAATGATGGAGGAAGGTCATTGGCTAATAAAGGCACTGCCCTGGCCCATTTTATTGGTTAGAGGATAGGTGGGAGGAGTAAACAGAACAAAATGCTGGGAGGAAGAGGAAGTGAGCTCAGAGACTTGACCGCTTTCCTCTCGGGAGCAGATGCCTGAGAGAGACGCCATGCTCCTGGCTCCTGGGCAGACGCATGCTAAGAAGCTCCGACCCAGGATGGACATAGGCTAGAATCTTCCTGGTAAGCGCACCTTGGGGTGCCATACACAGATGATTAGAAATGGGCTAAATTAATATGTGAGAATTAGCCTAGACGAGAATGGGCCAAGCAGTGATTAAATGAATACAGTTTGTGTGTTGTTATTTCGGGGCATAAGCTAGCCAAGCAGGCAGCCGGGGTGCTGGGAATGCAGCCACGCCGCCTTTATTACTACACCCGACCTATATATATTTGGGGTCAAGGATATGTTTATGCTTTTTTCACAGAAAGAAAATAAAAGCTGGATCTCATGTCGAGGCTGCAGATGCCCACAGAGGAGTTCCAGAGGCGACTGGGGAGAGGTCCTTGGTCCGGCCTTTCCTGCCCTCAAGGAGAGGAGTGCCTGATAACAGAAGCTGCTAGGCCACTCTGCAGGGTGTCATTTCTGCCCCTAGATAGTCCAGGGAGACCAGCCTGAGATAAGTGCCAGGTTGTGCTTCAGGTTGCTGACTCCAGCTCACCTCACTCAGGAATCCCACCTGCCCTGAAGCACAAATGCTGAGCTGCTTCTGATGCAGACTAAACATCAGACTGTTTTAATCTTTGGGACACAGAACTCATTTTAATTAAAATATTAACCCTTCTTCACTTAAGAAGGGGGAAGATTAGGGTTCCTGTCACTGTTGCTCAGAGACTGGAACTGGTAGTATTTAATAACAACAATGTATGTCATTGTACTCTTATTATATTTGATCTAATGATACTTATAACTGCTTATAGATGTGGGGAAAGGTTTGACACACGCTGTAAAGTGTTTGGGTTTAATGCATATGTTAAAAATTTTAGATTTAGACCCCTTTTACACTGCCCTAATTGTTGGCAGGCAGCACACGTAATTTTATGTGGAGTAGGCATTTAGGAAGGAGGATGTACCAAAGGCCAGACTAAAAGGTGAATACTGGGTTTGGAAAACGCCCCTTTTTCTTGTCTGGAAGATGGAGTTATTGGTGCCCAAAATTATATCATTATATTTTGTTTGAGGAGCTCCTCACAGTCTTCTCATTAATGATAGACACAGGGGCCCAATGACGGGAGTTAGTGTGGAGCCCTCGCCTGAACAGCACACCATACAGAGGTTGTAGAAACCGGCTCAACAATGGCATGGTGCCAGGCACGAGGAGTGCCCTCCACATAGCCTAAGACAGGGCGCCCTGTGATCTGTTTACTTTTAATCTCGCTAGATACCTTTCATTTGAGGAGCTCCAAGGACGGGTGACTTGTGGCAGGAAATCCCCCAACCTAAGACAGGATACTGGGAATCCTAGGACGGGTAAGGGGGATAAAGACCAGGTCCCCACTCGACCTAAGAATCATAAGGCACCCCTCTGTTCCCAGGAGAGGTAAATTGCTTCACCATTTGAGAGAAGGGTCTCTCCTTGTCCCAGTCCCTTCTCCTTTAGATCTGACACCATGGTTGGACTCTGACCTGATGCCCTTCACTTAATAGCTGCCTGTCTTTATAAAAGAAAGGGGGATCTGTCAGGAGCCAATTTTCTCCTAAAATCATTACAGGAACCATCACCCGGGGGAGTTTGCAGAGAACCCCACACCCCTAATTCTGTTACGAATTGTTCTATTGACAGAGACTACCCCACACCCGAATTGGCTGTTGTTGGAGAGCTATCTGTTAGCTGAACCCACCCCACATTCCAAACTATCTAGGGAGCTAGGTGTGTCAACTCGTGACTTCTTGGCCTACAGTGACCTGACCAAAGATAACCTCCTGCCTACTCGGACCATGTGACCAACGTGAACCACACGGCAAGAGCCCAGGCCCCTGTGCCCATCCCCCAACTCTTTACCTTATAAGAGTTGTACCCCGTCTCTAATAAACGGAGGCTCTGACAAACTTAGCATGGCCTCCTTCCTGTCTCCTAGCTCATATCATACAGGTAGTGCCTCTCCGGGACCCTGGAATAACTGACTGCCGGGTGGGTTAAAACCCCTAGACTGAGTAGCCCACCCAAAGGCAATCATCAACACATGAGTAGTCCTAGAACCCAGGGGCTGGATAGGCATTTCTCTAATCCTGACAATACATATGTGGCCACAGGACACTTGGGTCTGGCTAGGCATTTGCCTGAGTCCTGACAACACAGAGGTAGCTATAAGGCCCTGGGGCTGGCTAAGCATTTGCCTGACTATTGACAACACATGTGTAGCCATAAAACTCTGGGGCTGACTATGTATTTGCCCAAGTCCTGAAAATACAAGGTAGCCATAGGACACATGGGCTAGCTGAACATTTGCCTGAGTACTGACAACACATAGGAAGACATAGGACCCTAGGGCTTTCTAGGCATTGGCCTGATTCCTGACAACACATGAGTAGTCCTAGATCCCAGGGGCTGGATAGGCATTTCTCTAATCCTGACAATACATATGTGGCCACAGGACACTTGGGTCTGGCTAGGCATTTGCCTGAGTCCTGACAACACATAGGTAGCCTTAGGACCCTGGAGGTGGCTAAGCGTTTGCCTAGGTTCTCACAACACATGTGTAGCCATAGGACCTTAGGGGCTGGCTGAACGTTTCCCTGAGTCCTGACAAAACATACATAGATGGAGTACCCTGGGGCTGACTAAGCATTTGCCCGGGTATTGACAACCCAAGTATAACCATAAAACCCTGAGATGGCTAGGTGTTGGTCTGATTCCAGGATAACACATAGGTAACATTAGGACCCTGGAGGTGGCTAGGCATTTGCCTGCATCCTGAAAACACATAGGAAGCCAGAGGACCCAGGGGCTGGCTGAACATTTGCCTGAGTCCTAACAACACATACATAGATATATGATCTTGGGGCTGGCTAAGCATTTGCCTGAGGACTGACAAATCATGTGTAGACATAAAGACCTGACTCTGGCTAGCTGTTTGCCTGATTCCCGATAACACACTGGTAGCCTTAGGACCCTGAGGCTGGCTAGCTGTTTGCCTGCTTCCTGAAAACACATAGGTAGCCAGAAGACCCTGGGGCTGGCTAAACATTTGCCTGAGTTCTGACAACACATATGTAGACATAGGACCCTGGGGATGTCTAGGCATTTGCCTGAGTTCTGACAACACATAGGTAGTCATAGGATCCTGTGACTTGTTAAACGTTTGCCTGAGTTCTAACAAAACATACATAGATATGGGGACCCTGGGGCTGGGTAGGCATTTGCCTGAATATTGACATCACATGTGTAGCCATTGGACCCTGGAGCTGGCTAAGCATTTGCCTAGGTTCTCACAACACTTGTGTAGCCATACGACCTTAGGGGCTGGCTGAACATTTCCCTGAGTTCTGACAACACATACATAGATATAGTACCCTGGGGCTGACTAAGCATTTGCCTGAGTATTGACAACCAAAGTTTAGCCATAAAACCTTGAGATGGCTAGGTGTTTGCCTGATTCCAGGATAACACATAAGTAGCCTTAGAACCCTGGAGCTGGCTAGGCAGTTGCCTGATTCCTGACAACACATAGGTAGCCAGAGGACCCTGGGGCTTTCTAAACATTTGCCTGAGATCTGACAACACATAGGTAACCACAGGACCCTGAGGCTGGCTAAGCTTTTGCATGAATATTGACAACACATGTGTAGACATAGGACCATGGGTATGTCTAGGCATTTGCCTGAGTCCTGACAACACAAAGGTAGTCATAGGACCCTGGAGCTGGTTAGGCATTTGCCTGATTCCTGACAACACAGACCTAGCCATAGAACCTGTTGGCTGCCTAAGCATTTTCCTGAGTACTGACAACCCATGTGTAGCCATAAAGCCTGAGGCTGGCTAGCTGTTAGCCTGATTCCCGATAACACAAAAGTAGCCTTAGGACCCTGGAGCTGGCTAGGCATTTGCCTGCATCCTGAAAACACAGAGGTAGCAGAAGACCTTGGGGCCGGCTGAACATTTGCCTGAGTCCTAACAACACATACATAGATATAGGATCTTGGGGCTGGCTAAGCATTTGCCTGAGGACTGACAAATCATGTGTAGACATAAAGACCTGAGTCTGGCTAGCTGTTTGCCTGAATCCTGAAAACACATAGGTGGCCAGAGGACCCTGGGGCTGGCTAAACATTTGCCTGAGTTCTGACAACACATATGTAGACATAGGACCCTGGGGATGTCTAGGCATTTGCCTGAGTTCTGACAACACATAGGTAGTCATAGGACCCTGTGACTTGTTAAACGTTTGCCTGAGTTCTAACAAAACATACATAGCTATAGGTCCCTGGGGCTGGCTAGGCATTTACCTTTAGTACTGAAAACACCTGTATAGCCATAGGACACTGTGACTGGCTAGGCATTTGCCTGATTTCTGTAACACATTGGTAGCCAAAGGACCCGTGGGCTGGCTAAACACTTGCCTTAGTTCTAACAAAACATACATAGATATAGGGACCCTGGGGCTGGGTAGGCATTTGCCTGAATATTGACATCACATGTGTAGGCATTGGACCCTGGAGCTGGCTAAGCATTTGCCTAGGTTCTCACAACACATGTGTAGCCATAGGACCTTAGGGGCTGGCTGAACATTTCCCTGAGTTCTGACAACACATACATAGATGTAGTACCCTGGGGCTGACTAAGCATTTGCCTGAGTATTGACAACCCAAGTATAGCCATAAAACCCTGAGATGGCTAGGTGTTTGCCTGATTCCAGGATAACACATAGGTAGCCTTAGAACCCTGGATCTGGCTAGGCAGTTGCCTGATTCCTGACAACACATCGGTAGCTAGAGGACCCTGTGGCTGGCTAAACATTTGCCTGAGTTCTGACAACACATATGTAGGCATAGGACCCTGAGGATGGCTAAGATTTTGCATGAATATTGACTACACATGTGTAGCCATAAAACTCTGGGGCTGGCTATGTATTTGCCCAAGTCCTGAAAATACAAGGTAGCCATAGGACACATGGTCTAGCTGTACATTTGCCTGAGTCCTGACAACACATAGGTAGACATAGGACCCTAGGACTTTCTAGGCATTGGCCTGATTCCTGACAACACATGAGTAGTCCTAGAACCCAGGGACCGGATAGGCATTTCTCTAATCCTGACAATACATATGTGGCCACAGGACACTTGGGTCTGGCTAGGCATTATCTGAGTCCTGACAACACATAGGTAGCCTGAGGACCCTGGAGCTGGCTAAGCATTTGCCTAGGTTCTCATAACACATGTGTAGCCATAGGACCTTAGGGGCTGGCTGAACATTTCCCTGAGTCCTGACAAAACATACATAGATGGAGTACCCTGGGGCTGACTAAGCATTTGCCTGGGTATTGACAACCCAAGTATAGCCTTAAAACCCTGAGATGGCTAGGCATTTGCCTGCATCCTGAATACACATAGGTAGCCAGAGGACCCTGGGGCTGGCTGAACATTTGCCTGAGTTCTAACAACACATACATAGATATAGGATCTTGGGGCTGGCTAAGCATTTGCCTGAGGACTGACAAATCATGTGTAGACATAAAGACCTGAGTCTGGCTAGCTGTTTGCCTGATTCCCGATAACACATTGGTAGCTTTAGGACCCTGAGGCTGGCTAGCTGTTTGCCTGAATCCTGAAAACACATAGGTAGCCAGAGGACCCTGGGGCTGGCTAAACATTTGCCTGAGTTCTGACAACACATATGTAGACATAGGACCCTGGGGATGTCTAGGCATTTGCCTGAGTTCTGACAACACATAGGTAGTCATAGGATCCTGTGACTTGTTAAACGTTTGCGTGAGTTCTAACAAAACATACATAGATATAGGTCCCTGGGGCTGGCTAGGCATTTACCTTTAGTACTGAAAACACCAGTGTAGCCATAGGACACTGGGGCTCACTAGTCATTTGCCTGATTCCTGATAATACATTGGTAGCCAAAGGACCCTTGGGCTAAACACTTGCTTTAGTTCTAACAAAACCTACGGAGATATAGGACCCTGGGCTGGATAGGCATTTGCCTGAGTCTTGACAACTCATGTGTAGCCATAGGACCTTAGGGGCTGGCTGAACATTTCCCTGAGTCCTGACAACACATACATAGATGTAGTATTCTGGGGCTGGCTAAGCATTTGCCTGAGTATTGACAACCCAAGTATAGCCATAAAACCTTGAGATGGCTAGGTGTTTGCCTGATTCCAGTATAACACATAGGTAGACATAGGACCCTGGGGTTGGCTAGGCAGTTGCCTGCTTCCTGACAACACATAGGTAGCCATAGGACCCATTGACTGGCTAGGCAGTTGCCTCGTTTCTGACAACACATAGGTAGTCTTATGACCCTGGGGCTTTTTCAACATTTGCCTGAGTTCTACAAAACATACGTAGATACAGGACCCTGTGGCTGGCTAGGCATTTACCTGAATACTGAAAACACCTATATATCCATAGGACCCTGGGGCCTGCTAATTGTTTGCCTGTATCCTGATAACACATGTATATCCATAGGACTATAGGGGCTGGCTGAACATTTACCTGAGTCCTGATAACACATACATAGATATAGGACCCTGGAGCTGGCTAAGCATTTACCTTAGTACTGACAACCCATATGTAGCTATAAAACCCTGAGGCTGGTTAGGTGTTTGCCTGATTCCTGCTAACACATAGGTAGTCATAGAACCCTGGGACTTGTTAAACATTTGCCTGAGTTCTGACAAAACATATGTAGCCATAGGACCTTGAGGCTGATTAGGTATTTACCTGAGTACTGAAAACACCAGTGTAGCCATAGGACCCTGGTGCTGGCTAGGCATTTGCCTGATTCCTGATAACACATAGGTAGCCAAAGGACTCATGGGCTGCCTAAACACTTGTTTTAGTTCTAACAAAACATACATAGATATAGGACCCTGGAGCTGGGTAGGCATGTCCATAGGTCCTGACAACACATAGGCAGCCATAAGACCCTATGACTGGCTAAGCATTTGCCTGAGTATTGACAATACCGTTGTAGTCAAAGGACCCTGGTGTTGGCTAGGAATTTCCCTGAGTCCTGACAATTCATAGGTAGCCATAAGACCCTGGGGGTTGCTAAGCATTTGGCTGATTCCTGACAACACATGTGTAGCATAGGATGCTAGGACTGGCTAGGCATTTGGCTGATTCATGACAACACATAGGTAGCCATGGACCCTTGGGCTAGCTAGGTATTTTTTGACTCCTTACAACACATGTGCAGCCACAGGACCCTGGCAATGGCTTAGCATTTGTCTGAGTCATGACTACACAGTGTACCCATAAGACCCTGGGGTTGGTTAGGCATTTACCTGAGTCTTGACAACACATAGGTAGCCATAATACCCTGGGCCTTTCTAGGCATTTGCCTAAATCCTGACAACACATGAAGAGCAAAACCCCATTCTTCCACTGTTATCCAATTACAAGGTCCTACTAAGTACATTACCCAAGCCTCAGTACACCCTCTCTCTCCAGAGCCTTAGGGGCTTAGTGTATTTTCTGTGACCTTGTACAAAAAATACTATTGTGACCCCCTTTAATACACCTATACTTGCTTTTAAAAAAACTAATGGAACCTATATCCTTGTTTAAAACCTCTGACTCATTATCACTGCAGTGGTTCCTCTTCATCCTGTGTGTCTAACCCTTACACTACAGGATCATCCTCCAGGAACCTCTGACTTTTAGTTTTAGAACTCAAGGATGCTTTTCTCTCTATTAATCTCCATTCTCAATCTCAAAACTTCTTTGCTTTCACCTGGACTGACCCTGAAGTTCACGTCGCCACACAGCTCACCTGGATGTACTTCCCTAGGGATTCTAGGAAAGCCCACACCCTGTTTGGTCAGACTTGGCTTCTGTCTCTCCCTCAGTCTAAACTCATACAGTATGTGGACGATATTTTACTTTGCAGTCCATCATTGGAGATCAGCATAACTGGTACCTCTGCTCTTTTAAATTTATGTCCAAAAGGAACTATAGAATCTCACCTTCTATGGCCCAACTGTCTACTCCTCAGGTCATTTACTTTGCATTGACTATTACCCCAAACCTAAAAGCTATTATCCTAGACAGAAACAAAGCTAATTCAATATCTAGTAGTTCCTTCCACAAAAGAAGAGGTTTTATCATTTCTAGGAATAGCTGTCTTTCTGCATTTCTGAGCCCTTCTTTTTCTCTCCTTGCCCACCCCTTAAACAAGGCAGCTCTTGGCTTTCTGCATGAGCCCCTTCTCCATCCCATTACTAAACCCTTGCAGAGACTCCAGCAAGCCCTTATCCAGGCCCCAGCTCTTCATCTCCCAGATTTAACTCATCCTTTCTCCCTCTATGTAAGGGAGAAGGAGAGATATGCATTTGGGCTCCTAGGACATCAGCTGGGACCCTCTTTTGTACCTGTAGCATGCCTGTCAGAGAAGATGGACCTCACCACACAGGGCTGGGCACTGTGCATATGTGCTTTAGTGGCCATTGAGATTCTTGTTCGTGAGTCAAAGAACTTTTGGTTGCTGATCACAGTCTTCTCCCACCATTATGTGTCCCATACTTAACTTACAATGGTTTCCAAACCTTAGCCCTTTCCTGTCTTCTTTCCCTCCAGGTGGCACTAGTAGAAGATGCCACACTCACTTTCTTATGCTGCCCATCCCATAATGTCTCAAATCTCCTACCTCAACCTAGCATTAATTATTCCTCATCTCACTCCTGCCTAGAGACCTTAGAGGATCTACTGCTCCACCCCTCACATATACAGGAGGGCAAACTGTCCCAGGCCACTTATACCTGGTGCACAGTTAGCACATCCTTTTTATGTGATAGGACCCATAGAGCAGGCTATGCCACAGTATCAGATACAGGCAGATACAGGCACTCCCTGCCCATACCACTAATCAGCAGGCTGAGTTACTAGCTCTTACCTGCACCTTCCAGTTAGCAAAGGGATACTCTTTAATTGTTTACACAGACTCCAAATATGCCTTTTATAACCTCCTGTCCCACACCCTTCTGGAAGGAGAATAGGATTCTTACAACAAAAGGAGAACCCATAAGTAACCCAGGTTACATTAAAAGCCTCCCATCTCCCCAAAGCTACAGGATTTATTCACTGTTGGTCTCATCAGACTGAAGTTCCATTATTTCCAAGGGAAAAAACTGGGTTAACAAGCAGCTAGATCAGCAACATTCCAGAGCCCAACCCTACCTCAGTCACCTCAGGTGGTTCATACAGTACAGCCCACATTCTCACAGACACCACTTGATACCCAGCAAATTCTCTCTTACCTACAACAGCTCTATCATCCTAATAGCAAAGCTCTATTTCCTTTCCTCAAGGCTCACCTACAACCAACACACCCCTGAGGACTAGAGTTCCTAAAAGCTATCACTGCCTCTTCTAAAATCTCTTGAACGTCAGATCGAAGACAAAATATCATAGCTTCCCCTTTCCCACCCACCAGGCCAGAGGCTCCCTTTCAGGATCTGACTGGCAGCTGGTTTTAACTCATATGCCCACAGTCTGAAGAGCTAAATATCTCCTGGTTTTGATGGACAATATTTCTGGGTTGATTGATGCGTTTCCCACCCCTAATAAGAGGATCCAGATAGTTTCTGATGTTCTTCTCTGAGAAATCATCCCCCAGTTTGGAATCACAACCTCTCTTTAGTTGGATAATGGCCCAGAGTTTACTTCCCAGATTTTTCAAAATTTGTCTAAAGCTCTTAACATTCCCTGACATTTTCATATCCCATACCACCCTCAGTCTTCATGCAAGGTAGAACAAACTAAAAAATGTTCTTGTTAAAATGTCACAGGAGTATCATCTCGACTGGGTAAAAGTTTTGCCTCTGGCCCTTCTAAGGCTTAGGGCCCTTCCCAAAAGCCCCCTTTCCTTCTTGCCCTTTGAATTCATGTATGGGCAACCAGTTTTAACCCCTGGCCTCTCACCTAAAACCTCTCTCCTTCCTGGTCATCTGCTTACTCTGCTGTTATCCAATCTTTGCTCATATTATGGGATTTTAGTGACTACTAATTACCTCAACCATGTGCCAATTCAGACCTGCCGCTTATTAAAATTAAGGATCAGGAACTATTCTCTTCCCCAGACCAATGCCCCTCACTCCTTTCCCCTAAATGGGAGGGCCCCTTTTAAGTAATTCTTGTACCTCCTACTGCTGCCAAGCTCAAGGGACTTCCTCATTGGATTCACCTGTCCCATCTTAAACCTTTTACCCCTCCAGCTCAAGATACTCCCTCGTATATGGTAACTCAAACAGGGCCCTGTTCCCTTAAGTTCCAAGGGCACCAAGATCAGCCACTCTTTCTCCAGTTCCAGAACAAAAAAAAAGTCTCATCCTTACTCAACTCTCCTGTGCCAAAAACTCCATACACTCTCCCTCTTTCTCTTTCTCCTATATGCTTTACCAACTTCTCCATATCTCCAATGTCATTCTTAAATTTTCAGTTAACCACTCAGCTGTTATACAGGGACCATCATTAAACATAGAGCCAGAGGTACAAGAACTGTCAAAAGCCCAGGTGGTAAGGAACAATAATGAGTTCGCACGCTAAAACTCCAAAGAAACTCTTGAAACAGACTTTAACATAACAGTTTTATCCCTGACTACAGCAGTGTTTCCATGATGCTAAAGGAAAACTAGTGCTTTAAGATTCCCTTCAGGTAAAACATTAAAGGGTCTAATAATTATCCTTTTCAATAATTTCCTTCTTCTTTCCCCCATCTTTCATTCTATCATCGTAATATTAAACTTTTAATATGTCTAAAATTTATTTCTTTACATAGATTTTTTTTCATAAGCTCCAGGGAGTCAATTGGACATACCTAAATGGACCAGACTTCCCCAAAGTAAGTATCATTTAATTCTTCCCTTATCATTCCTGGTCTCAGGAACCCCTGTGAAATTCTGTTCTCCCCCCGAAAGATTCCTCCCTCTATCTTTCATCTTGGGACTCTCTCTCTTAGTCACCAGGATATAAAACTTTTTCCAGAAATAATTTTCTGCCTTTCCAGTTTTTGCAAGATCCAAGCTGCCAGCCAGCCAGTTCCTCACAGCCTGGAAAAATACAATAGTAATCAGCTACCCCAAGACATGGTCAAGCATCTCAACTCCCCGACACCCACAAAATCAGCAACAAAGCCCAGAAACTCAGCATGAAGCAGTCACGAGAGACCTTATGATGCCCCACTCCCACCCATTAAGACCCCCAAACCTGAAAATTTTTGTAATAAACAAAAGGGTGGAATGTAATTATTTAGCCAAAAATAAGGCATACTTCCAGGTTCTAAAGGCAAGCACATGCAGACAGGACCTCAGTCATGGATATACCTGAATGTGAAAGGGCCCCATGTGAAACACATGCACACATGTGTGATTCCATCCATGTATGACTCAGCTAAACCCTTACACTCATGCGAGAGCCTGTCATTCTGCATATGACATAGTCGCTCAAGACCCTGTTCACCTGTGCTAGCATGTTTTAAAAGCTGGATGTGCCATCTTTCTCTCTCTCTCTCTGAACACTGATTCCTCAGGCCTGTACATAACATACCCCCTCTAATAAACTCCTATGTGGGATTGTTGCGTGTTCCATGTGTCCTTCTCACTCGTGCATATGTAATTTCATGTAGCAACAGGGTCCAAAGGCTGGCTAGGCATTTGCCTGAGTACTGACATCACATGTGCAGCCACAGGACCCTGGAGCTGGCTAGGGTTTTGCCTGAGTCCTGAAAAAACATGCACACTCACAGGACCCTGGGGCTGGTTAAGCAATAGCCTTAGCACTGACAACACATGTACAGTCACAGAACCCTGGGGCTAGCTAGACATTTTCCTATTTCCTGAAAACACATATGTAGTCATAGGATCCTGGGGATGGCTAAGCATTTGCCTGAGTACTGACAACACCTGTGCAGTCATAGGACCCTGGGGCTGGCAAGGTATTTGCCTGAGTCCTGAAAACACATGCATAGCCATAGGTCCCTGGGGCTGGCTGGGCATTTGCCTGCTTCCTGATAATGCATAGTTAGCCAAGAACCCCAGGGTTGGCTAGGCATTTGCCTGAGTACCGACAACAGATGTTTAGCTAAAGGACCCTGACACTTTCTAAGCATTTACCTGAGTCTTGATAACTCATGTGTAGCCAGGACACTGGGGCTGGCTAGGTATTTGCCTGAGTCCTGACAACACATGTAGCCACAGGATTCTGGGACTGGCTAGGAATTTGCCTGTGTCCTGATAACACATGTGTAGCCATAGGACCCTGGGGATGGCTAGGTATTTGCCTGAGTCCTGGCAACACATGTGTAGCCATAGGACCCTGGGGATGACTAGGTATTTTCCCGAGTCTTGACAACACATGTGTAGCTATAGGACCCTGGGACTGTCTAAACATTTGCCTGAGTTCTGACAACACATACATAGATATAGTGAAAGACCTCAATAAATCCAGACTCCTCTAGCAGGAAAAATAGAGCCAATAATCTAGCAGAAAAAATAGAGCCATAAATCTAGGTTAGCTGGTTCAGTGACTCTGTTTCCAGCACTAGCTGAAGATAAAGTTAGATTATAATCTTGAGAATAATCTTGAGAAACCGGGAGTTACCCCCTTGTAATGATCACTGGTATTTTCTGAATTTTCCAGTGATGCCCTCCCTACCCTCTTTGGATTACTGGGTTGTGGTTTCTTCCCGTAAATACCCCTTCTCCAGCTACTCGGGTTGAAGTCTCTATCCCTGCATGAGAAATGAGTTTCGACCCCAGGGCACTGGTACCTGTTCTGTCAATAAACCTCTTGTGATTACAGCAAGGATGGTCTCTCCTGAGTTCCTGGGAGTCCTGTTATCCCAAGACTTGAATGAGAGTCTCTTCACTCCAGAGGTCTTTCAATAGGACCCTGGGGCTGGCTAGGCATTTGCCTGATTCCTGACAACACATGTATAGCTATAGCACCCTGGTCCTGGCTAGACCTTTGCCTGATTTGTGATAACACATACATAGCCATAGAATGCTAGGGTTAGCTAGGCAATTGCCTGAGTACTGAAAACACATGTGTAGCCATAGGATCCTGGGGCTGGTTAAACATTTGCCTGAGTCCTGCCACACATACGTAGATATATTACCCTTGGGCTGGCTAGGTATTTACCAGAGTCCTGAAACATATAGTTAGCCATAGGACCCTGGGGCTGGCTAGGACTTTGCCTGAGTACTTATAGCACATAAGTAACTATAATGCCCTATGGCTGGCTAAGTATTTGCCTGAATATTGACAACATATGTATAGCCATAGGACACTGGGGCTGGCTAAGAATTTGTGTGAGTATTGAGAACACATGTATAGCCATAGGACCCTGGGGCTAGCTAGGCATTTGTCTAATTCCTAACACACATAGGTATCCATAGGACCCTTGGGATGTCTAGACAGTTGCCTGATTCCTGACAACACATAGGTAGCCTTAGGACCCTGGGGATGGCTAAACATTTGTCTGAGTTCAGACAAAACATATGTAGATATAGGACCCTGGGGCTGGCTAGGCATTTGCCTGAGTACTGAAAACACCTGTGTAGCCATAGGACCCTGGGCCTGCTAGGTGTTTGCCCAATTTGATAACACATTGGTAGCCTTAGGACCCTGGGCCTGGCTAAACATTTGCCTGAGTACTGACAACACATACGTAGATATAGGACCTTTGAGTTGGCTAGGAATTTGCCTGAGTACTGAAAACATATGTGTAGCCATAGGATCCTGGGGCTTGCTAGGTTTTTGCCTGATTCCCGACAACACATAGCTAGCCTTAGGACCCTGGTGCTGGGTAGGCATTTGCCTGAGTCCTGACAACACATGTGTAGCCAAGGACCCTGAGGCTGGCTAAGTCCTTTAATGAGTTCTGACAACACATGTGTAGACTCATGACCCTGGGTCTGGCTAGGAATTTGCCTGAGTCCTGACAACACAGAGGTAGCCATAAGACCCTGGAGCTGGCTAAGCATTTGCCTGAGTACTGACAACACATGTGCAACCATAGGACCCTGGGGCTGGCTAGGAATTTGCCTGAGACCTGACAACACATAGGTAGCGATAGACTCTGAGGCTGGCTAGGTTAACTTGCCAATGAGCATTAGGGCAGGAAGGCAAAAGGAAAAGGATCCTCTTCCATGTCCTTTTATGTGGGCTGCTACCAGAAGGTGTGACCCCGATTTAGGGTGAGTCTTCTGATCTCAAATGATCTGAATTTAGGGTGGGTCTTCCCACTCCAAATGAATCAATCAAGAAGCTCTCTCTTAGGCACATCCAATAGCTTGGGTTTTAATTTATTCCAGGTGTGGAAGCTAATAACAAAAATGAGCCATGAGAGAACTTAAATTTGATATAGACCTCAGGTTTCTCTTGAATCCCTAGTCTTTAATCACTTTTCATCCATTTTACAAGACAAGGTGTCTCACTAACCTGGAGGTCACCATTTCACTTGAACTTCTTGACCAAGAAGCTCCACAGTTCAGCCTGCCTCACCTTCCTAGTGCCAAATCATTGGCATGCTACCCTCCCCTTTCTTCTATGTGGGTTCTGGAATCCAAAGCCAGGTCCTCATGTTTGTGTAGCAAGCAGTTTTCAGCCTAAGCCATCTCCTCAACCCACTACCCAACTCTTTCAAGCTGGTACAATATCTGTAACCCTCTCCTACAATCCTGCTTATGTTCACGTTTCAGGAACTGCTTTCTCCAGGACTGTTGCCATTTGCCTCTTTATTTCTCCAATCATCTGCTCTCCCCAGATTGTAATGATTCTTGGCTTAATAACTAGGATATTTTAAACAGAATAGTAAAAATCGGGCCTGGAGATGCAGTTCTATAATCAAATAGTTGTCTGGCATGTGGGAACCTCAGGTTTCATTCCCTGCACTGGTGAGAAATGAACAACAAAGCCCTAGGGATATAGCTCAGTTGGTAGACTGACTAACATGAACGAACACTTAAATTCAATCCCCCAAAACCAGGAAAGGAGGCACATGCCAGCAATTCTAGCACTCAGGAGGTAGAAGCCAAGGGATCAAAAGTTCAAGATTATCTCTGACTAACACAGTGAGCTTGAGGATAGCCGAGGTAACGTGGGACACTTTCTCACAAATTTGAGATGTGCAGGTAAATGGATGGAACTAGAAACAATCATCCTGGGTGAGGTAATTCACTCAATAGACAAGTGCTGCATGCATTCCCGTATATGTGGGTGTTAGTTTTTAAACTTTAGATAGGTGTGCTTCAATCCACATAATTGCAGAGGTTAGGGGCCTAGTCAGGGACTAGGGGAGAGGTGGGATTCTTCCAAGGGAGGGAAAATAGAATACAGTGTTATAAAGAGATAAATGGGGAAAGAAGAATAAGAGGATTAAATGGGGAAGGAAATGAGAACGCAGGGTAAAGGAGGGAATAGAAGGAGGGAGAATCAACTCCAAAGGCCTTGTGGGAACCTACTACTATAGAAGCTTTCTGTGATGATTTGAATAAGAATGATCCCTATAGGGTCATATATTTGAATGTTTAGTCAACAGAGAGTGACACTATTTGAGAAGGATTAGGAGGTGTGACCTTTTAGAGAAAGTATGTCACTGGGGGAGGGCTTTGAGTTTCCAGAAGCCATGCCAGGTCCAATCTATGTGTCTGTGTGACTGTCTGTCTCTCCCTCTCACCCCGCCTGCCTAAGGATCAGGATGTAGATCTCAACTACCTCTCCAGCACCATTGTCTGCCTGCCTGCCTGCCTGCCTGCCACCATGCCCCCTGTTGTGATGATAATGGACTAAGCCTCTGAAACCATATGCAAGGCTGTAATTGAATGTTTTGTTTTATAAAAGTTGCCTTGATCACGGTGACTCATTACAGCAATAGAACAGTGACTAAGAAATTTGCCACAATATATACATAAATAAAAGGAATTTAAACGGAGTCAGCATATAATGGGGGATACAATGCCCCAGCTAGATATCATATGCCAACAAGTAAAACCAGGGCCAGGAATGGGTTGCAGCTATTGATTCTTTGGACAAAGGGGTCCCATAGACAGTCCTACAACACCACAGGCTATTGTCAAAACCATTAGTTATTCTCCACAACCTAACAGAAGGCTCTATTGCTGAAGACAACACTTAACTATGTCATTGAACATGGAGAAGTCTACCAAGTACCTAACTAGAAGCTTCACTCCTACTGACTATTATTCATAGTGCTAGAAGGCCTCTGTGTGAGACTGGGGGAGCAAAGTGATCATGAATATCACCCAGCTATAAGCTCTGCTACCTATAATAGTGACTTTTCCAAAAGATACACTGGTGCAATTGTGGCAAAAATGTTATGAAGTAACAATTACTTCAAAAATTGGATTTAAGGACCACTCTAGGAGATGGAACCCACAGCTGATACTACTAAAGTGACCTGGAACCTGAGAATAGACAGGTCATGGATCTAGGGCAGCACTTCTCAACCTGTGGGTCATGACCTTTTGGGGGTCAAATGACCCTTTCAAATGAGTCACATTGAAAACATTAGATATTTACATTATGATTCATAACAACAGAAAATTACAGTTATGATATAGCAATGAAAATAATTTTATAGTTGGTGGTCACCCCAACATGAAGAACTGTATTAAGGGCTTGCAGCATTAGGAAGGTTGAGAACCACTGGTCTAGGGGAAAACCAAAACCTAATTCTGTTATTATACTAAAGCAATAAAATGAGTACTAATGACATACTGCTATATCATAGATCAGGGCATAGCTCAATCCTCATTAAAGAAGCTTCTTTCAGCAGATCGTGATTAACACACAGACACACAACTGGACAGCATGCAGAGAATGCAGACTTTGGAGCACTCAGTCCTAAATGGGAGGTCTTCATCAATCCCCTCTTCTCAAGACTCAGGAATTTATGCAGAGGAAAAGGTCGAATGATTGTAAGAGTCAGAGGTCATGGATGACTCCAAGGAAACAGGATGCAAATTCACAGAGTCTGTGACAGTATGCAGAAGACATGCCAAAGTCCAAACCAGTCAAAATCCCAGCACAGAAAATGCGGAATAGACACAAACTTCCACCTTTGACCCAGGAGCTATTTGCAATTGGTACCTGCTGGGAAAGAGAGAATCAGTTTTCTCCAATGGAGTGTGACTGGCAATATCAACCACCCTCCAGGATATGCCCCATTCCCAGGAGGAAGTTGACCAACACAAAAGACTTCATTTGTGTGTGTGTGTGTGTGTGTGTGTGTGTTTGTATTTCTCTCTCTTTGTGTGTATGTGCTTTTTGTTTTGGTAATTTTTGTCTTATTGATTTATGTTGTTTGATTTTTGTTTTTTGTTGTTTGTGTTTTGTTTTTGAGAGAGAAAGAATATGAAGTTGGCCGAGTAGGTGGGGTGAAAGCTCTAGGAGGAGTTGGCAGAAAGGAAGAGTATGATAAAAAAAATATATTGGGCAAATTTTTAATGAAAAATAAACCTTTTAAAAATTAACATTAGAATAACTATAAATAACTGAACAAAAAACAAATAAGGCATTCCTTATATGGTTTGAATATTTGAATCCAGACTTTTTACTTTATGATAGAAAGATTAGGGAGTCATGGTTTACCCCGGGAAAGGGACAGATGTCAGAGAAACACTTCAGAAAATGACTCCAAGTTACCTGCAAAGTAGAAGCCAGCAGGTAGAAGTTCATTTGGAACAGTCATTTAGCATAAACTATCTCTGAGTACTACCACAATTTAACTAACACTTGAAACACTTGTTGGTATTCATAGAGAACTGGAAAATTGATGTGGACACTCACTCACTTGATGCCAAGAAATATTGTGAATAGATTTATTTTTCTGAATACACTCTAAGTACATTTAAGTTATTATTTGCAAATATTATATGACACTATTAAGGTAATTTTTGTATGTGCTAACCCATAAAAATTAAGAAATCAGAAAAAATGATCATCAACACATAGAATATCAACAAATTTTGGAAGGTGGATACTACATGGAAGAGAAGGAAGGAAGGAAAGAAGGAAGGAAGGAAGGAAGGAAGGAAGGAAGGAAAGAAGGAAAGAAGCCAAAGGGCAGCATGGGCTGAATGAACAGTGTCTCCAAGGAGATTTCTGTCCCCTTTGGGGTCCAGGCACTCCTGGAAAAGGGAAAGTGAAAAGAAGGATAAGAGAGAGGATTAACTGGGTCTGTGCAGGAGACATCAGTTTCCTCTGCCTCACTTCCATCAGCTATTTCACACAGATGCAAACCCGAAGGCCCCAAATAAGGTAATCTCGCAGCTTCTCTCCCCACCTGACTAGGGCCTAGGGAACTAGTGTGGACCCTGGCCACCCTCACTGCCCCGCCAGCCCAACCCCCAGGCTTCCTGCTGTCCAGGAGAACTAGAAACAAGACCCCCTACACAAAAGTTCTAAGCTTACTTAAAGCATTACGAGACTGTCCCGTGACTTGTTTGCATTTGGTAACTGATCCTGTAGTTCTTCAGCATGACCTTTGCGGAGGTCAATGTCTGTCACAACACTCATTGGGCACAGCATCTCTAACAGGCCAGACAAGTCGGGTATGTTACTTCCATTTTACAAATGGATAAACCCAGACAATGGGGTTAAAGAGTAACCAGGCAGCCTTGCGAGTCTGTACTTTGAACCCACACTGTGCCACACGAGGGCTGCATTTTAAGGAAGCATGAACTCTGGGGGCCCAGGTACACACTTTCTTCTCCTGGGGATACTTTAGTGAATGTTGGCATTAGTAAGGCTTCTAGCTGTTACTAGCAGCAGCTCTGGCATGTGAACTCAGATTATCTGTCTAGACCTCAAAGGTCACTTTTCTTACCAGAAGCCACCATGGTCAGATGATCAGGTTCCACCAGGCCCTGCTGACTTCTGTGTTTAAGGAGCTGTGTCTTTTGATGTTCTTTCCATCTTGTATCCAGCTGTTAACAGCCCAGTTTAAAATCATAATCTCTTCAGCTAGTATATAAAATAATGAATCTCATGATGTTTCAATGTATATTAGTATCCTGCTGGTATCTGCCACCTCCACTATTGTCCTTCATCAAGGGCCCCTTCTTCTTCCCACCTCTGATTTCCTGTCCCCCACCACACACAGTGTGCAAGTGTGTCAGGGTTGAGGGGGATTCTGGCAATCTCACATGTGTTGACAGTACTCAGGCTAATACCTAGCCAGTGCCAGGGTCCTGCGACTACGTATGTGTTGTCAGGACTCAGGCAAATGCCTAGCCAGCCCCAGGGTCCTGTGACTACGCATGTGTTGTCAGGACTCAGGCAAATGCCTAGCCAGCCCCAGGGTCCTGTGACTACGCATGTGTTGTCAGGACTCAGGCAAATGCCTAGCCACCCCCAGGGTCCTGTGATTACACATGTGTTCTCAGGACTCAGGCAAATGCCTAGCCAGCCTCAGGGTCCTGTGACTGTACATATGTTGTCAGGACTCATGCATGTATTGTCAGGACTCAGGCAAATGCCTAGCCAGCCTCAGGGTCCTGTGATTACGCATGTGTTCTCAGGACTCAGGCAAATGCCTAGCCAGCCCCAGGGTCCTGTGGCTACATGAAATTACGTGGGTGTGAGTAAGAAGGAAACATGGAACACACAACAAACCTGCCTAGGAGTTTATTAGAGGAGGTGCATACAGGCCTTTGGTATCAGTGTGCAGAGAGAGAGGAAGATGGCACGTCGAGCTTTTAAAAGCTGCCTAGTGCATCTGTATAGGGAGTTGGCGTGATTACGTCATAAGCAGATGACAGGCTTACACATGTGCACAAGGATTTAGCTGAGTCATACATGGATGGAACCACACGTGCGTGCACATGGATCACCCAGGCCCCTTTCACATTCAGGCAACTCCACACCCAAGGGCCCGTCTGCATGTGCTCACCCTTAGAACCCGGAAGTGCAGCCTTATTTTCCCCTGAATCATTACATTTCACCCTTTTGTTTATTACAAAAAATTGGGGCTTTGGGGGTCATAATGGGTGGGAATGTGGCGTCATAAGGTGTCTTGTGACTGTTTCATGCTGATTTTGTGGGTGTCAGGGAGTTGAGATGCATGACCACATCCTGGGGTGGCTGATTACTGTTGTATTTTCTGGGCTCTGAGGAACTGGCTGTCTGGCAGCTTGGACTCGCAAGATGCTGGAAAGGCAGAAAATTATGTCTGGAAAAATTTTAGATCCTGGTGACTAAGAGAGGAGAGTCGCAAGGTGGAAGATAGGTGGTGGGGGGGATATTTCACAGGGGTTTCCGAGACCAGGAATGATAAGGGAAGAATTAAATGATACTTATTCTGGGTGAGTCTGGTCCGTTTAGGTAGGTCCAATTGACTCCCTGGTGCTTAAGAAAAAAAATATTTGAAAAGAAATAAATTTTAGACATATTAAAAGTTTATGATTATGATGATAGAATGGAAGATGGGGAAAGAAGGAGGAAATTATTGAAAAGGATAATTATTAGACCCTTTAATGTTTTACCTGAAGTAAATCCTTTAGCATCATGGTATTACCTTAACATCCAGGAAACACTGCTGCAGTCAGTGATAAACCTGTTATGTTAAAGTCTGTTTCAAGAGTTTCTTTGGAGTTTGGGACTGCGAACTCATTATTGTTCCTTACCACCTGGACTTTTGACAGTCCTTGTACCTCTGGCTCTGTGTTTAATGATGGTCCCTGTATAACAGCTGAGTGGTTAACTGAAAATTTAAGAATGACATTGGAGATACAGAGAAGTTGGTAAAGCAAATAGGAGAAAGAGGAAGAGGGAGAGTGTATGGAGTTTTGGCACAGGCAAGTTGAGTCAGGATGAGTCTTTTATTTTTCTGGAACTAGAGGAAGAGTGGATGATCTTGGTGCCCTCTGGATCTTAAGGGAACAGGGCCCTGTTTGAGTTACCGTATACAATAGACAGCACAGATTGGATGCTCTATCACCTCAGCCATTTGGGAGGCCATGCTCAGCATGTGACAGTGGTTGTGGAATTTGGCATTCCTTGCATGGTACACATCAAAAGCCAGCTCTAAAACTTCTGCCTGTGGGGTCAAGGGCCTTTCTCCAAACATCTAAGTTTAGCCCTAATGTCAGAATAGCACTGAATTAAAAAATCAGTCATGAGTAACTGTCTACCTTCCGTGGCTTCTGGATATAAATTAGTATGATGTAACAGAGCTTTTGTGAGGTGTTCCAAAAATGCAGGATTTTCCTTCTTATCTTGAATGCTCTCTGAGAGCTTAGTATAGTTTACTGGCTTGAGGGCAGCCTTACAGAGACCTGCCAGGAGGCAAGTCAAAGACTGGTCCCTAGCTAAAATCCTGCCCAGAGTATTACAGTCCCAGTGAGGCTCTTGCTCTGGGACCGTCTCTGCCCTTGGAGGGTGGATTGCAAGAGTTTCCTGAATCTCATCTGCATATAGTCTGGCCTGCTCCCAAACTCCCCTGCGCTCTTCAGGAAGTAGGTTATTAGATGAGATCATATAGATGTCATGAAAGGTGAGATTATAAGACTGGGTAATATATTGGAATTGTTTTATGAAAGTGGTAGCATTAGATGTATAGTACCCCAGTTTTTGTTCTATTTGGGAGAGTTTTAAGAGTGAGAAGGCATCGTGTACCCTGATCAATCCATCTACGCCAGCCACCTCTCAAAATGGGAGAACTGTTTCGGGCTTGGCTTGGTTAGGGTTGGGTTCCATAGCAAAATGCGAGCGTAAGGGTAAAGGTGGGTGCCAGTGGTAGGCGACTGCTGAGGCCAAACATCTGATAGGAAGAATGATTCAGCTGCCGGAGCAGGTAGTGGGAGGTGGGGGAGAGACCTGAAGAGCAAGCAGAGGAGGTACCAAGGCAGCAGGAAGTAAAGGAGTGGAAGTATCTGCCTGTTGAGGTCGCAAAGATGTGGATTCCTTAGCGGGGTTTGGAACAGTAGCTAAAGGAACTGGCATAGGAACAGGAGTAGGAGCTAAAGGGACAGGGGTAGAAGCTGGGGCTCAAGGAGCAGTGATAGGGGCTAAAGGGGCAGGAGTAGGAACTAGGGTGGAAGGAGCAGCAGCTGGAGCTAAAGGGAGAGGAGTAGGAACTGGAAAGATAGGGGTGGCTGCCTGCTGAGGTCGAAAAGGCAGGGCTTCATTAGCTGGGTACAGAATGGGAGTGGAGTGTTCTTCAGGTACAGATGGCATAGCCAGCAACATGTGAGCAGGCAAACAACTTGCAAGGACAGAGGGCTTAGGTTTAGAGCCTAAATAGTAAAAGGCTGGGATGTAAGGAAGCTCTTTGGATTTGCCTGTGTGCTGACAATAGTTAGAAAGCTCCCATAAAATATCGGGCTCAAGGGTGCTGTTAGGTGGCCACTTTAGATTGCCATCTAAAGTGTAACAAGGCCATTTATTTGAACAAATATGGACAAGTGTGGGAATCTGAAGGCAGGGAGTTAAGGCCTGGGGTTTCAGGGCCACTAACAGGCATCCCAGGGGGGGAGGCTGGAATGATTGGATGGCTTGATACCCATAGCTGAAACTGTGAAAACCCACGAAACAACAATACCACAAGGCGCACAGTCTCTCGACTGTGAGTGGGGTGTGAACTAGTGTGTGACTGTCACAAGAACCATGGGAGGGCATCCACTAGAAACAAGAGGGACGTTAAGGCCTGGCTGGATCTGGTTGGGGCGACTTGGGACCCAGAGACCCAGAGGCTGCTCCAGTGGCCTTTTACGGCGAGGGAAAAAAAGAAAAGAGCAAGAAAAAAGAGAAGGAAGAATCTGAAGGACCCTGGGCCCCCAATCACTGATGGATTGGCCCTGGGCCATTCCAAACACAATTTCAACTAAAGGAAGCAATGCAGAGATGAATGTCAGCGAAAGGCACAACCTTAGCCTTAAAGACTATGGTTGGGGCATTTCCCCAGTTTCTAGAAATACCAGAAGATTGCTGGAGCTCAAAGGTCAATTCCTCAGGTTCGAAGAAACCATTAAGATGACCAGAATGGGGAAACTCAACAACTGAAGAAGGTGTTGTGGGGAGAAATTGTGCTCAGGCATATGGAGCATGTGGTTGTTGTGAAGAAAATCAGTGGTTCTGGATCCTGACCCCGGGAAAGGGGCTTAGGGTGGGACAGTCTCTAAAGTGTCATGGCACCAATGAAATTCCAAGAAGAAGGAAACACGTAACACACAACAAACCTGCTTAAGAGTTTATTAGATGGGGTGCATATAGGCCTGAGGAATTGGTGTGCAAAAAGAGAGAAAGAAAGATGGCGTGCCCAGCTTTTAAAGGTGCCTAGTACCCGAGCCCAGGGGGTTGGTGTGACTATGTCATATGCATATGACAGACTCATGCTTGCATACAAGGGTTTAGCAGAGTCATATGTGGATGGAACCACACACGCACATGCGTGGGTCATGCTGGGCCTTGTAACATTCAGGCATCTCTGTGCTCGAGGGCCTGTCTGTACATGCTTGCCTTTAGAACACGGAAGTACATCCTTATTTGTGGCTGAATAATTACACTACACATGTGTGTCAGTATTCAGGCAAAAGTCTAGCCAGCCCCAGGGTCCTATGGCTGTGCCTGTGTTGTCAGGACTCAGGCAAAAGTCTAGCCAGCCCCAGGGTCCTATGGCTGTGCATGTGTTGTCCGTGCTCAGGCAAATGCCTAACCAGCCCCAGGGTCCTGTGGCTGCATGTGTGTTGTTAGTATTCAGGCAAATGCCTAGCCAGCCCCAGGGTCCTATGGCTGTGCCTGTGTTGTCAGTACTCAGGCAAATACCTAGCCAGCCCCAGGGTCCTGTGGCTGCACATGTGTTTTCAGGACTCAGGCAAATGCCTCGCCAGTCCCAGGGTCCTGTGGCTATGCATGTATTGTCAGGACTCAGGCAAATGCCTAGCCAGTCCCAGGGTCCTGTGGCTGCACGTGTGTTGTCAGGACTCAGGCAAATGCTTAGCCAGCCCCAGGGTCCTCTGGCTGTGTGTGTGTTGTCAGTAGTCAGGCAAATCCCTTACTAGTCCAGGACCCTAAGACTGTAAGTCACTATGTAATCTATGCTCATGTACTGCATGACTACAGAAGTCTCTGTCTGAATGCATCAAGGCCCCCTTTTAAAAGCAGGCTCTGCCCACTCCTCACTCTACACCACTTCCTTTTCCATGCAGGCCTCCCTATGGACTCCTTTTCACCCCCTATCAATAACACACCACGTGTGTTTGTTATACATTGTGGTTCATTCACTGCCTCTAAACTGCAACACCCACCTTCACTGCTTTTCATGATGAACAGGGAACTGTGAGAGAAAGAACCCCTTTCCTCCCCAAGTTGCTTAGGTCATGGTCTTTCATGAGAGCAATAGCAGCTCACACTAAGACATGTATACACACACACACACACACACACACACACACACAGACACACACACCAAGATTTATAATCATTTTTCAGGAAAGAAAGAAGATGACCAGGAGGAGAGTGTGGGAGGAGGCATCCACACACAGTCCCCTATGCTGTAACCTGTTCCATAGTTGTGGCCTGCCCTGACCTATGTCCTCTGTGAGACCAGAAGAGAAGCCCGCATTGCCCTGACCTATGTCCTCTGTGAGACCAGAAGAGAAGCCCACATTGCCCTGACCTATGTCCTCTGTGAGACCAGAAGAGAAGCCCGCATTGCCCTGACCTATGTCCTCTGTGAGACCAGAAGAGAAGCCTGCATTGCCCTGACAGCCAAAGCTCTGTGCTCAGCTTCCCGAGCTCTGCTTCCTCCAAACTGCTTGTGGTTTGACCGGGTGGTTCCCTGTCAACCAAGCAGCTCTTTAGTGCTGGCTAAGAACAGTCTCTAAGACATTGTGTTCAGAATGTCCCACTTTCGTCGTCGTGGTGTGGGAGTGGTACCAATAACGTGTCACCATTATTGAAGTCCTTAGGATTTTGTTTTCATTCAGAAGTAGAAGACCTTTCCAGAGATGCTCTTCGGTGCTTGCAGGGCTTCTGTGCACTCACCAGCCGCCGTGTGGCCATGCTTGCTCACACCATCTCTCATCCATGGCCAACATGAGGAAGAAACTGACCCAGAGAAAACTGATTTTGTTCTTGAAGCTTTTGAGAGTTTTACATGTATTGTAATAGCCTTAAGTTTTTCTTTCTTTTTCCTTTCTGTCATTTTGAGACAGGGCTTCACTATGTACCTGAGGTGATGTCCATGGATCCTGCTACCACTGAGGGCTCTTCAGATACCCAGAATCTGGTCAGCCACCTGGACCATGTTGGTATCAGAAGGCCATGTTGCCATCAGGGCCACACTGATCTGGGTGCCCTGTGCTGCCACCGGGTCCATGGTGATGTCTGGGCTCAAGCTGCTGCCAAGGGCCATGTCTGGGTCCATGGTCCTACTACAGTTGGGGTCTGTGATGATGTCCATTGCTCAAAGAGACCACACCTGTAGAAATCTGAGGGCTGCACTGAACTAGCCCCACCCTCCACTGGCCCTGGGATGGATGGTCCCGCCTGTAGCTGGGTACTGAAGCAGGAGTGCTGGCCCCACCTCTCAGCACAGGTATGCATCTCACCTGGGCAGTACACTAGAGCAGACGGATTGTCAGGGATGCAGGCAAGCTGACTCTGAGGGCATGAGAGCAGGAGAGATGGCCCAACCCCGTCCCTGTCTGCCGTGTAGTGGCATATGTGAGTGAAAAATGACCTTATCACTCTGCCTTTTGCTACCTGCGAGAGAGCTGACCCCAGGGTCACAAGAGTGGGAGAACTAGCCCTGCAGCGCACCAGATACAGCACACAGGAGAGCTGATCACCCCGCCCCACCCCCACCATGCTCCTTGTAGAAGTCAGAGAGAGGCCCCTGCGAGTCACCTGGACAAAACAGTAGAGCTGGCCCTAGTGGTGTCCGTGTGAGTGGGCCAGGTCTGGAGACCTGAGGGCAGTAAAACTGGCAACACCCATTCCTGCAGGATGCATTGGGTGAGCTAGCCAAGGCAATGCTGGAGAGCTCACCTGGGTAGTGGAGACGAGGGAAAGCTGGCAGGGTGATCAACCCAGCTACCAGGCCCAGAAGCAGGACTTTGAGTTAGCCTACCCCAACATCCACCACTCTATGAGCTGTTGGAGCACGTGAAGGGGACAGACGTACAGATCCAAAACTACAGGATCCCCACAACACAGAACAACAGGATATCCAAGAGGAGCCCCAGGGAGAATGTTGTTGTTGATAGTGTAGCAGAAGCCAGAGACCTCAAACCAGACCAATGATTCAGAGCAAGGAACTCTTACAAGTGAAGATGAATGGACTGAAGGGAAAACTGTGGCTCACTGGGCCACACCACAGCTTCCATGACAAGATTCTTCTCCCATTTTTTTTTTTTTGGTTTGGTTTTTGTTTTGGGGGGGAGGCTGCATGGGTAGATGGCAGAAGCGAGGGCACTGGGAGATAAGTGGGATCCGGATGTATATTGTGAAATCCACAGAGAATAAATGAAAGTTGAGGAAAACACTTGCAAAGAATTTTTTTAAAGAAACCAGTAAAAACCAACCAACCAAACAATGAAACAACAAATAAATAAATAAAATGTACAATCAATGCAATGTCAGCAGGGTTCACAATCCCAACACCTATATCAACATTAAAAGCTCACCTGAAGGAAAATAAAAACAAAACAAATAAACAAAAACAGAAACCCAGAGAACCAATTTTCTTGGAAGAGTTCTTCAACTGTAAATGATTTTCATTTGAGTTCCCCCCTCCAAGCTTTAACTCCCCCGTCCCACCATAGCAGCTCCTTCTTTATCACCAGTGACCTCCACATTGGTACAGCCAGTGCCTGGGCTGCAGTCTTCATCCAGCCTGTCCTGTCACCAGCATTGAGCTAGGGATGGGCTCATCACTGCCTCTGTGAAACACCTGCTTCATCTGCCCTTAGGGCATCTCTCCTGGTTTCCCTCAGAGAGCTCCAGCTCAGCCCTCTGCTGTTTCTCTTCTAACCACTGGGGTCTGAGTTCCCCTGACTGTGTAAGTGCACTTCCTGGAAGACCTCATCTACCTGAATGGCTTTATGTTCTCAGTCTCTACGTCCCCATTTCCAACTCTAAACAAGACACAGCTCCAGAACTCCATTCCTATCTGTTGGGTCTACAGGGCTGCACAAAGATGAGGGACAGACCACCAAAGTCTATTAAACCAGAAGCAAACTCTATTCCAGTAAAAAAAAAAATTAAAAATTAAAAAAAAAAAAACAAATCTCCATAGAGCACAAAAATCTTACCAGCTAGCTGAGACCACAGCCAGAGATGGACTTGTAAGGCTATGACAATGGACAGTTTCTGAACTCCCCCTTCTTATAGCAAGAAGCAACAAGCATTAAGCATAAACAAAGGAATTTTTACAATCTTGAGGTAAAACTCAGATACAAATTGCATTTTCTTACAATTTCCATTTACAGAGATTTTCAACTAAACTAATGTTTGTAATTAGTCCACTGTTTTTCCCTGGGGCTCCCTGATGGTGGAGCTCTTTACCAAAGAGCTCTTTACCAAAGCTCTGCACTCCCCTGATACTGCCAGCTTCACATAGCAGGGAAGGCTATAGAAAAATGCACAACCAAAAAGTCAGGTAGACCCATCATGTAAAAGTTAACTCAGCGCACATCCATTGCTGGTCATGAGTGGCGGGGGTTATCTAAAAGCTGGACCTGAGTTTGCAGAGGCTGCTTCAGCTTTGCAGGCAGAGCTATCAGTTGTAAAGCACAGTAGCCCACTGTTAACAGTTGATCCTTAAATGCTGAGAAAGCTGCTGACAGCCTGCTCCCATTCCCCTGATGTTTATTACATTCTTATTTCTGGAATCTACGTTTCTGTGTTCTTATTCTCAGACTCTTCACTCCACCTCTTCCCAATGGGCGTTTCCATTTTCACCTCCACTGGAGCTTGAGTGCTCACACCTTTGAAGAAAAAAAAGAATGATTCTTCCTCCTCCTGCAGCTGTCAACTGCTCATAGCTCTTCAGTAAGGAATGGGGCCTGGAGAAGACTTCATTTACCCATGAGGGAATTTTGTCTGGATTGATTGTGTCCATCTTGTACAGTTAACCACAAATGGCGTGAGTCATGGGTGCAATGGTCACGTCAAGCCCAGCAGTTTTCACCCCACAGCTCTCCTCCCCATCATTCCTGTCACATTCTTTCTGCCTCCTCTGCACATCCTTCCTGAGCCTGGGTAGCACAGGGGAAGGCACTCGGAGGGACGTCCCATTCAGGACTCAGCTCCCTTGCTGGGATGACTGATCTGGCTGTCTTACACCATGAGATCAAAAATCTGGTAGTTGTTCAGTCTCCAAGGCTGGATGTCTCAGCAGCCCCAGTCTGGCCCTGGAGTCCTGGAGGATCCTGGAGAGTTGCTGCTCTTCAGGCTACATTTTAATGATGAAGAAGTTGGCTCTAGTACCAGTGAAGGAATGCCATGGTGGCAATAGGATAGATGAACTTGCCAGAGAGAGTGAGGGCTCAAGCGAAAAGCAGCTTCCTTCTTCCATGTTCTTTTATCTTGTGCTGCCACCAGAGAGTACTGCCCCCTTTACGACGAGTCTTTCTGCTTCAGATAACCTGATCAAGAAAATCCTTCACAGAAAAGCCCAGAGCTTGCATTTTACTTGATTCCAGATGTGGTCAAGTTGAGAACCAAGATTATCCATCCCACTGTGGTTTGAGTGTTCTGCAAAGGGTCCTGTTGAAATGGAATACTTGTTGTAAGAGTCAGTCAAGGAGTGGGAATTTTATTGTGTTTTGAGGTACGATTGTGAGGACCTGACTTTGCAAACTCCATTTTAAAGAAAGGGCTTCATCTTAAGTCATATAATGAGCAGAGGGGCCGATTTCAGCTTCAAAAATGTGCTGTGATAGCAGAATTTGAACAGATACCCTGAAAATAGTCAATTAAGAAGCCAGGGAGCAGAGCCATAAAATTTAACGAAGTCCAGATGTCCCTAGGAGGCATCATGTCCTTGAACATACCTTGTCAGTTATTAATGGCTCTTTGTTAGGGTCTTCATACCCAATGACCCAATTGACCAATGGTTTCAGACACTACCTTACTTTATGCCCTCCTTACCCAATCCCAAGACAACTGGACATAAACTCCCCTGATTAAGGCTTTCCCCATTTAAGAGTTCGCCCCTTCCCTGGGCTCGCCACTGCACTTCCGTCACCCACTGTGTTGGTATGGTGGAGTAGTCCAAACTCAAGTTATATAATTGAAAACTCTCATGTCATTTGCATCGGGACCTGGGATTTGTGAATTTATTGGAGGACCAATAACTTGGACATAACAGGATCTAAGTAAGGTGATTAGAATTAAGTCATTAAGGTGAAAATTCCATTGGATCCTGGTGGCTTCCTAGGATAGATCAAAAAATAGTCCATGTGCACAGACACATGATCAGTAAAATCATTTTAGAAAATTAAAAAGAAAGAAGACAAGGAGGAGAGTGTGGGAAGAGGTATTCACACAGATGTTAGGGGAGGACGCTGTGTCTGGTGATGCTGTGGTCTGAATGCAAAAAGTCTCCTATGAGCAGCTCACGTGTTTGAGCATTTGGCTTCCTGCTGGGCTGCTAGTTGGTAAGATTTTGGAACCTTTAAGAGGCGGAGCCTGGTGGAGGAAGTGGGTCACTAAGGACAGGCCTTGAGACTTTATAGCCTGGTGCCATTTCCCAGTCATTTTCTCTGCTTCCTTGCTGTTGATGCTTTGTGATCGGCTGGCTTCCTGCTCCTGACACCAAGTCTCCTGTGCCACGGTGGAAATGTATCTTCAACTGTAAGCCAGAACAAACCGTATTTTCTGTGAGCTTCTTTATCACGGAGTTTTATCCTAGCAACAGTAACGGTAAGTACAGGTTGTGCTAGTGAAAATGAAAGCAACTAAGCAAAGCCGTGGGCTGCCAAGTCTTGGCCAGTTCCTTCTAAAGAAAAGGAACAGGATGCAAGAGTTGAGCAATTGTGTCTATAGAAAAGAACATGAACTTTGTCTCATGATCCCCAGGCAGACTGTAAGGGGGTGGGGCTATCCAGAGACAACTGTAAAATCACAGTTGTTGAGTCACATTGTCAAGTGTCCTGAGGACTGACAGAACTCCAGAAGGACCCCTGCAGAACATTTCTAGTGATGAGGTTGGATTTTTTTCTCTTTATTTTTTATTTTTTACTTTTATTGATATTTTTATTGATTGTTGAGTTCTAAATTTTTCTCTGTTCTTCTCCCTGCCTCTCCTCTCCCCTTCAACCCTCTGCCAAGGTCCCAATACTCCCAATTTACTCTAGAGATCTTGGCTTTTTCTACTTCCCATGTAGATTAGATCCATGTATGTCTCTCTTAGGGTCCTCATTGTTGTCTAGGTCCTCTGGGATTGTGGTTTGTGGGGTGGTTTTCTTTGATTTATGTTTAAAAGTCACTCATGAGTGAGTACATGTGATAATTGTCTTTCTGGGTCTGGGTTACCTCACTCAAAATGTTGTTTTTTAGATCCATCCATTTGCCTGCAAAATTCAAGATATCATTTTTTCTACTGTGTAGTACTCCATTGTGTAAAAGTACTACATTTCCCTCATCCATTCTTCGGTTGAGGGACATTTAGGTTGTTTCCAGATTCTGGCTATGGTGAACGATGTTGCTATGAACATAGTTGTGCACATGTCCTTGCGGCACGATTGAGCATCCTTTGGATATATACCCAAAAGTGGTATTACTGGGTCTTGAGGAAGGTTTTTTTTTTTTTAATTTTCTGAGAAATCACCACACTGACATCCAAAAGGGTTGTACCAGCTTGCATTCCCAACAGCAACACAAGAATGTTCTCTTTTCCCCCACAACCTCTCCAGCATAAGTTGTCATCGGTGTTTTTTATTTTGGCCATTCTTACAGGTGTAAGATGGAATCTCAGAGTTGTTTTCATTTGCATTTCTCTGATGATTAAGGATGTTGAGCATTTCCTTAAGTGTCTTTTAGCCATTTTCGATTCCTCTGTTGAGAGTTCTCTGTTTAGGTCTGTACTCCATTTTTTAAAATGGATTATTTGTTCTTTTGGTGACCAATTTCTTCAATTCTTTGTATATTTTTTGTATATCTTTGTCTGATGTGGGGTTAGTGAAGATATTTTCCCATTCTGTAGGCTGTCATTTTGTCTTGTTGACTATGTCCTTTGCTTTCCAGAAGCTTTTCAGTTTCAGGAGGTCCCATTTATTAATTGATTCAGTTCCATTGGTCCTCCTGTCTGTTCTTATGCAAATACCAGACTATATTCAGTACTAAGCTCTGTAGTAGAGTTTGAAGTCGGGGATTGTGATGCCTCCAGAAGTTCTTTTATTGTACAGGATTGTTTTGGCTATCCTGGGTTTTTGCTTTTCCATATGAAATTGAGTACTGTTCTTTCAAGGTCTGTGAAGAATTTTGCTGGGATTTTGCTGGGCATTGCATTGAAACTGTAGATTGTTTTGATAAGATTGCCATTGTTACTATGTTAATTCTACATACCCAAGAGAATGGGAGATCTTTCTACTTTCTGGTGTCTTCTTCAATTTCTCTCTTCAAAGATTTAAAGTTCTTATCAGACAAGTCTTCTACTTGTTTGCTTACTCTGAGATATTTTATGAGTTACTCTGAGATATTTTATCCTATTTGTGGCAATTGTGAAGGGTGATGTTTCTCTGATTTCTTTCTCAGCACATTTATCATCTGTGTACAAGAGGGCTACTGATTTTTTTAAATTAATCTTGTATCCTGCTACATTACTGAGGAGTGTTTATGAGTGATAGAAGTTCCTTGGTAGAATTTTTGGTATTGCTTATATAAACTATCATATCATCCATAAATAGTGAGAGTTTGTCTTCTTCTTTTCCAATTTATATCCTCTTGGTCTCCTTTTGTTGTCTTATTGCTCTAGCTAGGACCTCAAGGACTATATTGAATAGATATGGAGAGAGTGGACAACATTGTCTTGTCCTGATTTCAGTGGAATTGCTGGGAGTTTCTCTCCATTTAGTTTGACGTTGACTGTTGTCTTGCTGTATGTTACCTTTATTATGTTTAGGTATGTTCCTTATATTCCTGCTCTCTCCAAGACCTTTATCATGAAGGGATGTTGTACTTTATCATAAGCTTTTTCAGCATCTAATGAGATGATCATGTGGTTTTTATTTTTCTTTTTGTTTATATGGTAAATTATGTTGACAAATTTTCATATGTTGAACCATCCCTGCATTTCTGATCATGGTGGATGATGGTTCTGATGTGTTCTTGGATTCAATTTGTCAGTATTTTATTTAGTATTTTTGCATCAATGTTCATGAGTGAGATTGGTCTGCAATTCTCTTTCTTATTAATGTCTTTATGTGGTTTGGCTATCAGGGTAATTGTAGCTTCATAAAAAGAGTTTGACAATGTTCCTTCTGTTTTTATTGTGTGGAACAATTAGAGGAGTATTGGTATTATTTCTTCTTTGAAAATCTTGTAGAATTCTGAGCTCAAACCATCTGGAACTGGGCTTTTTTTTTGGTTGGGAGACTTCTGAAGACTGTTTCTATTTCTTTATCAGTTATAGGTGTGCTTAATTTGCCTATCTGGTCTTGATTTAATTTTGGTAAGTGGTATTTATCCAGAAAGTTGTTCATTTCCTTTAAGTTTTCCAATTTTGTGAAGTACAGACTTTTGAAATATGATCTGATGATTCTCTGTATTTCCTCCATGTCTGTTATGTCCCACTTTTAATTTCTGGTTTTGTTATTTTGTATATTCTCTTTGTGCCTTTTAGTTAGTTTGGATAAAGTTTTCTCTATTTTGTTGATTTTTCTCGAGAACCAATTCTTTGTCTCATTGATTCTTTGTATTTTCCTTGTTTCTATTTCGTTGATTTCAGCTCTCAATTTGATTATTTCCTGCCGTCTAATTCTCTTGGGTGAGTTTGCTTCTTTTTGTTCTAAAATTTTCAAATATTCTGTTAATTCACTAGTGTGGGATTTTTCCAGCTTCTTTGTGTAGGCTTTAGTGCTATGAACTTTCCTATTAACACTGCTTTCATTGTATCCCAAAAATTTTGGTATGTTGTGTGGTCATTTTCATTGAATTTTAGGAAGTCTTTAATTTCTTTCTTTATTTCTTCCTTGACCCATTGATGATTCATGTGAGCATTGTTTAATTTCCATGTGTTTGTGAGTTTTCTGGAATTAGTATTGCTGTTGATTTCTAGTTTTAAAGCATGATGATCTGATAAGATACATGGGGTTATTCTGTTGAAGGAGCTGCGGGCCTCTTCCCACAGCCCAGCTCCTGGCTGCCTAGCTAGCTTATGCCCCGAAATAACAACACACAAATTGTATTCTTTTAAACACTGCTTGGCCCATTATATCTAGCCTCTTCTCGGCTAACTCTTGCACCTGGACTAGCCCATTTCTAATAATGTGTGTAGCACCCCAAGGTGCGCTTACCAGGAAGATTCTAGCCTACATCCATCCTGGGTCGGAGCTTCATCGCGTCTGCCCTGGACTGGAGCGGCAGGGCATCTGACCTCACTTCCCTTCTTCCCAGCATTCTATTCTGTTTACTCCACCTAACGGCTGGCCAATCAAATGGACCAAGGCAGTTTCTTTATTAGCCAATGACCTTCCTCCATCATTATTCCATTTTTTTTTTGTATTTGTTGAGTTTTTTTGTTACTGAGTATGTGGTCAATTTTTGAGAAGGTTCCATGAGGTGCTGAGAAGAAAGTATATTCTTTTATATTTGGATGGAATATTCTATAGATGTCTGTTAAGTCCATTTGAGTCATAACATCTGTTAGTTCCCTTATTTCTCTCCTTTTTTTGTCTGACTGACCTGTCCAGTGGTGAGAGTGGAGTGTTGAAGTCTACCACTATTAGTGTGTGGGGTTTAATGTGTTACTTAAGCTTTAGAAGCGTTTCTTTTACATATGAGGGTGCCCTTGTATTCGGGGCATAGCTGTTCAGTATTAAGATTTCCTCTTGATGGATTTTTCCTGTGACTTACATGAAATGTCCTTCATCTCTTTTGATTGATTTTAGCTTGAAGTCTATTTTGTTAGATATTAGGATAGCTATACCAGCTTGTTTCTTAGGGCCATATTATTGGAATATTTTTTCCCAATCCTTTACTCTGAGATGATGTCTGTCTTTGAGGTTGAGGTGTATTTCTTTTTTTTTTTTAAAAAAAAACAACAACTTTATTTAACCTTATTTCATGTACATTGGTATAATGATGTCAGATTCTCTGGAACTGGAGTTACAGACAGCTGCAAGCTGCCATGTGGGTGCTGGGAATTGAACCCCGGTCCTCTGGAAGAGCAATCTGTGCTCTTAACCACTGAGCCATCCCGCCAGCCCCAGAGGTATATTTCTTGTATGTAGAAAAAGGATGGATTCTGTTTTCACAGCAAATCTGTAAGCCTGTGCCTTTTTAGAGGTGAGTTGAGTCCACTTATATTAAGGATATTTATGACCAGTGATTGCTATCTCCTGTTAATTTAGTTTTCATTGTTGGTAATGTTAATTTGTGTGGTTTTCTCTTTTTTGGGATTTCCTGCTATGAGACCATCAATTGTCTGTGATTTTGTTGATATAGCCAACTTCCTTGGGTTGGAGTTTTCCTTCTAGTGTTTTCTGTAGGGCTGAGTTTCTGGATAGGTATTGGTTACATCTGGTTTTATCATGGAATATCTTGTTTTGTCCTTCTATGGTGATTGACAGTTTTGCTGGGTATAGTAGTCTGGGCTGGCATCCGTGGTCTCTGAATGTCTACATAACACTTCACCATGATCTTTTGATTTCATTGTCTTCAATGAGAAGTCAGATGTAATTATGATAGGTCTGCCTTTATATGTTACTTGGCCTTTTTCCTTTGCAGCTTTTAATATTCTTTCTTTATTCTGTATGTTTAGTGCTTTAATTATTATTTGGCGAGGGGACTTTTTTTGATCCAGTTTGTTTGGTGTTCTGTAAGCATCTTGAATCTTCATAGGCATATCTTTCTTTAGGTGGGGAAAGTTTTCTTCTATGGTTTTGTTAAATATATTTTCTGTGCTTTTGATTTGAACTTCTTCTCCTTCTTCTATACCTATTATTCTTAGGTTTGGCCTCTACATGGTGTCCAATATTTTCTTGATATTTTGGGGTAAGCCTTTGTTAAATTTAACATTTTCTTTAACTGATGAGTCTGTTTCCTCTATTATATCTTCAGTGTTTGAGATTCTCTCTTCCATCTCTTGTATTCTGCTGTTCATGCTCACATTTGTGATTCCTGATCATTTTCTCATGATTTCAGTCTCTATAATTCCCTCAGCTTATGTTTTTTATTGTCTCTATTTCAGTTTTCAAGTCTTGGATACTTTCTTTCATATGTATAATTGCTTTTTCTTGGTTTCCTTTAAAGGATTTGCTGATGTCTTTCAATTTTTTGTTTGTCTTTTCCTCGATTTCTTTAAAGGAATTTCTCATTTCCTCTTTAAGAGATTCAATCATTCTCCTGAAGTTAATTTTTAGGTCATTTTCTTCTGCTTCATCTATATTTGGTTGTTCAAGTCTTGCAGTTGTAGGGTCTTTAGGTTTTACTAGTGTCATGTTGCTATTTGTGGTGTTGCATATGTTCTTACCTTTTCTACTCATCTTTTCCTCTAATAGGTATAGTTTGGGCTGTTTGTGATTCTGTTGATTAATCTTCTAGGTGCCAGTGAATCCAAGGCTCAGATGGCTGTTCCTTATGGTACAGTTAGTGCCACAGTTCATGGAGGTCCCTCAGCACTCCCAGGCTTTACTCTGTTCCCTTGGAGTTGTCTCAGGCCTGTTCTAGCCTAGGTTTTTGGCTCAGACCTGTTTCTGTAAATATCCCTGGACTGGATTTATTCCTGCAGAGGTCCCTGGCTTGGGATTGGTTCTGTAAAGGACTCTGGCTTCAGTCTACTCCCTCAGAGTTCCCTGGCTTGGGTGCGCTCAGATGCAGAGGACCTAGCTCAGGCTTACTCCATCAGAAATCCCAGGCTCACCCTTGGACGTGCAGAGGTTTTGGGATCCTGCCTGTTCTCTTTAATGTCCCAGACCAACACCCGGACCCACAAAGGTCCTGGCTCAGGCCTAGTTCATTGGAGGTCCTAGATTCATGCCCAGACCCACAGGGGTCCCGGCTTAGGTCTACTCTCTCGGAGGTTGCAAATTCACATCCAGACCTTCAGCAGTCTCTGGCTCTGGCTCACTCACTCAGTGGTTGCTTCCTTGTACCTATTCCTGTGGAGTTTGTTGTCTCAGGTCTGCTCTGGCCGAGGTTGCTGGCTCAGTCCTGATCCACAAAATGTCCCTGGACTGGATCCGCTCCTGCTCCCATGGAGCTTGCTTTCTCAGGGCCACTCCAGCCTAGGTAGCTGGTTCAGTTCCACTCCTGTGGGATTTGTTGCCTCAGACCTACTTTGGCCTAGGTTACCTGCTTTGCAAAGGTCAGCTCATAAGAGTTGTTTGCCTCTACTTACCATGAAGGTTGCAGGGGAGCCAGCTGAACTCACTGGGCTTGTGGCAAGCCACTCTATCATTGAGCTGTCTCTCTAGCCCTGAGACACACACTTTATAATAAATATATCACAGACACCAATCATCTGCTTTCCTTTCTCCATTAGAAATGGCCACCCAGGGAGAAGCCTTTGAGGAGAGGATTTGTGAATTCGATGATGAATCGGCCTCCGAGTTATCTGCTCTTCTGGGTGTGGATGCACTTCAGGTCTTAAAAAGACAACAAGAAGAAGACCATGCATTACGAATGAAAATGAAGAAAGGTTTTAACCCACAAATGCGCAGTGAAGCCAAACGATTAAAGACTTTCGTGACCTATGACACATTCAGATCATGGACGCCACAGGAGATGGCAGCTGCTGGGTTTTACTATACTGGGGTGAAACTTGGGGTTCAGTGCTTCTGCTGTAGCTTAATCCTCTTTTGCACCAGACTCAGGAATCTTCCCATAGAAAGCCACAAGAAATTGCGTCCTGAATGTGCGTTCCTTTTGGGCAAAGATGTTGGGAACATTGGCAAGTATGACATAAGGGTGAAAAGTCCAGAGAAACTGAGGGGCGGCAAAGCAAGGTACCAAGAAGAGGAGGCCAGACTGGAGTCCTTTGAGAACTGGCCGTTCTATGCCCATGGGACATCGCCACGTGTGCTCTCAGCAGCTGGCTTCGTCTTTACAGGTAACTGGATCCCATTGTGTGATGTGTTTCTGTAAAATATGAAGTTTAGTTTCCATTTTTCTAAAAAAAAAAATATGTACTTGTGTGAGGGGGTGGGGGATTTTCACTTGTGAGTGGAGGGGTCCGTAGGGTCCAGAGAAGAACATCAGACCCTTGGGAAGAGTGGATTCCAGTGATTGTGAACTGTCTGAAGTTGGTGCGGGGAACCCAACTCCAGTCCCCTACAAGAGCCCTCTTAACCACTGAGCCATCTCTCCATCCCTTCATTCCTCTTTTCTTCTTCTTCTTCTCCTTCTTCCTCCTCCTCTGCTCTTCCTCTACCTTCTCCGACTACTCTTGCTCCTTCCCATCCTCCTCTTCTTCCACTACCTCTTGTTAATCATTCCTTATTTGTTAATTGTGGCAGAGGAGATCTGGTTAATTAAACATCCACTTTAATAGTTTTCCTCTCTCTTTAATTTACTTTTAGTGTAGCACTATTATCTTGCCAAATATGTGTAAAACACAAGGATCTTTTCTGTAAATGCGGGCCTGAGAAACTATGAACCTGAAGTTGAGGGTGTAGCTCATTACAAGAGGGCTAACTTAGCCATTGCTTAGTGCCAGCAATTGAAAACAAAGCTAAATAGACTGCAGAAAACCTTAGTTCAATTCATAAGGTGCTGAAAATGGATCATGAGATAGACCAGTCCCACTGTCCTCTAGTTTCACGAATACTATTAATTGTGTATTTCCTTGATTTATTTCATTTCTTTAGTTTTGGAAGGATGCTCTTTGTACTTGTTTAACCCCCATCCAGAGGCAAGCTGCCTTTGACAACACTGCACTTTGAAATGCCTTAGCCACACACCAGGTGTTAGGAGAGATGTGGATGACGTTATAGCAGCGTCTGTGGTGTGCTGGGGACCCACTTATGTAAGCTGTGCATGGATTGAGCACTAATTATAATTCAACCAGTTTGTCCTTTCCCACATTTCACAGGTGACTTCACTGAGGTTCAAAGAACTAATGAAATGTTCCTGTTTCCATAGAAACAATGCAGCAAACGTGACACTTAGGCCTTCTAATGGCATCATTTTAGCAAATCCTAGCATCTCCATCCCTTTGATCCTGAAAGCTAAAGAGTGGCTTCTGTCTGCGAAGCCATCGTGTGAGGGTAGTGTATATGGAGGAAAGCCATGCTGGGGACGGAGGTCCAGAACTCAGAGGGGGTCATTTAGGGCAGTGGGACTGTGGACAGGGATCCAGCCTGAGGGGTCATGGAAGAACAGGCATGCTGGGGTCTGTCTGTTCTGCTATAATATGATCAGCTCCAAGGTCGCACCTGGTGCCATTGCTGGCCAGTCAGAACACGTCACTGCATTGTAGGTAAACGGGACACCGTGCAGTGTTTCTCCTGCGCTGGATGCTTGGGAAACTGGGAAGAAGGAGACGATCCTTGGAAGGAGCATGCCAAGTGGTTCCCCAAGTAAGCAAACACTTCATTTGTATTTTCAGTTTTTATTTTTGGTTTGGTTTCATTTGTTTGTTTGTTTGTTTTTAGCAAGATGAGCCTAGAGAGAAAAGACCAACATTGTTGGAGTACCACACGAGTTCTGATGTTTCTCATATCTAAAACGGGATCATCGCAGAATTTTTCAAACAAGGAAGATCTGCTCACATAGTGAAAACTTTAAATCACATGAACTTAAATGGTTCTTTCTCTTTTATGTTATTTTCGCTTTATCATTCTTTCATTTTTATACTTTCTGTGATGTGTGTTGGTGTGTATAGAGTGAGTTTATGTGTGTGGTGTGTTGGTATATAGTGTATGGATGTGTATTCATCCATGTCTGTGGGGAGGTCAATGTTCGTATAGGTTCCTGCCCTCCATCATTCTCTGCCTTATATTTTGAGATAGGCAACCTGGGATCTGCCTGACTCCATTCCTCCAGGGTTAGGGTTAGAGACATGGTGGACTGGGTCCTGAATTTACAGAGTCAATACAGATTCAATATCACACTTTTGTGGTTATGCTGAGGTATTTTACCTACCAAGGCATCTTTCCAGGTCCAGCATTTTGTTTTTAATTATTCAGGGGACGGTGTGTATGTACAAGTTAGTACAGGTGCCCATGGAGGCCACCTTAGAACCTTAGAGCTGCAGTTCCAGGTGGCCATAAGAAGTGGGTGCTAGGTGCTGAACTCACGTCTCTGCAAGTATGACGTGCATGCTCTCCATTCCCTTCCAGCCGTTACTAAATGTTTGGTTTTGTTTCTACCCAAACAGGGTTTCTCTGAGTAGTCCTGACTGTCCTGTATCTCACTCTGTAGACCAGGAAGGCCTCAAATTCACAGAGATCCACCTGCTTCAGCCTCCTGAGTGCTGGGATTAAAGGCATGTGCCACCATCGCCTGGCTAAATGTTGTTTTATTGTCCCCAATACTACAATATGTTTCATCAAGTAGCAGTTACATGATTTCCCTTAACTAACAAATGAGTGAATTGCAAAGGGGTGGAAATGGAAATAATAAGTAATAAATAAATAAAGGAAAATAATAACACTGTTTAAGATATTGCAAGTGGTTTCATTTACTGCGGAACATACACGAAGAAAACACTAGCTGGACAAGGTGGCACACACCTGTAATCCCAGCATGACCAGGGTAGAGGCGATAGAATCAGGAGTTCAAGGCCATTTTCTGGTTTAAAAAAAAAAATTACAAGGAGACCAGATGCCTAGGTGACCACACAGCAGTGCCAAAGGAGGGAAAACAGGTGTATTTTATTTCAGAGATTCGGAGTATTTGTAATTACAGTGGTCTTTCACCCTACTTAGGGAAGGAACATATTTTAGTTATTTTTCATAATGCGTTCAGTGGTGTTTTTTTATGTCTATTGTTTTTGATTGTGCAACATACAGGTTCATTCCTGTACCTAGTTTCCAGACTTTCATCATGTTATCTCGCAAAGTAGAGAGCACCTGCCCCGGCCTACTCGAATCAAATTTATCCTGTGTCTTTCCTGCCATCTGCTGGGAATAGTGCTGATAAGGTTATGTCAAAGCACGTTCCAGCTAACGCATGGTTCCATTTGTTATTCTTTTAGCATATGCCTTTAAATCATGACTAATAAAGAGAAAAGAACCACAGTGTCATTATGACTCCTAAAAAGATGAGCTTCAATACCTAATGCCATTAAATATCTTAGTAAGTGTTCAGAGGCTCTGCTTCTTCCAGCCCTTGGGATTCTTTACATTGTGTGTGTGTGTGTGTGTGTGTGTGTGCGCGCGCGCGCCCCACACTCTACTGACTGAGAATCACTATCGTTGATTCTCTTGCCTATTTGTTTCAAGAAGAGAACAGCGGCTGCAGCAGTGTAGGCCTGCAGTCCAGGCTGTGCTTGAGCATGACATCACCACCGCAACAGAAGGAGAGCCTGTGTTGAAAGAAAATTAAAACAAGATGAAGGTTTCCTATTGTTTTCTTTCTGTTGCTGTTGATCTCTGCTGGGCCATGACCCAAAGCAGCCTGAGAGGGAAGGGGTTCATTTGGCTTACATGTCCAGATTACCATCCACCGTGGAGGGACATCAGGGCAAGAACAAAAGCAGGGACAGACAGACGCCATGAAAGAGCACTGCTTACTGCCTTGCTCCCAGGCTCATGCCCAGCTGCTTTTCTTATGCTTCTCAGGACCCCTGCCCAGGGTGGCACTGCCCACAGTGGACTGGGTCTTCCCACGTCTCTCATTAATTGAGAAAATGCCCAGACTGGACTACAGGCTAATCTGATAGAGGGATTTTCCCAACCGTGGCTCCCTCTTCCCAGATGACTCCAGCTTGTGTCAAGTTGACAAAAGACTAACTGACACAGGTTTTATTTCAAATATTTATATATCTTATCAGTAATATGATTTAAATGTTTCTAGCAGCATGATGTTAATCCTCCTGAGGAAGCTGTGAGGAAAAATTTTGGCAGTTTTATTAAAAGATCAAATTCAACAATTTGATAGGATTTTAGCAAATATTTATTGTAATACAGAAAATGTTCATCATAGTATTGAGATAACTTTAATTATGTTTTAGGTGTGAATTTCTTCGAAGTAAGAAATCCTCGGAGGAAATTGCCCAGTATATTAAAAGCTACGAGGGATTTGTCCATGTTACGGTAATTCACAGCAGCAAACTCTTCCCACTGGTGTGGAGTCATTGAGGAGTTTAATTTTTTCATGGATTCAAGCTCCCGCATCTTATCTGCACAGTGGAGATGAAAAATCTTCTCTTGCTCAGCTGGAACCATGTATATGTGAATTTTCAGGCTGCCGTTGGGTCCTTCATCGTCCTTCACTGACTGAGCCCACTGCCCTCGCTTCCTTCTGCTGCTTCTGTCTGGATGCCCGACCCAGTCTTCTGTCCTAGTACCTGGTGACAGCAGGGCTCTCAGAGCTGGCTCCCGCCCCTGGTTGTCTAGGGTCTACATTAGTAGGGACTTCCTAGTGGTAAGCGGTGGGAAACTTAGCCCACACAGAAGCCAAAGGAGAATGGAATGGCTGATGACCCAGAGGCTGTGTCTGCAGAGAGCAGGGCTGAGAGTCTGGGCGCAGTTTTCTCAGAGGGAGAGTTGCCCAGTTGGAAAGGTCCTTTTGAGGAGAGCTTCCTTCCCATGGCGCAGTTCCCCCTGAGCCAAATGCATCTGTGTGTGTGACTGCAGTTCTGTTGCTGAGCTGCGTGTCTGTTGAGAGTGACCCCGAGAAAGCTCCCATTTGCACAGGTAAACATTCGCTGCTGTCTGTACTGCATAAAATTCCCGAGATCAACAGAAATCGGACTAAAGGTCTGCTTTGCCAACACTTCCGCTGCTCTAGTGAAATGTCGCTTTAGTGCTTGGGGGCGGGGGAGTCCTTCAGTTGCAGCTCACAGACAGACGTCTATTTTATAAATCAGTTAGTAACCTGAATTTCTTTCCCTCAGGGAGAACATTTTCTGAATTCCTGGGTCAGAAGAGAATTGCCTATGGTGTCAGGTAAAACCTCAGGCACTTTCTAAATGCTTTGCTTGTTTATTTCCTTTTTTATGCCCTGTTCTCCCCCATGTCTGTGTGTGCACATGTTTGTAGGTGATTTTGGAAGCCAGACGAGGATGTCATATCCCTTGGAGCTGGAGTTCCATGCATTTGGGAACATTTGTGATGTGGGTGCTGGGAATTGAACCTGGGTCCTCTGGAAGAGCAGTAAGTGTTGTTTGCCACTGAGCCATCTCTCCAATCCTCATCAACTTGCTTTAACAATTACTTTCATGAGTGATTCCCTGCTATGTAATGACTGGATTGGTTTTGTTTTTACTTTATGGGTGGGAAAGATGGTTCTGGGCTCAAGCTCACTTGCTGCTCTCATAAAGAACTTGGGTTAGATTCCCAGCACCCATATGGCAGCTCACAACTCTCTAAGTCCAGTTACAGAGAATCCAATGCCCTCCTCTGACCTCCATGGACACTGCACACAAGTGGTGCTGTCAAACATGCAGACAAAACACCTACATCAAAATAAAAGTAAATAAATCTTTAAAAGTAAAATTTTTAAAAACTTATGTTCAGTTAATTACTTAGTGGGTCCCATGTGTGAAGGTGCAAAAATAAGACAAAAATTTACAGGAGTTGGTTCTCTCCTTCAACCAGGAGGTGTCCAGGAGTTAATTAGGAGGTTCACCTTTAGTGGCAAACATCTATACACCATGGCTACCACTGAGTAGCTTAGTGTTTATTGTAGGTAACCATAGTTAACATAGTATGGTCTGTGCTGTAAGTGATGTTTCCCTTCAAACAACTAAAATCTTGGATAAAATGTTTTGGAAGCATTTTTCAGAATCTTTCCTATCCCAGACTGGCCTCAAACTCAAATAATCTTGACCTTTGACCTCTTCTTGTTGCGTGCTGAGACAGAGTTCTCGGGTGCTGGGGAGGGAACCCACCGAGGTCTTCCTGAATGCTGAGAGAACGCTCTGCAAACTAAACTACAGCCACAGTCCCAAAAGCATTCTTAATTGGCCCAGTGCACTGTTAGGAAACTGAGAAACATTCACACTGAGATGAGGTGACAGATCTGAGGACATTAGTCACTTGGCTACCTTGAGCAAGGTCCTTTGTTTCCACTCCAGCAACCAAAGAAAACAAGACCTAGTGTTAGGGTTTTAGCTCAGTTACAGAGCATCTGTATAGCAGTTAGGACATGCTCTGAGTTCAGTCCCAGAAAATTCAGGGACACGGGGACAAGGGCAGTGGACAAGATGGAAACAATCATAATATAGCAAGAATTCTATGGTCAACTGAGTTTTGTGGCTCAGTCCTGTGATCCCTGCTCTTGGAAGGGGAGAGAGGAGCTCAAGTCCAGGCTTGACAATGATATTGGATTAGAGGCCAGTGTAGGATACATGACATCCTGACTCACAAAACTGAGAGGAATACATTCCAAGGTTAGCGCCAGTGTAGAGATCCATGCTTGAAATCCCAGAAGAAAAAAATTGAGTAAGAAATAATCACAAGCTTAGGCTAAACATAGCAAAACATGGTGCTCCCCACCCCATAAACATGGAGCTGAAGATGTCTCAGCTCTTCAGAGTTTTTGCTGTTCTTGCAGAGGAGTCAGGTTCAGTCCAAAGCACCTACATGGTAGCAAATTACAACAGGCTCTAACTCCATCTGGACAGGATCTTACAACCTCTTCTGGTCACCTGGGGCCCCAGGCACACATTTCGTATAGATGCATAAGTGTATGAAACATACTCACACACGTACACACACGTGCACAACCCTCCCCCCCACACACACCACACAAAACATCCTCTGGCTGGAACCTCCATTGTCCAGTAACATGCTAAAATGTCAAACACAAAGGAAAAATAAAGGCAGCCAATGTTTATTTCTAGGCCTTTAGAAAGCAGAGCTGTTCCTTTGGCCACATATGCAAGAGTCTACAAGAATGGTGATATTGTAGGCATAGGGAATGGGCTGTTCAAAAAGAGGCCGCTCATGAAAGTTTCCATAGCAAAACTTAAGTAGTCTACTTTGTTACCCGGCATGCTCTTGCCACTGTTAAGCAACTTAAAGTTATGATTACTGGGAAGTAATTTCCTGAGTATTTCTTGAGTGCACGTTAAGAACTATAAGGGGAAAGGCCAGAGCAATGTGTGCAGACTGCTTTCCATGCAAACAAAAGGATTTCTGTTCTGTCTCTAGAACCCATGTGACAAAAGCCAGGTGTCACTGTTGTGCATTTGTAATCCCAGGGCTGGGAAGGAGAAACACTTGGAATTCTGGGGTTGGACAACCTAGCCAGGGAATGACAAACCCTCCCTAACAAGGGAAAACTAGTGAAGGGTGTCCTCTGACTTTCCCAGTGTGAACTGTACATGTGCATGTCCCTGCACACACATGAACACACACAGAACTGTGAGTCCTCAGTTAGCTTCCTGATATAGGGAAGGAAACAATCAGATAAAGAAGGAAGCCAAAGAAAGTCCGAAGTGCCAACCTGCTCCTACCAGAGAACCCACAGTGTGGGCACTAAGAAAGCAGTGGGACCTACTCCCTATAACCTTGTGTCTTAATAGAAGTCAAAAGTAAAATAAAAGGTTTCTAAACTGTAAAGATCTTTTTCTTTATTAAATCTAAGTGTGATGTGCTTCCCCAATGAAGTACGTAAAGCAGCAAAATCAATAACAAAACCCTAATCCTAGGATTAAGTGTGAACACAGGCAAGCTTTCATCTTGAGAAATTTGTCAGAACCAAGTTAAGGGCAATTTAATTTTCAAGTCCTCACAGCATGGAGAAGACTTGTAATGGTTCAGAGGCCAGGATGAGGCAGAAAGTCTAATGGAGACTGCAGTGTGGTCATCTCAAAGAGCAAGCCATCAGAATGACCGTTTTTCAGGAGCCCCAGGGGAAATTGCCTTTCTCAAATCCTGACACTGACTCTGGAAACAAATCTCCTCTCACTTTTGTTCTGTCCTGATGCAAGATGACCAAGAGACCATCTTAAGTTACATTTTGGCACATGGGTCACACAGAGACAGGAATAGAATGGATGGAATGCCCCAGCCTTCGCCACTCTGCTCCAGCAGCTCTGACGTGCTCGCTCTTGGGTCTTTTCTTCCTTGTATTTTTCTAACCTCCCTCCTTTATTCTGACGTGAGCACAGCACATCAGATCATTCCAGCTACACATGCCGCTAACCTGAACTTTGTGATCAATCCAGTTGCGCTCACCTGCATCTGTTTTCCCAAGCTTACTGCAATGACAGTGTCTTCGCTAATGAGGAGCTAAGGCTGGACACTTTCAAGGACTGGCCCCACACGTCACCTGTGGCTGTTGAAGCTCTGGTCAGAGCAGGCCTTTTCTACACAGGTGAGCCAGCTTTCTTTTTATTTGTAAGTTTATGTGTAAGAGTGATTGCCTGTGTGTACATATGCACATGCCTGTGTGGTGCCCTCAGAGGCAGACAGGGGAGGGGGTTGAGTCCTGTGGAACTGGAGTCACAATGGCTGTGAGGCATCATGTGGCTGCTGGAACCAAAGCCATCTCCTCTGCAAGAGCAGCAAGTGCCCTAGTGCTGAGCATCTCTGCCGCCTTAGTCAGTGTTTGCATCACCACATTCTCTAATCCTGTTCTTGTATCTCTCTCTCTATGCTTCGACATTTGTCATGGATCTCTTTGGGAGCCCATGGACCTTCAGTTTTCTGTAGCTCAGCCTCTGAACTTGTGGCCTCTCCACTGCTTCAGCTAACAGCCATATTCCACTGGCACAGCTGGTCTTGTCACATGGTCTTAACCCTTCGTCTCTCCTTGCCTGCCTTCCTCGAGTCTCACGGATGTCATGCTGGCAATGGTCTTGCCCAGTGATTTACTTTTGCCACAAAGAAAGTAAGCTCCATGTGGAATTTCTTTGATGCCCATTATCTTCTCTGAAGTAGATTGGTGCTGCCAGGAGCAGACATGACTCAGTCTTATAAAAAAGAGCCTATGTTATTAAAACATCTTAAGTGCCATATTCTGTAGATCTCTGAAGTGTTTGAAGATGACCTGTCTATCTAAAACATAACTTTGTTTGACCTTGAAAACATACCTAATGTGACTACAGGTTCAGTTATATTAGGTAACTAATTACTAACCGGAATCTCCTTATTATCTGAAACAGTTGGTAATGATAACTTTCAAAGACTAGAAATTTGCCTTGCATTGTTGATGAGCTGTCTAGGTAAAAAATATTTAACAAGATTAGAACCATATCTAGTATGATTTAGCAAAATTAATCTCAACTTTGTATCAATATACAAAATTTGTATACAATATACAAAGTTCAATCCAATGTAAAATATTTAGAACTAGTAGTTGCTTTTTAAAAGTAGATTCAATAATCTACCTTTTTATTTTATCATATCTATATCCTCCCTTTTTTCTCTCTGAGTAGTCTCCATAATCTATCCTTTTATCCTATCCTATCTACATCTGTCAAAGCCTGCTCCAAGAAAGTCAGCCAGGGCTCCTGGAAGGGGGTGCTGAAGCTAAAGATTGAGAGAAATTGAGACAGAAAACCTAGGATGGATTCGGAGGACTTCCAGTTTACTCTGGACAACCCTGAGTTTATTTCAGAGTCTGCTTATATCCAAAAACAGAACAAAGCCAAGCACAGCCAGTCAGCATCTAACCACAGACAATTCCTGTCCTTGAGCAAGCAGTTTCTTTTATCTGGATGTGCCCTAAGGTTTGGCGTCAGCAGTATTCTTTCTACTAGATAGTGTCTTCTTCTCTCATTGGCAAAATATTCTTTCCCATGGGCTTAATCAGAGTTTTCTAACAGCTCTCGAGGATACTGGAGCAGGCAGAGCAAGAAAGCTTGAACTCAAATAACTTTGAAGTCACAAATGACTCTAGATGGAAACTGAGTCACAAGTGGGCTCCCACATATATCCTCTTTTTATCTTGTCAAAAAAAGGACCTTGAATATAATTTTCTTTGTTTAGCTGTTTTCCTGATCATTACCAATAATAACTTATAACCAACCACCCTAAACAATGACAAATATCCATAATCCATTGAATAAGCAAAAAACTACCACCCCACCTCTTGGAAATGTGGGCATCGTATTCTTAAATTTACTTCCTGCTGTCTGGGGGTGATGGCATCTTTAGCAGATCCTGAAAAGAAAAATTGGGGTTAATTGTCAAGTCCTGGGAGAGATAGTTGTATCATTTTTTTTTTTTGGTTCAGTCTATGTGTAATGGGAAAGTGCAGGGTTTGTCTCAAGTCCTGGCTAGAATAGTCTTTGAGGCTGGATCATCTCAGCTAGCCACCTCAAAATTATTCTGAGCAGTTTTTAGTCCAAAACTGATCTTTAAGTGGTGCTATCAGCAGAATGACATTATATAAACCAGGTTTCATCATTATTGTAGGGCCCCATCTTTTTCCTGGAGACTTCAGAGATTATTGTAGGTAAATTTATTATTCAATGTGGTAAACTTAAACATTATTTATATCAAGTGGAAAGTTTGAATTTTGAATTTTGAGAGACCTGTATTCAAAGAAAGGCACCACAAAGACAAAAAGTAAGCAGAATTTGTGAAAGCAGAGTTTGATAACATCAGTCCCTAGATTTTTTTCTTCTGTCTCACACCAGGTGTCTCTCCTAATATGAGACAGAAAGTGAGTTTTTCTTTTAACAACATGCTTGGATTTAGAGAAGGAGAGAATCACAGTCCAACTCCAAAGCCAGCTATGATTTTTGAGTTGGGACTGCCCTTATATTGAGAAGTAAGGAGGCATGTATGTTCAGGTAGTGAGATTTTACAAATTTAAGTGGTGTCATTAATCAGATTTTACTTTGTTTGGTGATTATTTTTGGATAGCTATTTTTTTCTTCTTTAGGTTCCACCACATTCCTTAGTTTTCTGAGAGTCTAGCTTCATGATGGAGGTACTGGCAGGAGCTATGTTTATTGCCACAGCTCTGTAGGTCCCTGCTACCACCAAGAAGCATGCTGCCAGCTCAAAACACCATCGAATTGTTTAGTGGCAGGACCTCTTAAAAGAGCTGCAAGGTGTTTGCTACTAAAGCTGAGTCAGGAAGCCTCTCTTAAAGGAGCTATACTTCTGATTGTCTCTAGCAAACAGAGCCTACTAGAGAAAATATGGTTACCAAGAAGCTGTGCTTGACTCTGTTCTTGTCTGTCTAGAATTCTTTTTGTTAATCTTTCTCCGGCTTTATGTGGAAATTCTTGCCCCATTTTGGGAGCCATTTGTAGATGAAAGTTTTTGTCCTGCCTGTCCCACAACCATTCAGTCCTCCCAAAAAATGCAGAGGCTTATATTAATTATAAATGGTTTGGTCTATTACTCAGGCTTGTTACTAACTACCTCCTACCTATTAAATTAGCCCCTAATTCTTATTTATGTTTAATCATGTGGCTTGGTACCTTTCCTCAGTAAGGCATTCTCATCTTGTTTCTTCTGCATCTGATTGATGACTGCCTCTCTGCCTCTCCTCTTCCCAGAATTCTCTTAGTGTGGTTGCCTCACCTATACTTCTTGCCTGGCTACTGGCCAATCAGTGTTTTATTAAACCAATATGAGTGACAAATCTTTACAGTGTACAAAAGCTTTATCACACAGCCCAATAATGTGAGAAGAGACAAGTGATTCTTCATAATCTAGCTTACATAGAGGCTTTTACATTTGTTCTTCTATCTTATCCCCAGCTACTAGTATATTCTTTCTGACTAATTCATTAAACAAATACTTATTGATTGCCAATGTCTGTGAAAGTCATTAGTGTCCAAATCAGACAGAAATCTTGGCTCTCTTGGAGCTTCTGTTTCAGATTCTGTTGGCAAATCTCTCAGGATGGCTGATTTGGGAGAGGGTGTTCATCAAAGCACATTATACTCAGGAGCATTCAGTGACTGCTGCTGACCACCACCCGTTGAAGGACCAAAGTCCTGTGTGAGCTTTGCCCCCTGGTGACCTGTGCATGACTTTGCCACACAATCCAATTGGAGATGCAATTGGGATTTCACTAGAGAAATCTGAAGCTATGTGCTTGAGAGTTGACAGGTGTATGTGCTGTTGAACTGACCATATTCCCTTGTTCTAGGCAAAAAAGACACTGTCCGGTGTTTTTCCTGTGAAGGGTGTATGTGTAATTGGGAAGAAGGTGACAACCCATTAGAAGATCACACCAAGTTTTTTCCCAAGTGAGCAAGATGAATTCTATTGACCTTGAATTCCCTCCTTGTCTATAATTTTCCTGTGGATAGTCTCTGGACACTCCTCTGGTTCCTGTTGTGAAGGATTCATGCTCAGATCTTCATCTCTTTCCTCCCATGACACCCTTCCAGAATACCTTTTTTTCTCATCGTAGTTAGATATCGGTTTTGGTTGCGTTCATATACACACTTCTAAAGACAGGATCTCTCTATGTAGTCCAGACTATTGTAGAAATGCTATCTAGCATAGTAGGAATGGAACCCAATGATCCTCCTGCCTCAGCTTCCCAAGTGTTGGCACTAAAGAGAGGTACCAACGTGTCTGACAATTCCCCACTTTTCTGTTTATTTTTGTTGTAAACTAGTTTTCCTATTCTTCTCCTTCTATAATCCTTTAGGGGTTTCTATTGCTATTGTCTAGGATATTCCGAGTTGTTTTCTTTTCCCAGTGTTGGGGATGGAACCAATGATTTGGGCACACTAGGCAATCCCTTTCCTATTGAGCTACTCTTGTCCCCTTTTCTATCAATTTTAAAGTTTTTTTATTTCTTTTCTACACATAAATAACTCTAGAAATGTTTAATTGCAAAACAAAATTTGTTGTTTTAACTCAGTAATTAGAATTTTCAGAGATAAATATCAAGATATACAGATTGAAAAGTGAGTATTTCTGGACACAGTGGCAGACACTTGGAATCGTAGGCTCAGAAAGTTGAAAAAAGAAAAAATAGCTTTGTTTTATATTAAATGCTTTACTATGAATTGTGTAAAATCAATCTATTTTAAAAACCAAACACTTGTAATTGAGAAATAAGATCTTTTGCTATGGTATCATTTTGAAGGCATGAAAATCTGTAACAGTGTTATGTCTCTGCAGCCTTTGTTCATTTGCACAGTTGTGTCCTGTGTGCATTGAATGCATACCTGAAATTACACTAAATTGTTTTTGCATTAGAAATATGTAAGTCTAATTATTTAACTTTTAAGTGTAAAGCTTTTTTTTAGTTTGAGTTTTTTGAAACGGGGTTTCGCTATGTAGCCCTAGCGGTCCTGGAATTCACTCTACATATCAGGCAAACCCCATACTCACAGAGATATGCTTGACTCTGCCTCCCAAGTGCTGGGATTAAAGCCATGCACCACCTCCCCGCCCAACTTAAATGTAAAGTTTTAAACAATTATTTAGCCTTTAAATTGAATAGGAATAATATCCCAAATTCTTTAAAATATTTTATTACTGTATGTTAATTATATAAAATAATGGCATTTTCATATACATACATTATGACTTTTACGTATATACACACACAGTGTATTGCAATCACATTAAACATCATCCTCCAATTACCCTGTTATCTCCCTCTAGCTCCCCATAGTCCCCTTCCTTCTGAAATCACATGTTTGGGGACCAACCCAGAGCTACTTAACAAGACCTATCCTCAACATAAATAAATAAATAAATAAATAAATGATGATTTCCATCTAATTTTGAAATTAGAAGATGCTCAAACACATTTCCCTTTTTCTTTTACTTATTTTTAAAATATTTGCTTTTATGTGCATGGATGTTTTGCCTGCATGTATATCTGTGCACTACTTACATGCACAGAGGTCAAAGAAGGCATTGGATCCCCTAGAATTAGAGTTGCTGGAGGTTGTGATCTATCTGATATGGGTGTTGGGAACCAAACCTGGTCCTCTGCATGAGCAGCAAATGTTCTTGCACTGAGCCATTTTTTCAGACCCCACTTTTTTTCTTTTTTCTTTTGATGTAGAATGTACTAAATTGTTGGGAACATAGGGACCTTCTTTTTAATCCCTGTGATGGTAAATTGGGAGGCAATCTAGTTGTATTTAGAACTTGCTCTAGACTATCAAGAGAGTTTTGTTTTTTTCAAGTGTTGTAGGGAGATATATGGAGGGAGAGGTATCCTGATTCATTGGAAAGTCAGGCTATACCCGGAACTGTGAAGGGACAGCTCTGGAGGGAAAGGTATCCTGGCTTGTCATGAAGTCAGACTATACCTGGAGCTGAAGTGTGGCGGGGCGTGGTCTCCCTGCAGGGGGTAGCAATCCTGCTCCTCTCCATGAGAAAGCCAGTACAGCGGAGCTCTACTCTGTTCCCCTTAGGGAACATCAGAACAGAACGATCCATTTCTTCTGTTCTGCTCTGTTCAGGCCCAAGATGTTACGTCTGCTTTGCTCTGCTATAGGGAACCCACTGGAGAAATGTAGCAATCTCCTCCGGCTCTGACAACACCTTACTGTTCTTGCTCCACTCCTGAGGGGGTTTCCCAGAAGATGAACTGTTTCTTCTGCTCTCTCTCTCTCTCTCTCTCTCTCTCTCTCTCTCTCTCTCTCTCTCTCTCCTCAGACTTGCTAAGGGAACATCTTGGCAAAGGTTCTTCTTCTTTTTTTTTTTTTTGCTCAGCCCCCTCCCCCACCCAAGGGAAGCTTCTCAGCAAGGTTCTTCTTTTTCTACTCAGCTCCCTAAGGGAGCATCTCAGCAAAGGTTCTTCTCCGCACCAGCAAAAGATCTTCACCCAAACCCTTTTAAGAGATTTATTAGGGAAGAAGGAATTCAGGATGGTGGGTGCCTCTGCCAGGGCGGAAAAGGACAACCAGAAATGAACTTGCAGAGGGGTGTATACAGGGCTTCTTAGGGTGGAGTTTTCCCAGGAAGAAGATTTTTCTGCTTAGGAATTCATTAGTTTTCCTGATCAGGGATCGGTTGGTTTAGTTGGGCAGGGGCAGAGTTGCTTCTGGTTTCAGGGCCAAACCGTGTTTCTTTCGCTGGCGCTTTTTTAGCCATTTGACTCTATTTTCAGGACTAAGACATATTTCTTTCACTAACTCTGGTTCTAGGGCCAAAGTGTGTTTCTTTGACTCCAGTATTAGAGTAAGGGTGTGTTTCTTTGGTTCTGGGTTCAGGGCTAAAGTTTTTTCCACTGGCTCAGGTTTCAGATCCAGGATGTATTTCTTTGACTAGCTCAGGGTTCAGGGTCAAGGTGAAATATTTTGTTTTCAGGGACTTGTTAGTTTCCTGTTCAGGGACTGGTTGGTTTTCCTACTCAGGCGTTGCTTGGTTTTGTGTTCAGATAGCCTGGGACTGAGTTGGCTCCAGTTTGGGGGTCAAACTGTGCTTCTTTCATTGGCCTTTTTTAGTTTTTTCGCTCTAGCTTTGGGGCCAATGGCTTAGGTATATTCCTAGCTAGCTCTTATATCTTATATTAACCCATTTCTATTAATCCCTGTATTGCCACTAGGCTTTGGCTTACTGGTGTCGACATGTTACTTCTTTGTCGGTAACATGGCATCTGCTGACTCTGTCTTCTTTCTCCATGCATTCAGTTTAGTTTTCTCACCTAGCTCTATTCTGCCCTGTCATAGGCCAAAGCAGATTCTTTTTTAACCAATAGTAATAAAACATATTCACAGCCTACAGAGGGGAATTCCACATTAGCACTGCAGAGAAAAGCTTATTTATTTAAGGCTGAAAATCACACCCATCTGTGTATATGAACATAAATATTTAGAAGAAAATTTGATTTAACCAGACAACATTGGTAGCCCCACCCATTTCCCCCCACAAACACACTAAGACTTTAGTGACTTCCTGGGCCATGTGCTTTTGGCCAGGTTTAGTTTAGGGTTTTTGTTTCCTTATTCTTTTTGAGATAGGGTCTCACTAGGTAGCCCTAGCTGGCCTGAACTTGCTATGTAGATCAGTCTGGCCTGTAGATCTCAGAGATCTGTCTTTCTGTGCCACCCAAGAGCTGAGATTACAGGGCTGCACCACCGCACCCAGCTTGGCCAGGTTGAGAGTGCCAGCATGGATTCTCTCCTGGGAAACAAGCTCAAATTCAAACCAAAACCGGTTGCTTGCCCCCCAACCTTCACATCACATTCACCATGGGACGCACCTTGCCTGGCATGATGATGTTATCGCATGCAGGGTTTGCTAACGGATGATACCAGTGGTGGCCTTTCTCCCCAGCTGACTGCAAAGCCTCTTCCCGTGCTATGGAAGGGAGGCAACAGGGAGGAAATATGAAATAAATTCTGCTTGATTTCCCTCTATCCTGAAAGTTTATTGTGTATTCAGCAGTGGGGCTTAGCATCTAGTTCAGTCCGACTTACTTTGTGAGAAAGGGTTTCTCATAAACCTGAAGCTTGCCAATTAGACTGGCTTCTAACCCCTGGGATCTTCCTGTCCCTCCGTCTCCAGCTCTAATATTAAAGGCATTCTCCTCAATGCCTAGCTTTTACATAGGTGCTGGAGATCTGAACCGAGGTCCCCACGGCTGTCTAGAAAGTATGTGCCCACCACATGGTGGCTCACAACCATCTGTAATGAGGTCTGCTGCCCTCTTCTGGTCTGCAGACACACACAGACAGAATATTGTGTACATAATAAATAAATAAATATTTTAAAAAAAGAAAGAATGTGCCCACTGTGCTATCTTCTAAGCCCCGGGTAGTAAACTTTTAAGAAACATGTTTAACCATGTGATATCTACATTTTTATAGTTAACATGAATTTTATGTAGTTGGTAGACTTGAATCTTGTGGGTTTTTTTAACAGTTTGACAATGATTGATAACAGTAATAAATTATTATTATCTAAACTCTAAATTGCATATTTTGTTTAGATAATTTTCTGTCATTTGTTGTCCTTTATGTGAATGTATAGAATTTACTCTTTAAATTTTCTATTTATTTTTACTTTGTTTATTCTGTTAATGTGTGTTTATGAGTATGTGCAAGTATATACATTGTGCATACTACATAGAGAACAAAGGGAGACATGGAACACCCCAACCCCTAATTTTTTTTTTGAGGCAGGGTTCTCTGTGTAGCCCTGACTGTCCTGGAACTCACTCTGTAGACCAGGCTGGTCTTAAGCTCAAAGATCTGCTTGTCTCTGCTTCTGGAATGCTGGATTTAAACGTGTGCGCCATCACCCTCTGCAAGCTTCCTCTTCTTTAAGCCCCATCTTGTTCCCCTGAGACAGGGTCTCTCACTGAACGTGAGCTAGCTAGCATCCAGCAAGCCCCAGTGATCCTCATGCCTCTACTCCCACAGTGCTGGGTTACTGTTTTTTTTATTTTTCAAGCTCACTTTAGCTGGATTCATGGACAGGCATTAACTGTGTACCCATCACAACACTTTCCCTGGCTATCCATACCATTACTTTACAAACCACTTTCATCGTGTTATTGAAAGTCACAGTGTGAATGTCTCATGTGACCCAACACTGAGAGAGTCACTGAAAATGTTAGTTTTCCTCTTCATTCTTGGCCACGGATCTTCATGTTTCTTAAAATCTTAATACAAGCACTTAATTGCATGGAATTGTTTTATGACTCTTATCTCCTCTATTTAGCTGTGTCTTTCTCCAAAACCTGAAGTCCTCTGCAGAAATGAGTCCAGCCCTTCAGAGCCACTGTGCACTTCTGGAAGCCATGGTAATAGACCCCGCCCCTTCTCAGAATCGGCAGAGTATGATCCCATGATTGAACACTGTTTTGATGAGCAATTGCCAATTGTAAATGTATCATAATTAAATAAATTCTACAGCTATTTAATAAGCACTAGCAGGTGATAAATGCACACGGGAACTTCGGGTGGACAAGGGACACACACTAGCTAGCTTCGTGAAACGCACAGCCAACCCCTTCTCCTATGAGAAGTCTGTTGTTGAAATTCTTTTAGAAATTCTTACTTCTGTTAACATCCAGACTAACTGCCCCCCCTGTGATCATTGGAAGGCAGTAGGCTTGACTTTTTAACTTCTCTTGGGATTCGCAGGCAAGTTTTATTTTGTTTAGTTGCAATTATTTTGGGACAAGTTCTCCCTGTGTAACCTAAACTGACTTTGAACTTACTGTGTTCAAATCCAAGACTGGCTGTGAACTTATAATCCTCCTGCCTCAACCTTCCAAATGCTGGAATTACAATTGTGTGGCACCATACCTATTTAACTTTTGTTCTTTGCTGCAATTCAAGAGATCAAACTCAAGGTCTTGTGTGAGCTAGGCAAGGAATCTATGTGTGAGCTGTATCCCTGGTCTCCAGACATTTTTTTTTTGGTTTTTTTTTTTTTTTTTTTTTTTTTTGGTTTTTCGAGACAGGGTTTCTCTGTGGCTTTGGAGCCTGTCCTGGAACTAGGTCTAGGCTGGTCTCGAACTCACAGAGATCCGCCCGCTTTCCGAGTGCTGGGATTAAAGGCGTGCGCCACCATCGCCTGGCTAAACTTTTTTTTTCGAATTAATTATGCACGCAGACGTCATTCACACACAGCACAGAGACATTCATACACAGTTACAGTCACACACAGCACAGAGACACAGACAGACACACAGTACAGTATTCACTTACCTGGGACTCGAACTGGCGACCTCGGGCTCTGTGGGCAGCGCTCCAATCCTCTCAGCCAGCTCTCCGACCATTTCCAGACATGTTTCTTTAACACATTCAAATGCTCATCAAAATCATGAAGTCAAATGATGGTCTGACCCCAGATGCTTCTCTGATACTGTCAGTTCTTTGCTGACACAAACCACCTCACATTGTCGTAATGAGTACGCGGTTTCTCATCCCACAGAAAGAAAACAAAGCTGAGCATGGTGGTGCATGTCTGTAAGACAGCAATCTGGGATCTGAGGCAGGAGAATTGTCAGGCATTCAACATTAGCCTGGACAACAGTATAAGACACCACCTCAAAAAACAAAACAAACACCAACAAAATAACAGAAGAAGAGAAGAGGAAAACAAACAGCAGAGCGATTTCAGGTTCACTTAATAAAGATCTTATATTTGGAAATTTGAAAATGGTACTACAAGTGCAGGGGATGTAGCTCAGTTAAATGTTCACCCACCCACACACACACACACACACACACACACACACACACAATCTTCAACACGGAACAAAACTGAGAATGGAGAGGCATGTTTGGAGTCCCAGAAAATGAAAAAAAAAGGACAATGAAGCCTGGGGTGTGAGAGGCACATGATTATAATACAAGATTTGGGAAGCTGAAGAAGGAGGATGAAGAGTTCAGCGCTACCCTTGGCAACATATGGAATTCCAGAACCAACTATACCACATGAGACTCTTTAAATACGAAACAAAACTCCAAAAAAAGTGTGTGTGTGTGTGTATGTGTGTGTGTATGTGTGTGTGTGTGTGTGTGTGTGTGTGTATGATAACCTTTCTGCTTCCCAGCGTTGATATGAAACATGCAGTTGCTAATGACAAAGGATACAGGCAACACTTAATTATTTTAGTGGGACCATTCTTGTTCTAGACGCTACAATTTTGATTACCCCCATAGCACTCACCCATAGAGAGGATGTATATCCCATGCATGCACCATCTAGGAACACACTCTTGCAGACGTGTGAGATTAACTCTTTCATATCTGGAGCACTCTTCCTTCAGTCAGCACTGAGTGTAGGCTGTGTTTAGAAGATGTTGGGTTTTGATTGATTGTATTATCAATTTGGTTGATAATATTGATTATGTTATCAATATCCAATCTTGATTTAAGACCCAGTTTTGATTTAATGATGGATTCTCATTCAAAGGACAGCACAGGGGAAAGCAATCATGGGGACCCAGCGGCAGTTCACTCCACCATGGCCGGTGAGCACTGGAAAGCAGCATGGGATTGTTTGTGTTTGTACCTAGGAATTTGAGAGGAAAGTGTATTTGTGATTGTCCAGGGAGCTCTAGAGAAGAGAGTACAGACATAGAGAGTACTGTGGAGGAGAGCGTGTCAGCATTCCTGTGACATCTTGAGAATTAAGGACTAATGACACAGTCCTTGTGTCAGGTCCCAACCAGGCAGCGTTAAAGGCTTTGTGCAGCAAGCCCTGGTTTCCTGAGATCTTAAATGGGAAATTAGAATGCCAATAATTCGGAGTTCCCAATAAGTACACATTATGTCTAAGTCCCCAGGTCAAATAGGGCCTTGACACATGATCCCACATTTTGGTACTGGGAATAGGTCTGATATAATACCAATGACAGCTCATGGGCGGTCCATCCACAGCAGACAGGCAGGATCAAATTAGCAGAGCTAATATCATTGCATCAGGATTGCCAGACTTTGATAGGCATTGTGGCATATTCCTTAATCTCATCACTTGGGAGGTATATGCAGGCAGATTTCTGAGTTTGAGGCCAGCCTGGTCTACAGAGCTAGTTCCAGGACAGCCAGGGATACACTGGGAAGACATGCCTCAAAAAGAAAAAAAAAAGATTGTCAGACTTCAATGTGTTTTCCGCTGTGCCTCCTTCCTCTCCACAGACCTGGATCGCAGGGAAGCCCAGTGGTTTCAAGAGGCAAAGAGTCTGAGTGAGCAGCTGAGAGGAGCCTACACCAAAGCCACTTTCCGCCACATGGATTTGCCAGAGGTGTGTTCCAGCCTAGGCACTGACCACTTGCTTGGGTGTGATCTGTCCATCGTCTCAAAGCACATCAGCAGGCCAGTGCAAGAGGCCATGATGCTTCCTGAGGTCTTTACCAATCTCAGCTCTGTCATGTGTGTGGAGGGGGAGACCAGCAGTGGGAAGACAACCTTCCTGAAGAAAACAGCTTTCCTCTGGGCATCAGGATGCTGTCCCCTGCTGAACAGGTTCCAGCTGGTCTTCTACATCTCCCTGAGGTCCACCAGACCAGACCAGGGGCTGGCCGACATCATCAGCGCCCAACTCCTTGAGGCAGGAGGATGCATAAGTGACGTGTGCCTGAGCAGCAGTATACAGCAGCTAAGGCAGCAGGTGCTGTTCCTGTTGGATGACTACCATGGGATGGACTCACTGCCCCAAGCCATACAAACACTGATTACAAAAAACTACTTGTCACGAACCTGCCTATTGATCGCTGTCCATACAAACAGGGCCAGGGCCATTCGCCCATACCTAGATACAATCCTAGAGATCCAAGAGTTTCCTTTCTATAATACTGTCTTTGTACTAAGGAAGTTCTTCTCACATAATATAATCCGTGTGCGAAAGTTTATAAATTACTTTGGAAAGAATGTGGATTTGCAGGGAATTCACAAAACCCCCCTCTTCGTGGCAGCAGTCTGTACTGACTGGTTTCAAAATCCTTCTGACCAGTCCTTACACGATGTGGCAGTTTTCAAGTTCTATATGAAATACCTTTCCTTACAGCACGAGGCTACGCCTGAGCCTCTCAAGGCCACTGTGTCCTCGTGTGGTCAGCTGGCCTTGAGAGGGCTTTTCTCATCTTGCATTGAGTTCAGTAGTGAGGACCTCACAGAAGCAGGAGTTGATGAAGATGAAGATCTGACCACCTGCCTGATGAGTAAATTCACAGCCCAGAGACTGAGCCCAGTCTATCGGTTCCTAAGTCCTTTGTTCCAAGAATTTCTTGCTGCCATGAGGCTGACTGAACTCCTGAGTTCAGAAAGAAAGGAAGACCAAGATCTGGGACTTGATTATTTGAGACAGATTAACTCACCCTTGAAGGCTATGGGTGTCTACAACAATTTTTGGAAGTATGTCTCCAGCCACCCTTCATCAAAGGCAGCGCCAATGGTTGTGTCTCACTTGCTTCAGTTGGTGGATGATAAAGAGTCGCTGGAGAACATGTCTGAAGATGAGGATTACAGGAAGCTCCATCCAGAAACTTCTGAAAGGATAGAGTTGATTAGGGGATTGTGGCAGTTATTTCCTGAGTCTTTCTTTTCCTTCATATCAGAAAATTTATTGAGCGTTGCTCTAAACTTTGCTTATGAAAGCAAGGCGGTCGCTGCATGTTCTCCATTTATTTTGCAATTCCTTCGAGGGAGAACACTGGCTTTGAATTGTCTGAATTTTCAGTACTTTCGGGACTACCCAGAAAGTCTACTGTTACTGAAGAGTATTGAGGTCTCCATAAGTGGAAATAACAGGGTAAGGGCAATAGATTTTTCACTCATGGAAAAATGTTTTGCCAAAGTACAGCCACCAACTATTGATGAGGACTATGCCTCTGCCTTTCAACCAATGAGTGAATGTGAGAAAAATTTAGCTGAAAAAGAGGCGATAATAAAGAACTATGTGGATATCCAACACCAGGCTCCACCCAACATCAGTGCTGGCTATTGGAAACTGTCACCCAAGCAGTACAAGATCCCTAGGCTGGAAGTTGCAGTGGCCAACATGGATCCCGCAGACCAAGCACTGCTCCAGTTCCTAATGGAAGTCTTCTCAGCATCACAGAATATCGAACTCCATTTGAACCACAGCAATGGCTTTCTTGAAAGCATCCGCCCTGCTCTGGAGCTGCAGAAGTCCTCTGTCACCAAGTGCTCCATGTGTGGACTGGAGCTCAGCGCAGCAGAACAGGAGCTGCTTCTTACCCTGCCTGCCCTGCAGTCTCTTGAGGTCTCAGGAACAAACCAGTTACCAGGTAACACTGAGTGTCACACACCCATTCTGGCTGACACTGTGTTTTCTCGTTCTGAGTTTTAGATGAATGAAGCTTCTCAGGCACAAGGTCATAAACGTGTCTTGAGAGAAGAGATCTGATCACTTTCACTGTTCGGGGCAGTGTATAAATCAGTGAAAGGCCCTGAATCATAGGATGGGTTTAACATAATTCCAGCAGAGTTGGCTTAACACTGACATCAATATTACGTTGCTTGAGGGGCTTTTACAGGTGTTTAAATCACTCATTATTAGTAAATGGTGCACTCTTTGTGAGATGAGGCTGGAGAATCATCTCTTCCTTGGCTATCAAAGTAGGAGGCTTTTTAGCTTCTCCACAAAAAGGAATTCAATAGTGGGAACAATAAAGCCTTACTTAGGTTTCTGTTGCTATCTCAAACATTTTGACCAGAAGCCGCTTGCAGGAGGCAAGGGTTTTCCCACCTTACAACTCCCAGTTCTCATAGTCCATCACTGAAGGCTGCCATGACAGGAACTCAGGCAGGAAACTGGAGGCAGAGAAGAGACCAGGGAGACATGTTGCATGCTGGCTTCGTTCTGTGGCTGCTTCTACAGCTGACTTCTTATTCAGCTCTGGCCCACCAGCCCAGGGGTACTGTCCCCACTAAGCTGGGCCCTCCCTCAACTGTCATTATTCAAGATGATACCTTACAGACTGGCCCACAGGGAACTTGATGGGGTCATTTTCTAAACTGAGGCTCCTCTTCCTAGATAATTCTAGCTTATTTCAAGTTGACAGAAACCAACCAGGCAAAAATTTCTCCTCTTAGTTGTGTCTTCCTTTAAGTAATACATAATAGTTTTCAGTACAGACTTTACCTTTTATTAAAATTGTTTATAAGTACTTATGAGTTTTGATAATGCTTGGTTTTTAAATTTTTTTATAATCATAACGAATCCAATCTTTTGTTTTTAACTATCTGTTACATGCTTTGGAATGCTTTGCTTGTCTATATCTGTGTTTTACATTTTTTAATTGTGCAAGGTGCCTGTGTGTGTGTGTTTGCAAATGTGTACATCGGTACATGACTATGCCACAGCATGTATCTGGAGGTGAAGGGACAAGTGCAGGATTGCCATCTTCCCATCCACCATGTGAGGCTGGCAGACTTAGAACAAGTACTTTTTCTCTTGGAGTCATATCCCTGCGCCACACCCTACTCCTGCGTAGGAGAAGGTCTCATATAGCGTAGACTAGCTGTGAATTCGTTGTGTCCTTGATCATTACCGTGAACTGCCTGAGCCTTGTACTGCAAAGTCTTGAATGCCAGATTACAGGCATGCTCCAATATCTGGTCTCTGTGAAAATAAAACTATTTTTGATTCTGATAATAAATATCATCCCATAGATTCAAAAAGGACATTGCTTGCCTTGTGTAAAAGAGAGACAAGACAGGGCTGGCATGTCACTTGGTCAGTAGGGTGCTTCCTTATCATGCACAGAGCCCTGTGTTCAATCGGCGGCCCTGCATGAGCTGAGCGTGGTGATACATGTGCAGTCTGAGCACTCGGGACGAGAAGAGGGTCAGGACTTCTGTAGTCAATAACATTCCACTGGGTGTGGGCATGTGGGTGTGTCATTGCGTGTGTTCCATTCTGCTTCTCCTCACAGCCATTGATGAACCCTGGTCGTTTCCATTTCCTGGGTATTATGTGGAATAATGATCATTTGGGTTAAAAACATCTCAGTTGTCTTGGGTATATTCCAGTGGTAGAATTGCCTGTTTATATGGCTAGTCTTGTGTTTTGAGACAAGGTCTTCCTCTATAGCCTAGGCTATTCTTGGAACTCACAATGTAACACCAGCTGGCCTTAAACTCATGAAACTTTTCTTCCCTCCGCACCCCCAGCCACCAGTGTTCCATCTGTGAGCCACCACATCTTCCTTGCATTTAACCTTTTGAGGAAATTCCCAAGTGTGTTTCATGGCTACACCATTTACCCTGCCACCTGCCGTGTGCAAGTCCCCATGTTCTCTGCCCTAGCCTCATTTTTCCTTTGCTTTGCTGTACGAATCAGGAACATATTCTAATAAGTCAACATTATCCTATGACTGAATGAGACTGACTATATTTTCAATAGCTCATAGTGATCTTTTATTTTTAGTTTTAGAGATGTCTATTTAAATTCTTTGTAATTTAAAAAAAAATTGCCTCAAAAGATTTGGGTTGTTCTTTTGATCTTGACACTCCAAAGGCTGAGACAGGAAGATTGCCATGGTCTGAGGCTAGCTCTGAAAGTGAGTTCTTGACTAACTTGGGCAATAGAATGAGATCCTTTCAAAATTATTCTGTTATAGGAGTTCTTTATGTATTGTGAATATTAAACTCTATTTTACAAGGGAAGTATCTCAATGGGAGAACACTTGCCTACAGATGCAAGGCCTTGGGTTTCATCCCTAGAATGGCACTGGCTCTGGGTAACAGGGACAGGGTGTGTTTCTTTCACTGGCTCTGGGTTCAGGGTCAAGGTAGGTTTCTTTGACTGGCCCTTTTACCCTACATTACCTGTTTGCTTCTAAGAGTTCTATGGTTTTTTTAAATTAATTTTTGATCCCAGTCATTTCCCCATCCCCTCACATCTGCCTTCCACCCTGTACTCCCGTCCCCATGAATATATATAAAAAAAAAAAACATTTAGGAGAAAAAAGAAAAAAAAAACAGAAAATTTAAAAATCTTGTCATGATTGTGTGTGACACACTGCGGTGTGACACAGTAAGACACACTGTCAACCCCTTTGTCCATATATCTTTTTTTTTTTGGTTTTTCAAGACAGGGTTTCTCTGTGGCTTTGGAGCCTGTCCTGGAACTAGCTCTTGTAGACCAGGCTGGTCTCGAACTCACAGAGATCCGCCTGTCCATATATCTTTACTTGCAGGTGTTCATTAAAGAAAGTCATTGGTCTGGTGTAGGCGGAATTTCTCTGTAACTGCTCAGCTGCTCCCAAATAACCACCCAGAGACTCATTAATTATAAATGTTCAGCCGATAGCTTAGGCATGTTATTAACTAGCTCTTACAACTTAAATTAACCCATTTCAATCAATCACATGCTACCACATGGCTCATTGTTGATTGCCTCATTTTGTATATATCCTGTTCCCTCTGCATCTGGCTGGTGACTCCTTTGACTCTACCCTTCTTCTTTCCAGCATTCTCTCTGCCCCCAAAATCCTGCTTAGCTATCAACCAATCAGCTTTTCATTAACAATAAGAGCAATTCATATTTGCAGTGTACAAAGATTGTTCCCCAGCAGTCTTGTTTGAGGCCTCTGGTTTCTACTGTACCTCGGATACCAGGTCTTTACTAGGACTCTTCCTGGGTGTCCTGCTGTTGTCCTGTGTCATGGAGATCCTACAACTTAAGGTCTGCAAGTCAACTTCCTTCATGTGCTCTAGCAGGTCATAGATGGGGTGGATGTTGGGCTGCCCAAGTTCTAGCCCTGGATCTGGGCCTGGGAAGCTGTAAGGCTGTTCTGCCAGATGAGAAATGGGGCTAGTTCTCCCATGTTTATAACATCAGGGCTAGTTCACCCACACCACCACTTACAAGGTTGGCTCTCCTGCATGACCACAGGTCAGCTCTCCTACCTGCCCAGACGTTGATGTTCGCTCTTATATTTGTCATTAATTTGTTCTGAGTTATCTTTTATGAGTTGGAAGCAAGAATCTACCTGTGGCCCGGGCGGTGGTGGCGCACGCCTTTAATCCCAGCACTCGGGAGGCAGAGGCAGGCGGATCTCTGTGAGTTCGAGGCCAGCCTGGTCTACAAGAGCTAGTTCCAGGACAGGAACCAAAGCTACAGAGAAACCCTGTCTCGAAAATAACCAAAAAAAAAAAAAAAGAAAAAAAAGAATCTAGCTGTGTCCTTTTTCTTGTGCAAAGCCATTTGTTCTCACACTAGTGGCTGGGGAGGTGTTGAAGGGATCCCTCCAGGTGCCATACAGGGAAGTTGACTATGAAAAGAGATAAGAATGAAAACCCCATCGGCATGGATCAGACTTCAGGAGTCTAATAACAGGCAGTTTATTCCCAACTATAATTTGGCAAAAAAAAAAGTTTTCTGGTATAATACAATCCCCACTGCACACAAAAGCATAATTACATTGAAACTCAACTTAGGGTACATGTCATTTCTTCCTAAATGATGGATTGTGGAGATGGGCTACCAGTACTAGCTTAAGGGCCTAAGGGTCTGGCCTGGTCTCAGTCATAGGGATAGCATAGAGGTCATTTGGGCTATTAGCTACCTCTGGTCCTGGTTGTGGAAGGTTGGGGGAACCTCTGGCAACTGGGTCATTTAGAATACTATCCACTTCCAGTCTTGGCTATAGGAGCTTGATATGGCCTGGCCCAACAGATGACACAGACAATCAGGCTATTAATCACTTCCAGTTCCCAGATTTCTGAATGAAAGAAGGTTTTACACCCTTCCCATTAGAAAGACAGTCCTGTGTGCTTAACATTCCTGGTTTCTCTGGAGATCTCTGGGAGCAAGATACTTCATGCTATGCCTCCAACAAGATGTCTTATTTATTTTGTGAGTCTAGTGAGCAACACAGGGCTCCCCCTATGCTCTATGATCTGCAGATGCTGCTGATGGCAGGATCTTCGTGGGTGTGCTTTCTAAAAAGATGTTAGGACCTCTGGGAAGGTTTGTTCTGAAAACATTTAATGATCAAAGCACACTTGAGAACTCTCACTTGGGATTCTTGAGTGATGGAAACTATTGATGTGGAATGTCCTTCCGTATATGTGTTGCTTTTATTGGATAATGAATAAAGCTGCTTTGGCCTATGACAGGGCAGAATATAGCCAGGCTGGAAGAGATAGAGAGAGAGAGTAGGTGGAGTCAAGAAGATGCCATGTAGCTGCTAAAAGGGAAAGACTCCTGCCGGTAGGCCACAACCTTGTGAAAATACATAGATTTATAGAAATGAGTTAATTTAAGATGTAAGAGTTAGTTAATAAGAAGCCTGAGTTAATAGGCCAAACAGTGTTGTAATTAATATAGTTTCTGTGTTATTATTTGGGTCTGGGTAACCGACAAGCATTCTCTGCTTACAAACAATGTGTTGCTTTCCAGACCTGCTCTTCGCTAACTTGGACAGGTTCCCGAACCTGAAGGAATTGTCAGTGAGTCTAACTGGCAAACCAGATGTGCTTTCAGTCATCCCTGGAGATTTCCCAAGCCTCCACCACATAGAGAAGTTATGCATCCAGACTTCCACAGAGTCTGACATCTCCAAACTGGGTAAGGATGGTGCCTGGATCTCCCAAGATCATGTTTCAGCTGGAAAAGCTTCTTAGCTGATAATTGTTAGAATCATTAAATCATAATTAGTTGGGATGGAGAGATGGCACCGTGGGTAAGAACACTAATTGCTCTTCTATTAGACCTGATTCAATTCCCGTCACCCACATGGCAGCTTCAACCTGCTTGTGATTCCAGTTTCAGTGCTTCTGACACCCTCACACAGACAGAAATACCTGCAAAACACCAATAAACATTAAATAAAAAAATAAATTATTAAAAAATAACTAGATCATCATTAGTTAAAACATCTGTGGGCCTGCCAGCATGAACCACGTCCTTGGGAAGGTGTAGGAACAGCGCTCTTCCTCAGGAAGAGGGCAGACAATCATTTGTAACCCTGAGTTCTTGACATGACTGTGACTGCCCTGAGCTCTTCATAAATGCTAACTCACCCTTCATCCCCTTGTGAAAGAAAGCACAATGATTGTTGCCGGTTTTCAGCTGGGAAATTGAGGTCAGCCACTGCTCAGGTTTGTCCAGCTGAGAAAATGCTTCCTCAAAGGAGAAGATTTGAGTCCACGGCCTGAGCTTTAAACTCCCAACACACTTCCTCTCCGCGGCAGTTTGTGGGGTTCTTTCCTTTTGCTGTTGTTTTTAGTGGCACTTGCAGATCTGCCTGCTGAGGAAAAGGAAATCTGAACTACGGCCACCTGGACCTTTTCTCCATTTCCCTCCATCCCAGCCTCCTGTGGGTGGGCAGCTGTGCAGCCATCTTTCTAGAACACGGCATTTAGCAAGTGACTCAGGCACCCTCAGATCCTTCATTTAGTAAACTCTGTTCACTGAAGACTAAAGAAATATAAACCTGGAGCTGACAAGCAGGCCAATAGCGGTTGAGGCGGGGCTTGGTGGCGCATGCCTGTCATCACAGCACTTGGGAGGCTGCTGCAGGACTGTCACAACTTCAGCGACAGCCTAGCCATGTGATGATTTCCAGGGCAACATGACCCACAGAAACAAAACCAACCAAGAAGCCAAAAAACAAAAATCTGTCCAACAAGTTGGGTCAATGGGTGCTTGCTGCCAAGCTCAATAAGAAGTGGGGTCTCTGGGATCCCTTAGCAAAAGGATAGAAGAGCTTTTTCCCAAAGTTGTCCTCTGGCAACTGCTTGTGGGTTACGGCACTTTTGTGTCTTTCCATGCGTGCATGCGTGTGCATACACACACACCAAATTATTACATTAAAAAATATTTTTAAGTTGTGCTTCAGAGTTGTCCTCTCTTTTTCATTCCTCTGAGAAGAATTCCTGCTCTGTCAGGGCAGTGTGCAAACACAGAGACATCAGGGTGCTGATGCTGCAGGTGAAATATGGAGAGGAGAAAACGAATCCAGAGAGGGCCAGGAACTTGCCCAGGTCATCTGCTCTCCAGTCAGCTGCAGAAGCTGAGCACACGCCCACCGTGGCCTGAGCACTAGATCACTGCATCACTGCCTGTTTAATTGGTGTGGCTGGAGATTATGGATTGGGAGGCCAGATTGGATAGGAATTTGTAACCTTCTCTAATTTCTGAAACTCCTTCATCTTTTCCAGTTAAATTGATTCAGAACTCTCCAAATCTTCATGTTTTCCGTCTGAAAGATACTTTCATTTCGGATTTTGAATCTCTCGTGACTGCGCTTGCTTCCTGCAAGAAACTCAGAGAGATTGAGTTTTCTAGACAATGCTTTGAAACCATGCCATTTGGTAAGAACGATACAGTGTTGACTTCAGGTACTCTTGTGTACAAAGTCATTAAATACTCTAGAGTTCAGATGCAACTGATGTCACAGAAACCATGACAGCACTGACTTCAGTGAGGCTTTCCCAGCAATGATCTGTGTCTACAATGTAAACATTCCCTGTGCCTAGTCATAGTAATTCAATTGGAATATCATGTCACCTTCATCACTTTGAGATACTCTTATTTCCAAAGTATTCCTCCATATCACAGAAAACGTATCTGAACTAACTAAATTTATTTTCCCTTTCCTAGTCACTATTTTGCCAAAATTTGTTTCACTGAAGATATTGGATCTTAAATGCCAACAATTTCCAGATAAGGAAACATCAGAAAAGTTTGGTAAGTTTATAAAACAGTGTTTCTTAATGTGTTCTTTATCCTCCCTCCTCGTCCTCCTTCAGTGAACTCATGACAAAGTGAGCTGTGTCCCTTGACATCCACGGCAGCTGGGTCCAGGACCTCTGCTAATGTAAACACTAGAAGATCCTTCACTCTGTGGTATAAAATGGTGCCTTTTTAGCCATAACCCCACATATCCTCCATATACTGTAAAACATCTCTCAACTGCTTACAGTGCCTAATGCCATGTAAATGCTATGTAAACAGGTGTTACTCTGTGTTGTTCTGGGAATAATGATGAGGGAAAAATATCTGTACATGTTTGCCACAGACACAATTTTTAAAAATTGAACCAGTGGTTGGTGGAATCTGCTGATACAGAGGGTCAGCTGTACCAGCCGTGCTGGTCCTTAGGAGGACACCATAATGATGCTCAATATCACTATTGACTCCTTAGAGTCACTGACTTCTTAGGAGAGAAATTGACCATGACCTCTATGCCAATTCATCTGTCCCTCTCCAAATATTCTATATCCTGTTTGTTCCAATGGTTTCAGAATACATACTAAGACTTCTGTTTAGTTCAAAAAAAAGTAATCTGTAATAAATCATACTGAGCAAAATGATAAGTGTAGAGAGATTATAAACTTTTTTGAGTTAAAAAAATCATTTAGAAAAGTAATGTGCTTCGCTGGCAAACATGAGCAGGGAGACAATGGTGGTATGGGGTAGACAGCTCTGTCTTCACAGCGCTCCCAGACTTTAGTGTGCATAAGGAGGGCCTGACCCCTTTCTCTTCCCTTCTGTGGAGGCAGCTGATGTGTGTTTTCTTCGGTTTTGGAGGTGCTGGTAGTCGGGTGTGGTAAAGCAGCAGCGACAACATCAGGTTACTGTCATGTGTCACAGGTTGACTGCACGCTGGCTATAATGAGAGCTTCCCCAAATATTACAAATTATTATTTGTAATAATTTACAAACATTAAAATAGGAGGCTGGTTAGCCCAGACAGAAGGACACAAGTATTTGGCTTCCGGTACCCAGCTTGGAATGAATCCTTAATGAAGCAAATTATTTTTATTTTTTTAAAAATGAGTGCATAAATATTGTTGCAAAGTGAAGTTGAGAATTTTCCTCAGAGAGCTCTGCCAAAAATATAGATTTTTTTCAGGAAAAATGCACGGGAGGTGCCAGCAAGGAGAAACTTGGCTCCAAGGTTGACAACCTGAGTTGGATCCCTGGGACCCATATGATGGAAGGAGAAAGATTCCACTTCTGCAAGCTGTCCCCTGCCTCTAAACCCCTAAACCCATACCATGCCACACACACACACACACACACACACACACACACACACACACACGATAAATACACACATATGTAATTTAAGTTGTTTTTTAAATGTCAGAAAGAAAGAATCACAAGTTGGAAATATTGGTGCAGACTCAGTTTGTTAGCTCATAAACATACGTCCATATATGTATATAGAAATCTAGGTTTCTCTACACAGGAATCTCTTGGGATTGTCACGCGAGAGACCAGAATGTGCTTTACTAGTAAAAGACACCAGTGCTCAGCTGCTCACTTCTTTTCTGTTTTCCATACACAGAGCTAGGATCATTTCTTTCAGTGAGTAGATGGCTTAAGTAACCCATTTGAGAAAGAGCACTTACAACCTGGGAGTGGTGGCACATGCCCGTGATCCCATCACTAGGAGATTGAGGTAGGGGGATTATTAGTTCCAAGCCAGCCTGAGCTGTCTTTTAAAAGCCCAAAACAAAGCATTCAACCCAACTGATGAATCTTATGTCATGCATACTGATATAAGTGCTATTAGTACATATGGGAACTGAAATTGTATAACCAGATTTGCTGCTCTAAGCAGATATGGCAAGAACAAGAAAGTCCCTGAGTTTTCATAGGTGTCTCGGGCTCGGGAGAGCTGCTGGCTACCATGCTTGCTTTTATAGAAACAATAGTGTAAAGACAAGGCTCAGTTATTGAGTACGTTTGTGACTGTGTGCCTGTGTGCAGGTCAAGGATGTGGGGATGGAATCCAGGGTCTCAAGCATGCTAATCAAGCACTGACTGTGTCACTCTGTCCCTGCCAAATCCCTGGACTCGGTTTCTTTTTTTCTTTCTTTCTTTCTTTTGGCTTTTTTGAGACAGGGTTTCTCTGTGGTTTTGGAGCCTGTCCTGAAACTAGCTCTTGTAGAACAGGGTGTCGCTGGAATTAAAGGTGTGCGCCACCACCACCTGGCTTTCTTTTAAAAAAAAGATTTATTTTATTTATTATGTATATAGTGCTCTGTCTGCAGTACAACTGGAGGCCAGAAGAGGGCACTAGATCTCATTACAGATGGTTGTGAGCCACCATGTGGTTGCTGAGAATTGAACTCAGGACCTCTGGAAGAGCAACCAGGGCTCTTAACCTCTGAGCCATCTCTCCAGCCCCGCCTGACTTGATTTCTAAATACCCAGTCTTAAAAGAATCGGAGTTCTGTAGAGACGTGATTCATTCAAGAACTGAAACAGGAAAAGCCAAAGATAAATCTAGAACATTGGTCCATGATAGAAAGTTTTCAAAAATAGTTTCTGTGGGGCCTCAGGAGTAGAGTAAGTGATCATGTGACATACAGTGTCCTGCTAAGCAAGAGGGAAGGAAGGCTGCCATGGTGGTGGACCATGTTTTAATGCCCAGTGTGGGTCTTCTCAGTGTGCAATCACTAGGGTGGTGGCGGGAGGTGGGATGGTGAAGAAGGGTCTGGGGTGGAGGCCTTGTGGAGTCAGTGGTGTGACCTGAGACCAAAGGAAGCCTGGTTGTGAGAAAGGAAGTAGAATGGAGAGACAGCCTGGACTTGTGCTGAGAGACAGGTTAGGGAGGACGGAGAAGCCAGCTGCAAAGAGCAGCAGGAACAGCTGTGTGCTGACCCCTTCTCTTTTCCGTGGAAAGGAAGTGACCAGGAGGGTGGGGCTCCTAGGCTGCAAACGTCCAGGTCATAGCTGCTCACGATGGGACAGCTGCTGAGGATGGCTTTGTGGTTTCTCCCTCAGCCCAGGCTCTGGGTTCTCTCAGGAACCTGGAGGAACTGCTCCTTCCCACTGGGGACGGGATCCAGCAAGTGGCCAGACGGATTGTCCTGCAGTGTCTGCAGCTTCAGCGTCTCCGAGTTCTTTACTTCGTGGAGACCTTGGATGACGACAGTGTGATGGAAATCGGTGAGTTTCAAAGGTTTCCTCTTGGGCAAAGGCCAGCATCATCGCTGAGCTGCCTGCTGCAAGTGTCTATGAGAACACCCGACTCCCACAGTCCAGTGTCCTTCCTCACTTCCGCTCTCACGCTGCTGCCTCTCCTATCCTTCTGCACGGTTTGGGTTCATCCCAGTCAGACTGGGCAGGCCGACAGCCTCTTTGGGGCAGCTAGAGAAGCCATCCAGTCTGTGGGTTTGCTTTTCCAGTGCTAGGGCTCACTCATGCATGCTAGGTCAGTGTCCTATGCTTCACCACAGCCCCCACAAATCTGTATGGTGTTTCACAAACCTGGCAAGATACTCTTTTTATTAGGTATGTATTTCCAATATGTATAGAAAGCTGTAAGAGTCTGCAGTGAAGAGCTGAACAAGATTCTCCAGTTCAGTCTTAGAAATTTTGCTATCCGAGTACAATTAAACCAGGACTGGAACACAGACCACCGCCAATGCCAGAAGCCTAGGTTTAGTCCCTAAAGATATATTAATGGATCTCTGCCAATCTCTACCTTCCTTATAGTTCTAGTTTGTCTTTCTGTCTCCAAGCTGGGTGCACAACCCATGCAGGGCTGTGAGATCTTCCTGGTAGACCAGCTTTTTACTTGTGGTGGCGACTCCTGCCTTACTCCCACTTCCTGTATATTAGCATGGGTGTCCATGTCTTTTTCCTGCTTTTAAATCTATGCACCTAAATTTAAAGTGAGTCTCTTCTATGGTTCCATAGTTAGATTTTACAGGTTGAATCTAGGAAGGAGTTCTGTTGGTAAAGCTCTTGCATGAAGCCCTGGGCCTGAGCCCTAGTACAACATACAAACAGGCATAGTGGTTATCGTGGCGCACACCTGTAATGGCCGCACTCGAGAGGTAGAGGTGAGAGGACCATCATCATCCAGCTCTTGATCCTTGCCTAGACTGTGATCTAAGGCCCTGCATGTGCTGCAGGAGACCCTGTCTCAAACCCACAGTTACCAAAATAATAAACGATGCAAATCTGAGGTTGCAGAGATGCCTGTTTGTAAGGTGACTCCAGTTCCCGTATGGAGTGCTCAGTGAGACATGCAACAAACTCCCAGGAGGGGGCGCTAGGGAGCTGAGGACAGGAGAGTCCATAGCACTTACTAGCCAGACAATCCAAGGGAGTTTTTAGCTCCAGGTTCAGCAAAAGACTCTCTGGTGGATGAGATTGGGTGCGTTCAGGGTGGTATGGCCATAGATCAGAGAACCTAGACAACAAAGAGGACCCTAAGAGAGACACACATGGATCTAATCTACATGGGAAGTAGAAAAAGACAAGATCTCCTGAGTAAATTGGGAGCATGGGGACCATGGGAGAAGATAGAAGGTGGGGGGAGGGAAGGGAGCGGAGAAAATTATAAAGCTCAATAAAAACAATAAAAAATAAAAAGACCGGTCTTAAAAAGTAGGCTGGAGAGTAACTGAGACAACATCTATCAATTAACTTCTGGTCCCCACAAACACCCACACGTACATGAGCATCAGACACACCCCCGACACCCCCCACGCATACAGAAATTTTAAAATAAAATTCCAATCCAGCCTGGAGTGGTGGCACACACCTTTGATCCCAGCACTTGGGAGGCAAAGGCAGGAGAATATCTGTGAGTTCGAGGCCAGACTGGTCTACAGAGAGAGTTCCAAGACAGTCAGAACTACACACAGGGAAACCTTGTCTCAAAAAACCAAGGGTAAAAATTTCAATTCATTAATCCTGTAATTTACATTGAATATATTTGTGACTATAGTTGAATATTTACTTTTTTTTTTTGAGACAGTGACTGTTGACTGATAGGTCCAGTCTGGTCTTTACCTTGTTATGTAGCCCTCAATAGCCCTGAACTTGTGATCCTCTTATTTCAGCCTCCCCAGAGAATGGCAGGCATTTGTATTTTGATTTGGTATTGGTTTCTTTATTTATTCCATAGGATATGTGTTCTTTTCTGCTTTTTTGCTTCCTATATTTATTAATTTATTCATTACACATTTTCTTTTACTCTGGGGGTAATGAGGTAGGGTCTATTTCTGCAACCCAGGCTGGTTTCAAACTTATATGTAACTTTAAGTCGGCTTTGCATTGATAGCCATCGTCCTGCTTCCGATCTCAGGGCTTGCTGTGGCCTTCGTAGCTCCAGCTCCACAGTTTCCTCTTTTAGTGCATTCTCAGATATAAAAATTTGCAATTTTAATAATATAAATTAATATACAAATGAATATTTTACTACTTTATAAGTCTGGGAGGTGTCCATGGAATATTTAAGTTCCATTTATCTGGGTTGTCAAGATGGCTTAGCAGGTAAAAGGCCACGCCTGAAGACCTAAGTTTGATCCCACATGAAGGAAACTGACTATCCAAGATTGGTCTCCAACCTTCACATACATGTTGTGGCGTGCGGACGGAAACACACACACACACAAATAAAAATACCTATACTCATCTTCTATCTTTTTGCATGTCATTTTTTTCAGTTTCTATAGTCATTTTAACTCTTCAACCAGTATTTTAAATAGTTCTGGCTTTAGTATTCTCAAACTAGATAGGCTTATTCATTCATTATTTGTTTATTATTTATTGTTGTTTTGAGACAGGGGATCCTATGTAGTAGCCCAGACTGGTAACAAACTTGCGGTGGCCGTCCCACCTCCGTGTCTGCTGCAATGGACTGATTCACGGCTGCTGTTGCTCCTGAGCCTACCACGCTCCCATTCGCCAGGGTCCTTGTCCTTCTGCCTGAAGGGCTCTGTTACCATTTCTTTTACTCTGGGTCAGCTGGGCACGACTTTTCTCCCCTTTCAACGACATGGAAATGGCTTTTGCCGTTATCTTTTCAAGTCTTTCCCAGCACATTCTGTTCTGAAGTCACTCTCACTTGGGTTTCTGCCTGCATTGTTTGTTTAGTGCCAGTTCTCAGTGTTTTCATGATATGATGTCCTTATCCATGAGGGGTCTTTTTCCCAGCTCAGTAGTTCTTAAGATTTGTTTTTTATCTCTCTCTAACAGAGTCTCACTATATAGCCCAGGCTGGCCTAGAACTCCTGATCCTCCTGCTTCAGTATCCAGAGAAGCCAGAGCTAGAACCTATGCTTTGTGGCAGTCAACATAAACTTTATTTTGTCTTCCCAAAGTCCATAGGTTGAAGTCCGAACCCCAAAGTGACTGCACTTGGACATAGTCATGGCCACCAAGCCAACTGAAACAGCAGCTGTGCCCAGCTGGGGGCCTGTGGAACTGATGGAATCTGAGGCTGGACAGCTTTTTGTTGGTTTTAGTCAATACATTGGCCAAATTATCCTTCATTGTTTCCTTCTGCATACAGCAGAACCTGATTTGGGGCCAGGGAGGTCTGTGGATGTGAGGTTACTGCTAAGACCTTAAATAAGATGGTGGGGGGGCATGGTTGGGAGAGGAGGCACTGGGACATTTTTGAATAGTAAAATCACTTGTGTCCCGGAACCAGGTCCATTTGAAGAACTTTTAAAACTAAGCCTAGAAGCCCGACAGTGGTGGCTCATACCTTTAATCCCAGCACTCGGGAGGCAGAGGCAGGTGGATCTCTGTGAGTTTGAGGCCAGCTTGGTCTACAGGACAAGTTCCAGGAGAGGCTCCAAAGCTACACAGAGAAACCCTGTCTCAAAAAAGAAAACAAACAAACAGCCCAGAAGTGTCAGGAGTGAGAGGCAGGAGTTCTAAAACAGACTGGAGAAGAAAGGAGAGGTTCTACTGGGGTGCACTTCAGGAGTGTGTTAGAGAGGCACACACCTGTAGTCTCGGCACTCAGGAGGCAGAGGCAGGTAGAGCTCTGTAGAAGTGCACGGCCAGCCTGGTCTACACAGTGAGTTCCTTACCAGCCAGAGCTCCATAGTGAGAGCCTGTCTAAAAAAGTCAATGAGCTGGGCGGTGGTGACACACACCTTTAATCCCAGCACTCTGGGAGGTCGAGGCCAGGCTGGTCTACAAGAGCTAGTTCCGGGACAGGCACTAAAGCTACAGAGAAACCCTGTCTCGAAAAAAAAAAAAGTCAATGAACAGAGCAGGGAGCAGAGTCTTGCTCTGACAATTAAAACTGAAGCAAAAGCAGTGCTAGGTCCCCACTCCCAGTCACGGACTCGGGTTGAGACCTTACCCTGTCTTGCATTTTCTACAGAACTCTAAGTAACCAGGAAGTCATTTGGGCAAACCGAAGAGCAGTTACAGTCAAAGGACAAGCTTTTAGGACTGTCACCTTCCCTTCTCTGCAGAAAGGGAGACACTGTTGGCACAGTTTCTCAGTCTCCTATTCTATAACCTGTTCCATAGGCGTGCCCTGCCCTGACCTATGTCCTCTGTGAGACCAGAAGAGAAGCCTGCATAGCCCTGACCTACGTCCTCTGTGAGACCAGAAGAGAAGTCCACATTGCCCTGACATATGTCCTTCTGTGAGACCAGAAGAGCAGTCCACATTGCCCTAACAGCCAAAACTCCATGCTCGACTTCCTGGTTTCTGCTTCCTCCTGAATCAACCAAGCATCTCTTTAGGGTTTTCAAAGAATGATCTTTAAAACATATTTAAAGTCAAGCATTTTAGCGCATGCCTTTAATCCCAGATGTTAGAAGGCAGAGGTAGGCAGATGTGAGTTCTAGGCCAGCCTCATATACATAAGTGAGTTCTAGACCAGCTTCATCTACATAAGTGAGTTCTAGACCTGACTCATCTACATAAGTGAGTTCTAGACCAGACTCATCTGCGTGAGTTCTAGACCAGACTCATCTACATAAGTGAGTTCTAGACCAGACTCATCTACATAAGTGAGTTCTAGACCTGACTCATCTACATAAGTGAGTTCTAGACCAGCCTCAAATAAGTTCTAGGCCAGCCAGGGCTATGTAGTAGGATCTTGGCGGGGGGAGATAGGTGGGTAATAACTTTGTAAACTTTTTTTTTGTTTTTTGGATTTTTCGAGACAGGGTTTCTCCTGTAGCTTTTGGTTCCTGTCCCAGAACTAGCTCTTGTAGACCAGGCTGGCCTTGAACTCACAGGGATCCGCCCGCCTCTGCCTCCCGAGTGCTGGGATTAAAGGAGTGCGCCACCACCGCCCAGCTAACTTTGTAAACTTTATCCAAGTCCTTGGCATTTAGTCTTCATAAATATTTTGGTTTGCTCTCTTTCCAGCCAAGGGAGCAACCAGCGGAGGTCTCCAGAAACTTGAAAACTTAGATCTTTCAATGAATCACAAGATCACAGAGGAAGGGTACAGAAATTTCTTTCAAGTCCTGGACAACCTGCCAAACTTGCAAAACCTGGATATTTCCCGGCATTTTCCAGAACGCATCCAAGTTCAGGCCACCACTGTCAAGGCTCTGAGTCAGTGTGTGTCCCGTCTGCCCAGCCTCACCAGGCTCGGGATGCTCAGTTGGCTCCTGGATGAAGAGGATCTGAGGGTGATTAATGCTGTGAAGGAAAGGCACCCTCAGTCCAAATACTTGATTGTTCATTGGAGGTGGGTAGTACCCTTCTCTCCTGTCATTCAGAAGTGAAGGATGCAGCCGAAGATTACTGTCGGGTCTCAAAACTCAATTTTCTAATACATTTCACTCTAAACAAGCATGGTGTACCCAGTACTTAAGAGACTAAGACAGTAAGATCAAGAGGTTGAGTCCAGCCTGGGTTGCTAGCAAGACCTAAGCAGAACCTAACTATTATATACAAGTCTACTCCTAAACTGCATCAGGCTGATAACTGAAAACCTACATGCCCATCACTAAACTTAGGAGCTATGAAAGCAGGCCTTGTCCGTCCTCCTGTCTAAAGACTAGAGCCTCACTCAAGTTCACACCGAGAATCCTTCACTGCCAAAGTCAACCGGAAGGGCGGGGAAAGAAACACTGATCTGTGTAAAAGTCACAGCATGGAAGGCATATTTGATGGAGGTAAGGAATGTCCAGTTTAAGGATGAGTCAGTCCCACACATGATGAAGCACAAGTCGACTTTACCACAGGACACAGATGACTCTTTTCAGAGATGCTCTTCAGTCTTCTCAGGGCTTCTGTGCACTCACCAGCCTCAGTGTGGCCTTGCTTGCTCACACCATCTCTCATCCATGGCCAACGTGAGGATGACTTTGGACTTAGAGAAAACTGATTTTGTTATAGAGGATTTTGGGGAGTTACATATATCATGATAGCTTTTTAATTTTGTTGAGAATCCACTCTGCTTTATGTGATTTAATTTTGTAAGGATTTCTGGATATGTTAACTTGATTGTGGTAATTGTCATTTCATAATTGCCATTGCTCTAGAGGTGGTGGGACCTGGGAGAATGGAGCCAATAAATGAGGTGTACTAAAGTCTCACACAATAGCCAGCTTTATTCAGAGCAGCAGACAGTTTATACTCTGAGGGTTAAGAGAGGTCACCTAAGTAAAGTTCTCTTGAGTTCAGCTGTATACAAGGACAAGCCACACATGGCAAAAACATGGTTTTCTATAAAGCAGCAATTCTCAACCTGTGAGTCAAGACCCTTTGTGTGTCAAACGACCACTTTCACAGTGGTTGCCTAAGACCATTGGAAAACACAGATTTTTATACCACATTTCATAACAGCAGCAAAACTAGTTATGAAGTAGCAATGAAAGTAATTTTATGGTTGGGACACAACATGAAGAACCATGTTAAAGGACTGCAACATTAGGAAGGCTGAGGACCACTCTAAAGAGGCAATATAAAGGATGGCTTAAGCATTTAATTGAATAACAACGCAAGCAATAATGAGTAATCCGAAGTAAACTCACTCCTATCTGCTACACCTGGGAGGAGCATGCAATCACATTCCAAAAACAATTCTGTGTTTTGAAGAAACTGAGGTTGTGTTTTCTTGGAATTTTCTCATACTATATATATAATCTATTGACAAGTCTTGGCAATTCCACTTGCAAAATACAGTGGATTTCACAGGGTTAGCCACATCTGTGAAAGCTGCGGCGCATTTTTGCCATGCAATCAGAGCGCCCCCTGGAGGTCAGATCACGCTCTACCTCACTATTCTCCACTGGGCTCCCAGCTAAAGGGAAATGTCAATCTCAGTGGCCTTGGCTCCTGCTCATCCTGAGCTCCTTAATCTCTGCTTCCTCTCACTCTGGCTACTGGCCTCCTTGCTTGTTCTTGAATATTCCACACACATTCTTATACAAAGGCCTCTGCTGTTGCCTTCTCCTAGGATGTTCTCTCATGCCATGGTTTAGAAATGGTGTAAATATTTCTCAAATATTCAAGACTTAAAATGCAATCCCCAATGTGAGCTACTAGGATGGGAACTTAATTTACTGTGTTTACAGCTGGGCCTTTGGAGGGTATCTAAAATAAGGTCATCAAAATGAAGTTCCCACTGAATCTTGGCAGCTTCCTAACGACAAGTGTGACCAAACACACACACACACACACACACACACACACAAAAGCACACACAAATCATGCTTGTTGCCTCTATCAATATTATACATGATTCAACGCAATGCCCATCAAAATCCCAGCAAAATTCTTCAAAAACTTTGAAAGAAGTTCATTTGGAAAAGCAAAAAACCCACGATAGCCAAAACAATCCTGTACAATTAAAAGAACTTCTGGAGGCATCAAAATCCCTGATTTCAAACTCTACTACAGAGCTACAGTACTGAAAACAGCCTGGTATTGGCATAAGAACAGACAAGAAGACCAAAGGAACCGAATAGAAGACCCAGATATCAATCCACACATCTTTGAACACCTGATCTTTGATAAAGAAGAAAAAAATATCAAATGGAAAAAAGAAAGCATATTTAACAAGTGCTGCTGGAATAACTGGACATCAACATGTAGAAGAATGAAAAATAGACCCATATCTATCACCATGCACAAAACTCAAGTCCAAATTAATCAAAGAACTCAATATAAAGCCAGCCACACTGAACCTTATAGAAGAGAAAGGGGGGAGTACACTTGAACGCATTGGCACACGGAACCACTTCCTAAATATAACCCCAGCAGCACAGACACTGAGAGAAACAATTAATAAATGGGACCTCCTGAAACTGAAAAGCTTCTGGAAAGCAAAGGACATGGTTAACAAGACAAAACGACAGCCTACAGAATGGGAAAAGATCTTCACATCAGACAGAAGTCTGATCTCCAAAATATACAAAGAACTCAAGAAATTAGACACCAAAAGAACACATAATCCAATAAAAAAAATGGAGTACAGACCTCAACAGAGTAATCTAAAATGGCTGAAAGACATTTAAGGAAATGTTCAACATCCTTAGTCATCAGAGAAATGCAAATAAAAACAACTCTGAGATTCCATCTTACACCTGTAAGAATGGCCAAGATCAAAAACACTGATGACAACTTATGCTAGAGAGGTTGTGGGGAAAAGGAAACACTTATGCACTGCTGTTGGGAATGCAAGCTGGTACAACCCCTTTGGATGTCAGTTGGCGATTTCTCAGAAAATTAGGAAACAACCTTCCTTAAGACCCAGTAATACCACTTTTGGGTATATATCCAAAGGACACTCAATCGTGCACAAGGACATGTGCACAACTATGTTCATAGCAGCATTGTTTGTCATAGCCAGAACCTGGAAACAACCTAAATGTCCCTCGACCAAAGAATGAATGGATAAGGAAAATGTGGTACATTTACACAATGGAGTACTACACAGCAGAAAAAAATGACAGCTTGAATTTTGCAGGAAAGTGGATGGAGCTAGAAAACATTTTGAGTGAGGTAACCCAGACCCAGAAAGACAATTATCACATGTACTCACTCATAAGTGGTTTTTAAACATAAAGCAAAGAAAGCCAGCCTACAAACCACAATCCCAGAGAACTTAGACAACAATGAGAACACTGAGAGACTTACATAGATCTAATCTAGATGGGAAGTAGAAAAAGACAATATCTCCTGAGTAAATTGGGAGCATGGGTACCTTGGGGGAGGATTGAAAGGGGGAGGTGAGAGGCAGGGAGGAGAGCAGAGAAAAAAGTAGAGCTCAGTATCAATTAAAAAATATTATACCTGATTTGAGCTCAGCACACTAGGCAAATTCATCAGTCCTGAACTTTCAGAACTATGAGCCAAAATTAATATTTTTGGGGGGTGGGGCAGGGGTTCGAGACAGGGTTTCTCTGTTGCTTTGGAGCTTGTCCTGGAACTAGCTCTTATAGACCAGGCTGGCCTCGAACTCAGAGATCCACCTGCCTCTGCTTCCCGAGTGCTAGGATTAAAGGTGTGTGCCACCACTGCCCTAACCAACCCTATTTCCATTTTGTTTGAGAAAGATAGAGCACATGTGTACACGTGAGTATGGATATGCCCATGTCCACACTCAGAGTCTTTTCGCTGTCTGCGTTAATTCCCTTGAGAACCTAGAACTTGGGGGTTTGAGGCTAGGCTAATGGCCAGCAAACCAGTGGGCCTCTTGCTGTACCTTTCCCCTGCCCCTTACCCAGGGAGCCATCTCCGCTGCCACATTTTCTTTAGTTCAGCCTTTTTCTGTTGTTACTGTATTAGACGTGGTCTCGTTATGTTGGCCAGGCTGGTCTTAACTGCTGAATCCTGCTACCTCAGTTTCTCTCAAGTAGCCTGGACTACATCATATGCCAACAGAGAATGTATCCTAGTTCCACCAAGAGCAAGTCCCAGCATTTAAAAAAGATAAGCACTTGCCGGAATGAATAACCTCAGTCCAAATAAATGTGTTAGCTACTAAAGGGAAATAAAATTAATGTTAATGTCTAATATCTGGTTAGAAGTTAACTGGATAGATCAATAATTAAATTTAACCTGAAAATTAACCAATGAAGTTGTACCCAATCTATAACAGCCAATAGTCGTGAAAGGTAATAGTCCCTTCTGAAAGCTCACGTATTTGGCAAAGCTACTTACTAGGTACTGACTGTTCATTAATTTAATAATACTTACTTGACGGCTAATATACTAGGCACATAGGGAGCTTATTAACTTAGTTTATCTAGCCAAAACTTATTCTGTTTCTACGGTAGTGGAGATGAAACACAGGGCCTTGTACAAGTTCTACTATGGACTCCATCTGAACAGAGGGGACATACTGATCTTTTCCTCCAGAGGTGACTGATCCAGGGAGAAGCCCAAGTGCATGACACCAGTCCTCATCACCAGAATCTAATGAAGGTGCACATGGAACACATGCATGGCTATGGGGAGAGTGGCGGGCAACGGGGTTAGGCCGGATACACAATGAGGTAAGGGACATGGGGTAGACAGGGAGACTAGGAAGACAGACAGGAGAAGGTGCAAAGAGAACAATACACTTCTAAAAGACAACACAGTTAGGTGTGGTGGTGTCTGCCTGTGATGTCAGCATTTGGGAGGCTGAGTCAAGAGAACTGTAAATTACAGGAAAGCCGGGTTCCAAAACAAGCTGGAGAGATGGCGCAACAGGTAAAGGTGCCTGCCACCTGACAACCTGAATTCAACCCCTAGAACCTATATAGTAGACAAAGAGAAGGCTTCACAGGTTGTTCTCTGACCTCCAGATCTGAGCCATGAAAGATACACACACACAAACAAGAACACACCTTGGTTACTGGCTGACAGTGGAGTCCTTGTGACATGAGCTAGCTTTTGTTCCCCAACCTTCAATCTGTCCTACAAATTACCCTTTACCCAGGTAGTAAGTCTGAGGAGTTTTCTTTCTGTATCTTTACACAGACTCAACTTCACTGTATATAACCCAAAGGAAAGTATTTATAGAGTCAAGAGTTCAAAAAAGGACTTTCATTTATTTGTAAAGGCATTAATAAAAATCTTGACACACTAAGAAAGTCACAGTTCTACAGTTGTGCTCAGTCACAGCTTTGGCAGACTGACTTCCACGCACTCCATTTCCACCGCTGGGTTCCTCAAAGTGTGCTCCTATAAACACACTCCACTGGCGAGTGAGGCACAGAGCCCAGACTGGGAAAACACTGGTGATAACACCACTCAGCCAAGAGTCCGCGAGATGACAGTGAGATTTCTGTTCACCGACACCAACACACCTTCTCTGTGGGAGAGAGCCGAACCTGAATTTGAAAGAAAAGAGTCTAGGCAGTCATACATAAACAAAAGAACAAAGGCAATGTTGTGAGTTCAACAAGGTCAGTTCTACAAGACCTAGTTCCAGGACAGACTCCAAAGCTACAGCAAAACCTCCCCTTGAAAAACCAATAAACAAACAAACAGCTTCCATTTCAGAGCTGTTTCCTGCCATGGTGGATGGTAATCTTAGACTAACCCCCCAGTTAAAAGTCTTCATTTATAAGAGTTGCCTTGGACATGCTGTCTCTTCACAACAACAGAACAGTAATTAAGACAATAGAAAATGCCGTATATTGTACATTGCATATTTATTAAAGTGTGTGTGTGTGGGGGGGGGGGTGTCCTGGAGAGGTGGCTCAGTGGTTAAAACACTCACTTACTGCTCTTGTTAGAAGAATCAAGCAACTTACAACCACTTATATATAACTCTAGTTTCATGGGAGCCAATGCACTTGTCTAGCCTCGAGGGCACCAGGCATGCACATGGTACATAAGCATACATGTAGGCAAAACCTCCATATACACAAAAAAGCTTAATTTAAAAAGTACATGTGTGCCGGGCGGTGGTGGCGCAGGCCTTTAATCCCAGCACTCGGGAGGCAGAGTCAGGCGGATCTCTGGGAGTTCGAGGCCAGCCTGGTCTACAAGAGCTAGTTCCGGGACAGGCACCAAAGCTACAGAGAAACCCTGTCTCAAAAAACCAAAAAAATAAAAAAATAAATAAAATAAAATAAAAAGTACATGTGTGACTGGTGATATGACTCAGTGGCAGAATATTTGCTTACTATGTGTGTGAAACCATGGATTCAATCCCTAATGCCCCCTCCAAAACAACAACAACACAACAAAAACAAAACAAAACCCAAAAACCCAAACAGCCAAGCCCAAATGGCCAATGACACTGCAATTATCCTCACACCCTAAACCAGATTCTAAACTAGGTGTGATACTGTGTATCTATATTCCCCTCACTACAGAGACTGAGGCTAGACAATATGGACTTGAAGGATCCTTTCTCATAAAAGCATGGCTTGCCCACATAACCAAAGCAACCAAATATTTGGGCGGTAACACTTTGACACTATGAGAATTTCATGAAGTGAGGATAATTCGATATTTAATCTAATTTTGCCAGTGTTTCATGGGGCTGGAGAGAGGGCTCAGCAGTTAAGAGCACTTGCTATTTTTCTACACAACCCAAGTTCAGTTCCCAGCACCATGTCAAGCAGCTGACAACTACATGTAACTCAAGTTCCAGGGGATCTAACACCCTCCTCTAGCCTCCATGCACCCACACATATTTGGCAGAAACACACACACAGTTTTAAAAAATAAAATGTCTTCAGTATAGTTTTATATAAACTTTTTGACATTTTAATTTTTAAATGTTCAAAGCACTCATTTCCCACATAATGAAAGTTATGCAAAGGTTAAGATTAACTCTTACAATAATAACAGACTTACTGCTTAATTTGCATGTGAGCACTTCCCTTCTTTTTTATTTTGTCTGAAACCCTGTAAAAAGAGCAAATAAAAAGCTGAAAGCACAGGACACACCCTAGACAAATGTGTGAGTGAACATTTCAAGCCTAGTGTAATGGTAAGCACAGGGTGGGGGTGCAGAGAAAGGAGGATCAGCAGTTCAGGACCGGCTTCAGTTACACAGGGAGTCTAAAGCCGACCTCCTGCTGGGTATAGTAACCCACACCTTTAAACCCAGCACTCAGAAAATAGAGGGATCTCTGTGAGTTCAAGGCTAGTCCGGTCTCTCATTTTAAAAACAAAACAGAAAATAAAACAAAAAACTCCTTAAGCCCAACAAAGTGAAACACATCTGCCGATCCCAGTGTTCAGGGTCTTGACTTCAAGGCCATCCTGGGCCAGTGCAAGGCTAAACTATATAGTAAGACCCTGCCACAAAACACCATGAGAGTGGGAATATAGCTAGGTGCTAGAGTATTTGCCTAATGTGCAAGAAGGCACTTGCTTTGATCTCCAGCACTACAAGAACAACCAAATGAACAAATTCACATGAGATGCTGTACTAATTTTATTTAATAGAATACCATCAGAAAATAAGTTTATAGTATTCCAATATGCTTTAACAGTGACTGAGCCAAGCCTGGCATGGTGACACACACCTCTAACCCCAGCAACTGGAAGCTAAGGCAGGAGAACTGCTACAGTTTGGAGGCCAGCCTAGGCTATATAGTGATTCAGAAGCTTGGACCACAGAGTGGGACCCTGCAAAACAAACAAACACACAACCCCAAACAACAGAAACAAATCACAAAGTAAACACTAAGCTGCAGTTAAGTTTTTCTTCCTTTATAACCAGTGATCCTCCTGACCCCAATGATGTACATTTATCTCACTCACTCACTAAAGCTGAGGGTGTAGCTCAGTAGGACAGCACTTGTCTGCCATGTGAAATGTCCTATAGTCTGCAACCCAGCCAGCAATCATTGAATACCAAAACTCACTAAACAAAAGGGCTAAAGTTCAAGAAAAAAATAAGTTCTCAAACATTTATTGTTTTTCCTGGTTAGACTAGCCCAAATGCCCTCCTTTGTTACATAAATGCCATCTACATTTATCTATACGTGCTCTAAATTCACATCCAAAGTCACGAGATGTACTGAAAAGTGATGTTTCCAATGAAGACCACAGAGCCCATTTATGTTACTGCAATAACAACTCTCATTCATTCTCATTCTGCTTTGATTTCTACAAGACTGAAGAGGTGAGCATAGTCACTAACAGCAGAATGGATAAACAGATCACTTTCCTATTTATATAATGCAAGGTAACACAGCTGCAACTATACACAAGAATGTAGATTAAGCTTACCAACAAAATGCTCAACTTCACAAAATGGACAGGCTGGGATTCAGCTCAGTGGTAGGGTTTGCCCAGCATGTGCAAGGCCCGGGACATGATGATCTCTAGCACTCAGAAAATCCAGCCACATGAGTCTGTGTAAGAACCCATCCACAGCAGAACAAATACATCCAGGCGTGACAGTGCACACATGCAGGCCCGGATCCTCAGGAGGCTAAGGACATTACATGAACCCAGGAGTTCGAGACCAGCCTGAGGGATACAATAAGCTCCAATCCACAAGGAAAAACAAAACTTATTATCCTCAAAGCAGAAAAGCTGAAATTGAAAACTACCTTAGGTGTCACTTAAATTCTAGCTTTCTGAGTGCTAGAACTGCAGTGTGCACTGCCATTAAAGAAGTTTGAAATGAGCCAGGTAGTGTCAAATGCCTTTAATCCCAGCTCTCGGGAGGCAAAAGGAGATCTGAGTTCAAGGCCAGCCTGGTCTACAAAGAGAGTTCCAGGACAGCCAGGGCTACTCAGAGAAACCCTGCCTCAAAAAAAGGTAAAAAAAAAAAAAAAAAAAAAAAAACAAAAAAAAAAACGAACAAAAAAGACCCCCGCACATAAAAATCAGAAGTTTGAAATCAACTCCAGCCATGCTCAGGAGGGCGCTGAAAGAGGACTGTCAGTTCTTACACTCTAAGCAGTCCTACAGCTACAAAACTACCTTAACTTTTAGTCTCCACAAATCAAACTGGTTGTAGTCACCCAGGATCTGGCTCTAGGTACAGAAGTCGTACAACTGCGAAGAGCACACACATCAAGAAAGTTCCAGGCAATCCTTACCATGTAGTAGCCAGTATGGTAGCCACTCATGTACCAAGAGATCAGCATACTTCCCAGGGCATCAGTGTCATCCATACAGTCTGGAGATATGGGAGGGGGTGGAGGAATTATCTAGAAATGGAAAAGAATCCAATTAGGAAAATATTGAAATACAGGAATTCATTTTACACAGAGATAATGGATATTAATTGCACCTATTTCTACACCCCATGAGATGACTTCTATTTAATTTTTTTAAATTCTAGCACTAGACACCAGCCATAATAGTAAAAGATCAACAAGTTTAACAAAGATCAGAAACAGTTCATACAATAAATATGCTTAGATTATTTCTGTTCCATTATGAAGCTGTGCATAGGAGACAAAACATAGGTACTTAGCTTTTCCACAAGTTATGCACACATGCATGCATGCATGTGCGCGCGCACACACAGAGACACAAACACAGCACCACTACCACACACCCCACACAGCATTCTCAAGGCCACTGCAAGGAACAATCTGAGGTAGAACATCTGCCCAAATCCCACCCAAATACAGGGTGTTCAAAAGCATCTTTTTAACTACTAGTTAATATCTTAAAAAAAACAAAACAAAACAAAAAAAACAAAAACAAAAAACATTAAAACTCCATTAGGGCCAGTTGGTGCATGCCTTTACTTCTAGCACTAGGGAGTTCAAGGCCAGCCTGGTCTACAGAGCAAGTTCCAAGATAGCCAGGGCTGCTATACAGAGAAGCCATATCTCAGAAAACAAACAAACAAAAAAAAAACAAAGGGAAAAAAAACCTTCATTAGGGAAAACAAAAGACAGAAAACACATACACACACACCAACCAAAACCACCCACAAGCACAAAGCAACAACGAAAGAGATCTACCACGAGAAATTACAGGGCCAGAAGCTAGCATCCAAGTACTTCAGGAGGCACACAATCTCTTATGTATGGTGAGGAGGCACAGTCCTTTCTAACAGTAGCTACCACCTCAGATTGGATACCAACTACTGCAGGAAACACACAACAGAGCGTGGAGAAGAGACTGGGAGACCACTGGGTCTGAGTAACAGAGGGGCCTTCAAATCTAACATCTGAGGTTTAAGTTTTTACCTGCTAGAATCTAACCTTGGGGGTAGCCTAAGGTAACATACTCCAGTTCCCTATGTTTTACAAAACTCTAAACTGCATATAAAAGCTGTTTAACCTAAACTCTTTTTTACTTACTGGTGGTCCTGAAGGGAACGGAGGCATCCAACACGGCAAGAAGGGAGGAGGGGGCGGGGGCGGCGGTGGTGGGCCATTGAATCTTAGACCTGGCTATAAAGAATATTTCAAAGAAAGTTAATATTTTAAAGGAAAATTCCTTCCTTCACTGAAAGGAGTTGTATTAAAAAACAAAGTAATAAAAACAGGAAGTGAGAGATGGCACAGCAGTTAAAAGCACTTGTATCCACACGCACAAACCTACACACAGATAACGCACACATACACAGAAGTAACTAAATGGTAGCCTCTACGTTCTTTTCATTTCTTTTCTCTACACATTTAGTAAGTAAAATCACAGTAAAGATTTGTAACTGCCTAACAAATAAAAGACAATGTATTTACCAAGATAATTTCATCTTAAGGTTATAGCCTTCCCCCACTATCACATAACAGTTCTGTAGTTATCCTATTACTGGGTCTACACAATGATTCAGCAGAGAAAGGCGCTCACCACCAAGTCTGACAGCCTGAGTTTGATTCCCCAGGCCCACCGGGAGGAAGAGAACCAAGTCCCACTGCCTGTCCTCTAACCTCCGTATATACACAGTACCCGCCCAAATGGGTAAATGTTTAAAAACAAAACAAGTTTTGGAGGTTCTATTACTTATATAATCTAATTTAAAGTACACTGTAAAAAAAAAAATACCAAAAAGTGGGCTGGAGAGATGGCTCAGAGGGTAAGAGCATTGCCTGCTCTTCCAAAGGTCCTGAGTTCAATTCCCAGCAACCACATGGTGGCTCACAACCATCTGTAATGAGGTCTGGTGCCCTCTTCTGGCCTGCAGGCATACACACAGACAGAATATTGTATACATAATAATAATAAAAAAAGACCAAAAAGACAAGGTATACATTAAGAGATTTGATCATTTCAGATTAGAAAACTTAGAAAATCCTTTGTTGTTTTTTAAATTTTCTAAAACATAATTTATTTAGCTGTGCATGTGTGCGCGAGTGAGCATGTGCCATGATGCTCGTGTGAAACTTAAGAGACAACCTATGCAACTAGCTTCCCTCAGGCGAGTAGAGCTCAGGTTAGCAGGCTTGCGGCAGATGTCATCACCCCCTGAACTGCCCTCTGTCCCTTGTTTTCATTTTAGGCTCTAGTTTTGGTTTTTCTTTTTCTTTTTTTCTTTTTCTTTTTCTTTTTTTTTTTAAATCTGCATCACTAGGTAGCCCAGACTAGTTCCTAATTCAGTAGTCCTCTCCTCCAGCCTCTCCAGGTGAGAGCTGACAGGTGTACTGCTATGCTCATCTCTCAGAGAAAATCTTAAGGAAAAGTGTTAAATCATATTTGACTTTTATAAATTATTATCTGGGGTTAGCGATGACGATCTGGCTGGTAGAGTACATGCCACACAAGCAAGAAACCTGAGTGTGGCAGAACCAGACAAGGAAGCACACAACTATAATCCCAGCACTGGGGAGGCAGAGGCAGGATCCCTAGGACTCTCTGGCCAGTTATTCTAGCTGAATCAGCAAGTCCCAAGTTCACTGCCACACTCTCTCCCAGAAAATAGGGTAGAGAGGGATTAAGAATGATACTCAGTGTAGAGTTCTGGCTACCATAGGCACAAGTACCCACATACAACATGCACATATACAAACATGCATACACACACATGAATTACCTAAATACTATACTCTCTGAGGAAAAATACAACCATTTGGTACAAAAGAACCAGCTAATAAAGGTTCTAGCCATAACCTAGCCTATAATAAAATTCTTTTTAAAGTTGACTTCTACTACTTACAACCAAAGAACCATAAGAAGAGTGTTTCCACTTTTTTTTTTTTAATGCTGTAATATGAACTGGGACAAACTAGGTGTGGTGGATGATACACGCCTGTAATCCCACAACATTTAGCAGGTGGAGGTGCAAGGCTCTGACATTTAAGGTCATCTTCAGCTGTGAGAGAACAGGACTCAAAACAACAACAAAAACAAAAACAAACAAAAAAAAAACCTCAAAAAACAAAACAGAGAGAGCAAACAACAATAAAAACTGGGAGCTACTTGAGATCATGCCCATATTATATATGAATCCTATAGGACTCTTTTGATTACCATAAATGTAATCAAAAGCACGTTAGAAAGGAAAGTACACTAGTTAGCAGTCTACTACCCCATGGCAATCGGGAGACTCTTTACTCCACTATTACCTTTTCTTGTTTTATAGATTCTGGCCTGAAAAAAGTAGAGTTTCATATGAAAGCTATAAATTACTTAATGGAAGAGTTAGTGTTCCAACATGAAAGGTTACCTTTCCTGGTCCCAGTCCTGACCCTGGCATTGGGGGTGGTGGCGGGAGAAACGAAGTCCACGGCGCAGCTTTGGACTTGCTCTGTGGTTTACTTCTGAGAGATCTGGAGGAGTTTTCACTTTCGTCTGTTGAAGCTGGGCTTTCATTCTTTAAAAAGAAGAAACATTTTTGTTATGTGTACGGCCCTGGTGTTTCTTTCTTAGCTAAAAGACAATGAACAGAGAACAAGGGAGGATGGGGAAGAATGTTGTCTAATGCCTTAGTGGGTCAAAATGAGAACTGATTATAAGGCTTTTTCCTTATCCAGTCTCTGTTTCGGGAACAGACATATCCATGACTTTACCTCGTGAGTGCTCTGTCCTGTATTATTAGCTACTTCACAGGTTGGGGAAAGGAGATCAGACAGGTTTTGTTCCTCTCTGTTTCCATATCCAGTATAAACCACAACACAGGTTTCTCTCTTAAAATCAATAGAAGAAATGGTAGCTGGGTAAATGCAGCCGTCTTCTGACCAAACAGCAGAACATTTGTCGCCAACTTTCCACTACAAAAGAAACGAAAGATGCAGACATCTACATGTTACTTCTTTTGACAAGAACAAACCATAATCCAGCTTTCCAGCTGCAATTCCAACCCTCCCATCTACTTAATTACGGACCCCACTCAGTCCCCTGCATCTTCTCTTGCCAGTATGACGAACAGCTGTAATGTCCTCTACCACCCAATCTGTCATGAAGAACAAAACAGACCACAAGTGTATGACACATCCACCACTCTGGACAGAAAAAAAGCAGGAGTCCATCTAACATCAACACCCTTCCTCTGTGGTAAAAATGAACTGACTAATGAGGCGTCAAAATATTTACTCTAAAAAAAAAAAAAAAGCTAAAACAAACAAACAATGTCACCTCATCTGACAGTGTGGGTTTGACGCTGGGACACCCAAGGCTGGGTGTGTACAGGTGCTCTACAACTGGACTATACTCCCACCTCAGACCCTGCTTTTACATTAGCAGGCCTAGTTACCCAAAACTTTTGTTTTCCCATAATAGTTTTTGGACTGTTGAACTGTGGGGGGAGGAGGAGCTAGAGTTACTCATCAACTACATAGCATATACCCAGAATGCAATAAGCTATGGGTTTAATACCCAGAACCACAGGAGAAAAATATATCCATGCATACCTGTGTATATGCGCGCCTGCGTGTGCGTGTATGTGTGTGTGTTTGAGAGAGATCCCGCCATCTCGATCACCTTAAGAAAGCAATACCGCTGACTCTGCTTATAGCTCTCATTCACTCTAAATAGCACCATCAACCCTTTCCTTCAGGTTGAGCAAGACCTTGTTTAAATAAACACACAACCTGTTTCAAGGGAGCTGTGGCATTCTTCTTTTGGTTTTTATTCTTCTTAGGGGGTTTTCTTCTAGCTGTGACTTTTGGCTTATCTGAAGTTTCGCAAATGTCGCCATTCTTCAGCGCATGCTATGGGAACAGTAACAGAAATAAAAGCACGTGTTACGGAGGGACACGTTATAAAGTCGCCATTCCCTAACACAACCGTTATACTCTAAGACGGTCTCATGGTCCGTCACCTAAGAAAGCCCCAAATTACTCAGCCCCCCCCCACCACACAAACTGTATGAAATGAGAAAATGAAAAAGAGTGATTAAACATTTCATACCTTAAAGGAAGCCACAGCTTTATCATAAGCTTTTATCAATGCTGTATCATCCCAAATATCAGAATCATCACTCTGAAGTGAAAAAAGAATACAAATAATTTATGGAGAGTTAAGATTTAATTAAAAATATATAGTAGGAGCCGGGGAGTGGTGGTGCACGCCTTTAATCCTAACACTTGGGAGGCAGAGACAGGTGGACCTCTGTGAGTTCAAGGCCAACCTGATCTACAAGAGGTAATTCCAGAGCAGGCTCCAAAGCTACAGAGAAACCCTGTCTCAAAAACAAAAAACAAACAAACAAACAAAAAAAAAAAAGAGGAAATAACCAGACCACCCAGTGTATACTGAGGCCAAAAGTCAAAGTTTTCATTTGGGAAATGAACTGCTGGGCTGTCCCCAAGAGAAGAGAATGATGGTGCAGCCTTGAATTCTCTTCTCCCACCCTACACTGCAGGCAGCGATCACTGAGCTCCTAATATTTTAAACTTTTTTTAGATGGAGCATGTTCTATTTCCCACGCTAGCCTCAACCTCACAATCCTGCCTCGACCTCTCAAGTAGCTGGGACTGGTCACGGGAACGGCCCATCAACCTGGCTCTGATTTAACCCTCATGCTTAAAAGTGTTTATTTTACTCTCACAGAGTCCCGCTGTAGTTTAGGCTGGCCTCGAGTTCACTCTGTCAGTAAGGCTGATCCTGAACTCCTGACCCTGCTGCCTCCATCTCCCAAGGGCTTGTGACTGTAACATGCACCACGAAGCCTGGCTCTGATCTTCCGTCTCACACCCACTTGAAACACTAGAAGCCTTTCTCGTCTTCCCCGCCTAAGCACATTGCAATAGGTAGCAACTTTTCAGCTACGCAGGGCACTTCAGTTACCCTTCTCTCTCAAATTCTCTTATCCACAGTTACCCGCGAAACTAGGTCCTTCTAATGACAAGACTGTATCTAGTCTAAACTCACGCTAACATCTGGATGGTAACCTAAATTTGGAACTTTTCAATGACTCCTAACTGGTTTCATTGCTTCCGCCAGCCGGTCCCTGTTCCCGCACATCCCTCACAAGCTCCCAGGACCAAAGCGTGGCTCAGAGCCACTCAGGAGCCCGAGCCGCACCGGAAGCCTCCTGCGGAGGGGTAGCAGCAAGGGGCCCGAGCGCGCATCGGCTCGGTCCCGGCCGGCATTCCGAGCTCATTCGCCGCTAGCGCCGAGGTGCGCCGCCACCCCGCGACCTCACCTGGCCGGTGCCACGCCGGAAGAGCACCGAGTCTTCCTGTTCCGAGACCGCGCCGCCGCTGCCCATCGCCATGGCGAGCCACCACGGACGCTGCCGGCTCGCCCACTGACGACTTCCGTCGCAAGGGGCTTCTGGGACCGGAAGTGCACGGTGGCCGGGAGGCAGCGAGAGATGCTCCGCGCGTTTTAGGCAAATGGCTAATCTGCTTCCCACTCCTGTCACGGCTCTCTCCTCTTTCTCCTTTTCGCTTTCTTCTAGCTCTTTCTCTTCTTCCCCCCTCTTCTTCCAACTTATTTTCTACCCCACCTCCTTTTTCGTTTTTCAAGTCAGAGTCCCACACTTGTAGCTCAGCCTCGCCTTATAGCCCGTGCTGAGCCGGCCGGTGGTGGCGCACGCCTTTAATCTCAGCCCTTGGGAAGCAGAAGCAGGTGGATCTCTGTGAGTTCGAGGCCAGCCTGGTTTACAGAGTGAGTTCCAGGAAAGGCTCCAAAGCTACACAGGGAAACCCTGTCTCGAAAAACCAAAATAAATAAATGAATAAATATAGCCTATTCTGGTCTTTACTCTCTCAGCTTCCCGAGTTTGCGGATTACAGGTTCTGTCAAATTTGTTTTCCTTTTTAAACAATAGTTTTATATTTAGTATTAACAATGGCACGTAACCCGATAGAGCTGCACAATAAAGGCATTGTTACGGTCCAAAAGAAGCCCCCAAGAAAAGACCAAGAATCACGTATGTAATAAACAAGAGCGCTGTATTCCAGCGTTGGGGTGGCTCATGGCGACACCCCCCCCCCCCCAAAGAAGGTCGCAAGCTCCTTTTAAGCAGAGTTAGAGGAAATCCAAGGAGGAGGGATTAATCTGGTACTGATTGGTGGAGGAAAGATTAGTCTGGGGGCTGATTGGGGGGTCCTAGTGGTAGGGACCTTTCAACAGCAGGGTAGGGAAAGCTATTTGCTGAGACAGCAGAAGGCCAAGGGGGCGTCCGGTGATTGGTTGCCCCTCAGCTGTGTTCCCACCTCCTACCCCCGCCCCCCAGAACTGTTTGCTCACCTCCAGCCACCTCCTGTAAACCTAAACTAAGGCCTGGTCCCTGGCAGGGGCTGTTAGAAACCTGTCATGGCTCTGGTCTCTATCAGGGCTACTAGGAGTGCCTGTCAAGGCTCTGGTTTGACCCCCCCCCCCCCCCACACACACACCCTTTCAGACATCCTCTGCTTGTTGGTTCTTGATGCACACAACACATAACTGTATCAGGTGATGGATTGGTGGTATAGGGCTTTCCATTGCAGTGTTACCATTTCATAACGGGTCCCAGGTGAGGGGCTGACCATTTCCTTGGTCTGCTGTGACTGATAAGTTCTTGGGCCTGGTTTTCCTGATAGGATTTTGATATACACTTGTGACCCCATAGTTAGTTCTCTCTCTCTCTCTCTCTCTCTCTCTCTCTCTCCCCCCCCCCCCCTTCCCCTTCCTTCCTTAATTTTTGAGACAGGGTATCTCTGTAGCTTTGGAGCCTGTCCTGGAACTAACTCTTGTAGACCAGGGTGGCCTCGAATTCACAGAGATCTGCCTAGTTCTGGCTCCCAAGTGCTGGGATTAAAGGCGTGTGCCACCACTGCCTGCCGCCCCCATAGTTTCAATCCCAGAAAATTTACAGATTGACTCCCATCAAATTTACATTTTCGACTCTCAGGAATAAGTCACTTACCAGTCTGTACCGGATGGTTCCCGACAGATGGTGCATGGTGTACCCAGAGGCTGCGGTCAACCTCCCCCTAATGGATTCAGAAACTACTTGCAGGATGGAGTTTCCAGAGGCAAGCGAGTATGAGTTGAGGGCCAGCCTGGTCTACATATAGGAAGTTCTAGGCCAGTCAGAGGTCCACAGTGAGACCCTGTCTCAAAGTAAAATGGAGCCTCCCAGGACTTGGGACAGCTTGGCAATAACAAACATATTTTATATAATATGGAACAACTTAGAATAGGGCATAGCCAATAGGGCAACCCAGTAGTGTCCAATGAGATTTCTGGGTTTTTGTGTCCCAGAATAAAAACATTGGAGCAAGGACACCAATAATGATGGTAATAGACAGCACTTGTTAAGAATGAATGTTCCCAGCTGCGTACCCTAATGCCCTGAGACAATCCCCAGGCCTCTTTCTGAGGAGCTCAAAGATGATCAGTCTTCTACAAATTCTATGCTAATGAGGAACATAGCCCCTGCCCAAGAAGGACCATAAATCCCCCTTTATCAATTGGCTGGAGAGGAGGCTTTGGTTCCCCTGTAATAGGAGCTGGGATCCTTATATCATAAGGATTTAAAAATATCATAGCCAAAAGGTAGAAATTTTATAAGACTAAAAACATGATGTTTAAGCAAGAGTAATACAATACCACCAATGTCTCCAGAAAGGGCCAAAGTCAGAAAATCCATCTCCATGCTTGTCCCAGTTTGTGTACTACATGCTTGTGCAGCTTGCTCTTTGGGGTATCAGCCCCCAAAAGAGGAAGTGGTGGACATGGAGAGCAGTGAAACTTTCACACATTCATGGTGGGATTGTAAAATGTCTTGGTTATTGAAACCAAACTAAAACAACAAAATACAACACAAAAGTTGCGTGGGGACTATCAGATGGCCTAGCTGATTAAGGCACTTGCCACCGAGCTGAGTTAAATTCCCTTAGAGCTCCATGGTGGATGGTGAGAAATGGCTCCCCTATGTTGTTCTCTCATCTCTACGTGCCTCTGTACCACGCATATACATGCTAAATAGATACTCAAAATGTAAGAAAATTTATAATAGATGAAAACTTAAAGATCCACTTTAGGCTAGCATTGTGGCCGATGTGGAAGGTCCTTCTGTTTATTGTGTTACTTTTATTGGCTGATGAATAAAGGGTTTTAGGACATTGGACAGGCAGATTAAAGCTAGGCAGGAATTCCAAAGAGACAGAAAGAAGACAGAGTCAGGGAGATAGCATGTAGCTGCCAGGGAAGCAAGCTATGAGGTAAAGTATAAACTAATAGAAATGGGTAATTGATAGAGCTAGCCAGGAGGAAGCCTAAGCCCTTGGTCAAACAATTGTAACTGATAGTAAGCCTCTGAGTGGTTACTTGGAAACAGGTGTGCAGAGAGAAACTGGTCCAGTGGGAGACAGGTGAGAGAGAGAAAAGTCTCCATTCTATACATACAAATACTAAATAAGTATTTAAACATTTAAGAAAATTTTTAACAGACAAAAACTTGAAGATCTATGTTAGGCTATCACTGTGGCCACACAATCCCAGAACTCAGAAGGTCAAGGCAGGAGGACTGCTATATATGTAAGACTAGCGTGGGTTACAGAACGAAATTGTTTCAGAAAATAAAAAAAACAAAGTCAAACTACTAAATTGATGGAGGAAGGTCATTGGCTAATAAAGGCACTGCCCTGGCCCATTTTATTGGTTAGAGGATAGGTGGGAGGAGTAGGCAGAACAGGACGCTGGGAGGAAGAGGAAGTGAGCTCAGACTCCACAGCTTTGCTCTCCGGAGCAGACGCCTCAGCAGAGACGCCATGCCCTGCTCCCGGGATGAAGCTCCGACCCAGGATGGACTAGGCTAGAATCTCCCTGGTAAGCGCACCTTGGGGTGCTACACACAGATGATTAGAAATGGGCTAAATTAATATGTGAGAATTAGCCTAGAAGAGAATGGGCCAAGCAGTGATTAAAAGAATACAGTGTCCTTGTAATTATTTCAGGGCATAAGCTAGCCATGCAGGCGGCCGGGGTGCTGGGAATGCAGCCCCGCCGCCCTTATTACTACAGATTGGCGCCCAACGTGGGGCTCGAACCCACGACTCTGAGATTAAGAGTCTCATGCTCTATCTAGAACAAAATGAAAGCATTGTGCCTGGTTTCTTGGTAGCAGCAATTTCTCGGTTCTACTCTGCTTGCTAGAGGCAAGCAAGCACCTCACCTAAGAGAGGCTTCCTGACTCAGCTTTAGCTGCAAAGCCTGCAGCTCATTAAGAGGTCCTGCCATGAAACACTTAAATGGTGTTGACGAAAAGCTGAACACATGCTTTTCGATTTTCAGCCATAGCAGGAAAAAAGCTGCGCCGTTTAAAAATGCTGGCTTTCGGGGCTGTCCTGCCAGGGCAAACTCTGACTCTACGCAGGCGGTTTGTGCGGTTTGCAAGTACAGACTGCTGAAGCTCGCTTGCTGGCTACAGCCAGTACCTCAGCCATGAGGCTGGAAAGCTAAGAAATGGACTGGATCTAGCTGGCAAAGCCACGCCTTTAGTCCTACTGAGATTGCTTGGTAAATTAAAGACTCATGTGGTCAGAAAAAGAGAGATATACAGTAAAGAGAGATTCAAAGACAAAGAAAATTTTTAAATGGTTTACAGTGTGTTAAAAATATATGCAGACTAAAAGTTAAAGTTCTTAAAGTAAAAAACAAAAAAAAAAGGAAGAGAGTTGTTGTGTGTGGTAGTACACGCCTTTAATCCCAGTGCCTAGAAGGCAGAGACAAACAGATCTCTGTGAGTTCAAGGTGTAGTAGTGTACACCTTTAATCCCGAATGCCTGGGAGGCAGAGACAGGCGGATCTCTGAGAGTTCAAAGACAGCCTGGTCTACAGAGTTACTTCAGGTCAAAGATACAGAGAACCTATCTCAAAAAGCAAAAAGTTAAAAGTAAAAATAAACAAAATAGAGGTTAAAATAAAACGAACAAAGATGGAAAATACACAGAGAATCTTGATACTGTATGCTATTATGCTCTCTTTGAATTGTTTGAATGCTGAGGAAGAAGCAACAGCTGCTAAAAGATATTTATTAATAAATACTGCTGAACTAATCCAACATAGATATTTTGAATTGGGATCTAAGGATATGATACTTTGGAAAGGAGTTTCTTATTTTGTTTTCACAGAGGATGAGATGCTGTTCATTTCTTCTATTCCAATTTGGTATGATGGACCACGTCCTCCTGAATGGTTCCTGTGCACGCCTTCAAAAAATTGCTTCGCTCAACTGCCAACTGAGATGAAACTAGCACACAGGTTATACCGTGAAAGACCTAATTAACGACGCCCCCATTCAGCAGGAAGCAGTTTGGAGAGAAATAACTGCGCCCATATTCCCAAAAAAATGTTTATAAATGTTCTTTTACATTTAAAGGGGGATATGATATAGGTATGAATAATTTGCATTAGTATAGATTTTGCTTTATTGATAGAGATTTACGGTCAATTTTGTTATATGTATATGTATTTCTGATATTGATTAAGGTATTGTGATTGTGTAGTTCATTAAAAAATGTAATGTATAATTAGGAAATATAAGTTGTTAATAGATAATCATAAATAATAGTCAAGTTTGTAGTCATGTTAGTTAGATTTTCTAGATATATAGAGATGTATTTCAGTTAGATAGACATTCTTCATGTCTTTCAAAGATTACAGAATAGGACATTTAATGTTTTAATAACTGAGGACTTTTCATGACAATGAGACACTCTGCTCCTGGCAGCACCAATCTACTTCAAGAGGAAGATGGGCATCGAAGAGGCTCATTATGGAGTTTTGATAGCCATTTGGGCAAGAAACTGCTCTTGCCTGGACTATAGCATAAACTGGACACAGAGAACCCGCAGAGAGAGGACTACTGAACTTGCCTAAGGTGAGATGATCTTTCGGGGTTCCTGATTCATTTTGAAAGAGTCTGCGAGACATTCTGCAGGACACAACAGATAGTGACTGAACTGACTTTGAATTTTCCTGCTTTATGGAAATGTCTGCTGGATACCATGGGCCTGAAGGCTGAAGATGGATGCCCCAACGGTACAAAAGAACTTTGGGTGACTGTCCAGGCAGCAAGATGTCTTTGTCATTTCTAGAGTTTGAAGTTTCTTAGTTCTTGTTTACTTAGGTAATATTATATCTTTCTGGAGTCTTTGATGGAGTTAAGAATAGTTAGTTATAGTTATAGTTTTCCTTAGTTATGATAAAGATTATTGTAACTTTTACTTGATAACTGTTTTGTTATATGTAATTTTGCTATGTTAAAGTTAAAGCCTTTTTTTTTTTGTTTAAACCGAAAAAGGGGAAATGATGGAGGAAGGTCATTGGCTAATAAAGGCACTGCCCTGGCCCATTTTATTGGTTAGAGGATAGGTGGGAGGAGTAGGCAGAACAGGACGCTGGGAGGAAGAGGAAGTGAGCTCAGACTCCACAGCTCTGCTCTCCGGAGCAGACGCCTCAGCAGAGACGCCATGCCCCGCTCCCGGGATGAAGCTCCGACCCAGGATGGACTAGGCTAGAATCTCCCTGGTAAGCGCACCTTGGGGTGCTACACACAGATGATTAGAAATGGGCTAAATTAATATGTGAGAATTAGCCTAGAAGAGAATGGGCCAAGCAGTGATTAAAAGAATACAGTGTCCTTGTAATTATTTCAGGGCATAAGCTAGCCATGCAGGCGGCCGGGGTGCTGGGAATGCAGCCCCGCCGCCCTTATTACTACACTAAATGAAGTGTATGACCAAGATTCCAGATTTATGGGGCTGGAGAGATGGCTCAGCAGTGAAGAGCACTGGCTGCTCTTCCAGAGGACCCAGGTTCAATTCCCAACACCAACATGGCAGCTCACAGCTGTCTCTAACTCCAGTTCCAGAGTACCTGACATCCTCATGCAGAAAAACATCAATACACATAAATTAAAAAATAATAAAAGTATAGTGAATATTGAAAATAAATTCTAGATTTATATAAAAGATCCTACTCCTGAATCACATGACCCATTGTTGCTCACCTCTGAAGTATCTCCCAAAGCTCATAGTTTGAATGCTTATTCCTACCTGGTGGTTCTATTTGGGGAGGCTATGGAACCTTTAGGAGATGAGGCCTAGTGGAGGGAAGAGGTCGTTCAGGACAGGACTTTGAATGTTAGCCAGGTTCCTGTCCAGGCTTGGACTCCTCTGCTATGTGCTCCTCCTACCATGAACTGAGCTGCTCTGCTCTGCTCTGCTCTCCTTTCTATGAAGGAGAGAAATCCTGAGACCATGAGCCAATCTGTTCTGCCTCAACTTCCTTCCCCTTGTCAGGCACTGTGGTCCTAGCAATGCAAGTGTAACTAATACATTGCCCTGTTTAATAAATTACATAAATGTTCTCTACTGATAAAAGTAATATTCACCACTATGTTACATGCATGGTCAGAGTTTTATTCTTTGAGAATGGTCTTAAAACATAAGTAAGGGTGAAAAGTAAAGTTTAAAATAGACAGTTTTATAAGGATAAGTAATAACACAGGTAATGATTAGTCACTCTGAGGAATTTTGATCTTAGAGCTTATGATGCACCCCACTGGCAATAGCACCCAGGTTTGCCAAAAAGCCAGTCATCATTTTTCTCTTGTCTGCATGGACTTCTTCTCATTGGCTATCTTCTGCTTTTGTTGCATGATCTCAGAGTCCCTGGAAGAGAGAAAAGAGTATTACGTTTTCACAGGAAAACCCTTTTCATGCTACCATTGCTTCTCTACATAGCCTTTTTGGTACATTAAAAGACAATGTAAAAGAAGACAAAACCAGTCATGTTTTTCTACTTTCATGCATATAGACAAATAGAAAAGCAAAGAACGGAAAGGCAGTTGAACACCATGTCACTATTATCATAGCCTTAGGCATTAAATATCTCAAAACACTTTCATTTCAATGGGGAGAGAAGAGAGTGAGGAGACAGAGTCTCACTGTGTAGCCATGGCTGTCCTTGAATTCACGGTGGAGACCAGACTAGCCTCAAACTCATGGAAATCTACCTGCCACTGCCTCAGTGCATTTAGGTAGTCTCCTATATACCCTAACAGACGCCTAGGACTCCAGTAAAAATATTATAATTCTTTTCTGTCTTTTTGTTTGTTTTTGTTTTGTTTGTTTTGAGAAAGGGTCTCATATAGCCCAGGGATGGCCTTCAAACTGATACACAGCCAAAAAAGACTTTCAACTCTTGGTCCTCTTACCTTCACTTCTCAAGTGTTGGAATTACAACAATCCAACTTTTTAAAGCCCCAAAGCAAATGATCAACACTTAACATTGGATTATGACAAAGAAATACATGGTATTAGAAAAACTTTCATAGGCCGGGCGGTGGTGGCGCACGCCTTTAATCCCAGCACTCGGGAGGCAGAGGCAGGCGGATCTCTGTGAGTTCGAGACCAGCCTGATCTACAAGAGCTAGTTCCAGGACAGGCTCCAAAACCACAGAGAAACCCTGTCTCGAAAAACCAAAAAGAAAAAAAAAAAGAAAAACTTTCATAACCTTTGTTATCTCCCTGGTTGAATCTTCACGTCATGTAACTATGAACTACAGCCAAACTACCTTAGCTAAAGGATCTATTTGCCTCAAATCACATAAATACCAATGTCTGGCTAATTTCAAAATCATGGATCTTTTCTATGTTGTTAACACTTAAATTCAGAATTAGGTTTTAATTCAGTATTGGCTAATTCTCTAAGAGGACACTTTTATAAGTACAATTGAAAAAAAGGAAAAGCTACAGAGAGATTAATTAATTGGAATTCACTAAGTGGAATTAAGAACAAGTAAAGTTATTTTTATGCTTCAAATCAAGCTTTGGTATTTGCTATATGACTTTAGTAATATCACTCAAATTCAGAGCCACAAGTCAGATGTGGTGGCTAATGGCTGGCACCAAGAATTTGCAAAGCTGAGGCAGAAGAATCCCAAGTTCAAGTGTGAACTATAATGAGACTTTGGGCCTCAAACAACACCAAACGATAACCTCATTCTTCTATTCTTCACCCTGGTGTGAACACCACTTTCAGGGTCATAATGGGTAGAGTGTATGTCACATGTAGTACATTTGAAGGGATTGAGTATTAGCTAAACAATGCTTTTTCTGGGACAGGCTAGAATAGATTCTCCAATAAAAAGGACATTTCAGATCCCTGATGTATACTCGTTTCACTCCAAGGAGAGCTAACAGAAACCTAAGGCAGGTTTATTGCTCTCTCAGTCGCTGTCACTGGGGCTGTGGGGATGTCTCTACAGTTCCTGCTGCACAAGCAGGAGGATCCACAAAATCCATGTACAAAGCAGGGCCTGGCGGTGTGTGTCTAAAACCTCAGGCTGGAGGGGCAGGGCTTAGACAGGCACGTCTCTCAAATTCATTTGGCCTGCCAGCCTAGTCAAACTGGTGAGCTTCATATTTAGTGAGAGACCCTGTCGAAAATAGTGGAGAGTGACGGAGGAAACATACTTGATATCAACTCTGGCCTCCACATTCACACACATGTTTACACCCTTATAAGCACCTGAAGCATGTACACACATAAACAATCATGAAACAAGAGATAATTAAGGTGTGGGGGTCTCTGTGACCACTAAGGCCAGCAGAGAGTAATGATCACATGATATAAGAAGGCTGTTCAACACTGAACCTGATAGAAGAGAAAGTGGGAAGTACCCTACAACAGATGGGCACAGGAGATCGCTTCCTATGTATAACCCCAGCAGCACAGACATTAAAGGCAACATTGAATAAATGGGACCTACTAAAACTGAGAAGCTTCTGTAAAGCAAAGGACACTGTCACTAAGACAAAAAGGCAACCTACTGACTGGGAGAAGATCTTCACCAACCCCGCAACAGACAAAGGTCTGATCTCCAAAATATATAGAGAACTCAAGAAACTAGACTTTAAAATGCTAATTAACCCAATTAAAAAATGGGGCACTGAACTGAACAGAGAATTCTCAACAGAAGAAGTTCAAATGGCCAAAAGACACTTAAGGTCATGCTCAACTTCCTTAGCGATCAGGGAAATGCAAATCAAGACAACTTTAAGATACCATCTTACACCTGTCAGAATGGCTAAAATAAAAAACACCAATGATAGCCTTTGCTGGAAAGGTTGTGGAGAAAGGGGTACACTCATCCATTGCTGGTGGGAATGCAAACTTGTGCAACCACTTTGGAAAGCAGTGTGGCGGTTTCTCAGGAAATTGGAGATCAACCTACCCCTGGACCCAGCAATACCACTCTTGGGAATATACCCAAGAGATGCCCTATCATATGACAAAAGCATTTGTTCAACTATGTTCATAGCAGTATTATTTGTAACAGCCAGAACCTGGAAACAACCGAGATGTCCTTTAATGGAAGAATGGATGAAGAAAGTGTGGAATATATACACATTAGAGTACTACGCTGCGGTAAAAAACAATGACTTCTCGAATTTTGCATGCAAATGGATGGAAATAGAAAACACTATCCTGAGTGAGGTAAGCCAGACCCAAAAAGATGAACATGGGATGTACTCACTCATAATTGGATTCTAGCCATAAATAAAGGTCACGGAGTCTATAATTGGTGATCCTAAAAAAGCTAAATAAGAAGGTGAACCCAAAGAAAAACATATAGTTATCCTCATGGCTATGGGAAGTAGACAAAATTGCCGGGGAAAAATTGGGATCTTGGGGGTGGGGTGGGGTGGGATGGGGGTAAAGGGAGATGGGGAGAGAAAAATGAGAAGGGGAGGATGGGGGGAACTTGGGGAAACAGGATGATTGGGATAAAGGAAGGCTGGATAGGGGAGCAGGGAAGCACAAATCTTAGTTAAGGGAGCCACCTTAGGGTTGGCAAGAGACTTGAACCTAGAGTGGCTCCCAGGAGCCCAAGGCGATGTCTCCAATTAGTTCCTTGGGCAGCTGAGGATAGGGAACCTGAAATGACCCTATCCTATAGCCATACTGATGAATATCTTGCATATCACCATAGAACCTTCATCTGGTGATGGATGGAGATAGAGACAGAGACCCACACTGGAGCACCGGACTGAGCTCCCAAGGTCCCAATGAAGAGCAAAAGGAGGGAGAACATAAGCAAGGAAGTCAGGACCATGAGGGGTGCACCCACTGAGACAGTGGGGCTGATCTATTGGGAGCTCACCAAGGCCAGCTGGACTGTGACTGAAAAAGCATGGGATAAAACCGGACTCTCTGAACATGGTGAACAATGAGGGCTGATGAGAAGCCAAGGACAATGGCACGGGGTTTTGAATCTACTTCATGTTCTGGCTTTGTTGGAGCCTAGCCAGTTTGGATGTTCACCTTCCTGGATATGGACAGAGGGGGGAGGACCTTGGACTTTCCACAGGGCAGGGAACACTGACTGCTCTTTAGACTAGAGAGGGAGGGGGAGAAGAGTGGGGGGAGCGAGGAAAGGTGGGAGGAGGGGGAGGGAAATGGAAGGCTGGGAGGAGGCGGAAACTTTTTTTTTCTTTTTCTCAATAAAAAATTAAAAAAATAATAATAATTATAAAAAAATAAAAAAAGAAGGCTGTTCCGCTCAAGAGGACTCAGCAGCTGGTGTTGGTTCAAACTTTGAGAGTCTAAAACTGGGTACTTTGTTTTAGGCATATTTAAGCACAACAAAATTTGGGAAAAGTTTCCTGGTGATAATTAGTTCAATCTTGCGTGCACAACAAAGCTTAAGACATGACTACATCAAAACTCCTAGTGATCTACAAGTGACATTTTCTATAGGGTAGGTTCTATAGATTAACCAAGGAAACAGGCTCATGAGAAGATCACAATAAAGATCTAGGGAAGGAGAGAGCTACAGATTGACCAAGATAAACATGCTCAAGATAAGGGTCTGCAGGAGCCACTGTGTCCTGGCCACACAGACAGCACAAAGGTTCCTGCTATGTTCTGTTCCCAGCCTTCTGGGTTGGAGCACAGGTTATACATCTCTCCTTTGAAGAGACATCTCTGTGTATTTAACATTCCTGGTTTCCCAGTGCTTCTCTGTGAGCACAAGGACCTACGTGCCTCTTCCAATAAGGGATTTGATCTCATTGACTAAGAAGTCTCAACCATGGTTTAACTAAGATAGGTATAATAAAACTTGTTTGGTGTGCTTTGCGGGAAAGAAGAGGCAGAGGAGGATCAAATTTGGAGCCTCATATATGTTAGACAAAGGCTCTACCAGATGATGAGTTTCATCTTCAGCCCTAGCATGCTCCCATCCCATAACCACAGAGGGTCTCACCATATGGGCTGGCCTTAAACTTGATGCAAACTGAGGATGATCTGAGCTTCTGATTTTTCTGCTTCCACCTCCTAAGTGTTGGGATTACAAGCGTGTGTCACTCCTGGTTTTTTGCAGAGCTAGAATTGAACCCGAGGCATTGTGTTTTTATTTCTAACGCCCAGTCTCATCTCATCACAATTAAATTAGAACAGGATGCGGAGAAATGGCTTTAGCGGTTTGCAAGATGACCCCTATGTAAAGGACTGCGTAATCAGCCACACTGAAGCACACCTAACCTCCAAGTTCCTTAAGATCAATGAAATCTCACTTTAGAATATGCAGTGTATGTAGCTCAGTGACAGAGTTAAGTGAAAAAGATCATCAATGAAATCCCCAGCACAGGGGAGTAAACCCAGGACTTCAGGCATGTGAGGCACGTGACACTGAGATCTTTCTCCAGCTAAGATCCTTGTCCTCATGGAGCTCGCCAGGAGGATGAGATTCACGTGCTCCGGTTCCCTGTTTCTCTTATTCTATATGATGATAGAACTTATAACTTGAATTTCTCGTTATGTATGTGTGGTTTGGGGATTGAACCTGCAGCTCAAGTATCCAAAGCATGTGATGTAACACTGAACCATGCTCCCAGTTCGTCCACTCCCCTTTGAACATGGTAATCTGCAACCTCATTAAAGATTTTTCTTGGGCCAACAAGACACACACAATAAAAGTAAAAGAAAATTGTAAAGCATTTATCATCTCTTGGGACTACCTTGTCACATAGTCTAGGACAGGCTCAAGTTCCTAATTCTCTTGCATCCGCTTCCTGAGTTCTAGGATTACAACTGAGTGACACTATGCCCTGGGCATTAAAGTGCTTATGGGGCAGCTATGTGTTACCTGTCATACCCAGTCATCTCAAGTGCTAGGGATGGAACAGCTGTACAGATGTTAGGCAAGTGTTCCCTACTGCTGAGCTATACCCTGAGCTATACCCTCAGTGCTTACCTCCCACTTTTTTTTTTTTTTGAGACATGGTCTGTAGGTCTCTGTAGCCTATGCTGGCCTCTGAGTAGCATAATGTCTTCTTTTTGTTTTCTTTTGGTTTTTCAAAACAGGGTTTCTCTGTGTGACCCTGGCTGTCCTGGAACTGTCTTTGTAAACCAGGCTGGCTTCAAACTCACAGAGATTCGCGTGCCTCTGCCTCTGCCTCCCCAGTGCTGGGATTAAAGGCCACCGCCACCAGCACCTTGGTGCACAAAGACCTTATATCAATCCTGTGTCTGTATCTTCACTCCAAACCCAATGGACCTCCAGAAGCCGGCACTCTGTGGTATTTTCAGAAAGCCGATCTCTGTAACTGAGCCACTTGTTATTCTGATTCCTTGGGGCAAGCTGTCTGCTTTGGAGACATTGTATCCTGTTCATCTAACACACTTACATAGGGAGGGGGTTTGCTGTTTTCTCTAATAAAGTCCTTACAGTTTATAGGAGCTACTAGAGAGTCTCTGCAAACAGTTGACAGCTTCAGGGCTTGAAATTCCTCATCCACAGGCTGGGACGATGACGCCAGTGCATGGTTTTAGTAGACTTAGGGCTACCCAGATCCGCAGTGTTAACCCTTAGTGTAGGCAAGGCTCAGTTCCAGCAAGGGTTTAAGAATGTTCTTCACTCATTCTAGAAACACGGCAGTCAAACCACCACTGACATGAAAGTTCTCTCAGGACCACTCACCGCTGCTTTCTCTGGGAGGCAGTCAAGCAATCCTCTTTCCTTTTTCCTTTGCTAATCTCCTGGGTTTTTTTCATGTTTTTCTGGCGGGCAAGTTCTCTTTGATTTCCACCTACAACGATAAAAAGCCATGTTCTTTTCCCATCCTCAAAATTATCAGTAACTAAATTAAAGGGTCTTTATTAATGAGCCTTAAAGTTTTATTTATTGTTATTACTAAGAAAGCAGAGTATCGCATAGTTATTCTGAGATTGACAAGGAGGAAGCTGAAGTGGAAACACTCAAGAACTACTGTGTATTATGGTACCAATATAGGTGTCCACTAGCAGCTTTTAATCCCGGCACGTGGGAGGCAGAGGCAAGTGAATCTCTGAGTTCAAGGCCAGCCTGGTCCACAGAGTGAGTTTCAGGATGGCCAGGGCTACAGAGAGAAACCTTGCCTCGAAAAACCCAAATAAAATAAAAATAATAAAAACTTTTAAAAATAAAAATAGCCATTTCAGTGGTTATGTATCCACGCCAGACACAAAGGAAGTTCTGCCTTTGTTGGGTATGTGTGAAGAGAGATGGTCAGATGTCCCGTGTCGTTCGCCCCAGATCGGTTCAGCCCATTGCAGTTCGCCTGTCACCGCCAGCAGAGGCTGAGCTCAAGGACCGCCACCTTCGAGGACCAAACAAAAGAGCTGGAGGGCACCCGGGCTCCCCCCAGCCTTTCCGACCTCAGGAGCCTTTACAGGTCCTGCTCCCGCCGGCGCTCGCAGACGCTCTCGGTGGGTGCGGTCCCCACGCACACCCACACCTGGGGGCGGGCACTTGTCATGCCTGCGCGCGAGCGCGTGTGTGTAAGTGTGCGTGTATGAGTGTGTGTGAGTGTGTATTAGTGTGCGTGTGTGTCCCGCCCTCTCCCCCTGCTGGGCGCCGACCCCCCCCCCCCCCCCGCAACCCCCGTGTCCCTGAAACGGTCCGCACACTCACGGGCCATGCCGACCACCGGCCGGAGCCTGGAAGACAGCGACTCGGAGAAACAGCGGCCGCTGGCACGCTTGGCAGCCGTCCGCGCCCGGCGCTGAGGAAGCTGAGCCCCGCGCGAGCCCACGGTGCGGCCTCGCTCGATCAGCCAGCCGCCCCGCCCACCGACCCACAACAGCCGCGGCGTGGACGGAGAGCCACTGCGCGTGCGCGCCCGGGACCGCTCGCTCCCCCGCGACCGCGCCCCGCCGGCCCCCACGCGCGGGGGTGGGGTGGGGTGGGGGTGGGGAGACAGAGGCAGGAGAGCGAGCCCCGGGTGAGAGCGGCGTCCCGGTGCCTGCTTGCTTCCTCACGCCGGGCCACGCGAGTTTTAATAAGCCGAAAGCACTATGCGCTCAACTTTCTCACAAAGAACTTCAGCTTTTCTTTGTCCTCCCCTTTTCTTCCCCCCTCCCCAGGCGAAAAGATGCTGAACCCTCATTTTCTAGCGACCAACCTGAAGGGAGGCTTTATCATCCTCACCGGGCAGAAACGACCTGATAAGGACGACAGAAGAGGTGGCTCTCATGCGGGCTCCAAAGCCTGTGTAGAATCGCTTTTATCCCGGTGCCCTCGTCCCGATGGGCAGAACTTTAGGAGTTTTAATCTCAGGCTTTCTGGTTGGGTGGGATCCAAAATACCCGGGAACAACTTTATAAGCTACGTAAGAGCTGTGGAGAGTGACTGAAAACCCGCAGGGTTGGGGTGTGGCTTGCCTGAGTGACAGTCTGCATTCCATCCCCAAGGTTCCATTCCTCGAGTGAAACTTATTTTCTTACCTGTCCATTTTTACAAACTGAGCCGGTCTGGACGCCTGACGTTTGCCTGGGCATTTAAAGGGGTTGTACTGTGGAATGAATATTTTAAATGTATGCAAAAGTATAGATGATGCTATGGTCTCCGCAACACACAAATCACTTAACTTTTACAATTATTAGCGCATAGTCAACCAGTTTAGAGAATAATGGAACAAAGTGCCAAGAGATGGAATGAGTGAATTGAAAGCACAGCCATAGTGGAACAGGAGGAGGAGGAAAGAAAGAAGGAAGGAAGGGAGGGAGGGAGGGAGGGAGGGAGGAAGGAAAAGGAAAAAGTCGCCTAATTTTGCCAATTAGTCTTGTCAGCTAGGATCCATTATTTCATTGTATATGTTTTCCTTTCTTCGCTATTGGATTAATATGAATCTGGTAATGTGACAACGATTGAATTCTCCTCAAATCAGCTTTTACCCAGTTAAAAGTGACCCCAGCTCTGTGTGTGTGTGTGTGGGGGGGGGGGGGTGTCAGGTGAGTCTCTGGGCCTCGGTGGTCAGCCATCCTAGCTTAGTAGGTGAGTACCAGGCCAGTGAGAGATCCTGCCTAAGAAAATGTGACCAGCTCCTGAAGATGGCACCTAAAGTTGTCCTTTGACCTCCATGTGCACTGTGCACACATGAAGACACACATGCATATACATGTGCAAAGAGAGAAATACTTGGTCAAGTGCAGTATGCAGTCACTGTGGTGCTTTGAAAGAAAATGCCCCTCTAGGGAATGGCACTATTATGAGGTGTGACCTTGTTGGAGTAAGTGTAGTCTTGTTGGAGGAAGCCTGTCACCGTGAGGTTGGGCTTTGAGGTCTCCTGTGCTCAAGCTATGCCCAGCGTTGCAGTCCACTTCCTGTTGCCTTTGGATAAAGATGCAGAATTCTCAGCCCCTTCTCCAGCACCATGTCTGCCTGCACACTGCCATTCCCCACCATGATGATGATATACTAAACCTCTGAACTGTAAGGCACTCAATAGAATATTTTCCTTTCTAAGAGTTGCTGTGGTCATGGTGTCCCTTCACAACAATAGACACCCTAACTAAGACAGTATTGCTCTGTATGTTACCTTCTATGTATTGTTCTTTCACCCCAGAGAGCCTTGCACACTTCTTGCCCTTCTCACATCATACACTGTCCTGTTCAGAACTGCTCAGATCACGTGTGTGCTTCTACCTAGTGAACCCTTCCTAAGTGCCCAAGGAGGAGAAAAGGCTCTCTGGCCCAGCTGTATATAGCGACAAGAGATGATCTGGGGATCAGGAATAGAGTTCAGTGGCAGACACTTATTTAGAGTATGCAAAGCCCTGGATTTGAATCCCCACACACAATATTGATAGTAAGAGGGCAGGAGGAAGAGGAAGCCAGAGTGGTGGCATGTGACTGTACTCCTCATGCTAGGACGACTGAGGCAATGCTACACGTTTGAGGCTGACTTGAGCTGCACAGTGAGACGTGTCTACCTCTTGCTTAAAAAAACAGGAAGCTGCTGCACGGTGGTGGTGCATGCCTTTAATCCCAACACTTGTGAGGCAGAGACAGGTGGATCTCTGGGAATTCGATGCCAGTCTGGTCTACAAAGCAAGTTCCAGGACAGTCAATGTTGTTACACAGAGAAACCCTGTCTTGAAAAACCACATACGCACAAAAGATATATAGTTGGTTTGGGGTTTTAAGTGTATTTTCTCTTGTTTACACATAAGAATCTCATACATCTACCTCCTGAGCTTCATGTATGGATTCTTTGAATGAATATGTGCCTGAAGTTATATTTTTTGAGTTGTGAGGTTACAAGAATATTCCCTATACACGCAGAATACATTGAGTTTCTTCCAGAGGGCTGGGAGCATGTCTTTAGTTTCAGCACTGCAGAAGCAGAGACAGGCAGGTCTCAGTCTTGATAAATTTGAGTTCGAGGGCAGCCTGCTCTACATTCCAAGCATAGTTCTAGGACAGTCAAAGCTACATAGTGAGACTCCAGCTCTGTTTCAGAGAGAAATATGGAGAGAACATTAGAGAAAACTAGAATATTATTTATTTTGTGCACACACACACACACACACACACACACACACAGAGAGAGAGAGAGAGAGAGAGAGAGAGAGAGAGAGAAAGAGAGAGAGAGCGCCCTCAGAAGCCAAAAGAGGATAAGAGGATGTTGGCTCCTTTGGAGCTGGACTTACATTTGTGAACTACCTGACATGGATGCTGGGATGCAATCTGTGGTCCTCATGATGGAGCAGCAAGTGCTTAACTGCGGAACCATCTCTCCTGTTTCCGAAGTGTGTGTGTGTGTGGGGGGGGGGGGGGTTCATGTAGCCCAGGCTGTCTCGGAACTTTTTTTTTTTTTTGGTTTTTCAAGACAGGGTTTCTCTGTGGTTTTGGAGCCTGTCCTGGAAATAACTCTGTAGACCAGGCTGGTCTCGAACTCACAGAGATCCACCTGCCTCTGCCTCCCGAGTGCTGGGATTAAAGGCGTGCACCACCATCGCCTGGCAGTCTCGGAATTGTACAGTGAGGACGACCTTGAATTTACGATCCTCCTACCTCTGTTTCTCAAGTATTGGGGTCAAGGCACTTTCAACCACACCCAAATAGGATGTTCTTACAATATTTTCCTTTAAAAAAGATAGAGATTTATGCTTTTCTGTGTCATGGGTTTGTGTCTCAGATTCAATGAGTATTGTCATTCTTCAGTTCTACAGAGTAAATCTTAGGGCTGCCTATTTTTTCCTTCCATCATAAAGGCCTTACTGCCAGTGCACCAGGACTCTTATTGTATAACCCTTGAAGTCTCTTTCATTACATTTAACTTTTTAAAAAAGATTATTTATTAGATATACAGTATTCTACCAGCTTGTATGCCTGCAGGCTAGAAGAGGGCACCAGATCTCATTATGATTATGAGTCACCACGTGGTTGCTGGGAATTGAATTCAGGACCTCTAGAAAAGCAGGCAGTGCTTTTAACCTCTGAGCCAGCTCTCCAGCCCACATTTAATATTCCTAATTATCTTGTTCATTTGTTTTGTATTTTCACCTCTGTAGTATAGAATGTCTTACTTATTGTTCTGTTACTATCTCTGGAAGCAGATTAAGATTACTGACATGAATGTGTAAAGTCAGAGGATAATAATATTTGATAGGCACTATGCTCACATTAAGGTGTACTAAAGCAGGTTTAGTGAATGTCTTCCTATGAAGTGTTTCATAGCTTCTCTTTCAATAGGTAACCATTTGCCATTTCTTCACACAAGAATTGTTTTACTCAATTTAAAATTTCTCAGTAGAGGCGGGGAGTTAGAGAGATGGCTCAGTTGTTAGGATCATTTTCTGCTGTTCCAGTGGGCACTTTTTGGTTCCCAGCAGCTACATCAGGAGTCTGAGAAACACCGGTAGCTCTCTGGCTCCCCTGGGCACCCACACACAGCACAAACCCTCCATACTCATAAACTTCTTTTTCTTTCTAGCAGGGCATGGGTAACACATGCATGCCTGTAATCTCAGCACTCAGCATGTGGAGGCAGGAGGACCAAGAACAGAAGGCCAGTCTTGGCTATAAGAGACCCTGCCTTGGGGCTGGAGAGATGGCTCAGTGGTTAAGGGCTCTGACTTTTTTCCCAAAGGTCCTGAGTTTAATTCCCAGCAACCACCTAGTGGCTCACTACCATCTATAATGAGATCTGGTGCCCTCTTCTGTTGTATAGGTACGCATGCAGGTAGAACACTGTACCTAATAAATACATAGTTCTTTTTTTGTTTGTTTGTTTGTTTTTTTTTCGAGACAGGGTTTCTCTGTGGCTTTGGAGCCTGTCCTGGAACTAGCTCTGTAGACCAGGCTGGTCTCGAACTCCCGAGTACTGGGATTAAAGGCGTGTGCCACCATCGCCCGGCTTAAATACGTAATTCTGAGAGAGAGAGAGAGAGAGAGAGAGAGAGAGAGAGAGAGAGAGACCCTGTCTCAAAAACAAAACCAGTGTCTATCTATGCTCTGGGTACGAGCTGGTGGTAAGGCACTTCTCTCAAACTATTTTATTGTCTTTTTGAGATAAGGTCTTGCTAGATAGTCCGTGCTGACCACTTGTCGTGACCTTCCTGAAAGCGTTAGAGGTTGTGTACAAAGGGAGTATGAAGGGTACTCTTGGCGGGAGCCAGGTAGTACCACAACGTTACTGGAACTGTAGCAGTTTACAGCTCTATTCCAGGAAAGTTTTCCCCAATGCAAGGGTAACAACTAGACTAAGTCTCCCAATGCACCACCAGGCTTTGTATTTTTGCACACTTTGCCTTTTCTCTAGAACTCCTTAATAGTCCATAAAAGATTCTGTTAAGTGGGCTGGGCGTGAAGTTCTGTGGTACCGTGCATACCGATTATGCTAGGGGCCTTGGGTTCAAACTCCAGCACCGCGCGGGCGGGGTTTGGGAGTTGGGGTGTTTTACAAGTTTGAGTCTGAAGATCGAGCTGCTTCCCTACTCTTTTTTCAACAACCCCCGCCGTTTTACAGAAGAAGGAATATCTAGTTGAGTTCAAAATCTCTGCTTCACTGGTAACCGAAGCTACAGAGCGTTGCAGTTGCTATGGTTCCCGGCGCCCGCAGCGTGACGTCATCCGCGGCGCAGTTTGATTACGCTATGATTTCCGGCGCCTCTTTGCGAGCCGGGCCGCGGGGAGGAGAAACTTAGCTATCAGTGTGGCAGGGTCATGAAGAGGAGGCGGTGGCGGGAGAGCGGAGGAGGCGGAGGGGGCGCGAAATTGCGGTAGCCAGCCCTGGGCTGGTGATTGTGGCCGTGTGGGAGGGCGAGGGTCCGAGCCCTCGGGCAGCGGCCGGGGCTCTGGGCTGAGCGCGGCTGTGGAGCCGCCGCTCCCGGCCCCCTGGCTCCGCCATGTTCCGCAGGGCACGCCTTAGCGTGAAGCCGAATGTCAGGCCTGGTGGAGGCTCCAGGGGCTCCGCCGCTCCTAATCCCCAACGTGTACCGGAGGTTCCCAGGCCTCCCGAGCCTGCCACCGAGTCCGCTCCGAAGCCAGCGGAGCCCATAGATGTGCCTGCGCCTGCGGTGGCTTCCGGGGGAGCGGAGCCCCAGGAAAAGGCTCCCAGGAGCAGGTATGGTCTTCTAGAACGAGCATGAAGCGGAGTACCTCGTCTGCAGCAAGCCTTTGGCTTGAGCTGGACGAAACCACTCCTAGCTGCAGTTTAATTCCCTGATCAGAAGGTGTGACTGCTGATTCTGTCATGATTCTCGAGGAGACCCCCCCCCCCTTTCTTTTTTTACAGGGATGGGAATTCAGGTTTCACAATTCTGAATTCACGAATAGGCACACTATCACTAGGAATTTAATTCTCCTGGAGCACTTTACTCGGAAAGCAGTTTGGGATTATCATTTTGTGAATATTTATTTTTAAAAGGAGAACACCAATGTTACTTGAATTTCTTTTTCCCCCTCCACGCGGTGATGCAGTTGAACCCCAGCGCCTCATGCGTGTCAGGCAAGCGCCCTGTCAGAGCCACACCTGCAGAATTTGTCAAACTCAGGTTGCTTATTTTGGTTTGAGTGTGTACTCCTTTATAGTTACAATGTTTCCCTAATTAAGACGCCTCGCTTTAGCGTCAAATACCATATTTGAATGCAGGACTCTACTTCTTAGTTTAAGAATTTAAAGTAGGCCGTCCTCAGTGAAAATTTATTCCTCTCTTCGATGTCAGTAGTACCTCCTTTGGGGCAGTATTTTGAGATCAGATATGATTTTATAAACTGTTTTGAGAATGACATGGAAGAGAGTAGTTCCTCCAAATTTACTAATTTCAAAAAAAGTGACAAGAACCAGGTGTAGTCCACATGCATTTAGTCCTAGTAATCGAGAGGCTGAGGCAGGTGGATCTGTGAGTTTGAGGCCAGCCTGGTCTACGGAGTGAGTTGTAGAACAGTCAGGATTATGTAGACGCTGTCTCAAAAAACAAAACAAGGAAAGGTGATGGTACAATGATTGCAGTTTTACACAGAGGAAGAAGCCAGTAAACTGCTAATCACGTTGAGTGACAGGGAGATGGTACGAATTACGTTTGCATAGCAACAGCATTTCTTCTGTGATCTGAGTTGGTGCTCTGTGTTATTTTGATATTTCAATGATTCTCCATATTTCCAAGTTTGTACTTAGAATGAAAACACTAGTGCTGGTCATTACTCAAAGTGGTTTGGATATTTTTGTTAGCTGTGAATGCATGATGATTGATCGTTTATAAATTGCCCTTAGGCCATGGTCCTAAGATGTCTAGATTATTTACACACACACATAAATTTGTTGTTGGTTTTGTTTTGTTTTGTTTTTTAGGCAGGATTTCACTATGTGGCTTTGACTTGCCTGGAACAAAGAGATCCATCGCCTCTGCCTTCTGAGTACTGGGATTAAAAGCATGTGCCACCATGTCCAGCAGTTTTTCTTTCTTTCTTTTTTTTTTTAAGAGAGAATTTTCATGTAGCTCAGGCTGGCCTAGAACTGACTGTGCATGAGGAGATGCCCTTGGATTCCTGATCCCACTGCTGTGCCTTCTGAATGCTGAAGTGGCAGATGTGTGCAGCTGTGCCTGGTTCCTGTGGCACAGGCGATGGAAGCCAGGCCTCCATGCATGCCGCCTAAGCATTCAGCCAGCTTAGCTACATCCCAAGTCCTTTTTCCTTATTTGATGAGACCATTTTGTTCTGGGTTTTTGCTAGTTGTAGAAACCAACAGAGTATGCATTTAAAGTAGAAAATGCCAGTGGTTGATGTGTTACATTGTTTTAAGGGTCACAGTTTTTGCTGAACCCCAGGGCTTTGTGCATATTAGACAAGCAGTCTACCATTGAGTTTTATCTGTCTTCAGCTTTAGGAAAAGAGTTTCAATTAAAAGTCTTTTTAGAGAGATTATACCAGAGGTTAAGATAGCTTCAACTTTATATAGAAGTAACGATAAGATAAAAATAGACTTAAAATCTTGATTTATATCTCCCCCCTAAAGTCAGTCAGTCAGTCTGTCTGTCTGTCTGTCTGTCTATCTATCTATCTATCTATCTATCTGCATTAGTGTTTTGCCTGTATGTATGTTTATGTGAAGGTATCAGATCCCTTAGAACTGGAGTTACAGACAGTTGTGAGCTGCCATGTGGGTGCTGGGAATTGAGCCAGGGTCCTCTGAAAGAGCAGCCAGTGCTCTTAACCAATGAGCCATCTCTCAAGTCCCTATACCCCCTTTTCAATGTTAAATGATAGTACTTATTTATGGAGTATGATTTGTTATTTCGGTATGTATTTGGAATGTGTCATGGTATGATATATCACTTTAAAAGTTTATTATTTCTTTGTGTTGATCATTCCAGATCTTTTCTATAACAGTCTTGTGATAAAAATTGTCAACCACAGTTATCTTGCCTGCTAAAGTGCGTTATTAGAAGTAGATGTTAATGCTATTCAACTTCACCTCTGGTTTCTTTTTTTTTTTTTTTTTGCTTTTTGAGACAGGGTTTCTCTGTGACTGTCCTGAACTCCCTGTAGAGCAGGCTGGGCTTGAACTCAGAGATCTGCCTGCCTCTGTGATGTGACTGAAGGTGTACACCACTGTGCCCGGCTATTTGCTTTTAAGAAATTTTATGCATGTGGGTGTTTGGCTTTGTGCACCACTTGCATGCCTGGTGCTCCTGGAAACTAGAAGAGGCTGTTAGATACCCTGGAACTGGAGTTACAGACAGTTGTGAGCTACATCTGGGTTCTGGGAATTGAACCCAAGCAGCCAGTGCTCTTTCTTAATCTTGAGTCGTGACATCAGCCCATTTCTGAGAGACTTATATCTGATTTGGACCATAGTCAATATGACTAGTTCTTTTTTTTTTTCTCCTGTTTTTTGAGCTAGGGTCTCATGTAGCCTAAGCTAGCCTCAACTCGTATGTTGAGGATGATTATAAACTTTTCTGATCCTTCTGCTTCCACTTCCTCAGTATTGCGATTGCAGACATGTAGCAAAACAAAAATGTCCAAACCTCTCAGCTGTTTATTTATTAAAAATTTGCTAATTAAGCCTTGTTTTGTCTTAGCTGTTGTTTCGTGCTCAGCATGTTATTAATGTTTTATGTTGGGCTTAGGGATTGAAGTTTGAAAAAGATTAACTTAAACAAACTTCTTAGAATTTACACGCACAAAAACTATTTTTTGTCATTTGAAGATTTTGTGTGTGTGTGTGTGAGTGTGTATGTGAATGTCATGTGTGTGCAGGTGTCCATGGAGGACAGAAAGTGTGGGATCTATGGAGCTAGAGTTCCGGGTGTTTTTGCGCCATTCTGGTCCTGGAGGAGTAAGAGTACATTTATCCCTCTCAGCAGCCCTGCTTTGTTCTGAGATAGTCTTACCTGGTAGGTAGCTCAAACTGCTTGGCTTCAGACTCATGGCAGTCTGTCTGCCTCAGCTTCCCTTTGCTGGGAATAGTGTGTGAGCTCTCACATCCGGCTAAGAAAGTTTTAAACAAGTCAATTGCAACTCTGTTGTAATCAACATAAATCTGAGAAGTCATGTTTTTATGCATTTTTTCTGTTTGGAGACCTTAATATAGTTTTAAAACTAGCATAAGATTCATGACGTCCACTCTTTCTTTTATATTTCAACAGTGATGCAAAGACTGGTGATGAAAATAATGTTGAAGAGTCCAGCAAACCATCCTCTACTGTTTCTCAGAGAAGAAAGCGAGTGCCAAGCACTTCTAGTCTTGCGAAGCCTACTGTCAGTGTTCCTTCACAGTGTCAACCCTTGTCTGCAGTTAACCACGATGCTCTGCAGCCCAGCCCTGCTCCAGCTAAAGACAAGCCCCCGTGTTCAGATAGATACCGAATATACAAGGCCAGGAAACTAAGAGAGATGCTGAAAGAAGAGTTGAGAAAAGAGAAGGTAAGTTGAAGAAACGCAAAATTTAGATGCTGCCTGCTAGATTTCTATATTTAGCTTTAGAAGAAAAAGAAGTATGTGTGGAAATGGATGGGAAAATAATACCAGATAATGACTCGTGTGTAACATAACATCTTGTGTAATACAAAGTAATAGAGTGGTATATTATTTGTGTTTTAATAAATAAAGCTTGCCTGAAGTTCAGAGGATAAAGCAGCCATACTAGTCAGCTACATAGCCAGGCAACAATGCACACACCTTTAATCCCAGGACTCGGAGACAGAGGGATCTCTGTGAGTTCAAGGCCACCCTGGGCCACGTGAGATTGAATCTGTGTAAAGAAGAAACAGAGCTCACACAAAAGTGATTCCAGCATTTGGGATCCCATGCCTTTAATCCCAGCATTAGGGAGGTGGAGACAGGAGTGATATAGCTGTACAGAGAGAGGACTGTAAAGGGGAAGAGACAGGAACTCAGGAGAATATGGAGTCTGAGGATTCGTGGAGACAGAATCTTGCCTTTTGGGTCTAAATTTTTGGCAGAGGTAAAAGGTCTCTCTAGTGATTGGCTGCTTTGCTTGTCTGATCTTCAAGTTGAACCCCAGTATCTGTCTCTGGGTTTTTATTATTTGTGCTTCAAAGTAAACCTTGTAAATTTACTTTTTTTTCAACTGATAGACTTTATTATTATTACTATTTATTAATTTTCAGGGTTTTTTGGGGGGGCAGTTGTGACTCAATGTGTAACTCACTCTGTAGTCAAGACCATCTTACTGACCCAGCCATCCATATCTTGTATCATCACATTTTCCTTGATAGTCATTTTAAAATTATTTTATTCATTTAAATTTTTCACTAGTTTTGGTGATAATAAAAAGTAAGTTTTTTATGAACATGCAGATAGATACACAAGCATATGAAAATAGTTTCCATAAAAATGTCTAAGCGATGTGGAGTAATTTGAATTAAAATAAGTATAACCAAGCAAATGTGAATGTTTTAAATTGAACTATGGCCAAAAAACTTACGCAGTGCATATAATAAGAGTGTGTCCCTTTTAATGAGGCACGGTATACAGTGGAACAGTGATAAAGCTGGCTTTGGAGTTAGAAATGTAGGCTTCATCCCTTACTAGCAGTGTGGTGTTGGGCGGCTTAGTCTTTTTTGTATCTCTGTTTCTCCTTCTCTGTAGAATATTACCAATAATGATACGAAAACCTCACTGGAGGATTTTGAAGATTTATTATTCATGCATTTGAACTAATGTGTTTTAGTGTTTAGAAAGTAGTGAACAACAAATGTCAGCTGTTTTAGCTAATTACAGAATACCTCATTTTGGTAGTGTTGGGGATTGAACTCTGTACCTCATATATGCGAGGCAGGTGCTTTAACACTGAGCCACATTCCTAGCTTCGATAAACAGAATTGTATACGCTGAGCTTTTTATCTAGTGCCAATTTTTTGGATTTTTTTCTCTCTCCTTCCTTCCTTCCTTCCTTCCTTCTTTCGATGTATATGAATGCTCTATCTGCATGTATGACTTTATGTCAGAAGAGGGCACCAGATCTCACTATAGATGGTTGTGAGCCACCATGTGCTTGCTGGGAATTTTGAACTCAGGACCTCTGGAAGAGCAGTCAGTGCTCTTAACCGCTGAGCCGTCTCCCTAGCTCCCAACTTCTTGGATTTTAAAAATTGTTAAGAGGTGATTCATGGGGCTGGAGAGATGGCTCAGTGGTTAAGAGCATTGCCTGCTCTTCCAAAGGTCCTGAGTTCAATTCCCAGAAACCACTTGGTGGCTCACAACCATCTGTAATGGGGTCTGGTGCCCTCTTCTGGCCTGCAGGCATACACACAGACAGAATATTGTATACATAACAAATAAATAAATAAATACATATTAAAAAAAAAAAGAGGTGATTCATCTTTGAGAAACTTTTCTCCATGCTCTCTTAGGTTTGGTAACTGTCTTCAGAGTGCCTCTCCATCTTAACTCTTGCTGTGAAGCCCATGGTAAAATATCTTTAATTAAGATAAGGGTTTGGAGAGGTGGTTCACTGGTTAAAAGTGCTTGCTTTACGATCTTGGATCCCAGCACCTATGTAACAAGTTGGACATCCCACAAATGGCTGTAATCTCACCTCTGAGACGGGCTAGGATCACTGGGTCTTGCTGATTTCTACTCTAGCTAAGATGTAAGCCCTTGCCTCAAAAGACTTAAGTAGAGAGTGATATAGGGTGACACTCAGTGGCCTTTTCTGGCCTCCCTGGGGCATGGACACATCTGCCCATGCTCACACATACGTGCATACACACAAATCAAATTACATCATCATAAAACATCTATAATAAAACCTCTAATTCTGCTTTATTTTAAAATGCTACTAAGGAAAATGAAAAACTACTAAGGATATTGTATAATACAACATTCAGGTTATAAATGATTTCTTAAAATTAGGTATAATTATAGTAATATTAAAGCACTTTAAGTCAGTGGGTTGTGTATTTGAGTTTACTGTGTCTGAAATTATTTTGTTCATAAAATCTCTGTATATAGAAACAGTGGAAAAACAAATTTGCTACAAATGAAAGCCAGAGGCCACCAGATCGTTCAAAAATGACCATGAGAGACTTCATATATTACCTGCCAGATAACAATCCAATGACGTAAGTAGAATTTATTTGTGCTTTAATTTCATTGGGTATATAGTGATATGGCACTTTTAGAGTACAGTTTCATGTTTTTTAGAAGCTTGATGATAAAATAAAATTTCTAACAAAATGAGTATAGATACATTTTTCTCCTGGGGTACTGAGGTCTAAGCTGATGCTCTTCCCACGTGCGGTACTCAATCGTGCTCTATCAAGTGATACTTTCTGGGATGATAATGATGCCCTTCCTTTATCTCCAAGATGAAAAGGGGCTCCTTTATTGTTTTAATTATCAGGATAGAGTATAACTTCTATTTGTTATGTACTATAATACTATAGAAAGGAATCTTTAGTTTTTATGCCCTATACATTAGTAACGGTACAGTTTGAGTAACAAGTCCTTCACGAACAAAGCTTTAATTCTTTAATTAAAGTTAGCCTGAGATAGAAGGTAGAAATCCTGGAAATCTGTTCATTGTGATTTTGGTGGTGTAGGATATGGAATTAGTGTATTTCTTCAGTATAAGTGTCTTTTACGTTTACCCGGTCTTTGTTGGCCTCATTGAAGGAAGGGCAAGAAACATAAGTTTGAGTTTGACAGCTATTGGTTGGAGATGAGCCACCTAGGTTGCTTCATTTCCCAGAGCTGAGAGTCTCTCTTCACTAAGGAATTAGCGGGTAAAAACATTTCTGATTTAGCCCACAGCAGATATTGGTGCTTGATGAGTTTTTTTATCTATTTATTTAGGTTGGGATGTGTGCTGGGAATCAAGTTAATTCTCAGCCTTCACTGAGCTCATTTCCCAGGCACAGGGAAAAATGATTGCTGAACATTTTAATGACATGTTTTAGTATATTGTATTAAAAATAGGGGGGCTGGAAAGATGGCTCAGAGGTTAAGAGCACTGACTTCTCTTCCAGAGGACCTGGGTTCAATTCCCAGCACCCACACGGCCGCTCACAACTGTCTGTAACTCCAGCTCCAGTGAACCCGACACCCATGATAAAACAATAATGCACATGAAATAAAAAGAAAACATAAAAATAGAAGCTAATATATTTTTTGGTTATAGATATAATTGATATAATTATAGATATAATCCTATAGATAGAATTGATAAAATATCAATTTATTTAAAAGTATTCTTTTATTTGCACTTAACAGTTCTTCAGTGGAACAAGAAAAGAAAACCGAAAAATCCTTGGCTCCTACCCCGGCAAGAGAGTGAGCATCTTATCTTGCTCTTTTACATATGTTGTTTATGTGCCTTTCTGTTGTTGCTGGGCACCAAATTGGGACTACACACAGGTGCCTTACCACTGAGTTACACCCACCATTGGATACACTTTTAAAATGAAGTCTAATGTCCTTCCTTTTTCCCCCTTTTTCCTTCCTTCTTTTCTTTCTCTTCTCTCTCTCTCTCTCTCTCCCCCTTCCCCTCCCCCTACCTTCCTCTCTTCCTTTCTTTTCTTACAGGCACAGTGTGTTGTGTGTTTATACATGTGTGTCTTGTCTTACTCAGTTACTCTTGATTGAGGCAAGGTCTCTTCTGATTTTGACTTGTCTATCTAGTCAGCTTATCATCGAAATCCCTTGTCTACAATTCCTCATGCTTCTGGATAAACAGTTTATCCACGGAACACCCCTACCCCCAGCCTCAAATGAATCTTTCTGTTGTACTATTTATATTTGATTGGCTCCTGAAAATAGACTCATTTAAGAATAGAAGCTGTTAGGGTAGCCAAGGCTAATAGAGAAACACTCTCTCAAAAAAGAAAAAAGAAAAAAAAGGAAATATAGAAGCTGTAGCTGCTCATGGTAACTCATGTGTCTAACCTCAGTCCTTGAGAGGCTGAGGCAGGAGGATCTCAGGGTCAAGACCAGTGTGGACTACTGACGTGTGACATTCCTGGAGAGATATGAATAAATGTCTACTTGTCCCAGGTAAGGGGCTGGTGATAGACTCATAAGGATACCAGCTTGGTTAACCAATGAATTTTATGGGTGTTCATTGTCAGGAATACGAGTGAGAGGTTATTCACTGGATTATAAGTTATTTCAAAGACAGCTGCATCATCAGAGCCCAACCCAGCTTGGACGATGACTCATGAAAGCTGAGAAACTGGCACTGCACAGCTTGAAGGCAGTTCAGCAGGTTGGAGAGTGTCTTTTAGACATCACAGCTCCATTGGTCCACTTTCTTCTAGGTGGCTTGGCTTATCCAAGAGGGTTTCTCAGAGTCTTTACTGCTTATATGCACTTGGAGAGGGAAGGTCAGTTTTAGGGACTTCCTGAAGCCTTTGAGTTGTTAGCTCCTGAGCTTAACAAGCTTCTTTAGGAACATCCCATGTCTTAAGCTTCTCTTCCACTGAGAAGGTTCTATAGGAAATTGCCACACAGCAGGTACACAGGGAGAACCTGTCTCAAAACCACACACACACACACTTAGATTCTTTCATAATGAAAGGGTTATAGTATTTGTGTAATATATATGTAATTGACTGATATTATGATTTACATTTATACATGTATATTTGTGCCTGTGTGTCCATCTGAGTGCCATAACTTGTGGAGGTCATAGGACAGCCTGAGGATCAGTTCTCTCCTTCTAACTTTTGGGTTCCATGTATTGGACATAGGTTGTCAGGCTTGGCATCTTATCTCACTGGCCTCACGAGTTTTGTATTAAAGATGTTCAAATTGGGAATTATGAGACAGGATCTTACTATGTAGCCTTGGCTAGTTTAAAACTTGCTATGTAGATCATGCTGGGCCCTGAACTCTGAGTGCTAGGACTAAAGGCCTGCACTGCTATGCCCAGCAAATGGAGTTGTTTGTTGTACAAAAACAGTAGTTTTAAGTAGTAAAAACCTCAAATAAGGTGTTGGAGAGTTGGCTCAGAGGTTAAGAGCTCTGACTTTTCTTCCAGAGGTCCTGGGTTCAATTCCCAGCAACCATGTGTTGGCTCACAGCTGTCTGTAATGAGATCTGGTGCCCTCTTCTGGTGTGCAGACATATATATGAAGGGAGAACACTGCTCACGCAATCAATCAATCAATCAATCAATCAATCAATAAATGCTTTTTAAACGTTCAAAAGAGCAAAGGGAATGTATACAGTAGTCTTCCCACCTTTGTTTTTTCATGGTTTAAAAGTCTGTGGTTCTCCCTCTTTCCCCCTGAAGCAACAAATGTTAACAATTACAATAATGCATTTTTTTTATTACATGTATTTATTGTGTGTATTTGTGTGTATATATGCGGGCACATGCATGCCCTGGTGAGTGTGGAAGTGAGAAGATAGTTTGTGGGAGTCAGTGTGTGTTCTGGAGACTGAAGTCAGGTTTTCAGGCTTTGTACAAGAGACTTAACCACTGAGCCATCTCATCAGCTCACCGATTTTTTTATTTATTTATTTTTTATTTATTTATTTTGCTTTTTCGAGACAGGGTTTCTCTGTGGCTTTGGAGCCTGACCTGGAACTAGCTCTTGTAGACCAGGCTGGTCTCGAACTCCCAGAGATCCGCCTGCCTCTGCCTCCCGAGTGCTGGGATTAAAGGCGTGCGCCACCACCGCCCGGCAGCTCACCGATTTTTAAATATATCATTCCAGATTTATAATTTATGTGTACTTCAATAAAATATTAAGCTGACATTGTGGTGGAAAGTAAGATTTGAATTCACCTTTTAACAAACCAAGTTATAATTGGGTAGGAGCAAGAAGTTCTGGGCTTTTGCACCGTAGGCTGATGGAATACCTGAGAGCTGGACAAGGTAGTGTACCCTTGTGACCCCAGCAGATGAGAGACTGAGTCTGCAGCCAGTGTGGGGCCACATGGTGGGCACGAGCACCAGGCTACCTAGGGCTTCATAGTAACATCCTATCTCATAGAGTAGGAAAATAAAAAAAAAACTACAAAAACATACACCAGGAAATATATTTCAGAAAAAAGATTTTGCACATTTTTATCACAAAGCATCGAGAAATGTTTGACATGATAGAAATGCTCAGCTTAAGATACCGTTTATTCATTTTTTTTATTATTGGCCTCAAACCCAAGATAGACTATATACCAGTGAGTTACACATCTGATACCATTTGTTTATTTTAAAAGCGAGAAAAGATTTATTATTATTATGTTTTCAGATTCCTTATTAAATGCTACCAAGTATCTGAGTGGTGATGGTGAACACTTTTAATCCTAGCCCTTGGGAGGCAGAGGCAGATGGATTTCTGAGCTAAAGGCCGGCCTGGCTTACAGAGTGAGTTCCGGGACAACTAGTGCTGCACAGTGAAACCCTGTCTGAAAGCAAACAAACAAAAGCTACCAAACAAAATTTGAAAGAAAATCTTATAACTTCTCCCTTCTCTGTGTATTTATCCATCTGTCCATCTGTTTATTTTAGTCAGGTTCTTAATGTAAACTCCATATTGACCTAGAACTTTTGGTCCTTTTGTGTCGGCCTTCTTAGTGCCAAGATTACATTGTGTACCACCATGCCTGGCAGGTTATCTGAAAAGTTAACTTATAGGGAAAGTTTGAAATATCTGAGTTATTGCTCATTAATAACTTGTTTTGAATTCAGACTTCTCAGGAAATGCTAAGTTAATGACTGTTTACATTCAGTAGGCAAGACAATCAGAGCACTCAAGATGCTGATGATAATGGAGATGTGGAAGAGAAGGCGGATGATGGGCCACTGCTGGTTCCTCGAGTAAAAGTGGCAGAAGATGGTTCTATTATTTTAGATGAAGAAAGGTGAGTTAAAGAGATGGGGAGGGGGGAGATGATGGCAGAGAACATATCACATTGTTGAGGAGAGGTTCTGTTTCTGAATCTGTCAGTATAACTTTATAAACCCCCGTATATATTCATATCATAAATAGTGTAAAAAGGAAATCAAACTAAATTAATATGTAATTTTAGTATGTTTTGCACGAGATGGTATCGCTCTCCTATTTTCTGTCAGCCTTTTACTTCTCCTCTTGCTGCTAATCCAGTCCGGCTGCTGAGCCAGCTGTGTGCTATTGTCCACTGAGGGTGGATTTCTAGGATTGACTTAGTTATGAAGTTGGTATTTAGGTTTTATCAAATGTAGTAGTTTCACTTTGTTGATATTTTTGAGACAGGGTGTCACTGTGTAGCCCTGGCTGGCCTGGAACTCACTTTGTAGTCCAGGTTGGTCCCTAACTTTACAGGTATTCACCTTTCTCTGCTCCTGAGTGCTAGGATTAAAGTTGAGTGCCACTATACCTCACACTAATTTTGTATTTGGGTGTATGGTTGTAATGGACAATTCCTTGAAAATTGAGTTATGTGTGGTTGTAAGCTTTCTGATGTGGGTGCTGGGAGCTGAATTTGAATCCTCTGGAAGAGCAGCAAGCACTTTTTTTGTTAAAAATGCACACACACACACAAAAGCATACACATCTTGTTTTTTAATTCTTTGAGAGTTTCCAGTTTTGTGCATCATGTTTTGATCATATTTCCAGATCCACTTTCTTCCTTTGTGACCCCCCTTTTTTTTAAAAAAAATAAACCCTTCAAGACCAGTGAGTGCTACTCAAATATTCTTGAATGTATGGTATTCCACTAGAGCATGGTCAGCTTTATTAGGTCAACTTTATTATTCTTAGAGAAAAGTATCTCTCTTTTACCAATAGCTATCAGTTGCTATTTGGTGCACAGGTAGGGGTGGGATTTTGTGCTCAACTCCCCTGTCCATGCTGGAATTTCTTCTAGTTCGGGGTTGTAAAGGTTCTGTGCATTCTGTTACAGTCACTGTGAGTTCATATGTGTAGCTGCTACCTTGCTGTGTGTCCAGAAGCTGTCTCTTTGTAGTTATCCTGCCTCTTAAAGTTTTTTCACCCTCCCTTCCCATAGTGATTCTTGAGCCTTGGGAGGAGTATGTGTTAGGACTTAGATTTTGTAGTCTCTTATATTCACTGCACTTTGGCCTTGTGGGTCTCTGTTAATCATCATCTACTGCACAAATCAGTCTCTCAGATGAGACTGAGGGTTGCACTGATCTACAGTATAACAGTATACAGCATATACATGGTATAACAATAAGTCATTAGAAGCATCAAGCAATTCTTAACTGCATATCTCTCCAGCTCTAAAGTGTATATTTTATAAGGGATGAGTTAAAAAAGAGAAATGAAAGGTTTTGAAAGTTTAGTTAGTAAAAATGTACATGACATTTAAATTCGATTATAATAATCATAGATGTAATACTGATAATAAGTTTTTATAGTTGATGGTGATTTTACATGTCATTAACCATTAAAGAAATATTAGCCCAGGGGCCATATAGAAACTAACAAAACAAACCCAGTTGTGGTGACACATGCCTGCAGTCTCATGAGTTGAGATAGATGAACAGGAATTTTAAGCTATCCCCAGCCACACAGCGAGTCCTCTAGCCTGGACTAAATAAAGCCTGGTCAAACAGACAGAGAGACAGAAAAACAAAAAAGGCAATAGAAGTGTTGTTTCTTAGGTAGTCCAAGTTATTTTGAAACACTGTAATGAAAACAGGTTGGCATTTATGTCTGCTGCTTAGGAATAATGTTCAGAAAGTTTGTATTTTGAATTTAAATATAATTTTTTTTCAAATTATGTTTTATATTTTTGATATTACCGATATGATAAGTTTTAAAATACAGCCAGTTAAATCTCATCATCTGTTCTTTTTCATGCTTGTTTTTAGTGTGACTCTTTGAAAATGTCTTTCTTTCAGTTTAACTGTAGAAGTTTTGAGAACAAAAGGTCCCTGTGTTGTTGAGGAAAATGATCCTATATTTGAGCGTGGCTCAACAACCACATATTCCAGCTTCAGGAAAAACTATTATTCAAAACCATGGTCAAATGAAGGTAACTAATTCTCATTAAAAGTTGTATGCTGATTTTTTTTTTTAATGAAGTGAACTATTTTATGTTATCTTTTTTTGTTTGTTTGTTTGTTTCTCTCTCTCTCTGAGACAGGGTTTCTCTGTGTAACAGCTCTGGCTGTATTGGAATTCACTTTGTAGACCAGGTTGACCTCCAGTTCATTGAGGTCTGCCTGCCTCTGCTTCCAAAGTGCTGGGATTAAAGACATGCACCCCCTGCCGGGCGGTGGTGGCGCACGCCTTTAATCCCAGCACTCGGGAGGCAGAGGCAGGCGGATCTCTGGGAGTTCGAGACCAGCCTGGTCTACAAGAGCTAGTTCCAGGACAGGCTCCAAAACCACAGAGAAACCCTGTCTCGAAAAAAAACAAAAAAAACAAAAAAACAAAACAAAACAAAACAAAAGACATGCACCCCCACCTCCTGGCTCTATTTTATGTTTTCTAATTAAATCAGACTTGTAAATAAAATGTCAACTGACATTTTGTCTTTTATCCATTTAATTTTATTGGTTCCCCTCCCTTTTTCCCCTACTGTCTTTCTTTACCCTGGAAATCATTCTAAGAATTAGCATTCTAAGAATCCATTTTCCTGGGTTCTTAAGCTTTTTCAAATTCTACAGAGAAACAACATTTAAGTGACTAATTGACAGTATTTCTGTGTAAGCACGATGTGTACCCGTAGAGCATTCTGCTTCCAATGTTTCTAATCATCATGTCCTCCTTGAAAACATGGTCACCTTGCATTTCTACAGCTGGTCCCCTGCAGTGAAGTTACTGACCTAGAATGTAAGCATCAAGGACTCTTAGGCCAGACAATCATTAATTTGAGACCAGTCTGGCCTATATAAAGAATCTTACCTCTCTTGGTGATGCTGGCTCACCCCTTTAATCCCAGCACTCGGGAGGCAGAGGCAGGTGGATCTCTGTGAAATCGAGGCCAGTCTGGTCTACATAGTGAGTTCCAGGACAGTCAGAGCTACACAGAGAAACCTGTCTTGACCCTCCCCCCAAAGATTTTTACCTCAAATAAACAAACAAAAAAACCATACAACAGCAACAAAATGTACTTAATATATGTTTCATGATGGTACTTACTGCTTTTTAGAATATAGTTTGCGGAAAACTTTTTAAGCATGGCAGAATATAGGACAAAAAGTAAGATTCTGTACTTCCCTTCTGACTTATCAATTCTGTGGCGTTTTTTTTTTTTGTTTTGTTTTGTTTTTTTCAGATACCTTCTGTCTGGCTTGTCACGTTTTCCTCACTTCCTCCCTCTCCTCAACATGTTAGAAAACACCACAGCCCCTTCAGTCTAGTTAGTATTTTTCTAAGTGCTTTTTCCTTCCTTCCTTCCTTCCTTCCTTTCTTAAAGATTTATTTATTTGTTTATTAGTTTCCATGTCTGCCTACATGCCAGAAGAGGGCATCAGATCTGTGAGCCACCATGTGGTTGCTGGGAATTGAACTCAGGTCCTCTGGAAGAACAGTCAGCATTCTTAACCTGTGAGCCATCTCTCCAGCCCCCTGCTTTTCTTTTTTCTTTTTCTTTTTTTTTTTTTGCCAGTCATTGAGTATTTTATTTCTTGTAGGTGGCCAAACACAGAAGCCCCAACAATTTATACTTTTACCAATTGTCTATAAAAAGTATTATTTTACCATAGCTTTGATAATAATAATTTCTAAGTTTTATTGGCTTATGGATATCTAATATTCCAAAATACTTCTTTATATTATATGCAGTTGTTTGATAGCAATAAGATTCAGGATATACTATATTTAGTATTTTTGTTTTTTAATTCTTATTTAAAACAATTTCTCAATTTAAATATATTTGATCATATTCTTCCTTTTCCCACAGTTCATCCAGATCTTCCTACCCATCCAACTTTAAGTTCTTTCTCAAAAAATAAGTGAAAAAAGTCCATACAACAACAAAATGCCCAAAACCTTGAAAGCAAAATACAATGTCACCCAAAAAGGGGAAAAAAAAAGCCCAAACAAAAAACACCAAAAACCCACCAAACTGTAACCAAATAAAAATGCACATGCACACACACAAATCTGTGGGATCTGTTATTTGTTGGTCAGTAACTGAACATGAGTTCTAACCTGGAGTGGTTGATAAACTACTGTCATTCCATTGAGAAAACTGGTTTTCCCTCTCCCAGATATGAATGACAGTTCTATTGTTTGCCTGTGCCCTGCTGGCTAGGTTTATATTCATTCATTCATTTTTTAAAAAATATAACAAAATATAAAGATAAAACGAAAACAGCCACATTAAACTTGTGCAAGACAGACAACCAGATGGAAAAGAGCCCAAAGAGGGCACAACAGTCAGAAACCCACTCGTTCGTGTGCTCAGGAATCCCATAGGAACACTAAGCTGGAAGCCATAGTGTAAGTGTAGCACCATGCAGACCCTCTTCATGCCTCTTCAGCATCTGAGTTCATCAGAGCTTTCCTCGTGTTGATTTAGAGGGCCTCGATTTCTTGGTGTCCTACATATGCTCTGGCTCTTAGATTCTGCCTCCTCTTTCATGGAGTTCTCTGAGCTCTGAGGGAAGGGATTTGATGGAAACATCCCATTTAGGGCTGAGTGTTCCAGGTTTCTCACTCTGTGAGTAATATCTTGCTGTGGCTCTCTATGTTTGTTCTCATCTGTTGCAGGAGAAAGCTTCTCTGATGATGGCTGGCTGAGCAAGGAAATGATTTATGAGTATTGCATCATTAGGAGACATTTTATCACTACTTTGTTTTTGTTTTTTTTTTTTCTTTTAGACCATATTATTTGATTTTGCCCTAGGTCCCTGGATTATCTAGACTCAGGTTCTTGGTCACTAAATCAGTGTTAGAGATGGATTCCATCTTTTGGATAGGGCCTTAAGACCAATCAGGTATTGGTTAGTTACTCTTTTCAGTGTGCTGTGGAGCTGTGGCAGCTCTGCCAGCACTGGCCCTTCGTTTCTGGCTAGCAACTGCTTGAATTCAGAGAGTCTATTTTCAGAGACCTCTTTGTCTCAAGTTTGGCTTAATACCTGGTTGGGTGGCCCTCTTTTTGTTCCAGCAAGTACATGTGATCAATCCTCAAGCTTTTCGGGACACTTTGGAGTGGGAGGATGAACTTTTTAGTTGTCTACTGGGTGGGTCATCTACTTCATTTTCAAAGTTGTCTCTTTTGGGTACAGAGCAGGAGTCCTTGTTACCATAACCCCCTGAGTTCTGGAATTATGGAATGTATCATCACACTTACCTATGGAGATTTTTCCCCAAAAAATGTATTAGGGTGTTTAAAATTCTTTGATGTTCTTTTCAATAAAGTTAAATATTGTCTAACTTATTTTTAACTAATATTCTTACGTCATTTTGTCTGAACAGAAAATTAATTTTCAGTTAATCTTTTGTTTTTACAGAAACAGATATGTTCTTTTTGGCTATCAGTATGGTAGGAACTGACTTTTCTATGATTGGACAACTTTTTCCTCACAGAGCAAGGATAGAAATTAAGGTAAAGTATACCTATAACATTTATTGGTTAGATAGGGTCAAAAAATTACTAAGATATTTTTCTTTTAACTTAATTCATGCTCATTTATTTCTATTATGTTTTGTGTGTGTGCGCGCACATGCATGCATGAGAGAGAGAGATTGAGAAATCTTACAAGAATCACACACACACACACACACACCGTGAGTTCTAGGACTCCTGAAGTGTGTGGTGTAAGATTCTAGGCCTGGACTCTGCCTCAAACCTGGTGGGATATGAGCCAGTTTGAACTCCATTTATCAGGACCAGATTTCCTGGTAGTGCCCTGCCCTGCCTAATAACCTTTGACTTGATCCGGACTCACCCAGGCAGGATTTGGATTTACAGTGTAAATAGACTTCCCTCTATTACACTTAAAACACTCTGAAATAATAACAATGGATTAAGTTAGTGTTAGCTTAATTGACTATACATTTTATCTGTTTAGTGTGAGAGTCAAATTTTTTTTGTTAGTTTTTGTTTTTATTTTTTTTTCTGACTTTTTAAGTTTCTCTGTGTAGCCTTGGCTGTCCTAGAACTCACTCTGTAGTTTAGGCTGGCCCGAATCTCAGAAGTTCACCTGCCTCTGCCTCCTGAGTGCTGGCACTAAAATCGTGCACCACGATTGCTTGGCTTAGTCAACTTTTATTCTTACAATCTAGCATGTTTACATGTCTGTGTGTATGAATATGTATGTGTATAGGGCCACTCATACCCAATGAATATATACAAGTAATAGGATTACTCAGTGGGAGTTGCTTCTCTTCTACCTTTCTATCAGTTCTTGATGTTGAACTAAAGCTGTCAAGCTTGGCCCATGACTACTTTCTATATGCTGTAAATCTGGCTTTCATTGTTTATTTCTGCTATTGATAATAAAGATAGGATGAGGAAAATTTGTGTGAATCTTTCATCCTCATTACAAAAAATTTATTTGGAATGTGTGTCCATGTCTGTGTGTCCATCTGTTTGTCCATGTCTGCCCACACATCACATGTGTACGATATTTGAGGAGGCAAGAAGAGGGCATTAATTCTTTGAACTGTAGTTAGAGATGTCATGAACCTCCATGTGGCTGCTAGATATTGAACCCATGTCCTTGGAAGGGCAGCCAGTGCCCTTTCCCATTGGGCCATCTTTGTAGCTGTCTATTCTCATTTTTAAGAAACTAAAGCTTTAAGTAACTTAGCCTATTGGCAATAATATACCATTTAATACAGAATACTGTGCTTTGTAGAATTTCATATTATTGCTCACTAATTAATCCTTGTTTAATGGCAGAACATTACCATAGATCTTTTTGTTGTTAACAGAATAAATTTAAACGTGAAGAAAAAACAAATGGATGGAGAATAGACAAAGCCTTCCGTAAGTATTAAAGAATTCCTTCACAGAGTATTGTTTGTAGTGGTTGATAATGATCAATTCTTTGTCTTTGGCTCTAGTATTTTAGACTTGTCCTTGTATTGGCATAAGACTAAGGATGAAAGCTTTTCATTTTTTGTTTTTTTAAGATAAAGTCTTGTATATATTCCAGGCCAGTCGGGAACTTTTGTTTTGTTTTTGTTTTTTGAGACAGGGTTTCTCTGTGCCCTGGCTGTCCTAAAGCTCACTTTGTAGACTAGGCTGGCCTCAAATCACTGAGATCCGCCTGCCTCTGCCTTCCAAGTGCTGAGATTAAGGGCATGTACCACCACTGCCCTACTTAGTCTGGAACTTTTAATCCTTTTGCCTCAGCCTCCAAGTGCTGGAGTTACAGGTGTGCACCACTGTGCCTCAGTTGTTCTTTGTTTGTTTGTTTTTTTAGACAGGGTTTCTCTGTGTAGCTCTGGCTATCCTGGAGCTCACTTTGTAGACCAGGCTTGCTTCAAAATCATGGAGATCCTCCTGCCTCTGCCTTCTGAGTGAGTACTGGGATTAAAGGCGGGTGCTACCATTCATTGCCTGGCAGCAAACAGTGTTAAGTCCATGAATTTATACAGTAATTGATAATAAAAATTGGCTTTTTCAAATTTCTGTTCTGTGCATATGTGCATGGATGTGCACAAACACTTATCAGAGGAGAAGGTGTAGGAGTTGGTCTTTTCCTTCCATCCTGTGCTTCTGCGCTACACTTAGGGTGTCAGGCTTGGCAGTAAGTGCTTTTATAAACTGAGCCCTCTACTGGCCCCTGAGTGGTTTTTTATTGGGAAGGAATTATGTTCAAGAGATAGTTCACGGAAAATAGATTGCGATAGTGGACTCTGTTGTCAGCCAGTCGTTGAGTCAACAGCATTGACTACCTGCTGTGTTCTGGGTGCTCTTGAAGATGTGTTGTCAAATAAGGCAGATGAGAAATCTGATTGGAGAGCCCTGAATTTAAATAGGTGGGGGATATTGTTATGCAAGTTTCAAGTACTGATTGAGTTCTTGGAAGAAAAAGAATTGGGTCTTGATGCTTATTGAGTCTCAATGAAGTGCTTTAAGAATGGGTAGCATTTAAATTTAGATCTGATTTAGAGGAGAGTAGGAACCAGCCAGTTTCTAATACCTTCATTAAAATTATTATCATTTTTCTTTTTGTAAGTCTACAGAAAGAGTACAAGAGATCTATAAATAAAACCAAATTTATGTTTGAAGTAATTTTTTGTTTTAGAAGGTACATACTTGTCATGAACAAATATCAACATTTCATAATTAATGTGTTAGTGTTAATTTAGCTATGAAATTACCTGTGTTGCCAAATTTAATTCTAAATAAAATTTAAAAAAGAGATGGGGAAACAGAAAAAAATATGTAGCGAAAAAAAAGAACAATTAAAAAAAAAAGAAAGTAAAACGAGACAGGGCCTCACTGTTTAGCCTTGGCTGTCCAGGAAAACTCTGCATAGACTAGACTAGACTCAAACTCACAGAGATCCACTTGCTTCTGTCCCTCAAGTTCTGGAATTAAAGGTATACATCACTGTGCCTACCCAATTTTTTTTTTAAAGGAGATTTATTTATTTTATTTTGTGTGTATGCGTTGAGTGCTTGCATAAATGTATGTATGTGTGTCATGTGTGTGCTTGGTGTCCACAGAGGATAGAAGAGGGTGTTGGATTCCTCGGAACTGACGTCAGCAGGTGGTTGTGAGCTGCCATGTGGTTTTTGGTAACTCAGCCTATCCCTTTCCAAGGGCAGGAAGTACTCTTAATTGCCAAACCATTTCTTCAGCTTCAAAACACAGCTCCTACCTCCACCCTGTCTCTGTATAGCCCTGGATTGCCTAGAACTAAGTATGTAGGCTAGGCTCCTGGCTTCAGATTCAGAGATTCATCTGCCTCTGCCTCCTCAGTTCTGGAATTAAAGGTGTGTACCACCATGCCCTGCTCAAAATGAAATTTAATTAAAGTTAGCCATAAGGCTGATGTTAGGGAAAATAATTCATATGTGATTTAGAGAGTATTCACTGTGTAGCTCGTGAATTCATGAGAGACACCCATGGTTGACGAGTGGGGCTGATACCCAGTGTTCTGTCTTCAGTTGAAAGCGTTTCCAGGAATGGCTCCTGTAAGATCTGGAATATTGTGAATAGAGAAACTTCCATTTTAAAAATGGAGAAACTTTCCACTGGGCTTAATAAATTATTAGAAAATAATTTATAGATTCTATAGTTTTGTTTTTTTTTGTGATTTTTATCCTTTGTAATAGGAAATTAAAAATTAAAAAAAAAACTCCTGTGGGTTTTTTAAAGATTTATTTTATGTGTATGACACATAAACACAGATGTGTGTTGACCACATGTGTATATGGTGTCCCTGGAGGTCAGAGGGGGCACTTGATCATTCAGCACTGGAGTTATGGATGGTTGTGACTCACCATATGGTGCTGTGCTGAGGACTGACCCTGCATCCTCTGAGCCATCTCTTCCACTCCCTTTGTGGATGGTTTGTTTTTGTTTAGGACGGGTCATATATTTTAAGTCCTTTAGAACCGCCTAAAGATTCTTTCTGGATTCCTGGGGTGCTGGTTCTTTGTTGTGGAGAATTAGAACAAATTATTTTAGTTAAATTAAATTAAAACAGTATTTTAGTGTGTTCCTTTTACTGACTCATTTACTGATCTTTCTGTATATCACCAGAGATTAGATGTAAAGTTTAAGGAAGCATTCCTTTGTAGATTCATTCCTTGTTTTTTTTTTTTTTTTTTTTACTGATTGTTCTTTCTCTATTATACAGTTGACAATGGAAGTATTTCTGACTTCATTGGACTGTTTTATTTTACTGATGGCTTGGAAGAATACATAGTGAAGTGGTTGTAATGGAAAGAAGGCGTTGTAATCATAGGCTCTTAGAGGATATCTTAGTTATCTTCATATATGTTTGGGGGCTGAAAATTAAACCCAGGTTTTGTTTTTGGGTTTTTCGAGGCAGGATTTCTCTGTAGCTTTGGTGCCTGTCCTGGAACTAGCTCTTGTAGACCAGGATGGCCTCGAACTCACAGAGATCTGCCTGCCTCTGCCTCCCAAGTGCTGGGATTAAAGGCGTGAGCCACCACCGCCCGGCTAAACCCAGGCTCTTGTACCAGCTAATTCATGTTCTGTACCACTGAATTATCTCTTGGCCTTATCTTTGCCATTTAAAATAATTGATATGGTAGTTCAAAGTGTAATTTGAAATTTTAACAAAGAATATACCCTATTAACCAGCGTCCTAAATTATGTGTAGAATATTTTCATAAACTAAGAAGACCATTTGTTTGCTTTCCTGTCAAGCTTTGTAGCCCAAGGACACTGCTGTTTCCATTTAAATTATCATGGGCTAGTTTAGCATGTTTTAGATCATCTAATTGGATCATGCAATAATAATGCTTGGTGTTGGTTTCTTTTACTTTTATTTTTGAGATTCACCCATTTTATTGCTTGTATAAATCCTTTTATTAGGTTGGTACAAAAGTAATTTTGGTTCTTGCATTGTTAAAATTATTATTTTATATGCTTACATTCTTAAATATAGTTATTATGCATTATTAATGCACACTTCTCACCTTAGGATCTTGTACTACTGACTTATTACCTATTTATATTAAGGAAATCATAGACAAAAAGCAAATTCCAGATAGTCCTTTACATTTTTTTTTAGGTTATTTTTTTATATGTCTGAATGCACATCTTTGCAGCCCATGGGTGCAGTACCTACAAAGGACAGAAGTGGGCGTCAGATTCTTTGGAATTGGAATCGCATGGTTGTGAACTATCCTGTGGGTACTTGTAATTGAACCCTCGAAGAGCAGTGTCTTAGGGTTACTATTGCTGTGGTGAAACACCATGACGAAAAGTACTTGGGAGGAAAGAGTTTATTTGGCTCCACATCACTGTTCATCATAGAAGGAAGTCAGAACAGGAACTCTAGAGGCAGGAGCTGATGCAGAAGGCATGGAGGAGAGTTGCTTACTGGCTGGTTCTTCATGACTTGCTCAGCGTGCTTTCTTACAGAACCCAGCACCACCAGCCCAAGGATAGCACTCCCCACCATGGGCTGGACCCTCCTACATCAGTCATTAATTAAGAATATAGGCTTACCTACAGCCTGATCTTTTGGAGGCATTTTCTTAGTTGAGTCTCCCTCCTTTTTGGATGACTCTACCTTATGTCAAGTTCATGTAAAACTAGCCAGCACAAGCAGCCAGTGCTCTTAACTGCTGAGCCAGCTCTTTTGCCTCTCAAGTATTTTCTTATTTGAGTTCAAAATGAGTCATATATATGAAGAAAGTTTGCAACAATAACAATGCATTTGGTCCAGGAGGAACTGTTACATGTATTGTTAGAATAATGGTTCAAGAAGGTTTGCAAAGAAGAGGGGAGCCTTGAAGGTGTGGAATGTAGCAAACTGAGCAGTTGTTGAATCTGCTCCTTTTATAACTCACAGGTTGCTGTAGAACTCAGTGTGGACCATTCACTGGTCATTTTGCATTGGAAGTAAATTCGAAACATGAAAAAGCTCGAATAAAAAGCCATTTTGAATTATTGTCCTGATTCTACACACAAAGTTGTCTCGTTTCTGTATTGGGTTGTGATGTGCAATGAAAAGTGGATAGTGTAAGACAGCAGTACCCAGCAGTGCTTGGGCTGAGAAGAAACTTCAAAACATTTCTCAAAACCAAATTTGAACTGCCCACAAAAAGGGATGGGGTCATGATTACTGACTGGTGGTCTCTTAACAGTCTGAGCCATTGCTTTCTGAAATCTAATGAAATTATTACACCTGAGAAGCCAACATTGGTCAAAAGAAAGGGCCTGATTTTCCACAATGCCCAACCTTATATCACACAACTAATTCTTCACAAATTGGAACTTGAACAAATTAGGTTACATAGTTGTGGTTTTGAGTCAGGGTCTCACTGTAAACCCTGATTGATGTAGAGCTTGATATAGACCAGGCTGGCCTTGACCTCACAGAGATGCCTGCCTTTGAAATCAAAGATGTGTGCCACCACACCTGGCTTAGGCCACAAAGTTTTTCTTTATCTGCTATGTTCACCTGGCCCCTTGCCTGTTGACTGTGACTTCTCCAAGCATCTCAACAGTTTTTTACAAGTAAAATGTTTTACACCAGAAAGAGGCAGAAAGTGCTTTCCAAGAGTCATTGAATCCCAGGGATGGACTTTACAGTGACTAAAACAAAACACCTTACTTTTAATTGGCAAGAATATATTGATTGGAACGGTTTTTATTTTGGTAAGAAAAATGTATTTGAACCTATTTATAATGACATAAAACTCATGGTCTAAAACAGCAGTTCCTTTTGCACCAACCTAATAATTTAATTTATTTTTTTGGATTGGGACTTGAATCCAAGGTCTTGTGTATTCTATAAGTGCTACGTCACCAAGCTCTTATACATTTAGCCCATACTTGTTAAGTTACTTTTTTGTTTTATTACTAACAGTGCCATATTTGTTTATCCATCCTTTGCTTTGGATATTGTCCTACTTTGAAAACTAGAGAGCTCTTCTTCTTTTTTTTTTTTTAAATAAAAACTCTAAACTTTCCCCCTTTCTTTAAACAGAGGAAAAACGCCCCTTTGACTTGGATTTTTTTGCTCATTTGCTTCAGAAAGTTCTTGCTGAAGAAGAAAAAAGAAAAAAATCTACTAAATGTCAGAGTTCAAAGGAAAAGTCTTCCAAACCACGGAAAAACGTGCAAGGTATTGTTTGGAGTTTCATCTAGTGGTGAATTTACAGTATTGCCATTATGAATTGTGATGTTATTCAGGTAGTTGACACCATCATAGTGCATAGTTGGAGGAAAGTATTAGTATCATTGCTTTGCCAGTTATCTGGGGCAAATAACAGCTCCCTTTTAATGATTTGTTTCTGTTTGTGTATTACCTGTATAGTGTGTGTGTGTGTGTGTGTGTGTGTGCATGAATTTGTGCTTTTTTGAGAGGCCTGATATGAGCTGGAGAGATGACGCAGAGGTTAAGAATGCTTTGTTGCTTTTTTAAATTGGGCTGGTCTTTGGTTCCCAGCACTTGTGTTGGTGTGACTTACAATTGCATTTGATTGCAACTCTATGGCATTTGATGCCATCTTGTAGACTCTCTAGATACCCACATACTGTGTGTGCACACATATATTTAAAAGGAAAAACAATGTTTCAGTCTGGGGATGTAGTTTAGTACTTGCCAGGAATGCAGAAAACTGCCTGGATTTGATCCCCAGTACCACAAAAATGATTAAAAAGATCCTTGGTTCAGGCAGGGGACATAAGTTCATGCCTACTTTCAGTTATATCGTACAGTTGGAAGCAACCTGGAATGCATCAGACCTTGTCTTAAGCAATCAAAATGATACAAAAGTTACAATTCTAGAACTGTTTGTTCTACCTGATGTTCAGAGCAAATTCTTTAGCATTCTTAGGAATAACTTTAAAATTAATTAAATAATTTAAAAAAATGAAAATGTAATCTCATAAATATGTAAATATTTCTGCCACTTGAAGTTTTTATATCGTAATATACTTTGAATCCCATCACATTTCTACATATAAACTTACTTTTATTGGTAATTGGCATGTATGTATCTTTTTTTTGTTGGGGGCGGCAGTGCTGGGCATTGAACCCACGGCTGTGTATATGCTAAGTAGGATGTGCTTTACTACTGAGCCACCCTAGCCTGTACCTGCGTGAGCTTACAGTGCGAATGTTAGAGCTGATCTCTTCTCCTCTTTAAGTCTGTCTTCAGTTTTCACAAAAAGGACATGACAGACAGAATATACTTTTGAGTATTTATCATCTTCCCTTTCAATAAGTTTTCTATACATATTTCATGTGTTTATAACAATTTCTCTTGTTTTTAGCAAAAAAGGTAACTAGTGAGGAAGTGAATGATGATCCAGATGAATCTGTAAATAGTAACAGTTCAGATCCAGAAAGATCTCAGAAGGATACTCAGACAGTTGCTGAAGAGGAACCACCAACTTCATCAGGACAGGATTTAGAACAAACCATGTTAGAGCAAGATCAAAATCAAGAGAAAAGGAGAAGGAGGAAGAAGCAAAATGAAGCTAATAAGCAGGAAGCAACAAATCTTGTAGGAAATGTCCTCGTTCAGTCAAGCTCTCCTGAAGCAGAAATACACAAGAGTAAGTTTCAAACACATTCTAAGATCCTTGGTTTTATTAGAAGGGGCGTGTACAGTAATGTATATGACCGATGCTACTGTTGTGGATAACAGCAATTCCTAATGTTTGTTAGTGGTTGTCTGCCCAGTACTATGTTACATCTTGCCATCTTAATTTTAGTTAAAGAGAAAAAAAACAGCTGTAGAAAACAAAACAAAAAAAGTGAAGCAGGAAGAATTTTCCCCAGATTGTTCAGAAGTTGAATTATTTCCCTTGTGTTCCCATTAACAGTCATTGGTGATCATATATCTGTAACGAATCTCAGATTTTTATGATTTGCCTTCATGGAATACCTCTGTGAGTCTGTAAAAAGAGCTAGTAGAATTTCCATTTTTTTCTTGTATTCTTAGAATGCAAGCATACTGTAATTTAAGTGTTGCTGGAAGACAAAAACCAAAACTTAAGAGGAAACTGGGGCCTTCTTAAGAGTTTGCTTTAAGAATACTTAAAGTGAAATAGTAAGTTTGGAGGTACTGCTCAGTAGTAGAGCATGTGCTAGCACCCGCAAGTTACTGGCTTTACTATTTAGGAACCCCTTCTGCCTGCTTCCTTAGTCCCCTTCTAGACCCTCCCCAATGTATTTTCCAGCTTCATGTTCTTTTTAAAGAACCAAACAAAACAACCCACTGAGTCCCATCAGTGTTGCTCATATGTGCACGGGAGTGGGGTCATCCATACCTAACCTAACCAGAGGCCACACCCCTTACAAAACCGACTATCCCTTCCCCAGTAGCCATCACCTGCCAGGAGCACCTCAGCTGAGGATAGGCGCTTGTGTCCTTCCCTGAGCCATGCTGGACTGTTGACTGGCTTGATCTTGTGTTTGTAGATATATTTGTTATGAGTTCATAAGTGAAGTACTTCTGTCACGTCCAAAAGACTGATTTTCAGAAGTTCTCCTCAACCTCTGGTTCTTACAGACTTTCTATGACCTCTGTGATGTTTCCCAAGTTCACGGGTTAGGGTGGCTGGTTGGTTTAGTTGTTCGTTTGAGACTGAACACTCAACAGTCACTTTCTGCAGTTTGACCATTTCTGAGTCTTTGTAATGACTATGTTAACTACAAAAAGAAGCTTCTCTAATCCTTAGCTGTGAAGACAACTGTTTAGAAAGCAGTTGATACTGTGCCCATTTAGCAAAGCAGTAGGATATTCCCTATGGCTTAGGACATCATGGTTTCTGGTCCGGGCTTTCTTGCTCAAGCAGAGGTTCCTCCTGTGGCTCTGGCTAGAAACCTAATCAAGAAGCAGTTGTTACTTCTAGCATTTGTGCCACTGTTGCACCAGTGGACATCTCCTGTCCGTTGAGTTGCAGTTGCTTGTAGTGTTCCTAAGTGGTAAGGCAGTTAATGACTTTTTCCTTCAGTAGCTTGTATAACACCATCAGCACAATGAGAGCTAGCTAGCAGAGAGGAAGTCATAGTTCTGGTAGTTGAAGTAATAAAAGTTTTCTTTTCCTTTCTTTTTTTTCTTTTGAGATAGGGTCTGATGTAGCCCAGGCTGGACTAGAACTTGCTTTGAAGCCAAGGATGATCTTGAGCTCTTGCTTCGCCAGTCTAAGAGCAGGGATTGCGTGTATTTGCTCTCATGTCCTGCTTATGGCTGTCTGGTGTTTGTTGTTGTCTGAGACAGAGGTTCTCTATGTAGCCATGGCTGTCCTGGAACTCACTCTGTAGACCAGACTGGCCTCGAACTCAGAGATCTGCCTGCCTCTGCCTCCCAAATGCTGGGATTAAAGGCGTGTGCCATCATGCCCAGCCCACAGTTATCTGATTTATAAGCATTAGAATATTATACTCTTGTTGTTTACCATTATAAGAATATTACATGTAGAGGCTTGTGAGATAGCTCAGTGGGTAAAGGTACTTAAGTTTGATCCCAGGGATCCACAAAGAAGAAAACCAACTCCTGTTAGTTGTTTTCTGATGTCCACATGGGCACTGTGGTAACACACACACACACCAAGTAAATGAATTAAAAAATGGAAATTATTTTTTTAAACAGAGATTATATAATAAAAGAAAACTGGGTAAACTGGCCAGTGCCTGTAATCTCACCACTTAGGTGGTAGAGTAGGTAGATAAGTAGATTCAGAAGTTCAAAATTATCCTTGGCTACCTAGTTTGATGCCAGTCTGTTACATTAGCCCCTGTCTCAACCAAAAGAAAAAGACATGTTTTACAATGTAAAGAAGAATAGCTTTATAGTTCTAGTCTTTTACCATCTAAAATATTGATGCGTCATTTATGATGTTGGAATTAAGGTGGTTCTTTATCATAGGGTAAATATTAGTGCTTTTTATTACACATTTATTTTGTGTCCTTTTGTGTGCCTGACATGACTCAGCACTTGCCTGCAATCCTGACAACTTGGATTCAATCCCCCAAACCCTCAAAGGTGAAAGGAGAGCACTAGCTGCACGGAGTTGTCTTCTGAACTCCATATGTGTGTGGTGAAACATGTGGGCACTCATGCACACGCATACATATGCACACAAATGATAATAGTAAATGTAATAAAGTTTAAAGGGTAAAAGCGCTAGAGAGATGGCTTAGTTATTAAAGGCTGAGGCTTAAATAACAAAACACAATGTTCAGGAAAAACCCCTAAATCTTGAATGTTAAGCGGATTAATATTTTGTAGGAAAAGACAAGTTGTTGCATATAAATTCCTTATGCTTTACAATATTGCTATCTTTACTACTTTTTGGAAGAACATGTGTTTTATATTCCTAGATACAAGTCCTGAGGAAAATGAAGGCAAATGCAATGAGGAACAGACACCTTCTTTCCCCCAGCGCGTAGACGACATTGCAGAGTCATTCTCACCCTCCAGTGAAAAGGTGGAGCTGAGAACTGGCTCCAGCCCCTCCACATGGTATTTTCTGCCTCTTTACTGGCTTTATCTGCATCTTCTATGGAGTCTCCAGTTGTCATTGTGGTTTTGCACTTCTTTTCCTGTTTGTTTTACTGTATTTATTTTTGAACCTTTTTGTTAAACTTGAATATAACTCAGATTATTGTATTTTTATTAGCTTTTTAAAAAGATTTCTCTTTATTATTAATTATGTTTGCATGTGTATGTCTGTGTGGATATGTGCACATGAGTATAGGTGCCCACAGAGGCATTGAATTCCCCTGGAACTAGAATTATAGGTGATTGTGACTACCTGGTATAGGTACTAAGAACTGAGCGTAAGTCCTGTCAAGGAGCAGTGTGTACTCTTAATCATTGTGTATTATCTTCAAGCTTGGTGTGCTGGTGCATTCATAAAATCCCAGTACTGAGGAGGCTGAGGCAGGAATATCATAAGTTCAAGGTTAGTTTGGGATATACCTAGCAGGTTCTACTAGTAGATTCTGCCTCCAAAACAAATAAGTACACAAACAAACAAGTCCTCCTATCATAGCCTCCCAGGTGCTGGGATTACATCATAGACCACCATGATGTTAACGTTTAATTCCCAACACCCATATCAAAGCCAGGTGTAGTATTACACACTGATATCCCAGTATGTAGGAGGAAGAGATGAGATGCTTGGGCTTGCTCACCAGCCTTCCTAGGCTAATTGGTGAGCTTTAGGTCAATAAAAAACCCAGGTTCAAAAACACAAGAATGATGGCAAGAGGTTTCACACCATATCAGCAAGCATGTTTGTGTCCTTTAGTGGTATGAAAATTTATTTCTAGTAGTATGTTCCTCCTGATACATTTTCCCTTCCTTAGTAATCAACAAGATATCATGCCGCTAGCAAGTGAGTCCTCAGAGTCAAATGCTGCAGATTTGCCTTTGTCAGAAGTTGCGGGTGCTGCCTCCTGTGAAGTAAATAATGCTGGAACAGAAGAAAGAAGCGTTGACCTAGAGAATAGACCACTGTAAGTATTTTATACAGTTGGGTTTCTTCTTAGGCATGTTCTAAAACTATTAAACATTTTCTTTTTTGATTTTGGGATTAAACCTAGGGCATTGCATGGAATGGGCATATCTTCTAAGACTGAAAGGCTGAGTTGTATCTCCAGTCTCTAATAAACTTTGTTTTTAAAGGTAGATATTTTTTTTTTTTAAATTAGACATATAGATAGTAGATAGATAGACAGACAGACAGACATATGCATATATGTACGTGGATTTATGCATTTGTATGTGCTCCAGATCCTCTTGGATCTGGAGTTAAAGGCAGTTGTGAGCCATCCTATGTAGTGCTGGGAACCAAATCCAGGAGCTCTTAACTGCTGAGGCATTTCTCTATCCTCTTGATAAAGATCTTAAATAACATTTAGAGAGTAGAAGGGACTCTTCATATGTCGATCATTTAACAGGTGATTTTACTGCAGTCTCTCAATCACATGTCATCAAAAGATTTCACTTTCTGTTTCTTTCTCTTGGGATTCTGTTTTATTATAGAATGGAAATGGTGGGTCTGGCAGCCTACATATAATTAGCAAGCACTGGGTTTGATTTAAGAGATCTTACCTCAAAGACTCGGGGAATGAGTAATTGAGGAAGATTCCCAAGGTCAGTCTTGGGTCTTGTATTAGTCAGGGTTCTGTAGAGGAACAGTACCTATAAAATGAATATGTATGTATGTATGTTGGTGGGAGCAGACCACTTGTTTGTGCCGGCTGCCCAGCTAGCTTATACCCGAAATAACCACACAGAAACTGTATTAATTAAAACATTGCCTGGCCCATTAGCTCTAGTTTCTTATTGGCTAATTCTTACATCTTAATTTAACCCATTTTTATTAATCTGTGTATCGCCACGTGACTTTGGTTTACCGGCAAGATTCTAACTGGCGTCAGTCTTAGGAAGAAGATCCAAGGCACTCTCACTCTGCCCTTCTTCCTAGCGTTCAGTTCTGTCTTTCTCCGCCTACCTAAGTTTTGCCCTATCAGGCCCAAAGCAACTTCTTTATTCATTGACCAATGAAAGCAACACAGAAGAACCTCCTACACCATATGTTTGCGTGTATGTACACACATGTATATACAAACACGTGCATACACACAGAGAGATACTGATATACATAGAAGGGGAATTTATTAGATTGGCTTACAGGTTGTAGTCCAGCTAGTACAACAATGGCTGCCTACCAATGGAAGGTCCTAGAATTCAGTAGTTGTTCAGTCCATGAGGATGGATGTCTCAGCTGGTCTTCACTGTGTGCTGGAATCCTGAAGAAGTAGTCTCCAAAGCCAGTGAAAGAATGAACTTGCCAGTGAGAGCAAGCAGGCAAAGAACAAAGCGCTTCCTTCTTCCATGTCCTTTATATGGGCTGATGCGAAAAGGTATGGCCCAGATTAAAGGTGGCTCCTCCCATCTCTAAAGATCTGGATTAAAGGTGTGTCTCTGTACCTCAAAGACTCAGGATAGAAATGTGTCTACCCACTTCAAATTACTAATTAAGAAAAAAGTTACTCACAAGTGTGCTCAGTCCTTTGGATTTTAGTTTGTTCCAGGTGTAGTCAAGTTCATAACCAAGAACAGCCATTACAGGCCTGCACAGCCACCCACATCCACACATGAACATGAGCACACATGTACATCACATACACACGAAAAGAAGAAAAAGGAACAAAATCTGTTCAACTCATGAATGCTGATTTTTAATGGAGCACACCATATTGAGAATCAAAATTTTAAAATTAATTTTTGGAGTAAACTGTATTTTTTTGGTTAAGCATTAAGAAGCAAAGTCTCCTCCACCCTGTCTTCCTTCTAAAGAATGAGTAGTGTTCTTACAGGGACTTTAAGTGTATGCTGAAGCAAACCTAAATGTGACATACTCATACATAATGTTTTGCAGGATCCTCCCCCATACTTTTATATAAAACATATCTTTTATTTTTATAGCTTTATAGTGTTTCATCATTTGAATGTTCTCTAGTTTGTGTGGTTTGTTCTCCACTCATGGCCTTATAGGTTGTTTTTACAAATACTTACAATCTTTGCTTTCACTTTTATGCCAGTTTGCAAGTATGTTTTTCATTGAAGGTTTAAAAATGGAAGTGTTTGCTTAAAGAATATGTGTGTGTGTGCGCGCGCCATGGAACACATGGAAAGGTCAGAGGACAACTTGAGGAGATGGTGCTCTCCTCCAGGGGTCAGAGTCTTGATGGCAAATTCCTTAATCTACTGAACCATCTCTTTAGCCTCCAGGTTTTTATTTTTATGGTATCTGTTTTCTAATTTTTTCCTACTTTTTATGAAATCTTAGATTTACTCAATCTAAATTAAAGTTTCTAAGGTTAACTTTCTTTTGTTCTTTCTGCCTTCATTTTAATGTCTGATCCACTTGGAATATATTATCAGCATAGTGCAATGGATGGAACTCTCTCTGTTTTGTTAATCAGTTTTCCCACTAGAAGTTTGTTTTGTGTAATGTTTATTTATTTTTTTGCTTTTTTTTTTTTTTGAAACAGGGTCTTTTTTTTTTTTTGTTTTGTTTTTTTTGTTTTTCGAGACAGGGTTTCTCTGTGGCTAGTTCCTGTCCTGGAACTAGCTCTTGTAGACCAGGCTGGTCTCGAACTCACAGAGATCCGCCTGCCTCTGCCTCCCGAGTGCTGGGATTAAAGGCGTGCGCCACCACCGCCCGGCGAAACAGGGTCTTGCTATGTAGTCTTAGCTTTCTTGGCACTTGCTGTGTATTTTAGGCTGGCCTCAAACTTAGAGAGATCCACCTGCCTCTTCCTCTTTAGTGCTGGGTTTAAAGGCATGCACCCTCAAACATAGCATAACATTTATTTTTTAAGTATCCTGTGTTACACATTTCAACTTTTCTATTTTGGGAGATGATCTTTAGTATGGTCTAAAATCAAATCTGCTTTGGAATTATTTTCTGTTGTGTTTCATTTACATGTTCTTTTGGTACCACTTTAAATCTTAATTACTGATATTGATATGTTTTTAATATCTGATAGAGTAAGTCTCTCAGCGTCAGGGCTTTAAGGAGCTCTTTGAATTTTCCAATTTTTTAGAGTTTTATTTGATCTTGACTACATGTTGGTTGCAATTCAAATAACATCTTTTTTTTTTTTTTTTTTTTTTTTTTTTTAGAGAGACTGAACAAGCAGAAAATGTTAAACCAAAATCCAGAAGTCGACTGCAGAGACCTAAACCTAATCTGTCCAGGGCAGTTGGGAAGAAGTCAGTTGTTTCTCAAGATACACAAGATGAAAGGAGCAAAATCTCACCTTCAGAAACTTCAGCTGTAAAGGTGCGGCCTAAGAGAATTTATGGAAAAGAAAGCTATAAACATATTTTCTAAGTAATTACAAATAAAATATTTAGCTTGTAATTTCAAACTTGTAACTGATAGGAAAACACAATAACTTAAAATTAGATTTGTGTTTATTAGTCTTTTTCATGTGTTTACTTCAGCAAGTGGACTATAACAATTGAAAAAATCTCAATGATAAATTTGATGTGTGCTCGCGCATGCAATTAGGAATGAACCTAGACCTTGGTCATGCTAGGCAAACAAACATTCTACCACTCACCGACATCCCCCAGCTCACTTTTTAAATTGTATAAAATGTTTATTCAAAATATTTCTTGTATGTTTGATTTCATATTTGTGTTGCAATCACATCTGTGGGTACATATATGTGCATGTGTGTAGAGGTCCAAGGGTCAGTTTCAGTGTTGGTTCTCAGTAGCTTTCTACTTTGCTTCTTCAGCTAAGGTTTCTTTTCAGTCTGAGGCTTTCCAGTTAAGCCAGAATGACTGGACAGTGAATTCTAGGTTTCTGTTAGGTTTCACCTTCCCATCACTGGGATTATAAATACCCTTCTTTTTTTTTTTTTTTTTTTTTTTTACAATTTATTTATTTTATGTGCATTGGCGTTTTGTCTGTATATATGCTTGTGTGAGGCTGTCAGAGCTTCTGGAACTGGAGTTACAGTTTGAATTGGCATGTGGGTGCTGGGAACTGAACTCAGGTCCTCTGAAGAGCAGTGCAGTCATTGCTCTTAACTGCTGAGCCATCTCTCCAGTCCCATAAGCACCCTTCTTACTGAGTCATCTCTCTGGCCCCAGGGCTATTTGGTTTTGTTTTTCAGATTAATAAATAAAATAATTTTGTAAGTAGGGTTTTGTTGTTTTCAAGTCAGATCTCATTGTGTAGTCCTGGTTGGCCTGTAAATCATTACGTAGACCAGGCTGGCCTGGAACTTGCAAATATCCCCCTGCCTCTGCCTCCTGGTATTGGAATTAAAGGGGATGATGTGCCACCATGAGTGACAAATAGGGCTTTCTAATGGAAAAAATTTTTCTGTTAGTGTTGTGATTATTTTTCAGAGTATTCAAAAAAAAAATTTTTTTTTTTTTTTTCCAAGACAGGGTTTCTCTGTAGCTTTGGTGCCTGTCCCGGAACTAGCTCTTGTAGACCAGGCTGGCCTCGAACTCCCAGAGATCCGCCTGCCTCTGCCTGTTAGTATGCATTGTTAAAAGAAAGTCCCTATGTTATGATTTGCATTGACTAAATGACCCTAGGCAGGGTAGATGGCTCAGCAGTTAAGAGGTCATGCTGCTCTTTGATTGGACCTGAATTCCATTCCTAGTCCTCATATCAGATAACTCACAGCCTTCTGTAATCGCAGCTCCAAGAGCATCTGACTTCTTTTTCTGGCCTCCCTAGACACCTGCATACACTCATACATAGGCACACAAGTAGACATAGATAAATAATAAAGTAAATCTTTCGAACATAGATCCTATTTATTCATATTTCTGGGAGTTACACTCTTAAAATTGTTTTGAGTGTGTCCTCAATCACTTTTAAGCTGCTCTTTAGGTTTCCTCCCTCATTGATTTATTTGAACTGTTTTGCATACAGGACTCAGAGTCTCAAGTGCTGGTAAGTGCTCTGCCGCTGCCCTTCCTCCTGCCTCTGGGGAAGTCCCTTTCTTATTAGATGGCTTTCTTTGGCATCTGTGACAAAAGCCCGAGGCCTTGCACACAAACTATGTCTCCAGTGCTCTAACCCTTTTATTGTTAAATCATAATCTAGTACAATTGAAGCTTTTCAAAACAATATCTAGTTGATTATTTGTGGAGGAGGGTGGCATGCACATGCCACAACACACACACACACACACACACACACACACTCACACACACACACACGGAAGTCAGAGAACAACTTGCAGACTTGATTTTCTCTACTTTGTGCCATTTTGGGAGATTAAACTCAGATCATTAGGTTTGGTGCAAGTTCCTTGACCACTGAGCCATCACGCTAGCCCAGATTTTATGTAGAAATTTTGGAAATACAGATTAATTTAAGAACCAAACAAAAGTTGTAATTTTATTATCTGTATGCAGTCAGTCTTTTCACATTTTTCTCTCTAAGTTTGTTTTCCTTCCCTTGCTGTCAGGATAACCACCAGGGCAAAAGCTATAGACTGTGAGGCGAGGAATTCCCCAGTGAACCACATTCTTTACCTTTCAGGTTTTATTCATTTTTTTATCCTTTGGTATTTAAAATTTTGTAAATTTTTCAGTGTCATTTAAACACATTTAGAAAACATTTTAAAATAATACTTTAGCAATATAGTATAATTGCATTTATTTAAATATTGATTTATTTTTGGAAAACTTATGTTAGCGATGTAGGCCATTTTACATAATATTGTGGTGAACATTTTAGTGCTTACATGTTTTTCAATTACTCTTGTTAAATTTTAAAATAATTACATATTGTGTGGAGGTGCAGTGGGCCTGGAATCAGAGGATAACTTGCCAAGGAGTGGTTTTCTTTTTCCATTATGTGGGTCTTAGAGATTAAAATTATGCAATTATGCTGTAAGAATTGGTGGCAAGCATCTTTTCCTTTCCTTTGGACCCCTCAATTCTTTTCCTTTTTTTTTTTATTTTTGGAGACAAGGTCTTAGTGTATAGCTTTGGTTTTCCTGAAACTCCCGGCTGGACTCAACCCATAGAGATTTGCCTACCTCTGCCTTCCATGTGTTGGGGTTAAAGGCAAATGCTGCCATTCCTGACTCTTCAGTTACTTCCTTAAAATACAGTTTACCTTGTGGATTGCATTTATCCCGATATGGTATGATGGACCATGCCCTCCTGAAGGGTTGTTGTGAGCATCTTCAGAAAATTGCTTCGCTCAACTGCCAACTGAGATGAAACTAGCACACAGGTTATGAGATGAAAGACCTAATTAACGACGCCCCCATTCAGCAGGAAGCAGTTTGGAGACAAAAAACTGCGCCCATGTTCCCAAATATGGTTTATAAATGTTCTTTTACATTTAAAGGGGGATATGATATAGGTATGAATAATTTGCATTAGTATAGATTTTGCTTTATTGATAGAGATTTAAGGTCAATTTTGTTATATGTATATGTATTTCTGAGCTTGATTAAGGTATTGTGATTGTGTAATTCATTTAAAATGTAATGTATAATAGGAAATAGAGGTTACTAATGGATAATCATCGATAATAGTAAAGCTTGTAGTCATGCTAGTTAGATTTTCTAGACATATAGAGATATATTTCAGATAGGCATTCTTCATATCTCTCAAAGGCTGCAGAATATGGCATTTAAAATATTTTAATAACTTAGGACTTAAAATTATATTAGTAGTCAGTGAATATGGACATTTTAAAGACTGTTCATATTGGCAAGGTCCTTCTAACCATGTATAAGATTGTGAGTTTTAGCTGAGCAGTGGTAGCAAACGCCTGCAATCCTAGCACGCAGGAGGCAGAGAGAGGCGGATCTGAGTTTAAGGCCAGCCTGGTCTACGGAGTGAGTTTCAGGACAGGCTCCAAAGTTACACAGAGAAACCCTGTCTTGAAAAAAACAAGCTAATAAACAAACAAAAAAGATTGTATGATTGTGTGTTTTATAATACTTTGATCTGCTCTGTATTTAGAATTTTTAGTTTTAATTCTCATTCAGTGGAATATTTTATTGTAAGTAACTTTAGTGTAAAAAATTATATTTATAGAATCATGTGGAAAAAGAGAGATTGAATGTACCTGAAAATTTTGGGACAGAGAATACAGAAAGAGAGAACCTAGGTGCTGAAACTGTGTCTGAGTAAGTACTGGGAAGAAATGACCTTCAGGAGTGGTTGCGATTGTTAGTTTTCTTTTTAATAAAGTTTGAATTGTCAATGAGGATACTTTAAATCTGTTTTCATTATAAATAGTAGCAAGAAATTTTGCTAACACGCGGTGTGTTTGGTGTTAGAGATAGAAATGATGGTACGGGTAGGCCTAGGGTCGTATCTGATTCAAATGTGTGAAGTCTCATTCACTCAGGAGCCTCACATAAACCAGGTGCGGTGTGGCATGTGCTTGTGATGCCAGCGCTGCAGGTGTGGGTGAGGGAATTGGACGTTCAAGATTATCCTCTTCTCAGGTGATTTTGAAGTTCTCCTGTGGGACAGGAGAACCATCTCAAAAGAAAGTAAATAAAAATCTTAGAGCTTTATTTATTTATTTATTTTGAGGCAGGGTGTCTCTGCATAGCTGTCCTGGAACTTACTCTGTAGACCAGGTTGGTCTCTTGAACTTAGAGATCTGCCTTTTGAGTGCTGAGATTAAAGGTATTCACCACCACCATCTGATATAAAATTTTTAAATGAGCATATGAATCTATTGAGTTAGCAGTTTTGTGCGTCCTTCAATTTACTAATATTTTCTAAGAAGTCTTATCAGATAAATAAATGATTAAGATATGTTTGTGAATGGTTGTATTTGTAGGAAGTGATTTCTAAAGGAATATTTATCTTGATATGGGTATAAGACTGGCTAGCTCCAAGTATGGTTGTAAGCAGTAGATTCTGGGCTATTCAATGGGATGCTGTTCTATAAATTGGCACTGATTCCCTGACGTTATATATATTCATTGATGTCCTGAGAGAGAAACAATAGTGTCACATATTGGGTAGATATAGGTTTTTCCATTTTTAAAATGAGATTTTTATTTTATTTTTTTAAAGACATAACTTAGGCAACACTAATGGATATTCCAATGGGAAATGAAGCACAGGATAACATTACTCTTGATTCTTCTGCGTCACCTATTTTTTAGAGGATTCACTTTCTTTCTGTGTCTTTGATAATTATCAAACAACACTGTTTACCAAAGAACGTTTTGCTAAGCTGTTTATCAGGGTCTCACTCAGGGTGTTCATCTGTTTCTTGTAATGGGTTTTTTTTTTATATTTATTTATTTATTTATTTATTTATTTATTATGTATACAATATTCTGTCTGTGTGCCTGCCTGCAGGCTAGAAGAGGGCACCAGATCTCATTACAGATGGTTGTGAGCCACCATGTGGTTGCTGGGAATTGAACTCAGGACCTTTGGAAGAGCAGGCAATGCTCTTAACCACTGAGCCATCTCTCCAGCCCCCTTCTAATGTGTTTTGTAACACTTTAAAAAGTGCTTGGCTGTAGGTTTTTTTCCAATTTTATGCACAGGATTTGACTGGGGATATGTTTTATATTTTATGTGGACTGTCCGGAGAAGGGTGGGGATAGCATATGGTTTTCTTCCATCGGCTGTCACAGGAAGTTCTGCTGTGCAGCTACATTTTTGGAGGGATTTTAGTTAAACATCAGTGATGGGGAAGGCATCTTGCCAGAGGCAGATTTGTCTCTTGGGAGGGTGCTGAGGTGGTATTTTCATGAGGGTCCAGAATTGTCTGTTTGAAAGAGTAGAGTGTAGATGTGTAGTGATTATCTTATAAAATGTTCTTGTGGATACTTGAAAAATGCTTCCTATTTAACATGATTTACTTATTTATATAGCCAAACAACTTTGTGACTTCATTGTAATCATACTGTTATTTCTTTGTAATTATAGTTTGAGTGAAAAGTCTTGTGTACAGGAAGATGGTAAACCAAAGGTCTTAAGACCTGCACGTCTATTGAGGGGCCGAATGCAAAGACCAAGGCCTAACATACAGAAAGCTACAGGAAGAGAAGAGACTCCTACACCACAGGGAAAAATTGGGGCCCATGTAGAGAAGAATGAAGATGAATCCTGTGTTGATAGAGAGCAAAGTGAATCCTGTGTTGTGGTATGTTGATTCTGATAACATTTATTAAGCAAGTATATAAGCCTTTATGTAAACTCTCACCTTTTTTAAAATAACCTTTTGTGTGTTGTTTGTTGCATTTGTGGACAAAATCTCATAGTGAGGAATTTTATTGTTAAATCATTTTAGATATTTGAGCATTGTATATGACTCTTGGTTGCTCTCATCTTAACTCATATTTGGACTTGGTTTTTCCCCTGTGCTTCAGATTGAGCCCAGGTTCTCAAGCATGTTAGGCAATCTCTCTACCCTTGAACACATTCTCAGCCTCCTTTCGGAATGATAGTCGTATATGTGAATTTTAATACTGGCTTAAACAAAATATTGAAAGTACTCCTTTCAAGTATAATTCCCAAAACAGATAATGAAGTGTGTGTGTGTGCGCGCGCATGAATGAGAGAAAGAGATGTAGAAGACCGAACCTAAGGCCTCTTTCATTGCTAAGAAAGCACTCTTGCCTCTGAACTATATCCCTGGCTCATGGAGTTTTAGATTATTTATATAGTTGTTAGAAGAAAGCAGAGTTAGCATGACTTAACATTTGGGTTCTTTCTGCTATAATTTTATATTTTAGATAGAGTCTTCCAACTCTTTAGATAGTGGCTTCCAACTCACTGTGTAACTGAGAATAACCTCGGAACTCTGATCCTCCTGCCTCCACCCACGTGCTAGGATTGTAGGCATGTGCAACCATACCTGTTTTTATGTGGTGCTGTGGATTGAACCTTGCAAGGGCTTTGAGTATGCTAGGTAAGCACTCTTACTACCTGAGCTACATCCTTAGCCCTGTCTGTTGTTATAGTTTTACAGTCTCTAAAGTACTTAAAGAGTAAGAATTTAGAAATCCAAGCTCCATGGAAGCTTCTGACAAATGTGATGGAAACAGACTGAGGTAGCTGAGTCTGAAACATTGCTTTCTGATGGCACAGCAAAGACTAGGGCTTTGAGACGTGGTAAATATGTGACTTATGGAATTTTTAAGATAGTGAAAGGAAAAACACTAAAATGTGGTTTTTGACTGTTATTTTATAATTTTGACTTTTTTTTTTTTACCATTTTATTTATACTCAAATGAGATGGAATATTCTGTAGTTGGATTGTTTTCAAATTCCCTCAAAAAGCCTAGGTTTGTTTGGGAAAGTGATCTTCTGCATTTACCTCCCAAGTCCCAGAACGTGCATCATAATACCTGGTTACAATAGATTTTTCAGTAAAAAAGTTTTAAAGTTTTGTGTTTTGTTGTGAAATCTAAAATACTACAAACTTTGTTATTAAGATTCCTGAACAAATGGAAAATGAGTCACTTAAAAACCTCCAGTGTGAAGATGTCACATCACAGCCTGAAGAGAAGGATGCTTCAGCAAATGTGCGCTCTGATGAGCCCAGGCTTCTTAATGAATGTCCAAGGTGAGCATCGTTTATCCAGTTATATAGTTTTCAAGTTTTTAATAAGATTCAGATTAGTTATATTTATTTATTCTGTGTTATAAGACAGAAATGGGGCACGCATGCCATGGAGGTCGGTTCTCTCCTTCCACTGTGCCTTCCTGACCTGGGAATGGAACTCTGGTCATAAGGCTTAGAAGGAAGCATTTACCTCCTGAGCCACTGACCCACAGAAACAAACTAAATGGCCTCTCTGTCTGTGTGTCATCTATTATGGCTAACAATGTATAAGGTGTTAGAAGGCTCAGCTGTTCACATTGCTTACTGGTTTTACAGATGGGCCAGGCTCGGTTCCCAGCACCATACCACCTAGCTCACAACTGACTGCAATTGCAGCTCTAAGGCATCTGATACACTCTGGCCTCTGATGCTTGTGGTATGTGGTATATATAAACACACATACACATAAATTAAAAAATAGGTCTTAAAAAACAAAACAAAAATGTAAAGGGTTGACGAGATGACTCGCTGGGTAAAGAGGCACTTTTTCTCGTCTGACGACCTGCATTTGATCCCCCACGTGTGGAACCAACTTCCACAAGTCGTCCTCTGACCTCCATATGCATGTGCCCCACCCTCACATTAAAAAGGGGAGCCGTCATTACTATAGCTTTATTTAAAACTGTTTAGGAATTGCTCTTTTCAAGGAAGTTTATGTCTTAGCTTTCATGTTAGTTCCTAAGTTATAGGTGATTTGAAGAAAACTATAAACTAAGATCTGAGTTAATAGGAGCAGTTTTTTCACTTAGCAAGCGTATTCGCTGGGTGATGGTGGTGTACGCCTTTAATCCCTGCACAGGCAGGCAGATCTCAGTAAGTTCGAGGCCAGCCTGGCCTACAAGAGCTAGTGCCAGGACAGGCTCCAAAGCTACACAGAGAAACCCTGTCTTGAAAAAGCAAAAACAACAACAACAACAACAAACCCACAAGCATATTCATTAGATGTCTACATCCAAATAGAAATGCTACTTTTTGGTAATGTTTGATTTTCTAAAATTAGGTCAATTATATGTAGAACCCATCCTCTTCATAGCCAAAGTTCCTGTTTATTATTTTTACTAAACCAGACTGATGGAATTATTAGGATGCTTATAGCTTGGTAATGTTTGAAGCCTGTAGATGCAGAGATAGCAGCCTAGATTTCCTGTATCTGTTCTCTTAACATTCGCACTTAAAGGCTGGCTGAGATCTATTTACAGACCTATTTTATAACATCTAGCTTGAAAGACGGGGTTTCTGTCACTTGAAATATTCCTTTATTTCTTGCTTCATCTATTATTGCTTTTCTTTCTAGTATCCCTTCAGCTGTTTACTACTAATGTGTCCTATAGAACTACCTTTGTAATTGCACATCTCTGATAATAGATTTTATTTGTAACTATCTGGCAGATTGGTTATATTTATTTATCTAGGTTTAAATGAGACTCCTTTAATTATGGTATCTTAGAAGAAAATTAAGTTTTTTGAGTGTTTTAGAACCCTGATTAATTTTTAAAATTCATTTAGTTTGAAAGAGAATTCCATGTAGCTTAGGGTGACTGAACTCACCATGTAGATGAGGATGACCTTGAACTTTTCTTTTTTCTTTTTTTTTTTTTTGACCAGAAATACTCTTACTAATTTGAACTTGAAATTTTGTATTTCACATAAAAACAAAAACAATTGTTTTGGGGTTTTAAAAATTACATATTTTAATTACATAAGATTAATTAAAGATATAATCACTCAGATGTCATTTTGAGTGTATTGGATATTAATTGCACATTTTTTCTCTTTTTTATTCTTTGTGTCTCTCACTTCTCATTCATTTTTCTGTCCTTTCATATCCACCCTCTGCCCTTGGGACTTCCTCCCCAAAATAAAATAAAATAAAATAAAATTTAAGAGACAAGAAAAGACAAGAAAGAGAAAAAAAGGGAAAAAAAATCAGTGTTTTCATGGAAGCTGTGGTGTGACACAGTGAGTCATGCAGTAAACCCTATTATCCATGTATCTTTACTTGCAAATGTTAATTGCAAAGAATCAATGGTCTGGTTCGGGCCTCTGGTTTCTGATTCAGTATTGATGCTGGGTCTTTACTGGGGCTTTTCTTAGTTATCCTGATGTTGCCCTGTGTTATGGAAATCCTGCACCCTGGGGGTCTGCAGGTCTTTTCACATGCTGTAGCAAATCACAGATGGGGTGAATGTTGGGGTGGGCCAACACATGACCCTTGCTCGGGCCTGGGCAGTTGCATGGTTGGTTAGCTTGCCAGCTTTCTCTTGTCCTCACCACCAGGGTGAGCTTTCTGGCAGTTGTCCTGGCAAGTTCACCCTTTGCAGTGATGAGCAAGGGGTGGGGCCAGTTTTCCTATTTTCATGTCCTCAGGGTTAGATCTCCTTCAGTTATACCTTGAGGGTCAGTTTTTACTGTGTTGCTTAGGCATGCAGTAGGGGCCACTATCCCAAATGCTGTGGATGATGAGGGGCAGGGGCCACTCAACTCTCCTGCTTTTATGACCTCAGGGCAAGCTTTCCTACCTGCCTCAGGCATTGATGGTCTGGGGTTGGGAGTCAGGGGAAGGCATCTCTCTTTTCTGCCCATGTGCTCACAACATTGGGGCTGGCTCACCCACACCTCTGCCAATAGGATTGACTCATTTTGCCACCCTGGCGTGGTATAGAACCTGCTCTCCCTTCTGTTGCAGTAGGTGGGGGTTGGGGAAGGAACAGCTTTCCTTAGCTCACACTGCCCCACATCTTTGGGGCTGACTCACCCACTCCTCCGCCAATGGGGTTGGCTCTATTGTGCTGTCCACTCAAGGTGCAGGGCCTGCTCTCCCAAGTACTGCAACTGGTGGCAGGCGGGGACAGCTCTCCTGAAACTTTTTCCTAATCCTCTTGCCATCACCTCCCATGCAATTGGATTATAGATACATACCATCAAGCCTACTTTTTGGATATTTGTAACTAATATCCAGTCTGACTTTAGCAACTTCCCTCTGTAAAGGCAGTGTCTTTACTGTAGATTTACTTGTGATATTTCTGGCCTTTAAATATCCAGGAGCCTTGGAAATAAATAATTCCGAGTTTCTGTGTTTTCTTTAATTTTGACCAGTGTATGGATAATAGACAGGGTTTCTCTGTGTAGCTTTGGAGCCTGTTCTGGAACTAGCTCTTGTAGACCAGGCTGGCCTTGAACTCAGAGATCCTCCTGCTGTGCCTCCTGAGTGCTAGGATTAAAGGCCCGAGCCACTTTAGTGTTTCTATAGGGGTTCCTTAACTGTCATCTGTTCAGCTGGTAGTCTGGATTAGAATTTGTCTTTCTCTCTCTCTTTTAGTATTCAAGAGGACAGTAAAGCAAATAAACTGAAGCAAGCTCCAGTTCTAAGGACGCGATTTCAGAAACCAAAACCCAATACAGGAAGAAAAAGAATGACCTCCAAGGAAGGGGTGTCAGAAGAGGTTCCTATTTCTGGAGAAATAACAACTTTGGAAGAAACTGCAAAACCAGACTCTTCGCCAAGGAAGAAGATGCCAATTGTGACTATTACTGTTACTCCTGCCACTAATGAATTGGAATCCGATTTAAAAGACACTGGAAAAAATGACACATCTTCTAACATGAAGATGTCAGAAATGACAGAAGTCACTATGGAAATGGAGATAGGTTTGGAAACAATAGAGAGAGAGTTTTCCCCAAGGGAGACGGGAACAGAAATGATTGACATCCCTATGGAAACAGAGATAGGTTTGAAAGCATCTTTAAATGAGATTTCTCCTATGGAGAACATGTCAGAGTTGATTGATACCACAGAGGAAATTTATACAAATTTGGAAGAAACTGGAAGAAGAGAAACATTTTCACAAGAAAATGGCCCCAAGGAGGTTAGTCCAATTAGTGAAATGGAGACAGACTTGCAAGAAACTGGAAAAGATTTACCCACAAGAGACAGGACAACAGATATGATTGATAGCACTGAAAAAGGGGAGGCATATTCAGAAGACACTGAAAGACGAGAAATATCTGTGCCAGTAGAGGAGAAAGAGGAGCCCAAAACCATGGGTGAAATGGAAACACATCTGGAAGAGTTCGGAGAAAAGGCAGTGGGATCCCCAGCAGAGCAGCTGGCTAGTGAGCTGGATGTGTGCAGTAGCACACATGAAGAAGAAGCGGGGGTGGAGTCGAGTGCTGTGGAAGAAAAGAAGCTTGACCTGAAGGGAACTGGAGAAAGAGACATTTCCACGATGGTCATGGCATCAACAGAGATGACTGCCACTGAGGAGAGAAGTGGAGATCTGAAGGAAACAGGAGAGACTTCCATCTCTTGGGAGAGAGGACCTGGAGAGATCCGTGTTGGGAAGCACATGGTGGCAGACTTAGAAGAAACAGAAAAAGTAGATATTTCTCTAAGAGAGCATGAACCAGAGGAACATAGCTCAAGGCAGCTCGTGGCAGATGTGATTCAGAGCAGCAGTAATGACAGCAGCCCCCAGGTTTCAGTGGATAGAAAAGTATGTATTTCTCTGTCTTAAAATGATTTAAAAACATTTCTCAGCAAGGTTACTAAAATAATTTATCATTATTACCCTTAAGTCCCAAAATACTTAAAATTGCAAATAAAAATCTAAAATCTTTTCCAGTCCTAAATTTTTTCATTTCAGATTATTGAAGAACTTGTGTATTCACTTAAAAATTTAAAAAGACTATTTTTTCTAATTGTGGGAAAATTACTAATCATAATAACAGTTTGAAGTTACTCGTTTAGATAGCAATATATTTAGGAAATTGGACTAAATTTGTGCCAACCTGAGTATAAACATAGGCTGAAATTATTTCCTTTGGTCATAAACACCTATATATGTTTTTATTCTCCCTGACATCAAACTGCCCCCTCTTTTAAATCTTTTGGTGAAAGTTTCCTTTCGTGCAAAGTTCATACTCATAATAGCATTTGTGAGGATTCTTCTCTTTGTGTGTGTGTATAATGATATTTGTGGTTAGGAATAGTCTTAATATACAATATGAAGGGAAGGCATTCTGAATTTTAAGTTTTAATATTTCTGACTTTTATATTTAACAGTTAAAAACTTCTATATTTTTAAATCACTTTTAGAAATAAACTTGTTTAAAATGTATAAAATACTTAGAGAATTTCTGTTTATGATGATGTATTGTGATAACTTTCTCTAGAATATTAGCAGTAAAATATCAGTGATGCCTACATTTGAGGAACAAAACGAAAACTCTGACATGGAAGTATCAAGTCCCTTAAGTCATGTGAAGTCTTCCCAGAATTCTGCAGACCATGAAACAGTTGCAGCAATACAGCCTGCAGATGTCCTGGAGCAGTTTTCCGGTACTAGCCTAAGGTACAAGTGTTTGGTCTGTGTGCCTTCACAGAAAAAGAATATAAAGTTACATTCGCAGATTATTCTAAAACAAGTGAACTTTCAAGCCATGACATAAATTGGATAGTGTTACAAATTTTGAGATAGCTTATGCAAGATTGGGAGAGAGGATTAAGGCCACTCTGATAGCTATTGGTGAGATTTATTACCAAATTTCATGTAACACATAAGTCAACATGGGTTTGACCAGTATTTTCTTTATGCAAAAAAATGATAGGTTTATACCTGGATTGTACAACTTAATGTTTTTCAGAATTTAATGGATAGTTCCATTTTTTTTTCTTAAAAAATAGAATCAGACAGATATAGATAGGATGGTACATGCCTGCCAATCCTCACACTTGTGAGGTAGAGGCTGGAGGAAAATTGAAGGCCATCATGGCCTAATAGAGCAGGTTCCAAGCCAGTCTAGGTTACACAGAAAAACCCTGTCTAAGAACAAGTAAAAGCTTACTGCCACTCTCTAAGATTGTCCTAGGTTCACTCGCTTCCACATTTCTTCTAGTCAAGTCTGGTAATCCTTCTTCCAAAAGCAGATCTCTTCCTCAAGAACAGAAGCCACTCGAAGTTAAACCAGCTCCTTTTCTGAGAAGTCGATTAAAAAAACCAAAACCAAACTTGTCAAGAGCAGCCTTAAAGAGAGCAACCCCAGAAGCAGAGTATCGTGTACCTGGGAAGAAGTCAGAAGCAGACACAGTGGAGACAGTCGCGTTACAGCAGGACAGTGAGCAGTCCGATTCTCTCTCTTCTCAGCATGTGAGTGATGATTCAGGAGAGGGTTTCTGTTGTTGTTACTGTGCTTATTAAATTATTTCAAGTTCATATAATGAATAATGTGTATAGTATTGTTCTAGGCTTAGTGTGCCTCATTAGTCCGTATAGTTTATGTTAAAATATTTGATGTTTGGTAGGCAAGTATGAGCAAATGTGTATCTTGGAAGCATCTAAGACATTTTAGGTTCTACTTGGTATTCTGGTGAGGTCACATTAGCCGAATGGCGTATCAGATTCCTCAGGAAAAATGGAGTAATAGTGTCTTACTTTATTGTTACTAAGATAAATAAGAAAAATGCTAGATATGAGTTGAAGTGGATTTTATTTCCTTCATTAACTTGGTCGTAACAGATTAAGATTGTGTGTCAAAAACTCTAAAATGGAATGTCAACATTCAACTTGGTTTTTAGTTTTTGCTTTGTCCTTGTAGTCTTGGGTATTAACCTTAGGACCTCACAGATGTTGGGAAGCTTTCTTTCATTGAGTTGTATTCTCAGCCTTCTTCACTTTTAAGATAGGTACTCATTAAGTTTGCCCAGGTTGGCCTTGAACTCACACTATAATTTAGGCAAACCTTGAACTTGTCTTCCTGTTTCCCAAGTAACTGGAATTACAGGTCTGCATACCAGGCCTCACTAAATTGAATGCATTTTAAAGTACTTTTTAGAATTAAAGTTCATATTTTATACTTTAGAATAATTTTTTTGTATATTTGTACTTTCTCTAACTTTGTGAAAGTTAAACTGCTTTTCTTATTTTATGTGTGTGAGTGTTTAGCTTCAATGTATGTCTGTGCGTGCCATGAATACAGTACCCACAGAGCCCAGAAGAGGGCTTCAGGTGCCCTGAGATTAGTTACAGATGGCTGTGAGCTACCGTGTAGGTGTTGGGAATAGAACCTAGGTCTCCTGGAAAAGCAGCCAGTGCACTTAACAGCTGGGGTATTTCTCCAGTCTCATAGAAAAACTACTTTTATTTATTATTTTTCATTATGAAATCCATAATTTTGAAAATTATATCTATATTCTAAAACACATGTAGATGTGTAAGTGTTATATGCCTAAATGCCATCATCCTTTAGTATCTGATATTTCCACTTAACATAATATTTTAAACATCTATTGGGTTCAGTACAAAGAAAAACATTTTTTTAAAGATTTATTTATTATGTATATTGTTCTGTCTGCATGGTATGCCTATATGCCAGAAGAGGGCGCCAGATCTCATTGCAGATGGTTGTGAGCCACCATGTGGTTGTTGGGAATTGAACTCAAAACGTGTGGAAGAGCAGGCAGTGCTCTTAACTGCTGAGCCATCTCTCCAGCCCAAAGAAAAACATTTTAAATGTGGTTTTATACTAGAATATGTAAGGCTAAGCTTATGTGTGTTATAGTCTGTATGTTATAGTCCTAGCTATTTAAGAGGCTAAAACTGGAGAGCTGCAGTCAAGATTAGCTCAGAAATAGGCAGCAGAATGAGACCCTATCTCTTCATTGTATGAAAATTCAGGTGTCAGGTGCTGGGAGGGAGGTGGATAGTTCCAGGACAGCCAAAACTATACAGTGAGACTCTTAAAAAGAAAAAGGAAGGAAGGAAGGAAGGGAGGAAGAAAAAAAGAAAAAAAGAAAGAAAGAAAGAAAGAAAGAAATTCAAGTTTAGTTCTTTGGTAGGGTATTTGCCTTGCATGCATGAGGACCTGATTTCAGTGCCAACAATGTCTTCCAAAAAATATGAAATTTAAATTGAATATCCTATTAAAATTAATCTTTTTTCCAGTGTTTTATTCATCCTTTATGTGTTGAGGATCTCCCTGAAAGCCTGTTGTTGTTTATGTACATTATGTGCTTGTTTACAGTTGCAGGAGATGAGTTTCTGCAAGTAGACGTGCTAGGAAGCGCACCTGTCCCTCGTCTACAGGAATGGGTCAGTTCATTCTTGTACTAATAACCTGTGAATTTTTCTTCTTTCTAAACTTTTAGGAGGTGCCTTTTCTAATGACATCAAGAGAAAATGATAACCCGCGTCAGGAGGAGGTGGATGCTGTGATACTGCCGAGCATGCAGACTGGGAAGGACTCTTCCACACCTGATTCATGTGAACCCAAAGAGGATTCTCAGTCAATACAAAAGCAGGAAAATGGCTTAGTTGTTCCTGTTGGGTAAACAGTGATATTTCCTTAAAAATCTAAAACAATAGAGGCTTTTCTTTGAAACATTTTTCTATTTTTTTTTAAAGTGCTTTGGAGAATAATGGGTCTAATTCATAAGGCAAACCCACCTAAAATTGAAAATTAGATGGAATTGAACATCTTTTAGTGATTTATTTATTGTTGACTGCTTAAGATTTATGTAAGGTAACATACTAAAAATATATATGTATATGTGGTATAAGTCCTTGTCTTTTAAAAAATTGGCAAAATATATACATAAGATAAAATTTTTCATTTTTAGTTGTACAAAACTAGTGACATAAGACATTGTCTCATTGTTTTGTAGGCAACACCATCCATCCTCAGAACACTTTCCTTTTCATAAACTACTAATGAAACTTCGTGTTTACTAAGTAGCAACCTCCACTTCCCACTTTCCCCCTTTTCTTCTGTTCTTGGCACCTACCATTCTATCATCTGACTTTTATACATTATTTTGGGCACATCATGTCCTCCTTCCATTTGGATACATCCCCAAACCTGAAATAACGTTTTTCTTTTTCCTATGACTCCCCGAACTTTTATAACATATTTTTGTAATGAGAAGATACTTTCCTAGAGTGATTTGAAAAAAATATTTCCATGAGAGTTTAGTGGAGGAAATTCATGTTCTTACAGTTATTGACTTTTTATAATCAACCTCTCCTTCCTCCTTGTCCTTTTTTTTCTAGGACTCAGAAGATGAACATGGTCACACAGGAAACAAAGCAAAGTGTTGGCCATACTCTCCCAGTGAGAGGTCGACTTCAAAGACCAAGACCAAACGTACAAAAGGCCAGACAGAGGCAAATAACAGAAAAAGGTGAAGCTGAAGGTGTAGCTAAGAATGAAGGATCAGAGCTGCAGAAAGATGAAGCGAAAAAAGTCCTGACAGTGGTGAGAGGCTGGATCCTTAGCACATACTAAGACAACAAATGACAGCTCAACCCGCCTTGTCTTCACCTTCTGGTTGAAGGCAGCTCTTCGCTAGTGAAGAGTTTTGTAACTTTCCCATAGTACCACAGTAACGAATTTCTTTAGCAAGAAACAGATAGCTGGGCAGTGGTGGCGCACGCCTTTAATCCCAGCACTCGGGAGGCAGAGACAGGTGGATCTTTGTGAGTTCGAGGCCAGCCTGGTCTACAAGAGTTAGTTCCAGGACAGGCTCCGTATCTACAGAGAAACCCTGTCTTGAAAAACCAAAAAAAAAAAAAAAAAAGAAACATATATCATTTATGAATGACAGTTTAACCTTTTTAAGAACCTTTCTTACTTACCCTTTTTGTGTCTCATTATTTAGCTGAGACTAGCCTTTATCCTCTGGTCTCATCCGAGTGTTGTAATTACAGAATGTACCACCATTCTATTGTGTTTAGCCAATTTCTTGGTTTTTCTTTTGCATTCAGTGTGTGGCTGAGGTTGGCCTTGAATTTCTGATTCAATTGCCTTTGCCTCTCAAATGCTGTAATTATAGAAGTGTGTTAGCTCTATTAGTTTCTTTTTTAACATTTACTTAATTTATTTGTGTTGTATGTGTGGGGTATGTGCATGTATGTACATGTGTATGTACACATATCAGAGCACAAGTGCATGATCAGAGGGCAACTTGTGGGAGTCCGTCCTCTTTTCCCATGTGAGTTCTGAGCACTGGAGTCAGGTTGTCATGCTGGTGCTTTGATTCTCTGAGCCATTTTGCTGGCCCTTATAATCAACTTTTTTCAAGATAGGGTTTCTCTGTAGCTTTGGAACCTGTCCTGGAACTCACTTTGTAGACCAGGCTGGCCATAAACTCACAGAGATCCTCTTGTCTTTATCTCCTGAGTGCTGGAATTAAAGGTGTGGGTCACTATCTCCCGGTTCTTTATCAACCAACATCTTGAGTCTTTTGGTACTAGAAAAAAATATCTAAGTAGTGTAATGTCCCAAAATGTTAATCGCAAGTAGTCTTTGCTTTTGTGTTCTTTTCTCTGGGTATTAAGATAAAACCTAGATTAAAAGTCATGGTGATCCCCACTTCGACAAAAATACTTAAAAAAAAAATAGTTAAACTTTGGTGCTGGGGATCAAACCCAGAGCTTTGTGCATGCTGAGCATGCAGTGTGCAGCTGAACAGTGATCAGTGCCAATTAATTTACGTTCTCTATTTTATAACCAATGGCTCTTAGATTGGTGTGCACAGGTGTGGTAAATGTACATATTTATTTGTATGTGCACATGTGTATGTAGGTATATAGGGTGTTTTGCTTTATTTTTTCAGACAGGGTCCTTCCCTAAACTTGGAGTTCATTGTAAGCTAGTGAGTGGGGGGTGGGAGTGTACATCTTTAATCCCCAGCACTTGGGAGGCAGAGGCAGGCAGATAGAGATCTAATTTCGAGGCCAGCTTGATATACAGACTTGAGTTCCTGGACAGTGAGGGCTGTTACACAGAGAAACCCTGTCCTGAAAAACATAAAAAATATCAGTCCATCACATTAGCCAGTTTTGTCTTTGCAGGCTAACACTCACATTGAAGGTGAAGTTGAAGCTATGTCCCTTGGAGTTTCAGGGTACACAGTGAATGAAAGTCACAGACATGTGGTTCCTGTAGATGAACAAAAAAGGTGAGTTTGCTTTTCATGAGAAAAGCATAAACCCCGTCAAAGACAGTTTCTCATTATTACACAATTGGTTTTATGTAACAGTATTCTGATTGTTTTTTAAATATGTGTTTCATGGTGCTATTGGTTGAACCCAGTGCTTTTTACATGCCAGACAAGTGTTCTAGTATTGAGCTGTGGTTCACAACCCTTTTTAATTTTTTCTGAGACAGAATTTTGCTAAGTTGCCCAGGCTGGCTTTAAACTTGCTTATAGGCTAGAGATAGGCCATGATTTTGTGATTCTTCTGTTTCAGCCTTAGTAGTTGGGATGAAGCTTGTGCCAGCAGGCCCGTTTAAATAAGATTTTAAATTACCTCATTCTTGGCCCTGGCACATGCCCTTCAACTCAGGATTTGGGAGGCAGAGACAGGAGGCTCTCTGACTTCAAAGCTTTCAGGACTATGTAGAGAAACTCTGCCTCAACAAAACAAAACACACACACACACAAATTCTTACTCCTATTTTTATGCCCATAATTTTGGTGCCTCCTTTGAACTTAGTAATATTTTTTCTTGAGTATCTTTTAAATTTATTTATGGTTTTGTGGTAGGGGACACACACTCCTATGGGTTTCTGATCAGACACCAGCTTTCAGGAGTTGGTTCTTCCTTCACCATATAGGCTCTGGGGATCGAGCTTGGTTTGTCAGGTTTAGTGGTGAGTAGCTTTACCCACTGAGCAACCTTGCCATCCCCTATACTTAAGTATGTTTTTAGAGTCCCTTGTGATGACATTTTTCCTTGGAGATTGAATCTATTGACTCTACTACTAGCCATACCCTCAGCCCCATGTGATAGCTTTTAATTAAATTGTTTTCTCCAGACACTCCAGATCCTGAAATGTATAAACCAGCATCATAATCATGTTAGAACTTGCTATTTTCCCAGCAGAATGCTTAGTAGGATTGGTTCCTCTTTTCTGTGTATTTTGAGGATTGGTTTCTAATAGATAAGAACCAATATGTGTATGTACTTATATGTATGTACACACACACATACACACACACACACACATAATTGTTTGCTTTGTATCTGTGCATTGAGGATTGAAACCAGTGTCTTGCAGTGCTAGCAAGTTATCTGCCACAAAGCTACATCCCTATGCCTATATCAGTATTTTCAGCATCCTAATTTAGCTCATATCCATTACTGAGATACTTCCAGAAGTTCTTAGGTAGCTATTCCATCTATCTTAGTAGCTTTGCCTTTCTTTGAATGTTTAAACCTTGTTTTTTTGTCTGAAATGGATTATGTTAAGAACCTTAAGATATTTACTGTTAATAAGACCTTTCCATGACCTTTAAGGAATGTAGTAAGATAAACTTGCTGTCAAGCAAGACCATTGTGTGTGTACTGATGTGTTGTAGCTCAGTTGACGCTTTTGTTTAAAATGTTGTTATAAAATCTCTGTTCAGCTACTGTGACAAGTTTGGAGTGCCTTATTCTTCTCTGAAAATTACTAAAGTATGACATCAACGAATTCTAGAGCTAGTGAGTGAAAGTAGAGAAAGATTAATACTATGAACTGTTCCACAGGTATGCAGAAAATGGATAATATAAAGCTTTTGTATTTTTTGTTTCACATGTAAAATGCAATGTTTCATTTTTACATGCTTGGTTTTATTTCCAGTTTATATATAATCCTTTGAACTTAGAATCTGCTTGAATCCAGAATTGTTTAATGTTGCATTGATGAAGAGTTCTGGTCTTCACCATAACTTGTGCTTTATTTTAGGCATGAAAATGAACCTCATGTCCCTAGTCCAGCACAGTTGTTAAGAAGACGATTCCAAAAGGCTAAACCAAATTTAGGAGGAGCACACCTTAGAAAAGAGCAACCAGTTGTAGAAAAAGGCACAACAGACCAGAGCACAGACCCAAAACCAGAAGACCATGAGCCGCAGAAAGGAGACTTGGACATCCAGCTTCCTCTAAAAGTGAGAGAGAAAAAATAGTATTGTTAGTCAGTCTGTCGTGTTAGTGTTATGAGGGAGAGCCATGGGGAAAGTTTTTGCTTTTTGAAAAGCCAGCTTGTACACATTTGAAAATTGATCACCTATGACTTTTTAAGTTTAGAGGTCTAGGCCAGACTGCTAAAACTTATTAATAAAGATTGTTTTTATGATAATTTTATGTTTTGTTTTTCTTTAAGGAAAAGACAGAGATTTTAACGCCTCTGGAGGTTTCAGCAGGAAAAGATTGTATCGTTCCTGAAGCGTCAGTTTCTCCCACTAATGATGCTCAGCTGACAGCTGTACCATCAGGAGGTGCAAGGGACGAGATTGTGGAGGACCATCCTACATCATCTTTGGGGCTTGAAGAGCAGGGTCTCAGTAAACAAATTAGGTAATATTTTATTTTGAAGACTCAGAATAGGAGATAAAAAGCACTTTTTTGTTAAGTTCCACCTTAATGTAGTATTCTTTATTTACAAGCCTGTTTTATTTTTATTTGTAACAACGTATATTCTTTTACCTGCCAAATGATATTGTGCATTACATCAGTAATTAGAGTGCTATTGAGTTTGGCTGTGAACAGTAGTGAAGGGCACTTCCATAATTTTCCACAAAGTGGGAAGGAAACTAAGTTCTTGAAAAAGAACCTTATTTTTCTAATCTGTTTACGCAGTAAAGATAAACAAGTCCCACTGTTTGGTTTCATATTCATTATTGATTGGTTCCATGTATATTGTCTTTTAATTATTTCCAATTTTGTGTCTATCTCAATAACCATATCATGGCTATAGGGCCAGTATTAAAAACTTACTATGCAGCCTTTATAGATATACAACTAAGAGTTCACTCCAAATAAGATACTAAGTAGTAGTTAATTCCTTTCTTATTTTCATGACATATGTTTTTCAAAGAATAGGTGGAGTTAAGAATAGCTCATGAGCACATTTGTGTAGGACTTTTGAGGCTTAGGTTCAATTCTAGCATCATAAAAGGAGATTTATCTATCATCATCATCATCATCATCATCACCAGTGCTGGAAGTTGAACTTAGGGCTTCACATGTTGGGCAAGCACCCTGCCACTGAGTTGTCTTCTTAGGCCAAGATCTTTATTTTAAAAGTTGGAACTGAGATTTTACTGTTAACAGTTTGGCTTTCATTGAGATAATCCTGGCACATACATGACTATGTTATTTTGGTTCAACATCCAGCAGTCCACAACCATTGAAAGAATCAAATTGCTCCAAAACTGCTGCGCATCGAAGAACACCTCTCTCTTCTGCCTCCGAGTGTGAGACAGATCACAGTGGGAAAAGAGCACATAGAAAGATGAAATCAAATGTGACCAAAGGGCGAGGACCCAAACGAATCCGAGGTAAGACTGCTAAGAAGGAACCTAGAGCTTCCAAGTCCATGTTGGTGACTCTTCGGGCTTCTCAGAAAGAGGATGAAGAGGATGCTGAGGATTTTGATTCTGACTTTGAGGAGGAAACCTATCATCTTGCCCCAGAAGAATTAAACAAAGCACCAGTGTTTGTACCTGTTGGTCTCAGATCCCCTGAACCAGTGTCTGCTCAGATCGAAGAAACAATGGAAGAGGTAGTTTGTGTTTCGTTTTTTCAGTTTTCCCCACTTTCATCCCCTTTAATGAATGATTATTTCTTTTCTTAGTAATTGTGGTCTGAAAAGTCCTTTCTCTAAATGTCTACTGTCAAAAGTAGTTTATTTGGGACTCAGTGTGACTAGCTTAAGCAAATCAACAGAAGTGGCCTGTATGGCCATCACTCAGTTGTCCTAGTCTTTCTTCTACAGGGGTTAACTATGATAGAAACTTGCTTATCTGTAAGCTGCTTAATCTCCACTTTGACTAATTTAAACAAGATTTAGCAGGTGTTTTTTCTATTAACTCTATAATAAGCTTTCTGTGTTGTGCTTGGTAGAGAAGATAGAATTAATCTTTTTTTCTCCACCCCTTTTTTGTTTCTTTTTTTGTTTTTGTTTTGAGGCAGGGTCTCATGTATCTCACATTGCACATTGGCCTTCAAACTTGCTACATAGTCAAAAGATGACCTTGAATTTGTGATTTTACTGTGTCCATCTTCCCATGTGTAGCCATTTGCTGCTACACCTGGTTTAAGAAATGTTGAAGATAGAACTTACAGCTTCATGTATATGAGACAAGCACTTTACAACAGAACCATATCCTCAGTTGTTCCTCCCTCCTCTTCCTCCTCCCTCCCTCCCTCCTTCCCTCCCTTTTATCATTACTCTTCATCCAAAAGAACTCCTCATCTTTCGAAACTGAATATATATATAGCCTAGGGTGACCTTCCTCCCTCTATCTCGCAAGTGCTGTAATTACAGGTATATGGTGCTGGTGATGGAACCCAGTGCTTTTACATACTTGGCATGATCTCCACCAACTGGGAGCCACATCCCCAGTCCCTGCTTCTCTATTCTTAGTTCTTTTGAAGATAAAATCAGAAATGTATTTTTTAGTATATATGGTAATTCTGTATTTGAGGATTTTAAGAAAAAAAAGAAAAAAGTTTTCCACAGTGGTTACTTCATTTTCTTTTGTCACCAGTACTGTTCTAAGGTGAATTTCTCCCTATCGTTACCACTATCCATTTCTCCTCTTTACCCGTTTTCACTCCCTCCTGCCTTTCTTTCTCTTTTCCACTCCCTGACCCCTTGTTATAAGTGCTTATTCTCCAGCTGCAGTGTGCCCCACTCTTTTTCAGTAGTGATACACACCTTTAATCCCGGAGCAGGTAGATCTCTGAGTCTACAGAGCGAGTTCCAGGACAGCCAGGGTTACACAGAGAAACTCTGTCTCCAAGAAAAAAAAAGAAAGGAAAAGAACAATAGTCATTCTAATGTGAGCAGGTGTGAATTAGAGTACAGTCTGCTTCCTTGTTTCTGGCCTCACATTCCAACTCTGTAGCTTTAAAGTTTCCTGTTCTTGTTCATTTCATCGTCACTTAGCTGGTTTATTGAGCATAATATCTGAATCAGGACTTAAAATACTTTCTGAGTCATTCGAAACAGAATCAGGAGTTTGCTAAGATAGTGATGATAGAAAAATAATTCAAAAAATATGCTACTTCTGGTTAAGAAATGATACAATTCTTGAATCTGTAAAGATACATTTGTAAGTAGAAAGGAAAACTTACCTGTAATTTACTTAGGATTAATAATAGCATTTTAAATGTATAAAAGTAAATGAGTTAGTAGAATTCTTGAAATTGACTGAATAATACTGAAAGTTCAAAGTAAGTATACTGAATGTAAGTTTTAGTATATGCCAAGAAAATAGCAAAGAGACATTAGTCTTGTGGAAGGACAACTGGTTATCACTGCACAGAGTTTGATCTGTATCTCCCTGCCACCACTACTACCAGCACTTTGCTAGTGAAATTAACTTTCAATAATCAGGCTTTAGGATATGTCTTTGAATAATACAGAGTATCTTCTTCAGTGGCACTGTCCTTCCCCTGTTCTGGCAATCAAAGTTAGGGTCTTGTAGACATGGACTCTGGATTATAATGAGCCTGTCATGATGAAATTTTCATAGTTGAACAGGGAACTGGCTATTTGTATTTCCTTTAGGCTGGAAAGATGACTCATCAGTTAAGGGTTCTTGTTGTCCAATCATGAGGACTATAGTACAAATCCTATCTTCCATGTCCAGCAAACATCTGTAACTCTAGCTCAGAGGGATCCAACACCTTTCACTGGCCTCTTCAGGCTCACAGATGTGATCATCTGTAGTGACTCGTACATATATAAATAAAATAAATCTTTTTTTTTTTTTGGTTTTGGTATTTTTTGAGACAGGGTTTCTCTGTGGTTTTTTTGGAGCCTGTCCTGGAACTAGCTCTTGTAGACCAGGCTGGTCTCGAACTCACAGAGATCACCTGCCTCTGCCTACCAAGTGCTGGGATTAAAGGCATGCGCCACCACCACGCTCCTTTAACCAGCTGTTAAGTGAAGAGTGTGAGTGAACTTGTTACATTGAGTGTCAGGATTCATGTAACTATGGGGGTGGGGAGAGGATTGTTTCACCAGGAGTGATATTAAGTCATCACTACTGTAATATTTATGGTACTGTACAGTTTTGTGTATAGTTAAGGTGTTTTTCTTAAAGTATGAGTCTGTTGAGGACAGGGACCTAGTGTATAATTAGGATTTGTATATTTATGCTCATATGCTTGTATTTTTTAAACTCTTATGTAATTGTTAGCAAATGGACTAAATTGAGACAAAGGAAAGGAAATGGGGAGTGAAATGCCAGCAGCTCAGCAGATTAGCTGTAGAGATTTTGAGTAGTCGTTGTAGTAGACTCAGACCCCTTGGTAAAGTAATGTTTTACTTTTGCTAAGTTGTTAGTCCCTAAGAATTACTGTCTTAGTTTTTTAGCTGTGTAATTGTGGCATGTTCCTCCATTTTAATGTTTATTTTGGATTATTAGTGTGAAAAAATGAGATGTTCAAATGAGTGTATTGTCTAATTGAAATAATAACACTTGTTATGACAGCTTGAGATAACCATGGATGTTGCAGACATAGGATGTGTAACGGTTGTTGAACATCAGCTTTCAAACATGGATGCAACAACTGAGGATGTGCAACCAGAAGAAGATTTGCATTCCCCAGCATTTGTGAGTACCTTGTTCATGTTTGCCTTTCCCTGTTTACCTCCCTCAAAAGTACAGGATTATTTTCATAATGGTCTATATTTTTCCTTCTCATGTGGGGAACTGGTTTATGAGTAGTTGGAACATATGAATTTTCATGGATTTTACTTTTGATTGTAAAACTTATTTTTGTGTTTGTTTTCTAAAGCTCTGAATATTATCATAGAATTTACCCTCAAAATTCTTGGCAGAAGTCTTCGTTAAATAAACTTTACAGCAACTACACAAAACTAGCTACACTATTATAAATGTATAGTAGAGATGGTTTTTAAAAACCAACAAAGATTATGTTTGTTTTTATTTTGTGTATGTGTTTTGCCTACATATGTATGTGCACCACATGTGTGCAGCCACTTCAAGTAGGTTTCTCTAGTGGATCTGAGGAAGAAACCTTCTGTTTCCCTTCTTCCTGCTTTTCTGGAAGTTGCTAGTGCTTTATCATTTCTTGGTATTCTAACCTTGGCTTCCATTGCCTTCTGACATTCTTCCCATTGTTTATGTTTGTGTCTTTTATTGATGCATTGAATTAGGGCTAATCCTGTGGTTTGTTTGAAACCAAGTACATTTATAAAGACTTTTTCTAGGGAAGATACACTTAAAGTTTTGGAAATTTTGAAATTCAATTTATATGTAATTTATAATACTTTTCAATTTGAATATGTTTTATTTCTTTTTCTTGTATGATTGCCTTGGTTAGAGCCTCTATTGTAAATCGGCTTCTAGGCACAGTACAAGTGAACGTCCTTGATTTGGTCATAGTCTTAGGAAAAAGCAGCTGATCTTATGTCCCTAAGTAGAATGGTGGCTGTGGGATTTCTAGGATGGTCTTTATCAGACTGAAGAAACCCCCTTCTGTCTGTGCTGGTTTGTTGTGAAAGGATTTTAGACTTTGTTGTGTGTAATTTTTACGGTTTTAATTTTTATTCATGATACAGACATAAAAATATTTTTGTTGCTGTATTGACAAGTTGCAGTTCTTTGGTGTTGAAGAAAACTTACTTCCCTGAGATAGTTAGTTCCTCCTTGATTATCACATATGATTTTTTTATACTTCTACATTGTTTCCTAGTATTTCTTTTTTTAAAAATATTTATTTATTTATTGTGTATACAATATTCTGTCTGTGTGTATGCCTGCAGGCCAGAAGAGGGCATCAGACCCCATTACAGATGGTTGTGAGCCACGATGTGGTCCTTTGGAAGAGCAGGCAATGCTCTTAACCTCTGAGCCATCTCTCCAGCCCCTCGTTTCCTAGTATTTCAAGTGTATTTATGTCCATATTCATAACAGATACTATGAGTTTTTGCTGCTGCTGCTGATGGTGGCATTAGGTGCTGGAGTCTTGCTCCTCCAGGACTATGGTGGGGAGAGAGCTGACCACAGCTTAGGAGAAAGTCTTAGCCACTTAGCCACTGACAAAAGGGCCATTGAGCAATTGTGGTTCACAAATGCTTGTTTTAGCTACCAATTTTTATAGATTTTGCTGAATAGCTGTTTCTCATTTGTTTTTGCACTTAGGACCAATTCTAGAGGTTATAAATGTTTGCTTTTTAAGTCATGTTTGGCATCTTACTGGACAGCAGGTCAGTGGAGCTCATGCCACCTCTCTGGTCAGCTGTCTCCTGTGCATCATTAAAATGTACTGTATTTAAATCACTCAGTATAGGAAGTTGGTGTCTTCTCCCAGATTTTAGGTTTTTTGTTTGTTTTCTTTTTCTTTTTCCCCCGAGATAGGGTTTCTCTCTAGCTTTGGAGCCTGTCCTGGAACTAACTCTTTTTTAGACCAGGCTGGCCTCGAACTCACAGAAATCCCCCTACCTCTGCTTCCTGATGCTGGGATTAAAGGTGTGCACCTGGCCAGACTAGTTTTTATTGGGTAAACTGGTAGCAGATCTGACTAAGAGTTGAAAGGGTTATGATTGTGAGGCTCTAAGAATGGTTAGATATACATAGTAATGATGAGGAGACAGAAAATCATGTGAGATATAAAAGAATTCGGTCTTTATGATTTTCTGTTCTTCTTTGTGAAGCTTTATGATCAGACATAAATTAAGAAAAGTAACTATTATAACTAAGAGCCTAGAAAGACGTGTACCAACAACAAAAGCATATCATTTGTTTGGGGGAAATACTTAGGATGTTCTTATCTTTTCCATTTTTTTAGGAAATGGTCATAGGTGAACAGACCCCAGAGGAACCAGGTAACTGTTAACAAAGAATTGATTAAAACTACTCGGTTAACTGTAGCTTGGTGATTAGCAGTGGCAGCAGGTAAATAGGACAGCTTGTTAAAGTGTAGAACAGTGGCATTAACCTGTCACCTTGATAGGAAGCTGGGATTCTCCAAACCTAGCTTTAGAAGCTGAGCCTAGAGTTAATGTTAAGTAATGAAGTTATTTTATGTTTCCTGTGGAGCTGCCCAGAGTTAGTCTAATGTGAGGGACGTGTTTTCAAGAGCTAAGAGTCAACACTGATGGTCTATCTACCCTGGACAGTGTGACACTAGTACTGGGTGGTGGGAGGAAGGCTGTTGAAACTGGTTATAGACGATGAGTGTCTGAGTGAGGTCTTTCTAAGTAAGCAGACCTGTTTTAACATTGGTATATTTATTCAAGGTTCCAGTGATGGAAGTGCCGAAGCTGCCATAACTTTGCTTACAATGGGAGACATAGTATTGCAGTCGGAGATCATCACTGAACAGGGTGATGGTAAGAATGAAGATAGTCTCTCTAGATGTAGTGCCAACGCTTTTGAGATGATGCAGTTGGCTTATTAAGAATAATTTGGGGCCTGGGGTTGGAGAGGTGGCTCAGCAGTTAAGAATACTGGCTATTCTTCTAGAGGACTCTGGTTCAATTCCCAGCACCCACACGGCTGCTCATAATTGTCTGTGATTCCAGTTCCAGGGGCTCTGACACCCTCACATATACATGTAGGAAAAACACCAATGTACCTAAAGTAAAAATAAATAAATTATTTAAATTAAAGAATAATTTGAGGCTGGAGAGATTGGCTAATCTGTTAAAAAGGGTAGGCTCATAACTAAAAATAATAGAATAATAATAATAATAATAATAATAATAATAATAAATTAGCCTGGGCTTGGAGGCTTTTAATCCCCAGTCATAGGGCTGCAGACAGAGGTAGGCAGATCTCTGTTAATTTGCAGCGAACCTGGTCTACATAGTGATTTCCAGGGCAACCAAAGCTTGTTGCGGAGAGGGGGAGGTGTGGGATTTGTATTCATGGACTAGTAGTTATCTAGTAAATCCTCAACCTGTGTATCTGTAGCTTGTAACCATCATAAACATCATTGGCTAATGGAGGTCACTGGCCACTGATCACTGTGTAGACATTTATTTAGTAAAGGGGTTCCAGCTTGAGATGATGTTCATAACTCTGATAAATCTGTGAAGGGGTAAATAGTAGTTACTGAGATGATTTATTCTAGTTTAACTGTTCTGGTAGTGAAAGGGGCCAAAGGAAAGGCCAATCTAGATCTTTAATACATTAAGCAAACTTAGAAACTATACAGTTGTTTTAATTTTTATTTTGGGGGAATGGGGTATGGAACCCAGGGCCTTGGACTTGTTGGCAAGTATTCTGTAACTGAGCTAAATCTCCTGTCCCAGAAGCTGTGATCTTGATTCATTATCTTTAACTACAGCTAATTTTATTGACTGGTAATGGATGATCTGCCATTCATATTAGTTGTTAGACTTGTAAGTTCATAACTGATTCAGGGGATTCTCTAATTTGTGTTACAGATAGGGCTTCTTTCTCAGTGGCAGAATATTATACTGGAACCTGTCACAAATTTCTAGTACATACAGTACAGTTTTCAAAAATTATTAAATGATAATGTCCTGTCTTGAGATCTATGTAGAATAGTATATAGTTATTGAAAGTTTACTAGAGTACTCCAGAATTTTAGTGCTAAGAATAATATGCTTATTACAAGTCAAGTTTTTAAATGAAATGCGAGATAATGAATTTAAATTTAGATCATAATAGAATAAACTTTAATACTAAAGTTAGACAGTTAATTGAATGTTGAGGAATTCATTTTATTCAGGTAGCTATTAATATTGGGTCAATTTTAATTTCCTATTTTTTTCTGCAGTAGGAGTATGTGTATTTCCTGATGTTCATTCAAAGGATAAAAGTCATGTTCCTTTTAGCCCAGATAATGTAAATCACAAAATTGTTCATGAATATCAGGAGGTTTCTTCACCTGTCATTAGTATGTCGCCTGCATCGTTTGAGGAAAACAAGATTGTATCGAAGGAACAAAGTACTAGAGAAGAAGAAGCTGATGTCATGGGGGAAATAATGGAGAATACTCTGTCAACCAGGTTATTTTAATATTCAATTTAACAAGTACAGTTAAACAGCATCATCAAGTTAGTTATTAGCTTCTAGTAATGCTTGTATATAAATTTAAAGTAAATGATGCCAATTTTTCACACATTAAAGATTAACTGATACTGATATTGGTTTATTGGTTTTACATATAAAATCACAGCAGTATATTTTCTGTGTCTTTGAAACTTAAGTGAAATAGGTTTATATAAATGTAGTTTGTTTTACAAACATGGTTTCTATTTTCTCAAGTGTCATAGTAACTTAAGCACTTCATAGTTTTAGCACTCAGAAGCAAACGTCTGCCAGGTGTGTTGGCGCATTCCTGCATTTAGCTTTCTGGAGGCTGGAGCAGGAGATAGCTTGAGTTTTAGGGGAGCTCCTTGTGTGTTGATATTCTGTCCCAACAGACAAGCAAACAATTACATATAATGTGCACGTGGGTGGTGGTGTATTAGCTGTCTCAGCACTAGACATGACACCGCAAAGGGATTCTTACACAGCTGATAACTTCTCATTCCCTTTCTTGTAGGAGCACAGCTCCTGCAGTGACCAAACATGTGGGAATGGAGAGTCATTTTATCACAGCCGAACCAAGTCCTGAGAAGATCTTAGGGGTCTATGGGCTTGAGGATCATCAGGAAGTTGCCAGTTTTTGTGTAACCAAAGGGACAGAAGTGGAAATTCAAAGAGGTGAGTTTAATTTTTCTCTTACAAAGTTCCATTGACAGAAGATACTGTAGGGTGAGATGGCTTGTCTGTAAAGGCACTGCCACATAAGCCTGTAGACCTGAGCTTGACCTCTGACCTTTACATGCTCACTACAGCATGTGTGACTCCTGTAGTGATAAAGAATTTTAAGTTTTATGTTAAACTTTTATGTGTGTGAATAGTTTGTTCACATGTATTTTGAGAAGGAGAAAGGGAGAGGGAGGGAGAACACACTGTAATCCAGCCCTCTGGAGGTGAAGGCTATCTAAATAAAAAGTATTGTGTTTTATTGAGACATGATTCATACACAGTACACTTTATCTATCTAAAGTTTATAATTAGTGGTGTTCTGTTCACCAAACTGTGTAATTGCCATCATCAGTAGCTACTATTCAATCTTAAACAACCACTAATTTATATTTGCCTTTGTACATTTGCATATTCTAGACATGTCATGTGAATAGAAACATAAAATATAATCCAGTCTGATGTTTTCACTTAGCACAGTGTTTTTAGGATTCATTATGTGGTAACATATATAAAATACCTTTAAAAATTTACTATTGTGTGTGTGTGGAGTGGGGAGTGAGTATGTGGAAACAGGAAGACAATCTGTGGACTTGGTTCTTTCCTTCTGCCTTTGCAGGACATCATGTTTTCTTGATTGCCATATTTTCCTCTACTCACTAGCCCTTGTTTCTTTTTATTGCCAAGTAAGACTTGGTTGTATCAATATACCACACTTTTTTATTATCTGTTGGTGAGCATGTGGGATGTGTGTGCCTGTTCTCTGTAATAGATAATGCTGCTGAAAACACTCAGGTAGTCATGTGTTTGCACTTCTCTTGGGTTTATACTTAACAAAGTAGAATTTCTGGGCCATGCGTTAATTCTATTTTGAGCTTCTTTTCCCTCTTGTGCTAGGGGTTGAATTTAGACTTTATACATACTAAGCATTCATTCTATCACTGATCTATAAATACCCCGGCCTATGTGTTTAATCTTTGGTGTAACTATTAAGTTGTTTTTAAGAAGATATCAATTATTTACTGCAATTTTATATTTTGTTGCAGTTAAATTAATAAAAAAAGTAGTTGTGTCATTTTATATTTTTAACCTGCTCTCTATGAGAGTTTTTGTCTGTTTCTGTCCCTCTCTCTCTCTGTCTGTCTCTGTCTGTCTATCTGTCTGTCTGTCTCTCATACACACACACACACACACACACACGAATGAGAAGGTTTTGCTATGCATTCCCAAGCTGTCCGGAAACTCACTGTGTAGCTTAGGCTGGCTTTGAACATGGAATCCTCCTTTCTCACTCTTCCAACTGCACCGAATTTTATTTTCTGTTTCCTTCCAGTTCTTAGTGGGTGCTTTAGGTTGAACTCAGGGACTCACACGTGGTAAACAAACATTAAAGGTCCTTTACATGCTTAGCTCTCCCAGGCACTATTATTTATCTTTTATATTATAACTACCTTGATGTGAAGCAGAATTTTATTGTAAATTTAGCTAATGATACATATCTTATAAAAATTATTTTAAATTTTACCTATTGTGTTTGTATGTGTGGGCATGTGTGCCACTCTATACCTGTGGAGGACAGAGGTTAGGTTTCGGTTTTCTCCTTGTGCCATGGATTTCAAGGATTGGAATCAGGTCATCAGGCTTGTACACCAACTGCTTACTTTATTTTTTGTCTGTATGTATATTTATGCCTCACATATGTGTCTGGTTCTTGAAGCCAGAAGGGTATGTCAGATCCCTAGGAACTGGACTAACAAATGGTTGTGAGCTGCTGTGTGGAAGCTGGTAGTCAAACTTGGATCTTCTGCAGAGATATTATGTCCAGAATGGGAGTATATTTATATTCTCCCAGCACGACTGTTACTAATCAGATGTTTCAACAAGGATTATTACCTAATCAAGGTCTAGGCAAGGATAATAAGGGAAAGGTGGATCCTGTTGTATCAGACAGTAGACCTTCTAGAGCAGGATTAGGGTATTTTTAGGAGAGGTCGCTGATAGACCTGCACTCCATGCAGACCTGATAATAGGGGAAAGTGATGAGCCTGTATGGGTGAGTCAGTGGCCTCTAACACAAGAAAAACTACAAACTGCCCAGCAGTTAGTGCAGGAACAGCTGGATAGTGGACATATTTCACCATCCAATTCTCCATGGAACTCTCCAGTTTTTGTTATTAAAAAGAAATCAGGAAAGTGGAGGTTAATTCAGGATTTAAGAGAGGTCAATGCAACCATGCAGCCTATGGGAGCATTACAACCAGGGCTGCCGTCTCCAGTAGCCATTCCAAAAGGCATGCATAAGATTATCTTAGACTTCAAAGATTGTTTTTATACAATTCCTTTAGCGCCACAAGATTGTCAAAGATTTGCTTTTAGTATTCCTTCAGTTAATTTCAGAGAGCCAACGAGGAGATATCAGTGGAATGTTTTGCCCCAGGGCATGTTGAATAGTGCTACTTTATGCCAGGAATTTGTAGCTCAAGCTATACAAGAAGTTAGAAATCAATTTCCACAGGTCTATGTTATTCATTACATAGATGACATTCTGCTGGCTCATAGAAATGAGGATACTTTACTAGAGACATATGGATTGTTACAACATAATCTAAGCCGTGCAGGGTTAATTATTTCTCCTGAGAAAGTACAGAGGCACCCACCTTTTCAATATCTAGGTCATATGTTATATCCCAAAGAAATTAAGCCTCAGAAGATAGAAATCAGGAAGGATGACTTAAAAACTCTTAATGACTTTCAAAGGTTGTTAGGAAATATACAATGGCTAAGGTCTTATTTAAGGTTTCCTACAGAAGACCTTTAGCCTTTAAATGAAATACTTAAAGGAAACAGTGATCCAAATTCTAGCAGGCAGCTTTCAGAAGCTGCCAGCAGACTCTCTCACAAATAGAGCAGGCTATACAGGAAACAGCAGGTGTGCTATATTGATTACAGCCAGACGTGACAGAAGGCCATTCACCTGATTACCTAGCAGACAGCCTAATGTATTTTCCTGCTCAATTGATGTGATGGTATATAAGCTGTTTGGATAATAAACGCTGGAGATGGTCAGGAGAAAGAACCCTGAGATGCCCTTCCATGATGACCGTGTAAGTTGTGTCTGATTATTCTCCGGATCAGTCCAGTTAGGGAAAATAGTTACCTGTGTTGGAGCGACACGGGCTTCAACAGTGTGCCACTACCACCTGGCAATTTTGAACTGTATCTTAAATGTATTTTTCTTGTTTTTTGTTTGTTTTTAAAGAGCCTGAGGAAAATGACTCCAAAGCAGTAGAATTAGAAGATAAAAGCCTTGAGCCAGCAGAAACGAAGGAGCAGAACCAATTGCCATGTGTCCATGATGTTGCAGTTACCAGTGTTTCTCAAGAAGCACTCCCGAGTGCAAGGTAAAAGGGCAGGAATACTGGCATTTAATTTATATTGTTTCTTAGCTTCTGCTGCAGGTAGTAGCTGGAAGAATTCTATTGTAGTTAACACGTTTAAAGCTTGAAAATATCACATTAAATGATAATACCTAGTCTTAAATAATAGTTTCATGTTTGGTTAGCTAATTTAAAATAATGTACTGAAACAGTTTCAGAAGTGAAGACCAAGAGGAGAACTTGGAAGAGATTCAGATGTTGGGTACTGCAGTTGCTTCATCTGCCATCGGGATTCACACTCTTGATTCAGGTCAGGGTCTTGGTGACAGTCCTCCTGAAGAGCCCATCACAGAAAACTCTAAAGGCAGCAACATGCTCATGCTTCCTGTGCCAGAGGTAAAGGAATCTAGAGTGTAATATGGGTAGTGGTTTCTCCATTTAGAAAGGCAGTTACATATAGTAAACTCTGTCCTATCCAGTTCAGTAGGCCTCTTATTAATATGTAAATTCAGCCTGATCTATGTAGAGGCTCAGACTTGTAATCCCAACTCTTAGGTAGAAACAGGAGTATTCAAGTTTCAAGGCAACCTAGGCTATGTAACAAGAGCTAGTTTAGCCTGAGTTACATAGCAAGACCTTATCTCATTTTCTAGTACTCTTTGGTTAGCCCCTTTCTGCTTCCTGCCAGCTCCTCATATCTGTGGTCCTAGTTTGACCTCGGCCAGAGTATACTGTGGGCAGTATGTGGTGACCCTTGCCTGTGCTGAGGGAAGAGGATCCCTGGAGCCCTGAAGCTTGAGGCTCTGTAAAAACCTGTCTCAAAGCCAGACGGTGGTGGCTCACGCCTTTAATCCCAGCACTCGGGAGGCAGAGGCAGGGGGATCTCTGTGAGTTTGAGGCCAGTCTGGTCTACAAGAGCTAGTTCCAGGACAGGCTCCAAAGCTACAGAGAAACCCTGTCTCAAAAAACAAAATAAAAACCTGTCTTAAAACCAAATAAAAAACAGGACGTGGTAGAACTTGTGCTATGTTTTTGGTGTCTTGACCCCTCTAAGACCATAGAGCAGTGGTTCTCAACCTTCCCAATGCTGTGTGACCCTTTAGTACAGTTCCTCTTTTTGTGGTGACCCCCAGCCATAAAATTTTTTCATTGCTACTTCATAATTGTAGTTTTGCTATTGTCATGACTTGTAAAATAAATATCTGATATGCGACTCCATGGAAGGGTCATTCTACCCCCAATTGTTGTGATGCAAGTTATTAGCCAGATTTGTTATAAAAGCTTGAGAAATTAATTTCTTATACCTTAGGTCTAGATCTCAAGAATTCATCCACAGAACAAATGTTTAACATGGCTGACACCGAGTCACTGGGATACAAAGCTTTGGAAACATGAGTGAATGAATGAATTGGCCTGTTTTGATAGGTGTTGTGATAGACGTTGGAACAAGACTCTTGTGGTGTCCTTCACTCCAGTTTAATCTCTGGAAATGAGAGTCAGGAATTAATATTGTCTTTAAAAAGTTTCTTGGATAGAAGAGTGCTTGAGTTTTGAAGGAGAGAATAAATTAGCTTGTTAAAGGGAAAGGAACATTTTAAAAATAGGTATAGCATGCCTTTAATCCCAGCACTCAGTGTAGTAGGAGCTGCGGGCCTGCTTTTCATCCCGCCCGGCTCCCGCACAGATAGCTTTACACCAGAAATAACAACACACAAACTGTATTTTTTTAAACACTGGTTGGCCCATTACATCTAGTCTCTTCTAGGCTAATTCTCACATATTAGCCCATTTCTAATAATCTGTGTAACACTACTAGGTGCGCTTACCAGGAAAGATTCAGCATGTCTGACCTGGCGGCTTGCTTCATCGCATCTGCCCGGGAGAGGGGAGCATGGCCTCTGAGCTCACTTCCTCTTCCTCCCAGCATTCTGTTCTGTTTACTCCGCCTACCTATGTTTTAACCTATGAGGGCCAAGCAGTTTCTTTATTATAATTAACCAATGACCTTCCTCCATCAACTCAGGAGGCAGAGGAAGGCAGATCTTTGTAAGTTCGAAGCCACTCTGATCTACAAGAGCTAGTTCCAGGACAGGCTCCAAAGCTACAGAGAAACCCTGTCTCAAAAAAAAAAACAAACGAAAAAAAAAAAAAACAAAACAAAAAGTGTATAGAACATTGTGCTACGTTAAAGGAAGTAGAAAATAAGGAGTTTGTCTATAACCAACGTTATGAGATTTCTGTTGCTTCCCAAGTTTTTAATTTTTTAAAATCTTTTTCTTTTGAAATAATTTCAGTCGAGTAAAGTTAAAAAAATCTTGTAAGAACTTCACATACTCTGTTTCTTTGGAGTCATTGTTAATTTCATTTTTTTGTTTGTTTTTTGATCTGGCTCTACATCATTATAGATACTTTAATTGTGTGAGTGTGTGAGTGTGTGTGTGTATGTTTACACACATAGGCATGCATGCAGATAACCATGTTGCTTGCTGAGATGTCAGAACACAGTATTTGGGATTTTGCTATAATCTCCATACACACATAGTGTCCTATGATCTCCATACACACATATAGGTTCTAGGGATGGTGAACTCAGGTTACCTGCTGAGCCATCTCCTCAGTGATTGATGGCTGGCAAGATGGCTCAGTGGGTAAGACACTTTCCACCAAACCTCAAGACCTGAGTTTAACTAAGACCCATGCAGAGAATGGGCTCCCTCAAGTTTTCCTCTGACCTTTACAAGTGCTCCCAACACACACACACACACACACACACACACACACACACACACACACCCATAAATAAGGGCTAGAGAGATAGCTCAGCAGTTAAGAATATGTACTCCTAAGGATCCAAGTTTGATTCCTAGTACCCATGCCCAACACACACACACACACACACACACACACACCATAAATAAGGGCTAGAGAGATAGCTCAGCAGTTAAGAATATGTACTCCTAAGGATCCAAGTTTGATTCCTAGTACCCATGTCAGTTGTCTCTGGCTTCTTAAGGGCACCCATACACATAGCATATACAGACACAGAAGTAAAAATAAAAATATTTTCTTTGTTTTAGTTTAGAGAGTAATGAATGCTAATGCTCAACTATTTTTCTTCTTAGGAATTAATAGATATAATAAGGCTTGGTCTGTTTTTTTAAGAGTAAGTTACAAATATGAGTTGTAATCATAAATAATAGCTTTAATTAAAAAAGATTGTGTCTCACAGAGAATGTCAGTGAGTGCTGCATTCATAATTAGTATGACCATACTGTACAATTTTAGGGCTAGATCAGTAGACAGGCAATGCTGTGTCATTCCTTTTGTGTGGCATAATGTCATTTTGACCCATTAGTGGAAATACTTCTCATCACTTGGCTAGGATGGTATCAGTGAGATTTCTTGGTTATAAGGTTTGTTTGTTTTTTTCTCCTTTATGTTAGAAATTGATTGGTCTAGTGAGACCCAGCTCTTGTTACCCACTGTCTTTGGTATCTTTTGACGACCCTTACTTGAGTCAATTGTTGGCATTGTTTGTTTCAAAAATGAAATCCTGGAGATTTTTAACATTAGAGAATTGCAATCATATATTGGTAGTTTGTGGAAAACAGGAGGGACTTCAGTGGAGGCAAGGAAAGTAGTTTATCTCCATTGCAGTGTTACCTACTCAAGGGTCTGCTGCAATGGGAACATGGACCTCCACCCTGACACTTCAGAAATGATAGAATACTCACATCTGACAACTTAATTGGGATATTTAAAGCTTATGTAAGTCAGTCAGATGTTCATTGACACAACCAAAAGTCTTAAAAACACTTAAAATTGTACATTTAAGATAAGCCTTTAAGTTGAGAGATACTGTCTTTTTACCATATATCAAATTGTCAAATTTTCTCAAGCTCAGTATCTTTTCAATTTTTTTTAAATGACAGAGTGTACCATCTAATATTCTAGAAGTCCAACAAGAAAATATGATCAATCCTCAAGACGTAACAGGTATGAAGACTGCTTCCAGCAAGTATCATAGATAATGTACTGTATAAATTTATTTATTTATTCATTTATTCATTTATTTATTTATTTTTGGGGACAGGGTTTCTCTGTGTAGTCCTGGAGCTTGCTATGTAGACCAGGCTTGCCTCGAACTCACAGAAATACTCCTGCCTCTCCTCCTCTCAGTGCTAGCATTAAAGGTGTGTTCCACTACATCTTGCTTTCATGTAACTATGGAAAAGCACAATATAGACTTAATAATAAGCCATTGGCAATGGCAGTCATAAAATATGCGTGAAGTTTACCCATTTTATTAAAAATTATAAATGCTTCTTACAAAATATCCTGTCTGTAATTTTGGGGTAGGGGGTTGGAGGATGTATTTTAGTTTTTTATTTAGGTTTGGCATTGTAAGTCATGAGATTTTTTAGAGATGAAATAATGATTTTTGACTACTTCTTGGTTTGGCTTTTCATTCCTGTTTTTTAACTTGACAGTGAATCTATTTGCTAATCCAGAGCAAGATGGAGAAGATGAACAAGCATTCATTTTAACTTTGGTGGAAATCCCAACTAATACAACAGAAGGATTTACTGATGCCGCCATGCAGTTAATGCCAAGCTCTCTACTGCCAGCACCTATATTGGTCAAATCTGGAAACACAGTAGAAAGAGGTGACCACAGGTAAAACAAAACAAAACAACAAAACAAAAGAGCTAAACTGTTTTCCCAGGAGGAAAGGCACATCATGAATCAAGTATTGAACAAGTGAACTATACACTGCCGTTTCTTTTTATAAAATCACAACTATTAATTTGTTAATGCCGCTCATTGTGCCATTTCCATGTATACATGTAGTGTTTGGACCTTGTCTGTTCTCTGTTCCACCCTCTTCCACTTTCTGGACTGCTCCTCTCTCTCTTTTTGTGTCCTAAAGTCCTGCTGCTTTTGTGAGATTCTTTGTTTGTGGTTTTTTGTTTGTTTGTTTTTAATGTCTACATATGAGAGAAAATGTGATTGTTTTTCTGTTTATGGATTATTTCACATAGCACAATATTCTAGTTCTGTTCATTGTCTTGTTAGTAATAAATTTCAGTTTTCCTTTTAGTTGAATAAAAGGTGTGTGTGTGTGTGTGTAGTATGTTCCCAAACATTTTCTCTATATACTCATCTGTTGATGGGCACTTAGTCTGATGCCTTAGTTTCTATAACTTGACTGCCATTAATAGTATCACAAAAAGCCTGGGTGTTTCTTCTTACGTGCTGACTTCATTTCCTTCAGTTCTGTGTATATGTGGATCATGAGGTAGATGATCCTATCTTTATAATTTTTTTCCCCCACTTTAAGAGTTTATTAAGAGAGAGAAAGACGTGCGCAAGCCTGAGGAAGTTGGTGCAGGGAGACAGGGAGAGAGAGAGAGGGAGAGGAAGGCAGTAGTTATCTCTTCAGAAGGGGGATAGAAAGAGAAAGCTTATCTTTAGATTTTTGAGGAACCTCCATCCTGTTTTCTGCAATGACTGCTCTGATTTTATATTCAGTGATATATAAGGGTTTCTTCTTTCACATCATTTCCAGCATTTTTACTTTTTGTTTTGTTTTGTTTAATATTTGATATAACTGATATTGCATTATTTAAAAGTTTATTGAATAATTGTGCTTTTGAGAATTTGAGATCAGTTGTCCATTTTTAATTTAGTTTTAATTAGTGTATTGGTTGTATAAAGAAAGGGTTTTGTTCCAGCATGTCCATATGTGCATTTGTATGGGTCTGCCATTGTAGCCTGGCTTTGCTTAGCTCTCAGTCTTCTTCCTCAGCCTCCTGAGTACGGGGATTATAGGTGTATAATACATACTGCCTTTTAAAAAATTCTGTGCGTGGACTGGCAAGATAAGACAGCAGGTAAAGCCACTTGTTTACTTGCCTCGTGACCTGAGTTTGCGCCCCAGAATCCACATGGTGAAAGAGAGAAAGAACCCTTACAAGTTGTTCTCTGAACTCGAACATATGCTGTGCACACTGTGTCTTCCCCAGCACACAAATTAGTTTTAAAAAATTATTTTTATGTTTTTGTATTAATCTTTTTTTAAATTTGCTTTGAAATGTTTTTAATTTTTTTCCTTTTTTATTTATTTTATTTTATTATTATTATTATTATTACAAATTTTCACCTCCTCACTTCCTCCCATTTGTGTCCCCCTCCTACTCCCTCTCCAGTCCAAAGAGCAGTCAGGGTTCCCTGCCCTGTGGGAAGTCCAAGGACCTCCCCCCTCCATCCAGGTCTAGGAAGGTGAGGATCCAAACGGACTAGGTTCCCACAAAGCCAGTACATGGAATAGAATCAAAACCCAGTGCCATTGTCCTTGGCTTCTCAGTCAGCACTCATCTTATTGCGATAAAGAGCTGCAAACAATTTCCTGCTTTTTTGATTTCTGTAGGTTCTTTCTACTCTGTCTCTTTCATTTCAGAAGCTCTATAATTTGGTTTAATTCCATTTGTTCATTGACTTTTTACTTCCCAAGCTATTGGAGCAGGATGTTTATCTTGTGTTTCTAATATTTTCAAGGTTCCAAATCTGAGGTTAAGATTTTTGATTCATTTGGAGGTTTCTGTGTGTGTGCACGCACATGCAGGATGAGACAAAGTGTCTAGGTTTTTTTGTTTGGTTTGATTTTTGAGAGTTTTTATTTTGGTTCTTAGATTTATTGTATATGTATGAGTATTTTGCTTGCATGTTTGTATATGTACCGTGTATATGCATCTGATTCCCTTGGGGGCTGGAAGAGGGCAACTGATCCCCTGGAATGGGAGTTATCAGGTGGTTGTTTATGAACTACAATATGGAAGCTGAGGACTGAACCGAGATTTTTCTGCAAGAGCAACAAGTGCTTTTAACTGCAGAGCTATCTCTCCAGCCCCAGTGATTCTAGTTTTAAATCTATATGTGGGCATAAGTTTTCCCAGCACTCTTTATTTAAGAAGCTGTCTATTCTACAGCTGTAGAACCTGTGCTAAGAATTAGCTATAGATATATGGGTTTGTTTGTTTGTTTATTTATTCTGTTCTTTTGACCTGTATTTCTACTGTCCTGCTGTTTCTGTTCCTGTGGTTCTTTTGATATATTTTGAAATAGGTAGTTTGATACTTAATGCATTGCTTCATTTTCTCAGGATTGCTTTGGCTGTTCAGACTTTTGTGCTTCTGTCTGAATTTTTGTATTGTATTTTCTAGTTCTATGGAGAATGAATGCCTTTAATATTCTGAAAAGAATTACATTGACTTTTGATGTGGGATGCCCCTCTGTATACTGTGAATATGTTTTATTACCATTGATTAATAAAGAAGCTGCTTTGGCATATGGCAGAACAGAATCTAGTTAGACTGGAAATCCAAACAAAGATACGGGGGAAAAAGAAGGCGGAGTCTAGGAGATGCGAGCAGCTACCAGAGAAGTAAGATGTGAGGTAATGCCACAAGAATGTGGCAATACATAGATTAATAGAAATGGGTTAATTTAAGATGTAAAAGCTAGTTAGTTATAAGCCTGAGCCATTGGACAAACAGTTTGTAATGAATATTAAGCCTCAGAGTGGTTATTTGGGAACTAGCAGGAGGGAGAGAAACCTTGCTGTGACTAAACAGTGTGATCAAAAGCGGCTTGGAGCGAGGAAAGGGTTTCTTTTTTACCTTCCAAATGACACGCAAATCCTTGAAGCGTTCAGTATTTTTGAAAATGTGGTACATTTACACAATGGAGTAATGCACAGCAGAAAAAAATAATGACATCTTGAGTTTTGCAGGAAAATGGATGGAGCTAGAAAATATTATTTTGAGTGAGGTACCCAGACACAGAAAGACAATTATCACATGTACTCACTCATAGGTGGTTTTTAAACACAAAGCAAAGAAAACTAGCCTATAAACTACAATCCCAGAGAACTTAGACAACAATGAGGACCCTAAGAGAGACTTACATAGATCTAATCTACATGGGAAATAGAAAAAGACAAGATCTCCTGAGTAAATTGGGAGCATGGGGACCTTGGGGGAGGGTTGAACCGGGTAAGGGAGAGACAGGGTGGGGAGTAGAGAAAAATGTAGAGTTCAATAAAAATCAATTAAAAAAACCAAATTATAGTCTATCATTGAGGGAAGTCAGAACTGGAGGAAGGGACAGAAGGGGAGGCCATGGAGGAATGCTGCTTACTGGCTTGCTTGGTTTGCTTTCTCCAGGGACACTGGCCCAGAGCTGGTACCATCCCTGTGGCCCAGACCCTCCATTATCAATCATTAATCAAGAAAACGCTCCACAGACTTGCCTACAGGCCAGTGTTTGTGAGTTATTGTCTCCATTGAGGTTCCACTTTCCAGGTGACTCTGACTTGTGTCAAGTTGACAAAAATCTAACTAGGATAATTGCTTTAACCAGTTCAGCTGATGTAGCAATTTTAACTTCCCTGATCTATGAACCTGGGTGGTCATTTCATCTCTTAGTGTCTTCAGATTCTTCAGTGTTTGTCATTTCAATCACTAAAGTCTTTTACTTGCTGTGGAATTTTTGTTTTGTTTTTAAGGCTCTTATGAATAGGATTCTTTTCCTGGTTTCATTCTCAATGAGTTTATTATTATATAGAAATATTGTTTTTTTGTTGTTTTGTGTTTTTTTTTTGTTTTTGTTTTGATTTTAGTTTTTTCAAGACAGGGTTTCTCTGTAGCTTTGGAGCCTGTCCTAGAACTAGCTCTTGTAGACCAGGCTGGCCTCGAACTCACAGAGATCTGCCCCCTGAGTGCTGGAATTAAAAGCATGTGCCACCAGCGCCCAGCTGACTTTTGTATATTTTTATGTCCTGCCTTGTTGCATTTATTTACCTGTTCTAAGAGTCTTTGGGTAGAATATTTAGGGTTTTCTATGTGTAGAATCACTTAGGAATAATTTGACTTCCTTTCCTTTTTCTGTCTTTTTCATCTCTTTTAATTGTTAAAACTAGAATTTCAAGTATTGTATTAATCAGAGTGGAAATCTCTAGCTTATTTCTGATCTTAGATTAAATGCTTTCATTTTTGTTCCATTTGTTATCTGAATTTGTCACATATAGCCTTTATTGTGTTGTAATATCATCTTTCATCTTTCCATATATACTTATTGAAGGGTTTTTAACATGGAGGTATGTTGAATTTTATCAGAGACTTCATTCTTCATCTATTGAGATCATTATGTGATGTTTATTCTTGATTGTATTTTAAGCTCAGCTATTGATTTGTATATGTTAAGTCATCCTCACTCTTTGGGATGAAATCAACTCTATCATGATATATGATCTTTTTAAGATACTTTTTTTTTTCTTCTGAGTAAACATAGATTAAGGAAAAGTGAGAAAGACCTCAAGAGAATGTGAGAAATTACAAGGGAGGAATGCTTATTTAATTATTTCTACAAATTTTTTTTTTTTTTGGTTTTTCGAGACAGGGTTTCTCTGTGGCTTTGAAGCCTGTCCTGGAACTAGCTCTGTAGACCAGGCTGGTCTCGAACTCACAGAGATCCGCCTGCCTCTGCCTCCCAAGTGCTGGGATTAAAGGCGTGCGCCACCATCGCCCGGCATTTCTACAAATATTTAATTGAAGATTTCCACATTGTATTCAGCAAGAATGTTGTTGATTCATAGCTGTTTTTACTCTGTCATCAGGTTTTGTAAGGCAATTTGAGTAATTTACTCATGGAGTAAATTTGAAAGAGTTTTGTTGAGTAAATTGATTTTCTTTAAGTGTCGTAAAATTTGGTAGTGAATTCTTCTGGTTCTGAGCTCTTTATTGAGTGACTTTTTATTACTACTTCAATTTTAATTCTGTAGTGATTATTACTCAATTTAGTTTTTTTCCCCCTTTCCAATATACTCTTGTTTCAGTTTTGGTCATATATACCAGACATTTATGAATTTATTTTAGAGTTTCCAGTTTATTGGCTTATGGTTTTCAAAGTATTAATGATCCTTTTTGTTTCAATGGTACTGTAATATCTATCCCCTTGTCACCATTTTGGGGGCAATGTTCTCTGTTTTAATAGGTTAACCGTCTGTCTACGGCTAGTTTATTTCATTCTTTCTTCCTATTTACTTTCACTTCCTATCTGTCAAGTTTGGATTCAGTTACTGCCTTTTTAAAGCTTTGATTGCTCACTATATTTTGATGTTTTTCTTTTGTGTATAGCCTGTGTGCACGGAGGCCAGAATACAGCTTTGGATGCCACCTTGGTTTTGAGACAGTCTGTTAGTGGCCTGGACCTCACCAGATGGGCCAGTCTGGCTTGTTAAGAAGCTGCAGAGGTCAGCCTTTGTCCACCTCCCTAACTGTGGAACACGTGGCATGTCACCATGCCCAGGTTTTGTTAATGTGTGTTCTGGACACAGACCTCATGTTTTTATGGCAGCTTCTCTACCAGTCCTGCTTTCACTCCAGCCTCATTTTTCTTTCTAATGTTAATGTAGCTGTCTTAGCTATAAACTTTCTACTTAGCACAGCTTTTCTGTGTGGGATCTGGTGTTACAGATGGTTGTCAACTACCATGTGGCCCCTGGAAACTAAATCTGGGTCTTCAAGAACAGGTCCTCTTTCTTCTTTATCTTTTAGTTTTTGGTTTTTAGAGACAGGGTTTCTCTGCGAAATAGCCCTGGCTGTCCTGAAAGTCACTTTGTAGACCAGTCTGGCCTCAAACTCAGAGATCCTCCTGAGTTACTCTGCTTTCTGAGTACTGGGCTTAAAGGTGTGTGCCACCACTGCCCAGCTCTTCTTTCTCCTCCTTCTCCTCTTCCCTTTTTTTTGTTGTTTTGTTTTTGTTTTTTAGACAGAATCTATGTAGCCCCTGCTGTCCCAGAACTCTTTATGTAGATCAGCTGACCTCAAACTCAGCAGAGATCCACTTGCTTCTGCCTCCTGAGTGCTAAGATTAAAGGAGCGTACCATTACACCCAGCCAAAAAATAAGAACTCTTAACTGTTGAGCCATTTCTCATGCCTTACTCCGTATTTTTCTTCAGACATGCGTCTCCCTGTTTTAGTTAGACTGGCTAGCCGATCTCTCACTGCCCCTTTCCGTCAGTCAGTCAGTCTGTGAGGTCACAGGCACACAGGGCTGCCCTGGCCTCATATGGGTCTGAAGGTTTGAACTCAGGTTCTCATTCTCATGGCAGCGCTTGCTGACCGGGCATTTCTCACATCCTTTGAGTAGAAGGATTTTTATTTGCATTTGTGATTTCTTTAATCAAACTTCTGTGTGGGTGTTTTGTTAAATGGCGCTGTGTATAAATCTATTTGATCTTACTGAAACTTTATGTATTTGTGAGTAGGTATTTTGTCTGTCTGATTGATTGATTGATCTATATTGTTGAGAGTTGTATATGGGAAGATACTGTAACATATTGGGGCCTATATTTTTCTTTCCGTGACAGTGTTCTTTGCTTTTTAAAATTTAGTACTATGGCATTCACATTATATATATTCCTTAGATTTAATTCAGTATTGTTGAATTGTGTGAGCCTTCAGGTATGAGTGCATCCCGAGCTGCTATTTTTGCTGCTGGGACCATTGTTTACTAACTTGTATTTCTGATCCTCAGGACTCTCATTGCAATAGTTACTTCATAAGGTAGCTTCTGATTCATTGGTTTTTTATGTGTTGTTTTTTGTGCAGTGAGAGTTTACAAACAACTTCAATTGTTCAAGATGCCATATGCTTGTCTCCTTCTGGAAGTGGTGATTCTGAAAAGCCTCCTCCTAAGGTGGATCTTATATCTAGGAAGAGAATTCACTGCAGTCCTGATGAAAACATTCTTGTACCTCCTGCCAAAAAGTCCTCAATTTCTCCGGGAGTTGATGGTCAAGAGTGTGCCTCTGAGGTGAGATTATTAAGCAAGTGCCTTGGCTATATTGTCAAGAATCTGTTTATTCTTCACATCTATCCCAGAACTTTTACACATATGTACGTATGTACACACACACACACACACACACACACACACACACACGCATGCACACACGCGCGCACACATATGGACGGACTGACGAACAGATGAAAAAATATTTCTGATACTTCTCATCATTAGTATTCCAGCTGAAGGTAGTTTGAGGTGACCATTTTTAACCAGTTCAAAAAATAACTGATAAACATTAATCAGGAAACCTACAATGACTGAAAATAAGGCCAATAACTTCATGTCAATCAGGATCTTCACTCTGCCACCTACTTAGTAACTGTGGGCAGTAGAGTAACAACTTCATACTCTGGATTCAGAGTTTTCTGATGCATGAAAAATAATAGTAATATTTTCTTCATCATGTGTTAACCTTTCCTTTGCTCTCGGGAATACAACCAGATCTTCTGAGCCCTATATGTTCTTGTCTATCTTCTGAGCCTTATATGTTTCGTTCCGTCTTCTGAGCCCTATATGTTCCGTTCCGTCTTCTGAGCCTTATATGTTCCGTTCCGTCTTCTGAGCCCTATATGTTCCGTTCCGTCTTCTGAGCTCTATATGTTCCGTTCTGTCTTCTGAGCCCTATATGTTCCTGTCTGTCTTCTGAGTTCTATATGTAACGCTGTCTTCTGAGCCCTATATGTTCCGTTCCGTCTTCTGAGCTCTATGTGTTCCATTCTGTCTTCTGAGCCCTGTGTTCCTGTCTGTCTTCTGAGTTCTATATGTAACGCTGTCTTCTGAGCCCTATATGTTCCGTTCCGTCTTCTGAGCTCTATATGTTCCATTCTGTCTTCTGAGCCCTGTGTTCCTGTCTGTCTTCTGAGCCCTATATGTTCCTGTCTGTCTTCTGAGCCCTATATGTTCCTGTCTGTCTTCTGAGCTCTATATGTTCCTGTCTGTCTTCTGAGCCCTATATGTTCCTGTCTGTCTTCTGAGCCCTATGTGTTCCGCTCTGTCTTCTGAGCTCTATATGTTTCGTTCTGTCTTCTGAGTCCTATGTGTTCCTGTCTGTCTTCTGAGCCATATATGTTCCATTCTGTCTTCTGAGCCCTGTGTTCCTGTCTGTCTTCTGAGTTCTATATGTAACGCTGTCTTCTGAGCCCTATATGTTCCGTTCCGTCTTCTGAGCTCTATATGTTCCATTCTGTCTTCTGAGCCCTGTGTTCCTGTCTGTCTTCTGAGCCCTATATGTTCCTGTCTGTCTTCTGAGCCCTATATGTTCCTGTCTGTCTTCTGAGCTCTATATGTTCCTGTCTGTCTTCTGAGCCCTATATGTTCCTGTCTGTCTTCTGAGCCCTATATGTTCCTGTCTGTCTTCTGAGCCCTATATGTTCCGCTCTGTCTTCTGAGCCCTATATGTTCCTGTCTGTCTTCTGAGCCCTATGTGTTCCTGTCTGTCTTCTGAGCCCTATGTGTTCCGTTCTGTCTTCTGAGCTCTATATGTTCCTGTCTGTCTTCTGAGCCCTATATGTTCCGCTCTGTCTTCTGAGCCCTATATGTTCCTGTCTGTCTTCTGAGCCCTATGTGTTCCTGTCTGTCTTCTGAGCCCTATGTGTTCCGTTCTGTCTTCTGAGCCCTATATGTTCCTGTCTGTCTTTTGAGCCCTATATGTTCCATTCTGTCTTCTGAGCTCTATATGTTCCTGTCTGTCTTCTGAGCCCTATATGTTCCTGTCTGTCTTCTGAGACCTATGTGTTCCTGTCTGTCTTCTGAGCCCTATATGTTCCGTTCTGTCTTCTGAGCCCTATATGTTCCTGTCTGTCTTCTGAGCCCTATATGTTCCGCTCTGTCTTCTGAACCCTATGTGTTCCTGTCTGTCTTCTGAACTCTATATGTTCCGTTCTGTCTTCTGAGCCCTATATGTTCCGTTCTGTCTTCTGAGCCCTATATGTTCCGTTCTGTCTTCTGAGCCCTATATGTTCCGCTCTGTCTTCTGAGCCCTATATGTTCCTGTCTGTCTTCTGAGCCCTATGTGTTCCGCTCTGTCTTCTGAGCCCTATGTGTTCCGCTCTGTCTTCTGAGCCCTATATGTTCCGCTCTGTCTTCTGAGCCCTATGTATTCCTGTCTGTCTTCTGAGCCCTATGTGTTCCTGTCTGTCTTCTGAGCCCTATATGTTCCTGTCTGTCTTCTGAGTCCTATGTGTTCCTGTCTGTCTTCTGAGCCCTATATGTTCCGCTCTGTCTTCTGAGCCCTATGTGTTCCTGTCTGTCTTCTGAGCCCTATGTGTTCCTGTCTGTCTTCTGAGCCCTATATGTTCCGCTGTCTGGTGGCATTCTGTACTTGTCTCGATCTCACTTGCTAGCCACATTACATTGACTTTCAGTTTCTCAACTGCTCTGTAATCCTTCACGTCCTGATACATTTCGTTGGTTGTCCCATCTGTATGGAGCATTTCCTTATGAAACATCCCTGATTTAGCTCAGTCATTGCTACCTCAGGGAGTCCAGTCAGACCTCAGAGATGCAGTCCCTGTTCACTGTTAGTTTCCTAGTACCCTCTTGTTTTTGTTATGTTTCTGATATTCATAATTAGTGACTTTACTATGAGAAGTCAATTTAAAATTATGTTCTCCAAAGAAAAGTTGAAGGACAACAGTTGTTGGTAGTAGACAAAGTATCACTGTTATTTAATCTGATAGGAAAGTTTTGTATTCCATATTCTTAATTTTTCGTATTTATTGGTAAAATTAAGCATCTTTCCATGTGCTTAAGAATTACTTATTTGTTTCTTTTGTTGTGAAACAATTTCTATATTCTTATTTATTTATTTACTTATTTACATACCACTCCTAGTTCCCCCCTCTCCTCTCTTCCCATTCTCCCCACCCCATCCATCCACTCCTTATTGAGGCAGGATCAAGTGCTCCTCCCCTCCCTCCTAGGCTGACAAGGTATCTCTCCATAGAGAATGAACTCCACAAAGTCACTTCATGCATTAGGGTTAGATCCTGGTCCCACTGCCAGTGACTCCACATATTGCCCAAGCCATACCATTGTCGCCTGCTTTCAGGGGGCTTAGTTTGGTCTTAAGTAGGTACCCCAGTTGTCAGTGAGCTCCCACTAGCTCGGGTCAGCTGCTTCTGTGGATTTCCCCACTGTGGTCTTGACACTCCTTCTTTTCTTCAGTGGTACTCTGGTAGCTCAGCTCAGTGGTTAGTTGTGGATCTCTGCATCTGCTTCCATCTCTTTCTGGAAGAGGAGGGTTCTAGCTTCTCTGGAGTTGTGGACTGCAAACTGGTTATCCTTTGCTTTATGTTTGATATCCACTTATGAGTAAGTACAGTAATGTTTGTCTTTCTGGGTCTGGGTTAACTTATTCAGAATGGTTTTTTTTCTAGTTCTATCCATTTGCCTGCAAATTTCAAGATGTCTTTTTTTTCTTATTACTGCTGAATAGTGCTCCTTTGTGTAAATGAACTACATTGTTTTTATCTGCTTTTTGACCGATGAGCATCTAGGTTGTTTCCAGGTTCTGGTTGGCTATTACAATAAAACTGCTATGAACCTGGTTGAGCAAATATTCTTGTGTTGTGCGTGTGCCTCCTTTGGGTATATGCCCAAAAATTGTGTTGCTGGGTCTTGAGGTAGATTGATGTTGTCCTCTTGTTTAGTGGTTGCTGCCTTTTAAGCTACAGCTATCCTAGTCAGCAACTGCAACAAGAGCCGCAGCCTGAAGAAATTCCCAGTCTAGGCTTATTGGTAAGCACCAGGGCGATGAGTGACTTGTCTTCAAAGGGGTGATTAATATTCCTGAGGATAACACCAGAGATTGTCTTTTGACCACCCATTACTCCTTCTCCATTGACGTAAAATTGTAAAATGCAAATGAAAAATACACAATGCTATTAATATATTAAGAAAATATGTATGAGGCTGAAGACTTGGCTCATCAGTTAAAAAGCACTGTTGCTCTAGCAGAGGACCTGGATTTGATTCCCAGCACCCACACGGCGGTTCACTACTTTGTGACTCCTGTCCCAATGGCTCCGATCCCTCTACTGACCTCACATTGTGCAGAGACACACATGCAGACAAGACATTAAGATACATAAGAATAATAAGATTTAAAAAAAAAGAAAAGTGCCTGCTAGCCTTATTTGTCAATATATTTTATAAGCTTTTATTTTATAAATTTTGTTTTAACAATAAAATATTGTATATACAAAGTTTCTCCCTGTCTTTTTCTTTAATTTTGAGGCTGGACTCAAATTCAGAATTACTTTGCCTCTGCCTTCCAGGTTGGGATTCTAGATAAGCACTGCCACAGCCAACTTTCTCCTGCACTGTTCTAGCCCAAAGTAGCCATAGTGTAGACTTTGTTTGCTTGAATCCAGGAATTTGAAATCAGCCTGGGCAGCGTTGCAAAACCCTTAGTCTTTTTTTTACTTTCCCCCTAAAGTATGAATAGCTCTGTGAATAAGGATAATTTTCTTCTTTTGAATTATATAACTTTGTAAAGTTATGAAGTAGACTTTTATCATATTGATTCATTTTTACATTTCTGAAATGGACTACTAATTGACCATGATGTAGTATTTTGTTAATTGGCTTTTTAAAGGTGTTTGAGTTGAGGGGCCAGAGATGCACCTCAGTGGTAGTGCCTTGCTTAGCTTGTGTGCGACCATGACTTGGATACTCATGAAACATGGAAAGTTATTTCATTTGATATCCTCTCTCTCTCTCTCTCTCTCTCGAGATTTGGCAGTTGGTATCAATATTATGCCTGAGATAAAAGACATTTGACAACTTTTATTTTTCTACTGTGCTCTAGAGCAGTTTAATATCAGCAATGCACCGTTTTTGCAAATGTTTAATTGGTGGTATAATTCTGACTCAAGAGCTTTCATTATAGCATGATGGAGGGGATAGAATCTTAATTTTACTTAATAAGTTGAGTTCTAAAACTTTGTATATTTTCTTGAACAGGTATGTTCAAAGGAATTCAATGTTTTTGAGAAAACAGGTGAGATCAATTTAAATATGACTTTATTTTTGCTAAGTACCACTGATTATTTCTGATGCATCTTGAGCTTGAAATAAATCCTCACTCATTTTTTTTATTTATTTATTATGTATACAATATTCCATCTGTGTGTATGTCTGCAGGCCAGAAGAGCACATCAGACTTCATAATAGATGGTTGTGAGCCACCATGTGGTTGCCAGGAATTGAACTCAGGACCTTTGGAAGAGCAGGCAATGCTCTTAACCACTGAGCCATCTCTCCAGCCCCTCCTCACTCATTTTTATCTAATATCTCAAACCACGGACTCTCTCTTTTGAAACTTACTCTCTAATATTGCACTACCAATAATTTTTTAAAAGTGTTTTAAGAGCCATACCTTGTGTAAAAATAGGTATCTGACAAACCTCAGATACACTAAATTTGAAGAGGAATAATATCATTTCAAAATTCCTCATCTATGCTTGTATTCTGAAGTGTTTTTTTTACATTACACTCCAAGTATTTCAGATTTATAGTAAGGTCTTTGATACATTTTAAATTGAGTTGTTTAAGCCGGGCGGTGGTGGCACACGTCTTTAATCCCAGCACTTGGGAGGCAGAGGCAGGCGGATCTCTGGGAGTTCGAGGCCAGCCTGGTCTACAAGAGCTAGTTCCAGGACAGGCACCAAAGCTACAGAGAAACCCTGTCTCGAAAATAAAAAAAATAAAAAAAAAAAGCATAAATTGAGTTTTTTTGTTTTTTTTTTTTTTTTTTAGATTTATTTATTATGTATACTACATTTCTTCCGTGTATGCTTGCATTTCAGAAGAGGGCACCAGATCTCATTACAGATGGTTGTGAGCCACCATGTGGTTTCTGGGAATTGAACTCAGGACCTCTGGAAGAAAAGTCAGTGCTCTTAACCTCTGAGCCATCTCTCCAGCCCTTAAATTGAGTTTTATATAGAATATGAGATAGCTAATTAGCTTCATTCTGAATGAGAGTAACCAGCATGCACAGTGAAGTTTCTCAGCACTTCATTGAAGAGACTAGGCTCTCTTTTCTTCGTTGTCTTAGTTCCTTTGTTGAAAATCAGGTGGCTGTAATTGCATATTTATTACTTTTCCTTTATTCTACTGAATTACATATTTATATCTACATACATACATGCTATTTCTGTTACTACAGTTCTATGTTATATTTTGTTATTATCTTTGGGAGAGAGCTGTTCTGGTCTATTGTTAATGCTTTCTCACTGTGGTTTTAATTTGATTCACTTTGTGATTTCCAACACTTTTATTTGTGTTCTATTCTTTGCCTGTCCCTTCTCTCCCCTACCTCTATTCTCATCTCTCAAAATCTGGTTACATCCATGTTGCTAAGTCTTCTCTGGGTCCTGAATTAATTACTTTATTTATTTACATGTTTGTGTCTTTGAAATCATTGATCATTTTTACTAGTAGACTTTAGTTCTTCGTCCTGCATTTTCCCAATTCTGGTGCTGACTTGCCTTTTAATGGTTTTTGTGTTGCAGTTTGCCAATTTGCACATTGGTGGGACAGATAATTCTGGGTTCTATTTGTTTTGTAAGACAGTATTTCATTGTCTATTCTTAGCTGTTCTTGAACTTCTGGCAATCTTTTTGCCTTTGCCTCCCACCTGCTGGGATTCTGGGCATGTATAACCACACCCAGAGATACAAGATGTAGCCCTGGTTGGCCTGGAACTCACTGTGTTCAGTAGGCTGGCTGACTTCACAGAGATCGGCCTCTGCCTCCTAAGTGCTGGCCTTGGTTCTTTGTTTTTGTTGCTTAGTCTTTCTATTGTTGCATGCTTTCCAGCTGTCCTATGATCTCTTTTTTGCTTGCTCGTGCCCTCGCTTGTTTTCTCCTTGGGGTATTCTATACTTTCTTTTCCTGACTTGTCAATCCTGGTGTAACACATAGACTGTTGTTGGTCTACTGTTTTGGCAACCTCCAGTTCCCCAAATCATTTTTCTTTTCTTTTTTTAATATAGGGTCTCACTCTATAGAACAGGCTGGCCTAGAACTCCCTGTATATCCCAGGCTGGCCTAAAACTTATGCAACAGTCTTTTTTTTTTTTTTTTTTTTTTTTTAAATTTTCGAGACAGGGTTTCTCCATAGCTTTTGGTTCCTCTCCTGGAACTAGCTCTTGTAGACCAGGCTGGCCTCGAACGCAACAGTCTTTTTATATTAGCCTTTTGAGTGCTGGGATTACAGACTTAAACCAGCATGCCCTACTTCAACTGGTAATTCCTAGTAGTCTACTCCACTGATATAATACAGATTGTTTTTGCTGAGCTAGGTTTATAGAACACCATGAATACCTCAGATACTCCTATTTAATTGACTTTTAAAATATTTCGATATGCTCTCCCTCTTTCTCTCTCCTCTCTTTTTTTTTCTCTTTGAAGAAGAGTCTTGCATGGGACAAGGCATTTTCCCTACTTCAGAGAGCACACATACAGCTCCTAAACCTCAAAAGGAATACAGCGAACCAACTTCTCAGAATGTAGGATCGAGATCTCCTGATGAAATAAAAGATGCCTGTGTGGAAAAGACCATGACTCAGTTGCCTCAGGATGAGATGGTGTCTGATAAAGAAGAGAAGACTGGTCCTGTTTCCAGTTCAGAACAAAGGGATAGCATGACGTCATCCTCAAAACCTCCTCTGACCAGGTATTGTTACAAATTCTTTAGTGACTTTCTCTCTGTCCCCAGGTGAGTATGTGACATGCATAACAGAGATGAAACCCAGAGCCTAATACTTTTATAGATGTAGCCTCTATCAGTTATATGTCTATGAGACAACATAGAGTTGGTGTCCAGTTGCTCTGGAAGTTGTTTTATTCAATTTCCAAATACTATGTCATTTTTTTTCCCTTAGGCTTGTAGTATTGGTTTTCTGTAGGGTCATACCTACTGCTACCACCTTGTTTCTTTAGGATAATTGGTAATAACAGGCTTTAACCTGGTAAGTGGAGGACAACAGGCACTAGCTTCCACTAAGGGGAGAAGACATGAATGTTTTTAAAAGGCTATGTCAAGCTGGGCTGTGGTAGCTAACTTCTTTAATTCCAGCACTTGGGGGGACAGCAAAGGCATCTTGGGGAGACAATTCAAAAGGATTTTTGAGTTGAGGCCAGCCTAGTCTAGGGCTTCATAAAGAAATCCTATTTAGCCAGGCAGTGGTCACTTACACTTTTCATCCCAGCATTTGGGGGCGGAGGGGGCAGAGGCAAGCAGATCTATATAAGTTCCAGGACAGGTTCCAAAGCTACACAGAAACCCTGTCTCAAAAACAAACAGAAAAAGAGACCCTGTTCAAAAAGGGCTTTTTCATCTATTATTATTTTTGTTATTATCTTTAAATGCAGAAAGTAGAACTCATTAATATCTTTTCTAACCTTTAGGGTTTACTGAAATTAGAAAATAGTAAGAAAGTACTACCAGGTTTAAAACAAGTTGAGAAGCAAAAGGGAGGGCAGAGTAATAAACTTTTATCAGAAAAGCTCCTACAGGATCTACTTAGGCTGCAGGGCCATGTGGTTTCTACCGCAGCTGTCCTACTTCGTTTGCAGCACAGAGCAGCTGTGCCGTGAACACTGCGCATCCTAAAACTTACAGTCAGAGTGCTTTTGCACTGTAGACATCATTTGACTCGGGCTGCACTTGTTTCAAGTTCTGCGTTCCATTTGTAATAGCGCCCCAGGTGACCTGTTTGCACTAAAGCTTGGGCAGCCTTGCCCTTGTTGTAGATAGACATCATAGCATAGTGTCATTAGTACTCAGTACAGTGCACCTCTTTAGCATTAATGCAAATAAAGTTACACTAAGACCGTGTCTTTTCTTTGTTTTAGTTCTTTTTGTTTGTTGTTTGTTTTTTGAGACAGGGTCTCTGTGTAGCCCTGGCTGTCCTGGAACTCACTCTGCCTCTGCCTTCTGAGTGCTGTGCACCATTACATAGGAGTGTGCTAACACATCCGTGTAGCATCACAGGACTCGGAGGCTGAGTCCGGAACATCCTGACTGCATAGATAGAGAGACCTTCTATGAGAGAGAGAGAGAGAGTATGTGTGTGTGTTTTTGTACATACTTGTTGAATATCTCTGTATTTTCATTTCTAGACCTGGTAGAAGACCTTTGGGATTTTTGTCTTTAATATGTCCAAAAAATAGTTTGGACTCTGACGAAGTGACTCAAACCCATAGTAAGAAGCGCCTAAAGCCTCATATACCTGCATTACGACGAAATTTGAAAAAACCTAATCTACTTAATACAAGCCAGAAAAAAAGTGAACAATCTTCTTCTGATCCACTCCCATCTCCAAGTATTACTGATCCTCAGTCTGATGATACTGGAAAGTCAGCAGCTCAGGTATGTGAGAGCTGTTGTATTCTATATGTCATCTCAACTAGGGAAAATGTAGCAATTTATTTTCAGTTGCAGGTCAGAAATTATTTCGGTATAACTTCCATTTACTACAAAAATGCAGCTAATTTAGTGTAAGCTATTGAACAAGCCATCAATGGTATACTTAATTGTCATTCCTTCAAATCAAAGACTCTGCTGACCTATAGAAGCAAAATGAAGTACTATTTGTAGTTTTATTTGTCTTAGGAGGAATGTTCTGGCACATAAAAATTCAAAGAAGCATAATTGTAGAATGTGTTTGTATGCCATTTCTGTGCATTCTGCAGCTGTCTAAGGGCAGGGACCAGCCAGCCCCCTACAGTGCTGGGGGTTTAACTTGGGGCTTCATGCGCTCTAGGAACATACTACCAGTGAGCATTGTCTAAATAGAAACAATAACAGAACCCCCGTATGTCTTAGACCTTTGTTAAATACAGTGCAGCTCTCAGTCTCACTCTCTCTCACAGTTTCCATTTGTGAGGTCATTGTAAATTTTGTGTGTAGTTGTAAGACATACCACAATAAATTAATAAATAAATAAATTAATTAATTCACCTTTTCCCCAGTTTTCCTCAGTGCTAACAACATTTTGCAAAATGCTGTTCCAACTCTGACATTGGCCCAATGACAGTCCAGAACAGCTGCCAAGCCCCTTGTGTTGTCCATCTATGCATACGGGCCTGCTTCCTCCTCCACTCCCTCCTTAACCATCTGTTCATTGAGTCTGTCATTTCAGAAATGTTGCATACATTGTATTACACATTTCAGATTAGGTTCCCTCACCAACAGAGCTTCCTAAATATCCATTCAGATAGTTTTGTATATTAGTAATTTGTTGATTTTTCTGGCTTACCTGGAGATTATGCTCTTTCTGTCTATCTCTGAATCAGTAGCTTGTTACTTTTTGTTGCAAAATAGTGGTGTGGTGTGAATGTATTACAGTGTGTTTTTGTTCTTCTTTTTTTATTTGAATGAGGTTTTTAACACTAGCCTGGAACTCACTCTGTAGGCCAAGCTATCTTTGAACTCAGAGATCTGTCTGCCTGCTGGGATTAAAGACTCAGTCTTTTTTTTTTTCCTTTAAATGTCCTTCTCTATAGAAAGACATCTAGTTGTTTTAAGTTTCTTACTTTTGTGAGCAGAGGTGATGTGAACACTTCGTGTTTGTATACATATAAACATTTTTATTTTTTAGTGGTAAATGTCTGAAAGTATCCTTATTGTTGATGTATTTGTTGTTTTGTTTTCTTCCTTCCTTTCTTTTTTCTTTTCTTTTTTGAGACAAAAATCTCAAGAATGAAGCTTAATGAAGCTCTTGACTAAGTCTTCTGAGTGTGGGAATTACATGCTTGTGCCACCACACGCTGGCCTGTCTGTAATGACTGTATGGCTTTTCATTATTGGGTTGTACTACTTAGTAATACCAATTTTTTATTAGGCATTTAGGATGTTCCTAATTATGTTCCATGTCAAACAGCACAGTAATTGCTGTCTTATAAGTAAATTCTGTTCATCTATAAACCTAATAGATAGTGGTACAACAGTATAGAGTACAGCTATCCAGTGAGTTCTACAAATACTTGTTCTATTAAGAGATACAGTTGTAAATGCTTTGCCAGAAGGAATGATAAACGGTTGTTCTTTTGATAGATACTACCTGCTCTGTCTCTATAGGGACCACACCTGTTACCATGCTATCAGTTTTACACTTCCAATGTACTCTCTGCCCCCACCTTGTACACACACCTTTGTTTTTTGGATTGAGGTCATGATCTTGGTTTGTAGCTCAATATGGCTTTTAGCTAGAATCCCAGGATTTAAGATTATAGAAGTGCACCACCATGCCAGGTCATTCTCCTTAGCCTTTATGAGCAGATAGCCTTACTGTGTGAGTTTTATTTATTTTTTTTATTTATTTATTTATTTATTTTTTTTTTTTTTGGTTTTTCGAGACAGGGTTTCTCTGTGGTTTTGGAGCCTGTCCTGGAACTAGCTCTTGTAGACCAGGCTGGTCTCGAACTCACAGAGATCCGCCTGCCTCTGCCTCCCGAGTGCTGGGATTAAAGGCGTGCGCCACCACCGCCCAGCTTACTGTGTGAGTTTTAGCTTCTATGTGAGTCATTCGTACTGTTTTCTGGGTATTTGACTTTTTGAGAAGCTTGTCTCATTTAAGATTTATAGAGATGTTAAGAATAGTAAGAGAAGGGTGTATTTGGTGATAAAGGCTGTAGTTTTTTCTATATGCCATGTATGTTTTTATTTTGTTTATTTTTGCTTTTACCATGCAGACATTTTTTAGTTTTTTTTTTTATTTCATGTGCATTCATGATTTTTGCCTGCATGTATGTCTGTATGAGGAACTGGAGTTACAGGCAATTGTGAACTGCCAGGTGGGTGCTGGGAATTGAACCTGGGTCCTCTGGAAGATGGGCTAGGAATTGAGCCCAGGGCTTCAGACCAGCTAGGCAGGCATTCACTGTACCACTGCTCTACAGATGCAGTCCTCACTGGCAGTGTATACACACTGTATTACATTTAGTTCTCCTCTCTCCCTAGGTTTCTTCTGATCAGCCATTGCTAAAAGAGAAATGTAAAAGTGGGCCAAAACAGGCATGTGAGGAGGAGGCCACCACAGTCTCGGAGTTCGTCTTCAGTGACATCTTCATTGAAGTGGATGAAACAGAATAAAGCCCTCTTCTGGGATCTTCCTTTCTTCCTTTCTTTCTATTTTTGTAATAAGTGTGAAATTTCCAGAGTCACTGATGTCAGCAAAACAGTGTTGAGAAAAGCACCACTGCCTGTTTTTATTTAGGTCAGTTTCGAATATTTATTAAGCTTAATTTAAAGCTTTTATAATCAGTGGAAACCATTTCATTCTGAAATACCAAGCAATTAAGACTGCTCTCTCTGACAGACATTTTAACTTGTTTACATTTGACTCGCCCTGTGCTGAGCACAGCTGGACTTGTGGACTGCGTGGATACGCGTCTGTATAAATCATAGCGCTGACATACTTGGAGCTTGATTGTATTTAACATTAGTGACCGTCTTCTGTAAAGGTGGTTTTGTTTCTGTTGGTGTGTGTGTATGTTTTTGTTTTTTTTTTCTTTTTGTTTTGGAGGGTGATGAAGGTCTGTTTATTTACCTATAAGTATATGAAAGCAAGTTGTGAAACTCCACTTTGGTATGGTAAAGGTAAAACTTTTCTATTATTAGCTATTTGACTGAAAAATGTGTATTTTTCTAATTCATGGTGATGTAACATTAGTTCTAATTGAAGATCTAGTATTTAAACTTGCTATTTATAAAGATTAAACATCAAAGAGATTATTTATTTTTAAATTTTTTTATTTAAAAGCATATCCCGATTTAATTATTTTCACTTATCAGATGTGGGCAAAGAAGGCATTAACAAATAATTTGTCTCCTTTTCCTCTTTACTTTTAAAGCTATTTTAAAATGTCATAATTAAAAATGTTTAGGTGGTGTCTGTATTTTGAATACTTTTCTCATACTTTAGTACATTGAATTTATACTGTGAATTTTTTTTTTGCTTTTCTTATTTCTTCTATTATCTCAGGATTTTTGTTGGAAGAAAAAAACTTAATGTTAAGAAACATGTTGTATAAAACAATCTTCTACACACACACACACACCTTAAAAAAAAAAAGAAGAAAACAGTGATAGATTTTTCCCCTACTAAATTCTGCTCGCAGGATGTGTAGGCTTTTAACCACAGAACATGATTCTTCTGCTAAAGCAGAAAATATGACAGGAAAACTTTGCAAAGCCGTGATCGTCATCATTATGAACTTAGGTTTTTTGTTTTTTTTTTTTAAATTTTGAGACTTAGTGATTTATATAAGTGTCTTAATTCTCTTAACAGATTTTCCTTGTTTCAAATTAATCTGAAAGACCAAATTTATTGATTTTTATTAGAAAAATCTCATAGCTCAGTACATTAACTCAGTAGTTAGAAACTAGACCAAGGGGTCCTAGTGGCAGCTGTGTGGCCCTGCTGGTTCAGGAGGAGCAGGAATGTGCCTGGGCTATTACTTAGGCGACATGTCTTCGGCTATAGCTTCGAGCTCCCCTCTCCCACTATAAACAGGGTTGTGTGTCCCAGACTAGCCCTGGACTGTAGATGATGGTGTTCTTCAGTGTGGTCCTCCAGTCTCCACTCCCAGAGCTGGGTTACAGGAGTGCAGCACCTTGTGCATCTTAATGCCGTGCTGGAGTAGAGCTACGGCTTCCCACAAGAGCGCTGCCAGCTGAGCGTCCTGAAGGTGCTGATATCTCTGCTTAGGAGTTATTTGTCATAGATGTTGTAAAATGTGCCTACGATTTAGAAAACTGTGTTGAGTGGATTATGAAATGATCAGTACTTCAATTGGAAAAGTATTTTCACATCTAGCTAAGTTTCATCTTTATATGTTGATAAAATGATGACCACTTTTCAAGTTAAGTGAAAAAGAAAATTTTCACTTTGGCTTTCTAGCCTAAGCGGGAAAGGCTAGTTAGGGCTCAGTGAGTCTAGAGTGAAGCTAGTCCATTGAAACCTACTGTGAGCATATTTCTCATTCTGTGTCTTAGGGTAAGATGTATGATTTAACATCTTGATTATAAAGGAAGATCTATAAATTAGATGGAAATTCTCATGTGATTAATGTCACAAAATCATGGGTTAATTCACAGTGCTATTTCAATGCCGTTTAAGTTTTAAATTTAAAAGTTTCTGTTTTGTAAAGGTTTTTTTTTTTTCTTAATGTTACTTGGGTTAGATCACCGCAACTAAACTATTATTTATCCCTGTATAATATTTATTTTTTTAACATCTGTCTCTTGTTTGTCTGTAAAACTGATTTTATGGAAAATGTAATTTATTGTATAAAGAGTACAAGGGCGTTCGTTGTATAGAGAATCAAGTCAGTCACAAATTGTCCAGCTGTTACAGCCTCAAAACAGATGTTGGGAAGAGAAACACAATCAGTGTACTTAGCTTTAAGGCGGAAAGATCCCTGGTGGTGTAAACATGCTTCCAGGAATTTGTTATAAATCTGACTTTTTTCCTCCTGAACACTTAACATCTAAGCAGGTGGCCAGTCATGGTTTAAAAGTCTAATTGCTGATAAATGATTAAGGCATAGATAAAAAAATGAACATCCACTGTTTACCACCATATTATTCTAAATGCAGGTGACCATGTATACTGCCTTGCTTGAAGGAGTTTTTGATAAAAGAAACAATATCTGTCATTTGTAAATTTTCTTGTTCTAAAGAAAGCAGTTATGTTCTGTTGATAAAAATTATGTAAATAAAAAGTTATTTTATATCATTTTCGTTTTGTCCTTTTCAAAACAACAAAAGATATTTATGCTCCGTTAACTAATTTCAGTTTTCAGTTATCATCTATACTTTATAAAAATAGTATTGCCAGGTATGGTGGTGAGTCAAGTCTGTAATCCCATAACCCACTAGCAGGGGCAGGAACAGTGTGGTTTGACAAAGTGAACCCTTCGCTCTCAAAAAATGAAATAAGAAAGAAAAGAAAATGTACATAGCATAGTTAGAAGAATTCTTGATACTTCTTGTGAAGGATTCTTTTAATTTGGAAGAATAAATGATGGGCTTTCCTGCATATTTAAAGTTTTGTTTACTCTTATTTGTTTTCTAATGAATTTTACATAGCTCGACCTTTTGCTTCTTCCTCCCTGGCACACATGCTTTGTTTTCTTTGTAAGAGAGAAATTGAAGCTTTAGTCCCAGAGATAATTGAAAACAAACAAAAAGGATTTTGAATTGTTTATTGGCAAGTATTGGTTGCCCAAAAGTTTTTGCTGAGAGAATTATCTGTAGTAACTTGGTTAGCATGGCCATTTCTTTAGTTACATAAAAGTTGTGGATTTTGTCTCACTGTCAAAGAGATATGTATCTAGCTAAACTGTTCTGTCTGTTTACTTTTAGAGATATAGTGAAATAGAAATTTTTATTTTTCTTATGATGGTGTAGGCATTGACTATATCATCCAACTTATGAAAACTTACATAGACGTGTGTGGGGATTTGGGTTCAGCTTGGATGCGTAGCAGGATCCTGTCTTTGCTGATTTTTTTTCCCCCAACTTGACACAAGCCGCGATTGTTTTGGAAGAGAGAACTTCAGCTGAGAAAATACCGCCCAAAAGTCGGCCTCTAGATGAGTCTGGGGCATTTTCCTGTTGATTGCTGTAAGAGGATCCAGTCCACTGTTGTGAGTCATGTGCAATGGGAGCTGAGCAAGCCGGGGAGCAGTGTTTCTCCACTGTCTGCTCCGGTTCCTGCCTTGAGTCCGGCTGATTTCCCTTAGTAATGGACTGCCATCAGGACAGACAAGCAAACTGAAACAGTGTCTGGGAACAGCAAGAATAAGGAATTGCTCAGTGCTTGAGCACTATTGCAGAGAACCTGAGTTTGGTTCCCAGCACCCTTGTTGGCAAATTCAACCACCTGCTGTAACTAGCTTGAGGGCAGCACTGGCCCTTTTCTGGCCTCTGGACAACTGCATTCATTTTTATACTTGGTTATAGTCACTGATGCATACACATAATTAAAGTAAATCTTAAGACCCTAATGGTTCAATCCCAAATATTCAGTCCTACCTACAACATATGTAACACACATCAGTTTGCATTCATATATTCACACACACACACTCATACATATTTAAAGAATAAGATGAATTTGAGAAGGAGTGGGATGGGGTGGGAATTCATGAGGGGTGGGAGGGGCAATTGATACTTATTTTAATTAAAAAATAATTTTTTGGACAGAGTTTTGTGTAGTCCAGGCTGGCTTCAAACTCACAAGTAGCCTGGGCTAGCTTTGAACTTCTCATCCTTGTCGTTTGCCTCTTGAGTGCTGGACTTAATAGAACATTTTTCTTTTGGCCTCAGGGATAGGAATAAATGCTTCATTCAGGTCAACTTCTCTGGTTTGTTTCTTTTATGTTGCTTGTATGCTGTGTGACTCTTTAGGTTTTCTTCTGCATTGCAAGACCTTATTTGGGGTCAACTTATATAGCAAGGTAGAATACTTAATGTCATATTGATAAACTCACTTTGAGTTTACTTAAATGCCCACATTTCCCTTAGATTTTTAAAACCTTGCCAATTCTGGGGATATAGAGGGCTTAGGCCATAAGAGCACTTGCTGCACAAATATAAGGACCTAAGTTTGGATTCAGCACCCACATACAAGCTGGGAATTACTGCATGTGTGTGTTAATTCCAGGACTGTATAGGAATGGAAGGATCGCAGGCTTTTTAGCTGCAAACCTCTAGCTCCAAGTTCAGTGAAAGACTTGATCTCAAAGGAATAAGGCAGGGAGGACACCTGGCGTTCTCTGGTTTCCACGTGTGCACCTGGACACACATGCACGTACATCACACCACACATGCGTGTATGTGCACAAAGTGTCACTCCTTCACAATAAGCACCATTTAATATAGAAGACATATTCATCTCCCCCCTTCTCTCTCTTCTCATGTGTGTGTGTGTGTGTCTGTTTATGGAGCTCAGAACCTTTTGCATCCTAGGCAAGCGTTACACCTCTTAGCTACCCCCCCAACCCAACACTATTTGTATGATTGTTGGAGAATATTATTCTAAGGTGTGACTTTTGTTTATGCTGCATTTGTTTAACTCTGTGAAGTTGTGATTCTTTGCCTGTCTAAAACACCTGATGGTCTAATAAAGAGTTGGATGGCCAAGAGCTAGGCAGGAGCAAGGCTAGACGGGGCTGGCAGGCAGAGAGGATAAATGGAAGGAGAAAGGGAGAGGAGGACATCAGAGGGCCAGCCACCCGAGTGAGACTAGGATAAATGGAAGTTTAGAAAAGGTGGCAAGAGACAAGCCAAGCTAAGGCTGGACAGTCATAACAAAGAATAAGTCTCCATGTGTGATTTATATGGGAGCCGGGTGGTGCCCCCCCCCAAAAAAAGTCTTAAGAGTAAAGAGTAAAACATCACACTACATATGATGATGGTGTCTTCTCCAAAGTTCACATTCCAACATTTTGTCTGTTGCTCAGATTGGCCTCTAAATTCCTAGACTGGCAGAAGTTCTCAGTGTGAATGTCAACTCGATAGGTTGCTGAGGCCCCCAGACTCATGCCACTAAGCAAGTAAAACTTTCCGGTGCTAGATTATTGATAAGCATAGTTTCTCAGAGGGTGACTGAATCATGAGGACTCTGCTCTCATGAATGGGACTTAGATGTCCTTATAAGAGTTGAGGAAGGGTATTTTCTTCCTTTCCACTCCTCCGTTTTGTTGCAAAGGATGCAGCAGCAAGACGTCTTAGGAGACTCTGCTCTCAGAAGGCACCGTTCTTGCTGGGACCTTTGTCTTGGACATCATATCTTCCGGACATATTTCTGTATTACCTAGTTTCAGGTAATTTTTATTTTGTTGTTGGTGGTGATGTTTTTGAGACAGGGTCACACTAAGTAGGTAGCCTTTGGCGGCTTTCTAGCTCACAGAGATCCACCTGCCTCTGCCTCTGGAATGCTGGGGTGTGCCACTATGCCCTCAAGTGGCTAGTTTCAGACAGCCTTTTATAGCAGCACAGACGAACACTGCCTCAAAGGATACTAAACTGCATAGCATAAGCCACCTCATAAACCTTCCTAAAGATTTACGGCAAAGGATACAGCAATGCTGGTGTTTGTACTGTTTGCTGCACGGTAATAAAACGTGGAGCTCTGACAGGTTGTTCCCCCTACTCAGACTGGGCTCTTTCTCATTCTATTCCATTTGGCAAGATGGGACTCTACTTGATAAGCTACCATAGTTTTCTGCGGACAAGGCTTCTCTTCCTTAAAGCTGCCAATTAGTGAAGTCCCTGCCCCCAAAGAGCGAAAGAGAGAGCAGCCCTGCCTGGTTTCCATTTCAGCTGTGTTGTGCTCCTACCTGATCTGGCTCTTACTGGAGTGGTAGTCATTTGTGCTGTTCTCTCACAAAGCGCTCATAAAGTCTGGAACCACATTCACTCCCAGACCATAGCCGACCCTCTTCTCTAGCTTGTCCATTCTTCTGATGTTCCAAACGCTTTACTTTCTCCTCTAAGGAAGCATGTGTAATGATAGCATGTAAGTGTTCAATAAGTATGTGAGTGGGGGAGAAAAAACTAAGTTAAGGGACTTCGTTTAGTGTTTTTAATCCTTATGGGTGTGTTGAGGGTCTCTTCCTGAACATCTCAATTCTGGTGTCTACAATCTGTTTTTAAGAGTTTTAAGAGTGATCAGACGTGCTCTGCAGTGGAGGGGCTAGCTAGGGGTGGCTGCACGCCCAGAACAGAAGCGCTTCCCCTATGCTGTCCGTGCAGCCACTGTCCGGATTGCAGCGGCGCCCTCTAGTCAACCCAGGGCTCCTAGGCTCGCGATGGAACCCGGCCTCGCGGAGCTGTTCTTCTGTTCCTCATTGGCGGGATCGAGAGGCGTGGCGCGCGGCCCCGACCAATGGGAAGTGGTCTGCGATGGCACGTGTGCAGGGGCTGGCCCGGGAGCTGGTGGACCAGGATTGCTGTGCGAGGACTCAGGTAGAGCAGCTGCTTGGAGGTGCACATCTGCCGGGCGAAACGTCTTTCCGCGGGCCGCCCTCGCTCTCCTCGCTCTCTCGGTGTTCGCCGCCGCCATGTGGGGCGCGCTGAGGTCAGCTCTGCGGCCCTGCGCTCGGGCCGCTGTCTCCCGGTCGCGTGCCTATCACGGGGACTCGGTGGCCCGACTAGGCACCCAGCCTGACTCGGGCTCCTCCACCTACCAGGTAGGTTGAGAGAGCGTCCAGGTGGCCCTGCTTGCTCTGCTGGCCCAGAGTCTCCAGCGGCCGGAGGGTGGGCACGCTTGGATTTCTGCTCTTCTTTCCTCTGCACCTCAAGGCATCATTCTGGGAGGCAATGGGGTCTTATGAAGTTTGCAGAAGAAAATCGTCCCGGTGAGATATTAGTTCACTTTTAGAACTGGCACTGGCCTTTTGTGTCACTAAAATCAGTGATTCTAAAAACCCCTCTCAGCATTGCCTCTTGGGAAGTTTGCAGATGTTTGAGCCCAGTTTGGCAACTTCGGGGTCTCGAAGGTGGGGTCCTCATATTTGCATGGCCAGTATATTCCTTAGGGGTCTTGTGGCAGCCACCTTTTCGCTGGGCCTTGTTCACACGCGTTTGTTAAATAATTATGTTAACAATAAATACGTATCCTGCCTACCTTTAAATTGCTTTTCTTGGACTTGGGAGGCTTCCTCAGACCAAAGAAGCAACTTGTAAGTTGTGAAATATCAAAGCTGGAAAATTTCAGTCTGTTTCATGGCTTCTAAGCCTATAAAGATAACATCTAAATTCTTCACAGAACCAGCAGTTTTTGTCTGGGAAGAAGTTAACTTAGAAACACCGAATTGTTTGTGCAGTATTTTAAGTATTTGGCATGGATGTGTAGGAATGGAACTCGTTTTGGGCTGAGATGTGAACAAGAAGTCAGATCGCTGTGAGTCTGTGTGGTAACTGGTTTCTAACGCCGGAAAGGCTGAGCGCACATGAAGTTATGGGTGAAATGGAGTTAGGTTAGGAAAGACCTGGCAGTTCAAGTTAAAAGATGAAGGCTAGACTGAAAACCAAAAGAATGTGGATACCTTAGCCCTTTAAAATTAACATGTATTAGCTGGGTGTGCTGACCCCAGTCTCAATCCCAGTCTTAATTCCATCCTTTGGGAGGCAGAAACAGGTGGATCTTTGTGAGTTTAGTCCAACTTGATCTGCAAAGCCAGTTCCAGGACAGCCAGAGTTACAAAGTGGGCACCCCCCAAAAGAAGACACCACCACCACAACAGAATAAAATAATAAAGTTAGTATATACTAGCTGTACAAAGTGATATGTACATACATTACAATCTTGTCTTCTCTCTACTCTTCTGCTGGTCCCTTTCCTCTTTCAGATAGTCTACTTTCATGTCATGATGTGTATGTGTGTATGTGTATATACACACGCATATATATCATGACATATATATAACCTAATTCTGCATGTGAGAGACAATGTGGCATTTGTTTTCCTGACTCTAGTTGTTTAACCTAATGGTTCCAACTATTTCCTTCCCTCCCCTCCCCTCCCCTTCCTTCTTTTTATAAGACAGGGTTTCTCTGTGTAGCCCTGGCTATCCTGGAACTCACTCTGTAGACCAGGCTGGCCTCGAATTCAGAGATCTGCCTGCCTCTGCCTCCCAAATGCTGAAATGAAAGGTATGCACCACCACTGCTCAACTCCCATCATTTTTTTTTTTTCGAGACAGGGTTTCTCTGTGGTTTTGGAGCCTGTCCTGGAACTAACTCTTGTAGACCAGGCTGGCCTTGAACTCTCAAAGATCCGCCTGCCTCTGCCTCCCGAGTGCTGGGATTAAAGGCGTGCACTACCACCGCCCGGCTTAACTCCCATCATTTTCTTGAATACAGTTATTTTACTCTTTTTAGGACTCTTATTTATTTTTCATACAATTTCATACACAAATACAATGTATATTTTTTGCTTGTTTATATTTTTGAAACAAAGTTTTTCTTTGTAGCCGTGGGTATCCTGGAACTGACTTGGTAGATGAAGCTGGAACTTGATGATCACCCACCTCTGGGATTCCTAAGGTCCTAGTGATGAACCAAGGCACAATTCTGCTGTAATTCACTCTTGTTTATGAGTTTTCCAGGCTTCCTTAGAGCAGAAGTGAGAGTTTATTTACAGAGGTGTGGGTGCCCCTCCCCAGCAGGCCACACTGGAAAGTGGTTCCTAGTAGAGCTGAGGGCTTTCCCGCAGCCGCCTAGCTGGAGCTGCTTTCCAGTCTCCATGCCCTGCTGGTGTTTCTTAATGTTATCTATTCCCAGCTTTGCCTCCCAGGTTCCGTAGACACTTCCCAACATGTCCTACCCTCCCATATTCCTGTCCTTTCAGTTACCGCCCCTCTTGAAAACTCACTGAGACCTATTGCTGAGGGACATCATTTGCTTGACCTGGTGCGGGTCTTGTTTGGGTAGCCACAACTGCAGTGAGCTCCTGAGCACAATAGCTGTGTTGGATCCAGAAGGCAGCACTCCTTACGATCCTTCCATCCCCTTCTGTATGCTGGTCCCTGAGTCTTGTGTCTTGGTGTGGGTGATGTAGATGTCTCGTTTAAGGCTGAGTACTTCACAGTTACTTATCCTCCGCGCTTTGACAGTTATGAGTCTCTGCATTAACTGCTGCCCACTCTACAGAAGCTTCTTTGACTGAGGTTGAGAGCAGTGCTCATATGTGTGTATAAACATAAATGTTTAGAAACAGACAGTTAATTTGACAACGTGTCCGTTCAGCAGGGCAACAGTAGTACTTTGCTCCCCTAGAGCCCATTACTTCCCAAGCCAAGGACTTTTGACTAGGTTCACAGTGCCAGACGTGAATTCCATTTTGTGGAATAGACATCAAACTCCAACCTGGTGTGGAAGAATTATCTGTATTCTGTCAATCATGTTTTAAATAAACGCTGATTGGCCAGGCAGGAAGTATAGGTGGGTCAACCAGACAGGAAGTAGAGGCAGGGCGATGAGAACAGGAGAATGCTGGAAAGGAGGAAGCCCATTACTCCCACTCCTGCCCATACCACCGAGAAGCAAGATGTAACCTGCCGGCTGAAAAAGGTACTGAGCCACATGGCTAGCATAGATAAGAACAATAGGTTAATATAATTTACAAGAGCTAATAAGTAGGCTGAGCTAATGGGCCAATCAGTTTTATAACTTATGGAGTTCTCTGTGTGATTTTCTTTGGGGCTTGCCGGCTGTGGGGTACCCCATGGGACGGAAACCCCAACAAGCAGGCCCCTTCGTGTTACACAACCAGAAAGTGGTTGGTTATCTCCTAACAGTTATGCCGCTATTACACCAGTGGGCACATCTTGCTGAGGAAATTGGTTTTGCAATGTGCAGGGCCCAGTACTAAGTAAGGATCATTGATTTTTTTTTTTCTCCCTGTGACCTGTACAACACTTCTGGAGCTATCCAGTGTGTCAATTCCAGCTTGATTTTCTATCAAAGTATTGGATATAGGTACATTAAACTCAGGATATTAAAGTGTAAACTAGGCATGGTGTTGCACGCATATGGGAGCACCTCTTAAGAGTAGGGGTCTGAGGTCAGCCAAGGCAATACATGACCCTCTTTCAAAAACAAGTGCCAGGGCTAGAGAGATAGCTCAGTGGTTTGGTGGATGAGAGAGATGGTATTTGCTAGTGGGTTTGTATGATCCATCTGCATTAGGGTGTGCAATTATCAGTCACTCAGAACAGCAAATATAACTTCTTTTTCCCATCATCCGTTGAAGGCTTTGTTAAATGGCAAAGTTACAGTAGTTTAATTTAAATATCTTTATTGACTTCATTTACTTGTGATTCTTGAGTGAGGACATTTTAGGGTTTTTTTTTTTTTTGGCTACTTTTGCATAGACAGTTTTTCCTTCTTTTCCACTTCTAACTTCTACATCATGTCCTTAGATACAAAATGAGTCATAGACAGTGTAAATTGAGATGTTTCAACATTTTATTTTTTATTTTAAATGTTATTTTAAATAACATGTATTCATGTATTCATATGTACCGTGTGTGTGCTTGGTGTCTATGGGAACCAGAAGAGGGCATTAGATTCCCCCGGAACTGGAGTTATGGGTTTGCTGTGGGTATCTGTGTCAGCCTTCCTAATGCTGCCCCCCTTAGCCACAGCTCCTCCTGTTGTGCTGACCCCAACCAGAAAGGTATTTTTATTGCTACTACATAACTAATTTTTCTACTGTTATGAATCATGAATATCTGATATGCAGGGTATCTAATATGCGGCCCTGTGAAAGGGTCGTGCATCCCAAAGAGTTTGAGACCCACAGGTTGAGAACTATTTCTCCATGTGGTTTCTGAGAACTGAACCAGTGTCCTCTGCTAGAGCAGCAAGTGCTCTTGACTACTGAGCCCTCTCTCTAGCGTCTTCCTTTTTTTTTTAAATGTCGAGTTTCACAATATGGCCACGCTTGGCCTCAAACGTTCATTTCCCCTCTTAGTACTAAGGTTATAGACACATGCCATCACTCCCAGCTCTGAATCATATTTTTTTAAATTTTATTTATTTTGCTCTGTAACTCATTTTTGGGAGAGGTGGAGAGTCTTGTCATGCTGCTCCCCAGACTGAACCTGAACTCCTAGACTCCTGAAATCCTCCTGCCTTCGTTGTTAGCCTTCTGAGCAGGAACTGCAGGGATGGGCTGCCACACCTGGCCTCACAATGCACTCTGAAGTGAATTGAATCGTCCAACTGGAGTCATCTGCATGCAACAACTCTAATGCTTTCTGAAAAATTTGTTTTATTTTTAAGTATGTGTGTGTGCACGCACACGCGTGTATGAGAGTGGATGCCCAAAGAGTCCAGAAAATGTCATTTCTAGCTATAGAAGTCTCTGACAGGTTTATTAAACCTTCCCTTTCCTTCCTCCAATTCTTCTCATGTTACCCCACTCCCTCTCAAATGCATGACGTGCGCACACACACACACACACACACACTTAAATACAGCCTCATAAGTCCATTTAGTGTTGCTTGTATTTGTTGGGCTCATCCCTAGGATCAATAAGAACAGGCTTTGCCACCACTTCTGTAGCATCCTAGCGGCGCGGAGGAAAGCACACATGGACTTCTCCAAGAGTGAGACGGAATGTGTGATCTTTGCTTTGCAGCACCCTCACCAGCATAAGACTCCAGATGGTTCTTGGGACAAAGGACATGAAGGATGGGATGTGCGCCCCAGTTCTGACTGCGAAGAGCCTGGCCCCTAGAGGGCTGGCTGCCTCAGGGGCCTTCATGTTTGAGGACAGCACACAAAGACCACTGGCGACTGGTCTGACTGCATACATCCAAGAATAAACAGCCTTCAGGCCTTCCCAGTCATAGTTTGTACACCTCAGAACCATGGGATGCCAAGAGGGCTCACTGGGGAGAGGAGCAGGAGAGAGGCTGATGGGGTGGGTAAGATGGAGGTGAATGCCGTCAACATTCTGACAAAAGGCTGGAGAGATGGCTCAGCGATTGAGAGCACTTGCCCAGGTTCAGTTCTCAGCACCTACACGGTGGTCCACAGCCAGCCATAAGTAACTCCAGTTCTGGGAGATCTTACACCCTCTTCTGATCTGCGAGGGTACCAGGCAGGCCTATGGTTCATGTACATGCATGCGTCTTACAAAAGAAATAAGTACATAAATCTAAAAGAAATCAAAACAATAAGCAATGTCTTATTTCCAGGGACCTCCACTTAGAAGCAGCAACTCTGATGCAAACACACCCATGAATGGGAGACAATAGAGGCCTGCCAAGGGCAAGAGATGCACACACATTGCATACTATTTCCATGCTCTGGCCTCGGTCCACGCTCTGGCCTCGGTCCACGCTCTGGCCTTGGTCCACACTCTGGCCTCGGTCCACGCTCTGGCCTCGGTCCACGCTCTGGCCTCGGTGCTTGCTCTCTGCCCTGTTTTCTTCACACAGCGGCCCTCTGTCCTTCCTGCTTTTACGTCCCCCACTACTGAGCACTTCAAGAAGGCCCTGGCAAAGAATGAGTTTCCCTTATTTATAAACTAGG